>NC_141174.1:87060000-87660000 GCF_055505025.1 Bos grunniens | reverse complement strand
AATCGTAAACAGCCTTTTGAAATGGATTATGGTTTTTCTCCCTATTCTAATACAACCTGGAGGGTACTAAAAAGTGTTGTGTGAAATTAACATTCTGCTGACTTTCGCCTATAAATGAGAAGCGAGCTATTAACATTTGTGTATTTTCATTATGTAAATTGTGTTAACACATGCCCACAAATTGCCACCAGCAATGCAATAATTTTCTCTCAGTGATCATAATGTGTCCAAGTGAGTCATTTTGATTATGACATGCTAATTACATATTGCCTTTTTTCAGATTCAGAAAAACCAGGGATCTTTAATGGTAAGCTTTATGAGTTCAGAAAAAAATTCACTTTTCTTTTTCCTGATGGCTGCTTCCTTTGCATGCTTGAATGCCTTGTTTTAAACTTAGCAAATTGCATTTTGAAGAAAATGCAAACCTTTAACTGCCTGTATTAGATTAGGTACCATTAGAAATAATAGAACATCCTGAGCATCAATGTTTTTATAAGAGTTTGCTGTTGTTGATTAATCTTGCTATATTTTATTGCATTAATGATTTTTTCTTTCCACTCCACTGTAAAGATATTGCATAGAGGCTAATACTTTTTCCTCTCTTCTTTCCCATTGCAGCCTCTCCAGCTTCTGCAGTGCATTGTTGATGAGGTGAGGCATCGTCTTATGTGCTTTCACTCCTAAAGTCATTCCTAATGGTGTGGAAAGCTTATATTTTGTTTCCTAATGAAGCACAGTGCCCAACATCCTCAGAGCAAGTTGTGTTGTATGGCTCTGAGCTGTGTTACGTGAACTGGCCTTGTCCTGAATCCCGCTCTTCTGATGCCGGCTGAGGATCTCTGCCAAAACAGACTATCCTACAGGCTGGTCCTTGCGGGTATCAGAAGCCCTAAAGACAAAACATGATAATATTAATTTATCCTCTCTCTGGCCAGATGGGGATGGAGCCGGAAATTAAAGTGGTACCATTTTTTTTTTCTGTAACAGATATTTAAAGTCATTCAGTAGACAAGGGTCAGAGTTGAACAGCAGAAATAAGCTGGATAAAATTTGTCCTCCTTGCTTTACTTACCCAAAGCATAGCAGAGTGACAAAAGCGTTGAAAAGCTCTAGGTCAACAATTCAGCTTTAATTCCTCATTAGGCATTTCCCCTGAACATACTCCTGACTTTTTGTGCTTGTAACTGGTATTCTCACATGTTAAGTCACCCTACCTCTGATCATCCTTATCCATCAAGTTTCACTGTCCCTTTGCCTTCATGGAGTTAAGCTACCTGAATTTCATTCTCAGTCAGCTTTCTACTTTTGACTCTGACTTTGAATTCCTTTTTTTCTGTAAATTAGCAGTCTTATGGTATACACGATTCCAATTAAGAAACATTGATGTTTTGTAGAAACAGTTTTTCTGGGCTTGGGCTCGCCTGCTAGCAGTGTTTATTTTTTAAACTTTAATTTTACAATATTTGAAATGCCTGTAGTGAAGGCGATAAATGTTTCAGATAGGAAAGTTCGAAAGAAAAAAAATCGTAATTCATAATTATTCCTCTCAATTAAACATCTGTATAACCAGTTATGAGATTTGGGAGAAAAAATAAAGATCCTCCTAGGAAAAAAACAAACACATACACATATCACAACAATAGTAAGAATGGGCTCCAGCATCCTTAATGGCTGCATCAGTCAGTCCATATATCCCATGCAAGCCATAAACCATGTTAGTGCAAAAATGAAGGCACCATCCGGAAACAAATGGAGGCCCCATTATCTCAAATATCAGACAGACCTCCTGGATCTAACAGCTCATCAATGTCTTCTGTCATCTTAGATTCTGAAGGCCTCCCATCCCCATCAGAATTCTCCTAATTAAACTGATTTTCCTGAGCTCCCCCTTCAGGATTGCTTAGGAAAGTGTCCCGGGAAATTTGGCCTACCCAGTCAAGTGCGCAGCCTGCCACATTTCCTGGGCTCTACTGTTCTTGGTCTGCCAGACTCTTGGGCATCAGAACATTCAGGTACAGATATATTCTCCAATAATACAGGTATTGCTGGAGCGCTCACTTGAAGATTTTCTGGATCAAGTGGATATTTGTATTCCTTATTTAAAGTAGCAGTGATTGCTATTAAATGTAAAATATTTTACTTGTTTGAGTTGGGCAAAATCTTGAGACTTTTGAAATCATCATAGGGAGATTTTCTAAGGAGAGAAGGTCTATGTGATGAAGGACAATAGCTTATAACTTAAATAGTATGTTTTTCTTTATAGTGCTTCTTCCTCAGGTGAGAGAAAACTGTAACTTAAGACATCTAAAAACATTGATATCTTTTTTTATGAAGACTTGGGAAATTCACATATATCTTTAAAACAAACGGAAGTTGATCTTGGAACCAGCTGATGGTTGGTAATAAGAGTATTAGGAATGAGTTGGCCAGATGACCTGCCTTAGGCAAGGTGCGTCATAGCTTCTAAGAAAGGAGGGTTTGGTGGGATCCTTTCATTACTGTGCTTGTCCCACGGTTGTTAGATTTCTCATTGCTGTAAAACAGTGCTTCTCAAAGGGTATGGGTAGTTCAAGGACTAACTACATCAGGATTATCTAAGACAGTTGTTTAAAATGCAGACTCTTGGACCTAAATCACTGAATTTGACCTTCTAGGAACGGAGCCCAGGAATCTACATTTTCCTAGCTTCCCAAGTAATTTTGCACAATAGAGTTTGAGAACCTCTTCTATTAATATAATGGCTAAGTCTGCCCTTGTGGATCCCAGAGGACAATTAACTATCTATCTTCATTTACATCTGACATTTAGGGCTTCTATTTCTGAGTCAGTATAACCAGCCAGGATTTGAACCATCTTGCTCCTTGGGTATGGAATATACCGCATTATAAAATGGCTCTCCAATGAGCCTATACTGTTTCTCTTAGGAAAAAATTAACAATCAAAAAGGACCACCATCAAAGGAATGTAATTCAGATAAGATGGGTATATTTGGAGTCATGTACAAAATAGCTAATAAGCAAAGCCCAGTGTAATGTACTTTATTTATTATTATGTGGCTGTCCCTTGACCTCCTAGCATGGCCTGGCAAAGAATGAAGAAGTAATAAAACAACATCATGTGGATAGGAGGTGGTGCTAGAGTGGCCAGGGGTAAACCTCAGGAGTTGGGAGTCAGGAGATGGAATTGTGGGACAAAGCGAGTTAGCCATTTTAGATCCAGATAGAAGACAACAAAAGTTAAACCAGAGGAGTAAGAGCCATGAACATGAAATTTGAACCACAGAATAGGAACTGGAAGGGTAGCCAAAGAACCAGGAGGGCGGCAGGGGGAGGGGGGTGCAGTTTATCCAGCTTGGACCTGGCTAACTCAGCATGTGAGTGCTGTCTTAGAGTCACCGTATTTGCCTCAGAGTTGCTTCTCTCAAAAGAACTTCTTACTGTAAAACTTATAACGAGGTCCACTGCAAGTCCTTGAATGCCTGAGTTGTAAAGTACTGCAGTTTGCTGTCAGTCTTGTGTGTCTGTGTGTGCCGTGTTGCCTTGGCCATCTGATGTCTTTGGGAGATAAGGGGGCCCTTACTGTCAAGGTAACTGATAACTGCTTTAAGCTCTGACATCAGTGAGAAAATGTGCACTTTTAGAAAGAATGTTTCTGAGAATACGGTAGGAACCTGAAACGTCTTGAAGTTGTCTGAAGAGTCTTCAATCACTATGTCAAGTGACACAGATATTTCTCTTTCTTCATATGATGAAGATCAGGGATCTAAACTTATCCGAAAAGCTAGAGAGGCACCATTTGTCCCCATTGGAATGGCAGGTTTTGCAGCAATTGTTGCATATGGATTATATAGATTGAAGAGCAGGGGACATACTAAAATGTCTGTTCACCTGATCCACATGCGTGTGGCAGCCCAAGGCTTTGTTGTGGGAGCAATGACTCTTGGTATGGGCTATTCCCTGTATCAAGAATTCTGGGGGAAACCTAAACCTTAGAAGAGGAGATGCTATCTTGGTCGTCTTGGTGGTGCTTGCTTTAGTTAGACATCTCATATTGAGGTTATATGTTTATGCTGAAAATAAATTGTTTGGGTCAGACAAGAACATGGTAATTTGAAAATTGGCCTCCTTTCTTGCCGGCTTGATTTGCCTGGTGACCAAGTTACTGGTGACTAGTTCACTAGCTAGGTCATTCAGGGGAGTCAGACCAGCACAAAAGAAACATGTCACTTTTAAATACACTTGATAGTGGTACCTGTCCACCTTCTTAAACTCTTCTGTTGAAATTAGTTCTAAAGAAGACAACATGTCAATCCTGAAAATACTCCCAGTTGCTGCAGAATATCATATGCTTTTGATGTAATGTAGGAATCCTATTTACCCCAGTTAATGTAACTTTCTGACGGCCTTGTGGACTGAGTACTGTTTTAAGGGCTGGTTGGCTCTTGAGGAACCCTTTCAGAACAGTGCATGGAATACAACATTATAAACCTCCCTGCAAGTCTGTGTGTGTTTTTAAACCAAAACTAAAAAGCTGGTAACAGAGCCACTTTGAAGTAGTATTTATTTTAGAATCATAAACATGAGAGTAACTTAACTTGTGGATCCCTTTTAGCTCTTTAGTAATTGCAGAATTATATTTTGCTGCTGTTATATTAGAATAATTTTAAATTATTTTGAAACATGTATTTTAAGTGCTAATGCAAAGGTAAATGAAAAACACTTTTTAAATGTGTGCAGTATGTTTATTTTCTCCAAAAGTATCATCAACTAAATAAAATCCCTACAATGGAAGTCATTGATGAGCAAGCTGGTTTGGTCAGACATTATACAAACTTTGGTATATCACAGAATGCTTTGTTGTACTTGTGAATTCTCGTCTAACCTGAATTTACATTCCATGGTGATAAGATGGTAAATGTAGTGTTATTAAAGTAAATGAACACATCAAAAAAAAAAAAGAAAGAAAGAATGTTTCTAAAATGTTTTTGCTTTTGGCACCCTATTGATAAAGTGTGGTGCGTTCCATTTTTCACTGATATAAAGGTTTCATTGTATCGTAACCTTTTCTTGATGACTCAGGTCCATGTTTTGAACACAGCACTGAACTAAACTTTGATGTATTGATGTCCTATAGGGTTATAGAATTGTGGGGATCCTGCCTTTCTCTTTTAGTGAATTTCCTAGCCATTTTGCCTGTGTTATTTTGCTTTGGCACTCAGCAGTATGCTTGGGCTTTTTGAGGTGTATAGAACCATTTGCTCCCAGACTAAATGGCCCTACAAGGATATGCTGATCTGCTTCATGCTTTTCTTGTGTTCTCTCTTGTGATCACCTCTGTTTTCTGTGGTGACTTGACTTGTTAGTGACTACTAACATTCTTGTCAGTGACTCCTTGTTAGCCTGATGATCTGATCATCTTGTCTTCAGTCTTTACACTCCTCACAGTGACTGATAGCAAAACTGAAAGGTATCAAATGAAATTGGATACCCAAGTGCTATGTGTAAGGTCAAACACACTCATCTGAGAAGAGCAAATAAGACTGATGAAGTAAAATGAGTGGACATGTGTTCATTCATTTCAGCAGATAGTTCTCAAAAGTGCCGACTGTATACTAGCCCAAGTTGACCAGACCATGCTCAGGACAGCCTCCAAGACCAGAGGGAATTGGGCTTCTGGGCAAGGCTCCCAGGTCAACTGCAAATTAGGTGAGTCAGGGTAGAAAGGCAGAGGCACAGTCGCAGATCCTGGGCCAATGCGGTGTGCCAGGACCCAGGAGGCTATGTAGCCATCCAGAGCTCTCCCTAGCACCTGGGCTCCCAGTTTGACTGGCAACAAAGGACTGGCCACACTGGTGATGGTAGATGGGAACAGAGAGGTGATAGCTGAGTCACCGAAATCCAGGGCTGGCTGGAGCCAGCCAGGAAATCAGTGAATTGAGGTGCTGGAAACTACAAAGACTGAAGTGGGCACTTCCCCCGTGAGCCTACCCAGCCACAGACTTGGAAAAGATAATGGTGTGGAAATGAGTAATTATGCTTCCGCATAGGGTGAGTACTGTACAACCCAGAAACAGGAGGGTTTGTTCTACCAGAAGAGTATGTGTTCTGGGGGTAGATTAAGAGAGGGCCTTGAGGAGACGTGGCATTTAAGCTAGGTCCTAAAGCATGAATAGAAGTTCACAAGGTCCAATGTCAGACAGAAGGGCTTGAAACTGTCTGGCAAGTCATTTTTGAGTTCACAGATGTATTTCATAATGTTCAGGATATCTAAAATATGACAGCCAGAAAAAAAATGGATTATTACTCTGAGTATATATATATGTATTTCAAGCATATTACAGCTAAAAATAAATTTCTCTCTAACATCTGTAGGTGCTCAGCAGGACAGTTAACAAATTTCTGATATATACCTCTGTTTACTTATTCCTTTTACTAGGAAAAAGTGAATTCCTGTAAGTCATGATCAGAAGTATCTTCTACATAATAGGTTATAAAATCAACACAAAAAAATTGGTTGTGAGACTCCTCTGCTGGTCCAGTGGTTAAGACTCTGCCTGCCAGTGCAGGGGACATGGGTTCAATCCCTGCCTGGTCCAGGAAGATTCCACATGCCACAGGACATCTAAGCCCATGCACCACAACTGCTGAGCCTGTGGTCCAGAGCCCACGAGCCGCAACTACAGAGCCCTCATGACAGACCACTGCAGCCTTAGAGCCTTAGAGCATGTGCTCCGCAACAAGGGAAACCACACAGTGAGAAGCCTGCACAGCACAACTCGAGGGTAGCCCCCGCTTGCCACAGCTAGAAAAATCAGTTGTAACTCTTCATATTAGTAACCCAAAATGAGTGATTCAAAAGTGAAATTAAGAAAACAATTCAAGTTAGTTAGCATCAAAAATGATCAAATAGTCATGAATAAATTTAACAGAAGTAGAAAACTTCCACATTGAAAATTACAAAACATGTTTGAAAGAAATTAAAAGACTTTAACAGAAAAATATCCCAGATTCATGGAATGGAAGACTTAGTGCTGTTAAGATGGCAGTACCTCCCAACTGCTCTAAAGACTCAATACAATCCCAGTGGATTCTTGTAGAAATGAACGAGTTGATCCCAGAATTTATATGGAAATGCAGAGGAGTCAGAGTATCCAAAGCAGTCTCAGGGGGAGAAAAAACAAAGAGGATTCAAACTTCCTGAGTTTGAAACATATTACAAGTTACAGTAATCAAGATAAGGGTGGTTCTGGCATCAGAATAAATGTGTGGAATGTCCTGTCCAGCTGAAAAGGACTGCTAAGTACAGATCATCATAGAGAAACTTATTTCTGTTTTCTATTTTTTAACTTTGACATTTGTATTGAGGTATAATTTATATAACATAAAATCTGTTCTTATAAAGTGTACAGTTCAGTTCCAGAACATTTTCATCACTTCACAAAGAAACCCAGTACCTGTTAATAGTAACTCCTGGTACCTCTCTCTCCTCCAATCCCTGGCAACCACTAACTAATCTATTTTCCTTCTCTGTGAATTTCCCTGTTGTGGACATTTAATATAAAATTGGACATGTAATATCTGGCATTTTGTGTTTGGTTTCTTTCATTTAGCGTAATATTTCCAAGGTACATCCATGTTGAGGTATTTGTCCGTATTTATGGTCAGGTAACACTCCCTTGTATGGATGTACCATTTTTGTCTGTCTTTCATCAATTGATTAACATTTGGGCTGTTTCCACTTTTTGACTATCAGGAATAATGTTGCTGTGAACATTTGTGTACAAATTTATATGTGGATGTATGTTTTTAAATCTCTTGGTTATATGTACCCCATAGTGGAATTGCTGGGTCACACGAAAATCCTGTTTAACTTTTTTTTTTTTTTTTTTCATTTTAACAGCGTTTATTGCTTAATATTATCCAAGTAGTACATGTTTAGAAAACCATAGGCAAGTAAAGTACAGGAAAATGCCAGGGTCACCCATAGTCACCTATCCAGTGGTGGGCCCGATCACACTCTTTCTGTACATCCTTTATACCTTTGTTTTCTCTTATATGTGTATTAATATTGTATTTAACTTTTTGATGAACTTCCAAACTGCATTTTACAGCAATTGTACCATGTTACATTCCCATCAGCAATGTATGAGGATTCAGATTTCTCCATGTTCTTGTCAACACTTGTTATTTTCAGTTTTGTTTTTTTTTTAATTGTAGTCATTCTGATGGATATGAAGTAGTCTCTCATTGTGGTTTTGATTTGCATTTCCCTTATGACTTAATGATATTGAGCATATTTTCATGTGTTTATTAATTGTTTGAATATCTTCTTTTCACTTCTATTCAAGTGCATTTTCTCTTTTTAAATTGTTTTTTATTTTTAAATTACTAGTTTTGAGTTCTTAGAGTTCTTTATGTACTCTGGATACTCGATTCTAAATCTTCTCTCCCATTCTATGGATTGTTTTTTCACTTTCTTGATGGTGTCCTTTGACACATGAAAGTTAAAATATATATATACATATATATGTGTGTGTGTGTGTGTGTGTGTATATATATTTTAACTTTGAGGCCTTTCTGGTTTGATCACAGGTTAGGAAGCTTAGATCTCCACACTGTCCCCATCCCACCTCTGGCAACCACATAAAAGTCCTTAGAGTTCCTTAGATGACAGTTTGAAAACCACTGATTATAGCCCAAACAATCATTCTATAAACCTGTATTAATCCCAGAGTTAGGTACAGGGGATAGGGAATTAGTTAAGATACAATTGCCAGTAGGCTCTGCTTTAGTTAAGGGGACAGGCTCGTAAGCAATCATATATGAGTTGAGTTGAGTTCAGTCGCTCAGTCACTTCCGACTCTTTGCGACCCCATGGGCTGTAGCCTGCCAGGCTTCCCTGCCATCACCAGCTTTAAACTGCAGCTAGTGTAAGTGGTATGAGACTTGATGAGCTCTCAGAGGAGTACAGTGACTGCTGTTTTACCTACTCACATAAATGAGCATGTATGATAAGGCATTTAATGATGTTTGCAGCCAATAAATTCTAGAGTCTTCTGTCCATGGGATTTTCCTGGTAAGAATCCTGGAGTGGGTTGCCATTTCCTCTTCCAGGGAATCCTCCTGACTAGGGATCGAACCCAAGTCTCTAGCGTCTCCTGCATTGCCAGGCAGATTCTTTATCACTGAGTCACCTGGGAAGCCCCCTTATAAATTCCATGTGTACCCAAAGTGTAGACAAGGTGCAGGGGATACACAGAGAAGAGAGCTTGTAATGAAGCGGGTGGTAATATACCAGTGGGCTCTACAGAGAAAGGAAGCCCCAGGGCCAGTAGGAGTTGGCCTCACAGATACTTGAGGCCCATATGGAGTTCAGCATGGCTGCAGTGCTTGGCAAAGTATTAAAACAGATGAAGCAACAGCCAGGTTTAGAAAAATCTTTAAACATTGTACCCAAAAGCATTTGCAGAAATGAAAGAGGAGGGGGTGGGTGAAAGGGTTTTAAGCAGAGAATCAACAGAACCAGATTTGTGTTTTAGAAAAGTCACTCTGACGGGCTTGTGGAAAGTGGATTGGGAACAACAGGAATTTACTGTGCTTATAGTCTTGATCAGAAAGTATGCAGACTTTTCACTAGGACAGCCTTAGCATGTTTGCAGGGTGTTTAGGAAATAGAATAAACTGAATTTGGTGAATAATTGGACATAGGGGAGAGTGGGAGGATGGAATCAGAGGAGAAGCGTTTGGCATGGGCAGTCAGGGCCTCACTGAGATGGGGCACAGACACACACATACAGAGGAGATAATTAGCGTTTTGTTCATAGGACAGCACTAAGCACCTCGTTCAAAACTCAATTCCGGGCTTACCTGGAGGCTCAGTGGTAAAGAACCCACCTGCCAATGCAGGAGACACGGGTTCAATGCCTGATCCGGGAAGATCCCACATGCCTCAGAGCAACTAAGCCCACACGCCATAGCTACTGAGCCTGTGCTCTAGAGCCCACGAGCCACAGGTCCTGAAACCCACGTGGCCGGGAGCCCATGCTCTGCAACAAGAGAGGCCACTGCATAAGAGGTCCACACCCACACCTAGAGAGTAGTCCCTGCTTTGTGCAACTAGACAGAAACCCACACAGCATCAAAGACCCAACACAGTCAAAAATAAATAAAGTTATTTTTTGAAAAACTATCAATTCCTGTTTCAGACTCAATTACAAGAAATACATCAGCTAAAGTTTTAAGTTCCCAGGCTTTTTTATTGCCTGTCTTCCTAGTACTGTATCTATTCATAAGTATTTGTTGAATGAAATTTATGTGTAATTATAAGAAGTTACTACTTTTTTTAAGACTCAGAAAACCAAATCCAAAAAGTAATAGTGTATGATGAGGAGATACTTAGCTAATAAATACAGTCCTTTATCAAAACTCACAAGTCTGGCCTTAACCTTTATGATTTACCAGCTGTTTTCCACTGTGTTCCCAATGTCACATTGCTTTCCCACTACACTGTTTTACAGATGAGGAAACTGGGGGCCAAAGGACACAGCTCTTTTTATTACACTGTAACTGCCTTGATAGAAGCAAAAAGTGACAGCTGAACATTCTGGCATCAAAGGGAGAGATTATTTTTCAAAACTGTAAAAGAAGACAACTTAGAAAGCATTGCAGACATGCCCCCAGGGCAGAAGTATATTACAACACAGCACTGTCTATAAGAATGACTCCATGCCTGTAAAAAAGAATTGAATTCTCTTCTGCATATTCTGTTTAAGTTGGCAGGGAGGAGATTGACTTCTTTTAGAAAGATTTATGTATACAAAAGGATTGGCTATTAAACCACTATTACCTTTTAAAAATTCCTTCATGGAGAATCACTCCTTCTTAGGTTGACTGAGGGCTGGTTAACTGGGAAGCTGCTAGGGTATGCACATAGGTGCTTTCTGGGAGTGGAGGTAGGGGTGTGGATGTGTGAACTTGGCTGTCTCATAATACCTCCTTGGAATTCAAAGAGTGGTATTAACCAGCTCCAGAGGGAATAATACCCATTCATTTTTCGCCCGAGGGCCTCCACCATAATTCTGATTTCTGAAGTTAGCCAAGAGTAAAAGGAATACCCCCACCCTTCCTGCTTCCAGCATCCTAGGGTGGCCGGTTGCTTTCATAGAACGTAAATTGCAGGTAGTTTAAGTGAGACAAGAGTCGATGGCCTGAGCTGTCTGACAACCCATGCCTGCCTGGAGCTAGCTTCCCACCACAGTGGCTGACACTCTAACCACTGGCTTAAATGGGTGTTGATGATGTGGGATTTCATGTTATTTGTGACTTGTACAACTTAATGAGTGGGAGGCATTAGAAACTTGGTAAGTTAATACAAGTAGATACATAATAGTTGTATCCTCCTGCAATATTGTTAACCAGATCTCTGTCTCAGAATGTCAGGAATGTATAATTGGGATCCTGAAAACCGATATTCCTCTTTTATGTAAGGCAATCTTTTGAAATCTAATACTTCTTTTGAAAAGTCTAGTATGTTTAAATTAATGCAGTTTGAGTGGTTTGAAGATTGAAAATAGGTTAGCATTAAGGCCATGATTCCTTTAGTAATTACTTTTTCTTTTGGTAATAACTGTTTCTTTTTTTTAATAACTGTTTCTTTAGAAATGACATTAACATTCTACCAAAACACAGCAGTAATCCAAAAGTTAATGTTCTGTTCATTTATAATTATATTTAATTCATATTTATGAGTTGTTGGGAGGAAGGAGAAAGAAGGAAGGAAATTTTTAAAATGTAACAGAAGAAGCAAGTTAAAAACAGAAATTTTCCTGATAGTCTGAAAAATATAGTCGTTTAAAGTGGGAAAAAATAATTTTTAAATACAGCTATATAAAATCAGATTTTATTAGCTACTGCTGAAAAATATATATATTTTTATTCTTAGTGGCACTGAATGAATTCAGTGGATAGATTTTTTTTTTTTTTACTTATTTTTTACTAATCAAAATATTAGCATAAACATCCCTATGATCTTGATCTTGGTAAGTCAATTAGATTAGTGTGTTTTTTTAGACAGGGAAAATTCTGCATCTTCAGTCATTGAACAAGTAGCTTTGTGTTGTTTTCTTTGAATTGTCCACGAAGCCTGATGTATTATTAATGAATTAATTTCTTGGTGGTGAAGGCTCGTGAATAGCTTCTGTGAATGGGCAGTTGCCTGGTGGGGCCAGTTTTGGCTGCTGTCATTTAACATGTGTTGCTCTATTGTGAAGTCTTATCCAGCCGTAGGACAGTGCTCGTTTAATCCACCGTGATGGGACCTATACACCCCGAGCCCACGTTGGATGCCAGGGTCAGTTACGCAGCAGCTCGGGCTGGGGCACTGCTCTGCCTCACTGCCGAGTCGCCGTAATCATTTTGCCTGCCGTTAATTTTCCCTAAACCAGGGGAAACATGTCTGTGAGCTGTACAAATGTTCTCAAAAGAGTCCAAACTGGTCGGCTGGGGTGTTGCCTCCATTCCAGAACGGAGGCAGCATTCCAGGGAGTGTTAAGCTCCTTCCTTCCTCCTGGAAATGGAAGCGTCTGGGCCCACGAGATCCCTGATGTTCTGAGGTCCAGAGTAGCAGATGGCATTATGATTTTCCAAATCCTGATGAACGTTCTAACTGAACTTGTTCATTTCACAGTATGTAGTTCTATTTTTTTCACTTCCTCTCCCTTCCTCCCCCTCTGTTCCTCTCTTTGTTCCTCTCATACTGGCTAATTTTAAACTGATTCAGTATCTCCTTTAGCCAGCTTTCAGTCCTCTTGTCTTTGTGTTTATTGTATGGGACCAGGTATGGCACAATTTGACATACAATTCTCAACCTGCGACTCGCAGCTGACATCACCTTTGAATTGGTTTATAAAAATGTGTAAGCAGATACGGCCGACACTCCTGCACCGTGAAGCCGCTGGAAGTTCTGTTCTTTCCTGTATCTGTAGCTGGCAGTGTGGGTGGCACCGGCAGTAATTATTTTAACTAACAGTTGAGTGAACGTTCAGGAGGACACACAGTGTGGTGATGGGGACTTTGGATTTCAGCAAGTTCCCTGAGTCTATCTGGATAGCGTTCTGGCTTGTTGATTTTTCAGGACACGGACCTGCCAGGTTCTTGCCCTTGAACAGTATGTGGATGTAGTTCAGCTGTTTCAGTGTTAACCCTTTACCAATGAAAAAAGGAATAATTCCTTTCATTTAGGAACTGTTAAGAGCTCTTTCACTCCTGGATTTTCCTCTTGCATTTTTGTTTAATATAGTTTATGATCTACCTTTAAGATTGCTTTTAATCAGCACTCCTACACATAGAGCCTGGTGAAATGGTAGTGTGTACATTAACATTATAATTTAGGTCTTGGATCAAACATGTGTAAGCTGGACTTTTCCTGAGGAAAAAAAACTAACCTTACCAGTATATGAAATTCAAACACTATATAGGGACTAGGTAAAACCACAGGTAGGAATTGCTGAATAATTACCTTTAGACTGGCCTGAACAGGAGGCTTCCCACGAGGGTGAGCTCATTTAATGGTTCCTAAAACTCAATCTTGTGGATGTCAGTGGTCATGCTTGATTATTTGCACCAGTGTTTTATGAAAAAGCAATAGAAATGCATTGGGAGGCTACAGGGAGAGTGGTAGGGAACAATAACAGGTTTTACTTTTGTAAATGAAATCCCTTTGGTGTGAGACAAACATGTTTCTTTCTGCTTTGCCTAACCCATTGAAAAGGAAGACAGATATGAATGTCAGTGTGTCTGTGTGTATATGTGTGTGTACCATCAGATAGGCTCCTCTAAACAATACTGTGAACTATAGCTTATGACCAACAAGAGACCTAAAATAAAAAGAGGAAAAAAGATGTTCGTTGACTTGGGAAAAGAAGCAATTGCAAATATGGTTTTAAGACATTAATCCATTTCAAGTTTTCCACCTACTAATTTTCAAGGAATTTTATGAAACACAAAGATCTTTGCCATATGTTTAGAAAATATCTGAGTAAATGTAAGTCTTTTAAATGACAAAAAAAAAAAAAGAAAGGGTTAGTTTTGACATAAATGACAAAGTTTATCTTCTGTTTTATCCCAGTACTGAAGAACTGCCAAAACATTTAGGAGAAAATGGGGAGGAGGGTGGGGACTGCATAATCTCAAATTTCAGAGGTTCCTTTAGAACTGTTTATTTATATTTTGTGTTTTTTATAAGCCGTCTGGTCGTGATGTTCTCTTGGCTAGTATCTGGTTATCCTATGATTTAACAGTTTGCGGGTAAGGTGGATGTTTCAGTGGTGAAAATTCTAGCCTTTTGCCCCTGGTTCCAGGTCCACCTGAGACAAGTTAAATGAGCTGATACTGTCAGCCAGGACCCAGTGGATAGAACTTCACACCCAAACGCTCACACGTATAATTTGTCACTTCTGGCAACCCAGAGCATGGGGTGACCCGGCATGGAAATTGAATCATCTTTCACTTTCTCTGCTCAAGTCTTGATGTGGAGTGAGATGAGTAAGACAAGGGCTCCGTGGTCTCCAGCTGAAGAGGGTCAGAGGCTTCCTTTTCTGATGACGTCCATCTGCAAGCCTTCCTAAACTCAAAGCCTCTTTCTCACCCCAGTGCTGTCCATCATTGCATCCTGCAGATGAGATCAGTTCTATCTGATGGTGAAATCAAAAATAGACTTTAGGGTCAAAACACTTATTGTTCCCTGACAAAGTGGCCACATTTTTAAGTAAACTAAGTGTTCTGAACAAGCATTGATTGAATTTGTACAAGCCTGGTGTGGAATTCTGATTTACTAATATATTAACCAGGCTGAATTACTCTCTGACTGAGCACTTGTCTGTCCATTTTCCACCTCTCTCTGATGAGATGTGACTGCCTTTTTCCCCCACTGGCTACAGTCGGTTATAGCAGAAACTTACAGATGTGAACATTGAGAACCTTCAAAATATTAAAACTGAGCTAATTTCCCAGAATCTCCCATTGGCTTACACTTCAGAGGGGTAGATTTTTGGTTTGGAGATGACTTCTGTGGAGATTGTTTTTAATATATGTATTTATTTGGCTGTGCTGAGCCTTAGTTGTAGCATGTGGGATCTAGTTCCCTGACCAGGGATGGAACCTGGACCCCTTGCATTGGGAATGCAGGATCTTGGCCACTGGACTACCAGGGAAGCCCCTGTGGAGACCTTTAAAGGCGAGGGTTCTGTTCTTTTGTTTGTGTGTGTGTCTTCCCCACACCCCAGCCCCGGCCGAGCAAGCAAGGTTTCCTCCCCAGTCAAGAGCAGATTTGCCCTGTGGATCCTGCCAGTTGTTTCACAAAGATACCACTTTAAGGCCGTGAACAGGGGAGGATCAAAAAACAACTTGAGATCTGATAAAGCAAAATGTCATACACAGTCTGACATGAAGCCACTGGAATCACAGACACTCTTCCACCTCAGCATTGTGGACAGACATGGAGCAAGCTAGGAGAGCTATGCCAATCAGTATGAACGCCAGTGTGCAGGAGCCAGGCCAAAGGAACATGAGGCTTGAATTAGTTTTAAAATGTTAGAGCATAGCTCTCAGTTCTGGGCAGACCATAGGTGACTGTCTGATGTTAATTACCTATTGGCTTGATGGCTTGACACCAAGAAGTCTATAAATAGGCTATTAGAAAGGATGGCCATATTTCGCTTAACTTGTCTGGTTTAATCTACTAATCACAGCACAGGTGACCTCAGAATTCACTAGTGTGGCCAACACCTTGAGATTCTTGAGAATTTGTCCTACTATCTTCTTTCCGTTTTACTCCAAGTAAGTGTAAAATCTTGGTTTGGAGGAATGTCTCTTGCACACGAGAAGGAAACATAACACAGACTAAGATGTTCAAGGTCCCTTCACCCCTAGGTGCTTCTCTGGCAGTCAGGATGGAAGAAAGTAGGAAACCAAAGATGGTATATTCCAGCCCTCTAGACTCTCCTAGTTTCTTCCCCATCATTCTTAGCAGTGCACATCTTATCTCCCTGAACAACACTAATTCTTCCAGGGTGTAGATTAAGTATCAGTCATCTTGCAGTGCCCACCCAAGCACCTTTGATATGGTAGAGGGTCAAGAAAATTGTTGAATGAATGAAGCAATAAATAAGTAATGAATGGTTGTATCATTTTTATACAGTATTTTGTGTCTCTGCCTATCAGTGTTTGAATTCACCACCGCATCATTATCAGATTCCATTGTCATCTTTTATTATGAATTAAAGGCAAAAATTAAATCCTCAGGTACATTTTTAAAGCAAAGGTTCCTCAACCTTTTTTCCAATTGAATAGTTATACCAGGCTTCTCCATTATTCAAAACAGAACTCTACTAAAAACCTGGACCTCAATGAGTTTAAAAAAAAAAAAAAAACTCCTTACCTTTTAACTTTTAAACTTTCTATTTTGACATCCTTTTAGAGTCACATGCAGTTACAAGAAATAATATAAAGACATCCTGTGCATCCTTAACCCAGTTTCCCCCAGTGGTAACAGTTCGGAAGTACAGTACAATGTCACAACCAGGAAATTGACACTGATATAATCCACTGAGTTTATTCAGATTCTGCCAGTTTTACATGCAGTACTGAGTGTGTGTGTGTGCGCGCACATGCATGGGTGCACACTAGCATGTGTGTGAACATAAATAACACAGATCCTTTAAAGCCAAGGAACATCATGGTTTAAAAAAAAACTATGCCTCTGAAATAATGATTTCCTTTTTAAGTAAGTCATTTCAAAAGTGTTTTTCTCATTTGTGTTGTCTCTGTTTGGAGTGTCCAACTTACCTGCCTGTTCTCAAGGTAACAAAGTGCAGTTTTTTGGCATCCTTCCTCTGCAGCGGAACTAGCAGCTGTGGTTGGAGTTGGACCTCCTTCCCTGCCCCTCCTCATTGCAGGTCCGCACACATACACACACTCAGATTTTCTGCTGCTTACCTTTCTTTATGCTTGAGTACCTTGCTGACAAGTGCTAATAACAAAATGCCCAGAGAGAGTCCAGCTGAAGTTAGCATACATTAAACATTCTGAACTTGTCCTTTTGCTCATAGATTGTGCATAATTAATAATTAAACAGTTTCTGTTGTAATGGGTTGACCTTCCTGAACCGTTCATTATTCACAAGGCAAAGGCATCACTCAAACCTTCTTCCTGTTGTCCTTCACTGTTCCCTAGCTTGCCGCCTGCTTGCGCTGCAGTCGTTTAGCATGAGGGGCTGGCCAGGTAGTTCACAAAATCTCTGAGACTTGAAGGCTGTACTCCGTGATGACCAGAATTGCTTACTGAAATGGCCACGGCAGTTTTTAATACATCAGTTGCCTGTTCTGTAACAAGATCCAGCTTGTGTCCTGTGAAAGTGAAGTCGCTCAGTCATATCCGACTCTTTGCGATCCCATGGACTGTAGTCTACCAGGCTTCTCTGTCCATGGGATTTTCCAGGCAAGAGTACTGGAGTGGGTTGCCATTTCCTTCTGCAAGGAAATTGTGTCCCTTTAAGCAGGACACTAAAAGTTGATTTGGGACCAGAATCTCAGGTCATGACTTGTGGTTAAGGTTGTATCCACTGTTTTTGTTCCATACCTCCATGCTCAGAAGTTCAACAGAGAAGTGTCCCACAGAAGCCCTCACGGTGAGGTGTGGCACCTAAGCTCCTAAAGACAGTGACTTCTGTTAACAATTTAGAGTCTCTTTTGGCCAGTGCTGAGCTGTTGGTGTAACTGCTTCTCTAATTTACATTTTTAGAATGTATTTTTTTCTTCATTTTGCCTGAACCCGTGTTTCACAGAGAGCATTTCTGATAAGTAGCAGCAAAAGTATTAGGACTTCAGAGATGCTCTGAACCCTTGGGTATGTCTCTCTCTTGCTCTAACTCTAAGGTGGATGACTGCTTGCCCTCCCTGGGGGCCACGGAGACGCCGGAGCAGCTTTCCTGTGAGCCTCCCCATCCCCTTTGCACAGATTGGAATTAGATAACAGAATAGACAGGTTCTTGGAGATTTTTTTTGCATCCTGATCTACACTAACTTCTAATTTTACTTGCTTTTAAGCTTGTTTTTAAACAAGAAAAGTATACCTGAATAGTCCTTCAGCATGGTGACCGCTGTCAGATCTGTCTGTTCCTCTGGGGTGTTAACAGCCTGCGTGCTTCTGTGGGTTTGGAGGAGGCTCTCCCAGGACTCCCTGCCTCCATGTCTACATGTAGCATTCTTGACACCCACCCACCCAGGCACTAGTCAGTCTTCTGTATCTCAGAAAATTCTCCTCTCTGAGATACACAAGAGACATGGATTTTAAAATGAAAAGAAGTATCTGGCATTATGCATGTGAGATTAGAATTCCCCCTGCATCTTTGATGACCGATTCTTTCCAGGCACCACTGTGATGAAAATCCACTCGGTGGTTCTGCAAAGTCGACTTGTGCTGGCATTTTCACAAGTGAAATAAATTATTCATGGGTACCACCCAGTGTTCCTTGGTTTTATATTATGAGGAACTTAACAGGCTACAATATCAGGTCTTAAATAAAATTAACTACCCATGCAAAGATGTCACAGTTCCCTCGTTTTGTCTCTCATCCATGTTAAAATGACATCTTCATCAAGTTGCCTATAGTTCATCAATTTACTCTTGGTATCATACTTTGAAATGAGGCCCACATCAGCATCACGTTTTACACCAGGATCTTTGTAGAAAACCAGTCTAGAATTTTAACCATCTTGGTAAATGTTCAGCCACGTTAAGACACTAGGCTTTTATTTCCCTAAACATTCATCTTAAAGCAACTGCTACTCAGATACTTCCAGTACTACCACGTCCCCAAAAATTTCAGAAAGGAATGACTTAGAAAAAATTAACTACCTGGTCAGAGTCCATAATTTTCGTACCTCAGACTTTGAAATATCTTTTTACTAACAGTGTTTGAGGCAGTAAAACGTCACTTCTTGAACTGGGCCTTGTAGAATCTCACAGGTTGGTGATATATATGGCTTTCCTAAAACAGACTGGGCTGAAATTGATATCATGTTTTATTTTTGCTCTTCAAACTGATAGGACTTCCGTGACCGTTTTATAGTTCCTTTATCGAGGACTTGTCATGTTACTGTATGCCTTGTTTCTTTTGAGCAGACTATTCCATCAGCCCCCCATTTCTCATGTCCTCTCTATGTAACGCCTGCATGTAATCCCTTGAACTAGGCAAGATTTTATTTCGCTCCCATTTTCCTTTGTTTTCCTCTTGGAAGCCTTTCTCTACTGATGAGAATTTTAACTTTATGATTACTAGCCTACCTCTCCTCTGGATGAACAGTCAATTCAAAGAGGACAGATATGCAAAAACTAAGAAACGTTTGGTTCACATTCTTTTTTTTTTTTTTAACCTCTTTGGGATTTTTTTTTTTTTTTTTGGGCTGCTTTGACCCCCTCAGTTCCTTTTGATTTAATTGTATTTTCCACCAGTTTCCAATTGTTTGAATTGGAAACAAAGCCTTAATAAGAGTTCTAGTTAATTTTCTGTCTTGTAATTACCGATCTCATTTTTCTGATAATTGGCCACAGCAATTATATGTATATTTACTAATCACAGAGGAGGCTGTGCAATTGTATCTATCTGCCACCATTGATAATGACACGCATATTGCAGAGGTGCTTTTATCATCTTCTTTTTTCCACTACATCAAAGCTATTTCCTCTCATTCTCAATAATGAATACATGCATGCATTTGACACAGTTGTGTGCTAGAGAAATTGTTTGGCTCCCACCAAATGCTGCATGCTCTGAGTTTCTTGCCTGCAGCGCTAGAAGGTTGTATGCAATGATATATTGCTCATCCAAATGGCCAAAGCACTCCAAAGCACAGTGAGATTAAAATAAGTCATTCCTTTGTTAATTTAAATAGGTGCATGTATCATACTTTGCAGGGCACTTTGTGTAGGGATGTCAGGGAGGAAAAAAGCCGCCGAAAGGTATTTTTAATAGCAAATGAGAATAGATGAGAATAGAGTCATTTGCAGCTGCCTACTTTATGTGGCTCTCTCGCTCCAACTGTAGGTCTAATGAGATGACTGTTAAAGTACTCTGCAGTGTAATTTCATTACATCCTGAGCTGCTGCACTATAAACACGGTGGCGCTCTCCGTCATTCTTGGAAAAACTCCTAAATTCTTAAAGCCCTCCTTTGCGAATGGTAATGGGGTTTGCTCCCTGTGTTACATGGTGATTGTGGTTTGTTGCTGTGCAGTTTCCTGCTCTCTTGAGTGACTCCCATCCCCACC
Source organism: Bos grunniens (assembly GCF_055505025.1). NCBI lineage: Eukaryota > Metazoa > Chordata > Mammalia > Artiodactyla > Bovidae > Bos > Bos grunniens. The sequence continues at coordinate 87,639,677 of NC_141174.1, read as the reverse complement.
CTAGTTCTGCCACTGGTCAAAGTGGGCATTTTTCATGGCGTCCTTAAGTCAGTGGCTTTCTCCTGTGATGAGTTTGCCTAGACTGGCAAAGAGGCTGAAATTCTTTTTTAGTAAACAGCTCTTCCCCTTTCAAAGCTTCTCTATTAAAATGAAAGAAAAAACAAAAATCCAACTCTGACCCACATGACTCAGTTAAAGGCAAGCAGTTAAAAGCAACTGAATATACTAATACGTGTAAATAAAAAGCAAAGTGTAAATAAATAGCAAATCCAGTAAAAGAAACAAAGGTCAACAGAAGAATAATTTCACAGCTCTTTGTTAATTACACGACCATTTGTGTGTTACTTAAATAATCATTAATTTCTCATTTACACTTTCGTACCTTCTTTCCTACCCCGTGGCTATCATTGTCCTTTTTTCACCTCCCTTCCCTCTGCTCTCCTGTTTCTCACCATTATAAAATGTGTGTGGCTTTAAAGTTCGCATTTTTACATAAATGTGAAAGAGTATAGACGTTTTTTTTTTTTTTAATTGGATGAGCCTTATTTTCCTTTCCACATGCTGGTGAATCCTTGTTATATAGTCATCTTTATTTGCTTCTTTGGGATGAGGGGTGGAGGGTATAAAGAAAGACAAGGAATTGCTGTGACTTTTGATGACTTGTTTTTCCTCCATCCCAGGATTCGCCCGTCCTTCCGGTTGGAGAGTTCTCCGAGCCATTTGTACATTTCATCACTCAGTGGTGAGCCTGTTTGCAAACATGCCATGCCCTCAATGTAAATGATACATGCCATTAACTCGGCGGCTCCGTGAGACCTTATGGCTCTCCCTGCTTCCTTTTGGAGACGGGAGGGACTTCGGGGCCTTGGGCAGATGGGGCAGCAAAGCTGAAGGAATTGTTCAAATTATGTAAACGTTATTTACACACAGGGTCATAAACGTACTTTAGAGGCTTTTTCCTGTTTTAATAAACTTCTGAGAATCAGGCTACTTCTTTGAGCACAGATACTGTTGCTGTTCAGTTGTTTTGTTTTGTTTAAGAAATACACAATTTTATAGCCCCTGTTGCACAGACATGTGAAGCTTATTTTTATTGGGACCTCAAGTTACCCATAAAAATGCCTGTCACTTAGTGGAAGCAGAATAATGTATTAATTCATCGGATTTTCAGTAAATAACTTTTATCTTTGGTCATATTTTAGACAAAATACTGGTGTCCCGTTTCAGTGAATTTTGATGTTAGAGAGGCCATGAAAACGTGGTTCCATTAGGCCCACTTTAACCTTTGTAAGTACTGAAAACCACAGGATTTAGATCAAAGGGGCCACAGAATCTCTGAGTCTCTAGGCAACCCCTTGTCATTTTACATCTGAGAAGCAGGTGTAAGGGTTCTTTTCCAGCCGTCTGCCTTTTTCTTCTCCATAGAATGGAGTTTTCTTTTATTACCCCTTTCACATCATCCTCCTCTCCCCTACTGGGACACACCCCTGTGGCCCTGGAAGGCCCAATTCCCCCACTGCCACCGTCCTGCCTGCTCCCTCACCCTGACGTGGAGAGAGAGGGAGAGGGAGACGGAAATTGGGAGCATAGAGATGACCGCCCTAAAGCAGGAGACACGACTGATCAGAAGCCGTTCTGCACATTCTGGAACTCCTTCGTAACTGCCTTTACTTCTCTTTCCCTGCTTCCTAAAGCCCTCATTTCATCACCCCTTCAGAATCACGCCCACTAGTGGAAGACGAGCCCTTCGTTCCTGTGGTGCCACAGGAGGTGCGCTCAGGAGTCCTTGCTAACCCGGAATAGCTGAACCCTGTCCCCTCCCCCTCCCCCATGAGCCATCTGATGATGATGCGCTCAGGAGTCCTTGCTAACCCGGAATAGCTGAACACTGTCCCCTCCCCCTCCCCCATGAGCCATCTGATGATGATGCGCTCAGGAGTCCTTGCTAACCCGGAATAGCTGAACACTGTCCCCTCCCCCTCCCCCATGAGCCATCTGATGATGATGCTCAAGTGAAACCAAGAAATATTCCTTAATATAAATGTCAAGCTTTATCACCTTTTTGACTAAGTGTAATATGTTACCTCTTAATAAAAATGTCTTATGTAGTTTATATTCCATACAAAACATATGTGGGGAAGAGATTTTTAAGCCCCAACTTCTAAAATTTTTATTAGCACTATTTCTGTTTATTTAAAATACTTATATAATATTCCATAGCTTGTAAAAACTAATTTCATTCTGCAAACATTTTATTTCCAAAACATGCCATGTTGTTAAAAAGCATACATATTGGTTAAACACTGGAATCCTAAGCTCATTAATACTAGAACCATTATCTAGAAATATGTATTAGTCTTTATTTTCTTTATGTGGAATTCCTAGTAACAGAAGCACATGATGGAAATGTCCCATTTTGAAATGTACACATTGGAAAACCGTGCAATTCCTGAGCTGCCTGGAGCGCTGGGTTTGGGTATCACCTGCTCAAAGATGTGGGGTTTGTGCCCTGACCACCCTGCTTATCTTGCTGTGTGGTCTGGGACCAACCTGGGAGTAGGGCCCATTCTGAGCAGATAGGGCCTTGCCTGCCTTCTGTCCAAAAAAATTGATCAGCTGTTATATTAAAGTTTTATGGAGACAGAGGGAGGGATAACCTGTGTTGAAATTTCCACAGATGTCAAGCCGAAACAGAAATGATAGTGGGTAATAGCCTTGTTTTCCCAAGAGATACAGCTACTTTGGAATGTCAGATTAGGAGTGTTACCAAATCTACTGGTGAGACAGCTTGAATTACTTGCTAATGGATGCAGTATTTGAGAGGTGCATATGGTTATTTATAGGGAAGGCAAATGTCCTCCATGTCATTAACAGTTCGTAACTACGGTTCTTATTTACCAAATGATCATTAGATCTCTACTTAAAAAAAAAAAAAAATATTGTCAGCAAATGCAGAGATTGTATGTTTGTTTGGTTTTTTTCTTGCTTGTTTGAGGTTCACTCATATGAAGAAAAAGTGTCTATGATTTTCCAGGTAACAGAAGCAGCAATCTCTTTTCATGACTTCATCCCACAGATACTCTGAGTTTAGTATAAACTGGCCATCACCTAAGCAGCTTACTCATGGTTACCTCAGTCCCACGAGTGGGTGCTTCATCACCTAGCTAAGTACATGCTGCAGCTACTAATTACGCCTGTTGTATGTCAGATGAAATATTTTGCAAGAGGAATGTGATTCTTTAAGCAAACTTAACTTCCCCACAGATGTTTAATGAATTATCAACTTGCAGAGAAGCCAAAATAAATGAAAGACAAGATAATGTAATAACCCATTTATAATTTTGTAGCATTATCTAGATGTCTGACCCCTTTTATATATGACTTGTTATTCAGAGTAGTAATGAAGGAATGAGGTGTTTTCTCGTTTGACCTGATCGTCACATTTCTTTTATTATGGTCTTATCCCAGTTACCAAAAAAGAAGTATATTATTCCCTAAATTTATTTGAAATGATTGATAACCAAGTCAGGAAGAGAACATTGCTGCTTTTTTTCATAATTCGTTTCAAAAGTAGAATTAGGATAAATTTAAACTGATTGTCTGCATTACAAGAGTAACTCCAAAACAAAAAAAAAACTTTGTATTTTTGATTCATGAGCTTCCCCCCAAACCTGATATTTTGAAGGCCAAAATAAACAGGAGAGAATACATGCTAATGCCTTGACCAAGAATTGAACGTGGTAAATTTTGAAAACATTCAAATTCCAGAGCAAATAGCCAGTGGTGGGAATTATTGCACAGATTTACAAGTGATATGGATAATGTGAGTTTTTCTCTTACAGCATGCGAAAGCAGCCAAAAGAAAGGCCGGCACCTGAGGAACTGATGGTAAGTGGATGTTTTTTAGTTACAGATTTAAAGTATCCACAGACTCCAGAAAGCCAGTATAATTTACTTCATTTGGGTGGGTGCTCTTGAAGCTCACATCCGATAGTAGTTTTCACTTCTTAAAAACCCATCACCATTTTGAAGCTTCATGCAGAATCCTTTGCGTTTGCCTCACACTCAAGGGTCCCAAGTTAATCTAGGTTACTCCTTGCCCTTATTTGCTGTTACAGCTTCTCAGAATTCAGAGGCTTGGTAACAGAAAGGATAGTCAGCATGTTAAGTTTTTAGTGCAATCCTAGAGGAAGTTCTGAGTGTGCCGTGGCGTGCTCTTGGATTCATGTAGAATGAAATTAGATTGGCTGGAAAAGATCAAGTAAATGTGACTCCTTAGTCCTTCCTCAGAAAGAGGCAACTGTGAGGCTGCAAGTGCTGTGTTCTCAGCTCCAAGGCCGCTTTCTTTGATTACAAATGACAGTTTTTAGTCAAGCAGGGAGAGGAACAGAGTCGTTCCCTAACAAATTCCCAAATGGTCATTTATTTAGTGCAGATTGTTGATTTGACAACGCACAAGCTGTTAGAATAACGTTAGCGTCGAGCATTGGTAAATAATAATTATCGTCTACTCTTTCTGATGTCTTGCATACCATTCCTTGTCTCTAGATTGTTGCAATCAGGATGAATTCTGATCAGTTTTCTCTCACCACTTTAAATAATAAGCATTTTATGATATCAATTCAAAGGTTTTTAGCCTTTGTATTTCATCCTTATAAATACTCCAGACACCCAAACTTCTGTGTAATACAGTTTTCATCCCCAAATATAATATAGCAGTATGTTTCCCTTTTACATAATATGTGCTTTCCAGGAAGGTAGTTTTCTTATTCATGTTACCCCTGGAGCAAAATCTCAGTTTTCAGGGTAGTTTCAAGTTAAAGTTCACCCCTAAAACCCCTGCAATTTATACTGTGCAGGTTGCATGTCTAGAATAAACTCATCTTTTTTTTTCTTTCTTTCTTTTTTTTTTTTTTGATGGGGAGGTCTCTGATGGTTGGGAAATTCATGCAGTTAGTCACATCTGAGGAAACTTGGAACAGGTTCTAGAGATGGAGACCCATTTACCTTGTACATTATCATGCTATGGCTGGATAGCTCAGCTATTAAAACAAAGGAACAGGGTTTCATAAAACAGATATATATGTGTAAACGCATGTTTCAATGCTGCAGTGAGTTGGCCACTTATAAATAAAACATCTACAGATCGTACATACACTCATAAATGCATCCGGATGTCTGTGTTGGTGGGGAACACCACTCCAGGGTGGCAAGTCGTAAAGACAAGGCTGAAGGGCGGGTGCTGTCAGTGCCTTGGAAGCCAGCATACGTGGCTGGCTGCGTGTGTGGAGAGAGACAAGGGAGACATATTCCGATATATCTCTTTACAACTATATGCCCTGGTGTGTGCTGTCCCACATTTTTAATTAATAAATATCAATAAATCAATAAGATGCAATGAAAAATTTAGTCACAGGAAGCACCATCCTATACTTAATTTCACATTATTTCTGGTACTGCTCACAGTTTGATTTGAGTGAGTTTATTCCCCTAGGTGTAGCAGCAGGGAGGCACACCCTGCCTTAGCACAGCCTCCGTGAGGGGCAGGAACAAAGGAGTGCGTGTGATGCCTCTGAGGTCAAGGGGGTTGAGCCCAAATATTGGACCCCCTGGGGGTAAGAAAGAGAGGGCTGTCCCTGGCTTGACGAACCTGAGTCACATCCTAGGGATCCCCTTAAAGGAGCCAGTCTCTCTCTTCCTTCCAGCATATTAATGGCTTTAATTTTTCCTTTTCTCTCTCCGTCTACAACCTATTTGACGGTGCTCCCATCTGGAAGCTGAGAGCATTCTCTGGAATGCATGAACTGTAGAGCCCATTTGTCACTGTGGGTGGGGGCCTGCCTTTCACAGAAAGAGCAGTTTATCTCCCAAGCCCGGTGACTCCAGCCAGCAGGATACCAACATGGTCTGCACAGCTTGGGCCACATCGGCTGTGAAGACTGCAAGATTGCTGAGATTTCCCTATGGGCCTGCCTTTTCTAGATCCAAGGGAGAACATCAGAGGTGAAGTTGGACAGGAATATCGAAAGTTACAGACTCGTCAAGAAACTCTTACATGAACTTGAGAGTGTCCCTGACAAGTCTCAGCCTTAGTAAATGAGAATACAGGGAGAGGTGCCGAATCTGCCACACCTCTGGGCCTGGGCTGTGCGCGTGGCGAGTGCTCAGGTGGTTTTTGTCATTTTATTTGGGGCAGTCGCCTTCCATACAAGAATACTTGAGTCTTAAAAATCATCATCTTTGTAGTTTTTGACCATGTCATTCTTAAAAGGTGAAACGTAAAACTCAGGTTTAGGCTCTAGAATGTTAGAACTCATTTAGCCGTTTAGCTATTTAATTCTCTCTGCTTTGCATGGTTATTCCTAAGATGGCTACAGTTTTTCTGTTCTAAGTGGAAATATCTTAAAATTGGACTAAGAAATTCACTTGATGTTCACATTTGGGGGAGGCCAGCCAGGATCCACAGGAACTGGTACTGTTTTCTGGCGCATAGCCCTTAAACTACATAAAGAATTAACTCAGAATTCTCATCATTGGCATCCACATCAGCTTGAGAGATCGCAGAAGCAGGCAGACAACTGAATTCGGTAGATACACACCGACTATTATGTGCAGAGTCCTGTGCTAGACTCAGCAGAAGACACAGAGTACGCCTCACACAGACAGTGTTGCAGAGGGTAAGGTGCCTATGCAAGTAACTAGAATAAACTAACTACAGAAAAGAATTGCAGAGGTCTGTGCAAAGTTATATGGAGAAAGTAGCATTTGAAAAGGGCCTTTGGAGGTTGGATTGAATTTTAATAGAGAGTTTGCAAGGAGTCATTCCAGGCAGAGGAAAGGATGGGCAAAGCATGAGTCTGCCGAGTCCCCAGACCTTTTGCAGAGCAATGTGAAACCTCCAGTGATGCTGCAACAGAAATCCCACTGACACTGGCCTCCTGGAGTCACAGACCCACAAAGGTTGGGTTCAGGTAGGCAATATATTTACCACATGCTGGGCAATCTGTTAAGAAATTCCACTTCTGGTAGAAGGAACCCTAGTATCCAGGTCTGAAAACTTTGACTTGACATAGAAGCAGCCACCCACCCATCAGTACCTTTTTTCTTGAGTAAATTCTCCTGAGTGGACTCCTGCTCACTTATAGGGAAGTCCTTCATCCTTGGGGAAGATCTTCCCTCTCCTCAGTGCCTCCAGTTATGTCATGAGTAACTCTTCAAGTTATTGTTTAACGCTAGTTATTGCTAACTTTAAGCAAAGGAAAACCAGCCATGCAGGCAGTGAGGAACATTCAGACAGATAGGAACCCCACACACACACTCTTTCTGCTCCTCTGATGATGATGCCATAATTAACCCAATTTTAAGTCACCCTGATATAAAGCACAGAAAAGACCTTGCTGCCCCAGCTCTGTGACTGAAGACCAACAAACTTAGCAAACTAAGTTTCCACACTGCAGAAACTCTCAGGGAGTGGCAGACAGTGTTCAGAGGCGTCAGACAACCAAGCAAGGGTGTTCCAGCTTCTGTGGGGAAAGCGCAGCCTCTGCCAGGCGGAAAGCGTTGATGGGATTGCAACAAGAAAGGAGAGGATGGTGATGTGCAGGCGGTGGGGAAGGTTTCCCAAATGTCAACCATCAGATTGAGGGAAGCAAAGCATTAAGGATCCTACCCCTGAGACCTCAGGCGTTCAGGGAGAGAGACGACCTGACGAAGACATGGAGATGGAGAGGTGTGTGGCCGGCTTGGCTATTCAGATTATATGTCTACATATTTTTAAGTAAAAGACACATGGTGAGCAACCTTTCTGTACAGACCATTTGTGTAAACCACAGAGAATTCCTTCTGAGGAATTACTCTTCCTTCCAGGTCCCTTTATAGTAAAGGTCAGGCTGATTTAGCAGAAAAGCCTCCCTTCCCTGGTCAGCGGGTCCCTAGTCCCTCCCCACTCTCTGTGTCCTCTTCTGAGAATGAAAGGGATGGACTAGATAAGCAGTGCTTGACCTAGGGTCAGTGACTTCCGGAAGTCTGTTAGAGCCCCTGAAATTACTCCCAAACCGTATGCTTGTGGGGATATGCGTTTTTCTTTTAAAGAGAAATTCATGGCTGTCATCAGTTTTTCAAAGAGGGACTGTGACCCTAAGTGATTGTTCAGCTCCTCACTTCCCTCCCACTTTGATCACAGGAGCTCTGTGGCCAGGACCAGGCGAACTGCTCTGGAGGGGGGCCTTCATTTGGAGGGTGAAATGCTTGCTGGCATGGGGGAGGGAAGGAAAGGGATGGGCCCTCCCTGTGGGACTCAGCCGGCCGGGCTTCCCACCAGCTGTCAGGCGGCCCTTTAACCTCTCAGCCTATCCTGAATGTGGGCCTTGACTCAAGCCAGGACGGTGTGGGCCATGGGCACCTATGCAGTTACAATTTAGGTTCAGGGCGCTGTAGATCCTTCTATGCATTTAGAGTGTTTCCAGAAGCTTTCCATGTCTAAGCTCTATTTAATGGAATCTATGCATAGTAAGTAATCAGGTCAGAAGAAGCCGCCTCCCGGTTTGAGATCAATCGCTGGCTAATACTTTATCTAGGCCACTTTATTATCTCATGCTGATCCGATTGCCATTCTCCCCCTCCTTTGTACCATGCGCTTAGGCTGTGGTACAAGTACGTATCACATACATATTAAAAACATATACCCATTCTATCTGTATGTAAATGTGTGAGGCACAGCTGGATATTGCAGAGGAGTTTGATTTACTAATAGTTATTATCTGTTCTAGCTGTTCAGTGGCAGAGAGAATTTCAGAGAAACAAGCTGGCGCAGAAATTGTCTTTATGCCGTTACTATACTGCTTTAGTAATTGTTTAAAAACATGGGTTTTCTCCTCAGGTTCCCATAATCATGCCTGGTACTTTGTGCATTTCCTGGTACGTTCCAGAGCAGGGCATCCTCATTCAGCATTTCCTCAGGTTTGGTTTTCCACTCAGGCACCTGAGAAGAAACACAGACTGCAGTTTGCAATTGAAATTTGACATTTTGCTTAGAAAGCAAGTAAATAGCGGGGCTGGAAACCCCAGAGAAGCAAGTATGGGTCTTGCGGGAGGAGTGTCAGTTATAATCAAAATAGTGCTTTTAGAAAGATTTTTTTTTTCCCCCTTCATCTGAATTCCAGCAGCTGCAAACTTGAAGGCATCTCATTTCTCAGAAAAGGCTTTATGTACTGGAGGTGGTATTGTTTGGGGGCTAATAAACACCAAACTGTTCCAGAAAAATCTGTTTAAACATTTAATTACTTGCAAAGAGATGTTAACTTGTTTAACTCCTCTAAATTACATTGTCACTGGTAGCTTTTCTGCTTATCCAAAACCTGATTATAATTACATTTTCAGATAGGCTGGGTGCGTTGTTCTCTAAGCGAATCCAGGTATGCGATAAATTGGGCAGGGTCCCTTTTAAAAATCAGAAGAACCATCATGTTAGGATTTTTATCTCCAGCACTCAAATTCCAGTGTGACTTCTGGAATAGTCTGAACTTCTGAGTTCAGACCAAATGGCTTTATTATGGGACTCAAACCCACAGAATGCACTGGATGGTTAAGGAGATGATTGTAGTCAGGCTGTTGCAATAGGGAGAATGTTTCTTAGTGAGGAGTGTCTCAAAGCAAAGGGAGGGAGCCAAGGTTATGGAGGCAGGTAAACCAGGAAGTTAGCCTCCAGCCTTACGGAAGGATGGACAGGGGTCTTATCTCTGTGAGAGCAGCTAGTCTTTGGAGCTAACATGGAAGTAGGGAGATTCCTCACTTGTTACTGCTTTCTGGGAGCCTAGGACTCAGATAAAATTCAGCATTATCACCATATTCTACTAACTGGACCAGAGATGAAGTTCCACTTTATTTTGGTCCAGTGCTTACTGAGTCCCTAAGCACAAAAATGAGGAAGGGCACACTTCCACGCACATAGCGCCTTGCCCAGCGCTCATGGACCATATGCTTGTAATGTAAGCTTTTTAAGCTGCTAGTGATGGTTAACAAGCGACTCTGAACTTGGTGGTCGTTTACTCCCTTTAGCTAGTTTGCTGCATCACGTGGACCATGGATTAAAAATAGACCCTTAGGGCCAGACTTACACGTGTGTCTAGCCTCCAGTTCTTGCAGACACCATTTTTGCTTTTGGTTTTTCTTTGGAAAGTGCACATCAGCTCATTGGCCAAGACACCCCAGATTTGCAGAGGGAAACTGGATAATATTGAAACTTCAACTAAATATTTTCTCCGAGCACAAAAGACATCACAGAAGCCCGGGGGCTCCACATAGAGTCCATTTGAGAACCACGTAATGAATTTATTATTATTTTCAAGTTTTAAATGCCATTAAAATCATCTGTGTTGTGTCTCCTTATAAATAGGAAAGCACTAGTAAGAAGTTGATTTTAGTTTTTAATTGCACATAATTACAACGGCAGAATCACTGTCTGGATGTTTGAGATCACACTGAATCAGACAGCTTTAATTTGAATTTTTGATGACATGTTAGCACTTCAGCGAGAACAGAGAGATTATAACCCCAGAAAGTAAGCTTTGTTTTTTCATGTGACTGCTTAATCTTTTCACCAGACTAGCAGATAAATGCATGTGTATACGTGTGAATGTATTTGTATATATGCACATAGCCAGAGATATACAGATAGATAAAAATCTGTCATTCCTTGATCATAGTGATCTGACAGTTTTAATTTCCCAGTTAAGGATAACTTTTTTCCTCCATCAGTCAAGTCCGATCTCTTAATATGGTGATGATTTGCCTGTTTAAGATTGCGATTTTTGAACTCCTGCCTGCAAGTCTTCTTTCTTGTTTACTGAGCTGACTGCCATCTTCCTAGCATCATTTCAGGGCGCAGTGTGGCTGCACAGCCCTGGCCACAGGAACAGTTTCATTGCCTCGGATGCGGTGAATGCAGCAGTGGGGCCTCTTCAGTGTTCTGCCACATTCACCCAGGCTGAGCTGGGTCTTCTGGGTGGATTCTGCATTTGTTCCTCCTTTGAGGTTGCCCAGTTCACAGGGAGTTTCTGTTATTTGGGTGGTGGCCTCAACCTAGAATGCCCTCCTCCCCACCGTCCTCAGACTTTGCCTTCCTCCTCCCTGCAGCCTTCCCCACTCCTCTGTTTCACAGTGCCTGCTCCCTGCTCAGAATCCCTCCACCATTTATTGTCTCCAACTTGAAACAGCACTTCATCACATAAAATATATATTCATGGTAAATTCACAGCTTGGCCCATGTGGTGCAGGGGTTCCTAACTCATCAGAATCATCTGAGTGGGTTTTAAAAGAAACTGCCCAGATCCCAACCCAAGTCAGAGAATCTCTGGCATTTGGACCAGGGAGCAGGTCCTGGGGGCTCTTTTTGTTGCTGCTGCTTTTAAAAACTGTCCAAGTGAAACTCACTGGTTTGACACCATGTTTTTCTCCTTACAACTAGATTGTGAGCTCCTTGAAAGAAGAGCCTGATCTTTAATTCAGTTCCTAGCTTAGTCATATGTGGCTGTCATTCAGGCATGCTCTCTGTTCTGACTAAAAGAAGAGATAGCACTATTGATTATTCTTTGCATGTGCCACTCATTCTACTTCATTGTAATAAAACACTGTATTAGACATAAAGACAAAAATGACATCATGTGTCCCTGTTCTGTAGGAACTCAGAGTAAAGTTGGGGAAACTCACCCAAGAGCAAGCCATCCTGGGCTCTGATATTCAGTATGAGTTAGGATGGCCACACTAGAACTACATGATCTGATCCGAGATTCTTGTTTGACTTTCTGCTATGAGAGGTCATGTGGGGAAATCATTTGGTTCCAAAATAATAGAATTTCTGGGATATCACATTGTTTGCTTGGATACCATTCTCAGCTTTTAACGACCAGTACAGCCAGACCCATCAGAACAGGCACCAGGGCTCTGCTGTCCACCCTGGAAGGACAGGAAGAGCAAGAAAGTGTGAAGCAGTCCTTGCTCAGAGCACCTGTGATCTTTGGCATGTGTTCTGACCACTTGAGAATTCACCTTTGACGGTTCCTTCCAAGTCAAAAGGTCATTAGAGAGTCAAGACTTAGAGGAGACCACCTGGCCAGCACGTTTTTCAGCTTAAATTGATGTCAGGGGACCCCAAGGTCTTCTGTCTATCACCATGTCAGATGTGGGCCACCCTGCCCCCCAGTCCTTGGGAATAACAGATGAGGCTGAAAAATCCTGTCATTCAGCCACTTGTGGGGGGAATATAAAACAATCCTGAAGCCCAGTCTCTGTGACTTGGGAATTGCTACTGAAAGCAGCAAACTTGTTTTCCTGTAGTTAATTAGTTCAGTCGCTCAGTCATGTCCGACTCTTTGCGACCATGCCAGGCCTCCCTGCCCATCACCAACTCCCGGAGTTCACACAGACTCATGTCCATCGAGTCAGTGATGCCATCCAGCCATCTCATCCTCTGTCGTCCCCTTCTCCTGCCCCCAATCCCTCCCAGCATCAGGGTCTTTTCCAATGAGTCAACTCTTTGCATGAGGTGGCCAAAGTATTGGAGTTTCAGCTTCAGCATCATTCCTTCCAAAGAACACCCAGGACTGATCTCCTTTAGGATGGACTAGTTGGATCTCCTTGCAGTCCAGGAGACTCTCAAGAGTCTTCTCCAACACCACAGTTCAAAAGCATCAATTCTTCGGTGCTCAGCCTTCTTCACAGTCCAACTCTCACATCCATACATGACCACTGGAAAAACCATAGTCTTGACTAGACGGACCTTTGTTGGCAAAGTAATGTCTCTGCTTTTGAATATGCTATCTAGGGTGGTCATAACTTTCCTTCCAAGGAGTAAGCGTCTTTTAATTTCATGGCTGCAGTCACCATCTGCAGTGATTTTGGAGCCCAGAAAAATAAAGTCTGACGCTGTTTCCACTGTCTCCCCATCCATTTCCTGTAAGTGCACGTCTCCCTGTAAGTACGCTCCAATAAGGGTTTCCCTGGTGGCTCAGTGGTAAAGAACCCACCAGCCAATGCAGGAGACGCACGTTTGATCCCTGGGTCGGGGAGATCTTCTGGAGGAGGAATTCGCAACCCAGTCCAGTATTCTGGCCTGGGAAATCCCATGGACAGAGAACCCTGGTGGACTACAGTCCATGGGGTCACAAAAAGTCGGATACAACTTAGCAACCAAACAACAACATCAACAGCACTCCAATAAATCGATGCAATACTTATCAATAATGAATGAATCTAGCCAGGAATTTCAAGGGCTGGAAAGTTATTAGAAGCCACCTATTTACAGTTGTAACCAGCTGGATTTGTTTAATGGGTTGTTTGCTTTTTAATTTGTAGCAGTTTCAAGAGAGACCTTGGGGGACCAGGAGCTGTGTGGATTCAGTGAGGGCTTCTGTAGACAGCTATTTGGGGGGTCAGATCTGCCTGCAGATAACTTGAGGTTTACTTAGCCGTTTAAGAGACTGCAGAAAGGCAGCGGAGACATTTGGGCCTTCTCTCCTCTATTTAATTTTCAAGATTAGAATTGAACATTAGGCCATGGTCTACCGAGGGACATTTGCTGGAGAATGGACTCGTTTCTTTCCAGTATCCTGGCTTACTGTTTCCCCGCTCTCTTAATATAAATGGTCACTGATTCTGAAGTAGGAGAATAAGTTACCATTCGTTTATTCGTGCAAAGGTTCCCTCAACACAAATGAAAATGGAATTTTCAAATGGAACCCGATTAACTCTTAATTGTATACCAATAGCCTGTGTGCGTCGCAGCTCCCTCAGACTGCTTCTGAATGACCCGCATCTCTTTCTAAACTTGGGGGTGGGGGAGGGGGGTTCAGTGAATAGGAGGACTTTCTCATTGTGAGACTGGTGTGGAGTTGACAAAAATTTGTGTACATAGGGTACATTTTTCCACTTAAGAGGGCTGTGCTGAGACATTTTTAATTGGATTTTCATGGTGATTGACAGCATTTGATTATGACAGTAACTTTATTTGGCTGGACTGCTTTAGCCTCTTGTTCAGATTTTTCCATCAAAGCTCCTTTTTATCCCCTGAATCCCCAGTGGAGCAGCAGTCATTGTGGGAGAGCCTTTCACCACCTTTGTTGTAGCCATCCCTGGTGATGATTGGGCCCAGCTGGTAGTAGATAAGAAAATGTTCCTTTCACAAAGAGGCTGTCTCTCCCGCCTCTGTGGTTTCAATAATTTTAAGAGCCCCCAAAACCTGTTGAGGATTAGAAGTAGCTTTAGATGTGAAATGAGTGTTAAGTATTAGTAATCGGGAGATTAGGGCCCCAGGGACAATGAGAAATAAACAACTGCAATTAAGGCAAATCTGCCGATGTAAACAAAATTTAGCAGAAACAGATGCCCTAACCATTTTGGGGGCTTGATTTGAGGGCACTAAGGAATCGATTTTTGTCTTGTTTACACTTTCAAACCCCTGTGATATACTGGAAGGCTGAATATTTCATACAGCCTGATTTTAGTTAATTTTTTTTTTCAGCGCCTCACAGTAGGTGCCTCTCTGCTCGCAGTGACCAGGCCTGAGTTTATTCAGCATTCACAGGGAGCAGCTAATTGTCTATGAAGGGCCCCCGTGTTTAAATGGGCTTGACAGGAATTTAAATTTTGTTTCAATCAACCCCTGTGCTCACAGCCTGCTCCAGTTTCTAATTTTTAAATTAAACATGATTTTTTTTTTTTTTTTTTTTTAAGCCACAGGCTTGCCTCTGGAATACTCTCGCTCTCGGGAAGGCAAATCAGCAGCCCTGGAATGCTGGCGTTTGCCGGGCTTGAGGCACCAGCCCCAGGGCTAGAAAGTTCTTTCTCCTAAACGAGCTTTGGCTTCCCCTGTCAGGGAGGTCCGCAGAGCCCTGGCTGGGCAGCTCGGCTTCCTGCCTTTGGAAATGGCCCCCTTTGCAGCTCACCTGTGCAGGCAGCAGTGCGTGTCATCTGGAAAGTGGGTTAAGTACCAAAGGCAGGCATGAGGCTAGCTTTTCAGGGGCCGGCTGAATTGTAACGCACTGCGCGTCTGGTGCAGGTTTGTATTTCAGCAGCCTCTTCTGCTCTTGTGAGACAGGAAGAGAATGTCAGCACACACCCACCCTTCTTTGTTGAGTGTCTACTCTGGGCAGAGCGTCCTGCCTGATGCCGAGGAAACACTGTCAATCTTGCCTCCTGCCTTCAACCAGTTTCTAGTCTAGCAAGGAATATGAGGGCATGAACAGCCAAGCACAGGATAGACAGACTTGGCAAAGGCCCTCCTGCACCTACTCCTGCCTGCCTTCACCTGGCCCTCCACCTCACTGTGCTCCTGTAAACACAGCCTATGCCCTGACAGCCTGACAGTCCATTAACACGTGAGGCATCCTCACACGGTCATGTCATGTGCCATTTCTTCCATCAAGAATGTGCTTTCCTTACACTCATGTGGTGAACTCCTACTCGGCCTGCAAAACCCCACTGGCTCAGCCCCTGAAGCTTTGCCAGGCCTCCTTCAGTAGGGCTGCTGGCTTCCTGTTGTCTGCCACCCTTCTTTCTGGCCGAGTACCTCTGCTGCTGCTGCTAAGTCGCTTCAGTTGTGTCCAACTCTATGTGACCCCATAGATGGCAGCCCACCAGGCTCCCCTGTCCCTGGGATTCTCCAGGCAAGAACACTGGAGTGGGTTACCATTGCCTTCTCCAATGCATGACAGTGAAAAGTGAAAGTGAAGTCGCTCAGTGCTTTTTTCACACTTTGTGGCAGTAATGTAACAGGCCTTAAGCAAGACCACAGGTTCCTAGAGGAAAAGATCAAGTCATCTTTATCTTTGTACCTCAGCTTTAGCCCAATCCCTAGCCCCACACTGAATGCTCAATAAATAATTATTGAACTGAAGTGATATGAATTTAACAGGTTCAATGAGCTCTGAGAAAGGCAAGATTTCTTCCAGCCAGGGTTGCCTGGGGAGGCTTTGTGAATGGGGTCACAACTGAGCCACGCGTTGCAGAACATTGGGGTATTTTTGTGAGTGTATTACTCTCTGCACGTATGTGAGACATAGCTTATATCTAATATACACACTAGTCAAAATCCATACTATACCTATTTTCTCTGAAATTACTTGAAATCGGAGCAACTGTTGCATACAACTTGTGGCTGCAGATGAATTCAGTCTTCTAATTTTTAACCTTAAAGAAAGAAAAGCTTTACTTTAGAGAGAAGAATTAAGCTTAACAGATCACAGTTTTAAATATGCATGTATTTACAGAGATCTTTTGTATATCATATCTCATTTGACATTCACACAAACACTATGAAGATTATTCTTATTCCCGTTTTACTGATACATTGAACTGGGGCTCAGAGAGGATAATTGACTTGCCTAGAGTCACACAGCCAGGAAGAATATAGGACTGCTCTGCACTACATCAAAGCTAATATTGGTGCATAGTGGGCAGAGGGTTGTTATTACGCTTGTGACAGTTGCAGCTGAGGCAATCCAAAACAAAACTGAGACAGACACCCCACAGAGAAACATGGAATGGCAAGTCTGTGCTTGTTCATTCTTCCAGGATGCTTGCTCAGCTCACCCCTTCTATCCCCCTCCACCTTGGCCTTGTCCTGCATCTGGAGGACTGTGGTTGGAGCAGAGAGCTCGTGTCTGGACACAGCGGCTGGGGCCTAAACCTCAGTGCAGATAAACCGAGTAGGAAGAGAGGAAATAATGACCAGCAGTTTGCACCTGTCTGTTTCTCTGAAGAGAAGCTGTGAAAGTTCGCGAGCTCTTCCGGATTTCTGGCTTCATCAATCTATGGCAAAAACTGAAGGCAGAGCATGTTCTGCAGTTTATCTGGCCACAAAACCTTCTCTCCTTTTTAGTTTACTATCACAATTATAGAAATGAGCAGCTTCTAAGTGATATTACTCTTTGAGTTTGGGAGAAATTTCTTTTAACTCAGAAAACCTTACTGAGCACGTTCTATATGTGGAATAAGTTGCTAGGTGCTGCAGTTTAGTGCTACTCAGATACAGACCCGGAGAAGGCAATGGCACCCCACTCCAGTATTTTGCCTAGAAAATCCCATGGACGGAGGAGCCTGGTAGGCTGCAGTCCATGGGGTCGCTAGAGTCTGACACCACTGAGCAACTTCACTTTCACTTTTCATTTGCATGCATTGGAGGAGGAAATGGCAACCCACTCCAGTGTTCCTGCCTGGAGAATCCCGGGTACAGGGGAGCCTGGTGGGCTGCCGTCTCTGGGGTCGCACAGAGTCAGACAGGACTGAAGCGACTTAGCAGATACAGACCATGGACTAATGGTAATATCTGAACAGTTTCTTGAACACAAGATGAGTTCGTGCTAGAATATAAATCAAGCACGTATGGAAGTTTTCTGTTTAGTTCACCTGACAGTTTTTTATAGCAAAATTCTCTCTGTGAAGAAGCTGTGTGCTGATTTACTTCGTAGCATAGCTTCTTACCTTCTTGCAAACTAGTGGCAAGTGGCCCCCAGACCACTTACTTGAGTTGCACAGCTGTAGGAATACAGAGACTGCCGAAACACCAGTCTTGCCCTCCAGGAGCTTAACAGTGTGGTGAGGAAGACACTGCATCCCTGCAGCTGGCAGAGCTGTTTAGTCAGTCAGTCTTGTCTGACTCTGCAACCCCGCAGACTGTAGCCCTCCAGGCTCCTCTGTCCATGGGATTTCCCAGGCAAGAATGCTGGAGTGGATTGCCATTTCCTTCTCCAGGGGATCTTCCTGACCCAGGGATCAAACCCGTGCCTCCTGCATTGGCAGGCGGGTTCTTTACCACTGAGCCAGCTGGCACAATACAAGGCACAAAGTAGCTGTTCGGTAATCTCTCTTGACTGGATGATCGAAAAGAATAAAAGACACTCTTCAGAAGGAGAAAAAAATATTTGCAAATAGTGTATCTGATAAGGGATTAATATCCAAAATATATAAAGAACTCATACAACTCAAAAGCAAGAAAAACAAACCAATTTAAAAATAGGCAAAGGAGGACTTCCCTGGTGGTCCAGTGGTTAAGAACTCGCCTGCCAGCACAGGGGAAATGGGTTCAATCCCTGGTCCAGGAAGATTCCACGTGCTGCAGGGCAGCTGAGCCGTGTGTCGGCCCCTGCTCACTCCAGTGGAGAAAGCCTGTGCACCGCAGTGAAGACCCAGTGCAGCCGTAAATAAATAATCAAAATCTACAGTAAGTTAAATAGGCAAAGCACCTGAATAGACGCTTTTCCAAAGAAGCTATACGAATGGCCAGCAAGTACATCACTAATTATAGAGGGAAACGTAAATCACAACCACAGTGAACGTATCACCCCACGCCTGTTAGAATGGCTGTCATCAGAAAGACAAGAGATAGGTGTTGGCAAGGATGTGGAGAAAAGGGAACCCTGTGTAGTGCTGGTAGGATCGCAAACTGGTAAGGCTACTCTGGAAAACAGTATGGAGCTTCCTTAAACAATGGGAAATAGGGCTGTCGTGTGATCCAGCATTTCCATTTCTGGGACTGTATCTGAAGGAAACAAAAACACTAAGTCAAAGAAATACCTGTACCCCCATGCTCATAGCGGCATTACTTACGACAGCCAACACATGGAAACAACCCAAGTGTCTATCAACAGATGAATAAGTAAAAAGGTTGTGAGATAGATACACATATATACACAGCAGAATATTATCCAGCCATAAAAAAGGAAATTCTGCCATTAGCAACAATATGGATGAATCTTTAGGGCATTACGGTGTTTGAGGTAGGTTAGACAATGACAAAGACAAAAATCTGATATGTGGAATCTTAAAAAAAATTTCATAGGAAAAAGATTTGTGGTGATTAGAGGCAGAGGAAGGGTGAATTGGATAAAGATGGTCAAAAGGTACAAACTTCTGGTTCTAAGATAAGTAAGTACTAGGGATGTGATGCACAAAATAACGACTATAGTTAATGTGATATATTTGAAAGTTGTTAAGAGAGTAAATCCTAAGTGTTCTCATCACAAGGAAAAAAACACTGGGCTTGCCTGGTGGCCCAGTGGTAAAGAATCCACGTGCCAATGCAGGAGACGAGGGTTCAATCCCTGGTCCTAGAAGATCCCACACGCTGCAGAACAGCTAAGCCCATGCGCCTCAACTGTTGAGCCTGTGCTCTGGAGCCCAGGAGCCACAGCTGCTGAGCCCATGAGCCCCAACTACTGAAGCCTGCATCCCCTAGAGTCTTTTTTCTGATTGTTCTAAGATCATGAGGAAGAATCTTGTCTCCTGGACAGCAGGGGAGGGGCTGACTGTGGGCAAGTAGTTAAAGCCTGAGGTGGCTGTACCGCCTCTCCAGAGTCCCGTCCCCAGCCTCCAGCTGCTCAGCAGGAACCAGCATATCACTCCCTACCTCCTGACACTTTGCTTTCCTTCCACTCGCAGATTGTGACTTGTTCATAGGATTTGTCGTTGTTCAGTCGCTCAGTCATGTTCAGCCCTTTGCAACCCCAAGGACTGCAATACACCAGGCTCTCCTGTCCTTCCCTATCTCCCAGAGTTTGCTCAAACTCATGTCCGTTGAGTTGATGATCCCATGACCCAACTGGTTTCCATAACCATGGTTGTAGAAGTAGAAAGGTATGTGGCTGAAACCAGCAAGACATACTCTGTCCTCTGTGTGTTAAGTCTGCAGAGGCCAGAAATGGGCTCTCGATCTTGAAAGTGAGTCTGTTGTGAACATAAGATGAGAAGCAACATGGCAGATTGGAAGGAGCGTTGCTCTGGATTATCAGAAGACCCGATTTCAGGATTTCTCTTTTCAGGAGAGTCTCTGCCTCTCCTGGGTAATCAACAGTTACTTAGCTTAACTGAGCCTCAGCTTCTTCATCTATAAAATGACAGATTTAATACCAATCTTGAAGGGTGGGTGTTTTCCCTATTAAAATAGTTTGTGAAAGTGTTTAAACTGTTAAGTGCTGGATATGTAGGGGCACTGAATCCTTCAGCCTCTTTGGGTTCTGATTTGTCTCGTCTGATGTTCTGGGCACGTCTGATCCGTAGCTTCTTGAAAGACGCATACGCTTAGTGGAGCTTAATGCAATCTAGAAAAGTAAACGTAAGTTACACATTTGTAGTAGTGTCTGATAAATTGGTAGTTTCTTAGAGATATTCCTTAGTTTTCTGAATGGTGAGCTTTAAGCCAACTTTTTCACTCTCCTCTTTCACTTTCATCAAGAGGCTTTTTAGTTCCTCTTCACTTTTCTGCCATAAGGGTGGTGTCATCTGCATATCTGAGGTTATTGATATTTCTCCCGGCAATCTTGACTCCAGCTTGTGCTTCTTCCAGCCCAGCGTTTCTCATAATGTACTCTGCATATAAGTTAAATAAGCAGGGTGACAATATACAGCCTTGACATACTCCTTTTCCTATTTGGAACCAGTCTGTTGTTCCATGTCCAGTTCTAACTGTTGCTTCCTGACCTGCATATAGGTTTCTTAAGAGGCAGGTCAGATGGTCTGGTATTCCCATCTCTTTCAGAATTTTCCACAGTTGATTGTGATCCACACGGTCAAAGGCTTTGGCATAGTCAATAAAGCAGAAACAGATGTTTTTCTGGAACTCTCTTGCTTTTTTGATGATCCAGCGGATGTTGACAAGTTGATCTCTGGTTCCTCTGCCTTTTCTAAAACCAGCTTGAACATCTGGAAGTTCATGGTTCACGTATTGCTGAAGCCTGGCTTAGAGAATTTTGAGCATTACTTTACTAGAGTGTGAGATGAGTGCAATTGTGCAGTAGTTTGAGCATTCTTTGGCATTGCCTTTCTTTGGGATTGGAATGAAAACTGACCTTTTCCAGTCCTGTGGCCACTGCTGAGTTTTCTAAATTTGCTGGCATATTGAGTGCAGCACTTTCACAGCATCATCTTTCAGGATTTGAAATAGCTCAACTGGAATTCTATCACCTCCACTAGCTTTGTTCGTAGTGATGCTTTCTAAGGGCCACTTGACTTCACATTCCAGGATGTCGGGCTCTAGGTGAGTGATCATACCATCATGATTATCTGGGTCATGAAGATCTTTTTTGTACAGTTCTTCTGTGTATTCTTGCCATCTCTTCTTAATATCTTCTGCTTCTGTTAGGTCCATACCATTTCTGTCCTTTATCGAGCCCATCTTTACATGAAATGTCCCCTTGGTATCTCTAATTTTCTTGAAGAGATCTCTAGTCTTTCCCATTCTGTTGTTTTCCTCTATTTCTTTGCATTGGTCACTGAGGAAGGCTTTCTTATCTCTCCTTGCTATTCTTTGGAACTCTGCATTCAAATGGGTATATCTTTCCTTTTCTCATTTGCTTTTCACTTCTCTTCTTTTCACAGCTATTTGTAAGGCCTCCCCAGACAGCTATTTTGCTTTTTTGCATTTCTTTTCCATGGGGATGGGTCTTGATCTCTCTCTCCTGTACAAACCTCTGTCCATGGTTCATCAGGCACTCTGTCTATCAGATCTAGTCTCTTAAATCTATTTCTCACTTCCACTGTATAATCATAAGGGATTTGATTTAGGTCATACATGAATGGTCTAGTGGTTTTCCCTACTTTCTTCAATTTAAGTCTGAATTTGGCAGTAAGGAGTTCATGATCTGAGCCACAGTCAGCTCCTGGTCTTGTTTTTGCTGACTGTATAGAGCTTCTCCATCTTTGGCTGCAAAGAATATAATCAGTCTGATTTCGGTAATGACCATCTGGTGATGTCCATGTGTAGAGTCTTCTCTTGTGTTGTTGGAAGAAGGTGTTTGCTATAACCAGTGTGTTCTCTTGGCAAAACTCTATTAGCCTTTGCCCTGCTTCATTCTGTACTCCAAGGCCAAATTTGCCTGTTACTCCAGGTGTTTCTTGACTTCCTACTTTTGCATTCCAGTCCCCTATAATGAAAAGGAGATCTTTTTGGGGTGTTAATTCTAAAAGGTCTTGTAGGTCTTTATAGAACTGTTCAGCTTCTTCAGCGTTACTGGTTGGGGCATAGGCTTGGATCACCATGATACTGAATGGTTTGCCTTTGGAAATGAACAGAGATCACTCTGTCATTTTGGAGATTGCATCCAAGTACTGCATTTCAGACTCTTTTGTTGACCATGATGGCTATTCCATTTCTTCTAAGGGATTCCTGCCCACAGTAGTAGATATAATGGTCATCTCAGTTAAATTTACCCATTCCAGTCCATTTTAGTTCGCTGATTCCTAGAATGTTGACATTCACTCTTGCCATCTCCTGTTTGACCACTTCCAATTTGCCTTGATTCATGGACCTGACATTCCAGGTTCCTATGCAATATTGCTCTTTACAGCATTGGACCTTGCTTCTATCACCAGTCACATCCACAACTGGGTATTGTTTTTGCTTTGGCTCCGTCTCTTCATTCTGTCTGGAGTTATTTCTCCACTGATCTCCAGTAGCATATTGGGCACCTACCAACCTGGGGAGTTCCTCTTTCAGTATCCTATCATTTTGCCTTTTCATACTGTTCATGGGGTTCTCAAGGCAAGACTACTGAAGTGGTTTGCCATTCCCTTCTCCAGTGGACCACATTCTGTCAGATCTCTCCACCATGACCCACCTGTCTTGGGTGGCCCCACATGGCATGGCTTAGTTTCACTGAGTTAGACAAGGCTGTGGTCCTTGTGTGATTAGATTGACTAGTTTTCTGTGAGTATGATTTCAGTGTGTCTGCCCTCTAATGCCCTCTCGCAACACCTACTGTCTCACTTAGGTTTCTCTTACCTTGGATGTGGGGTATCTCTTCACGGCTGCTCCAGTAAAGCGCAGCTGCTGCTCCTTACCTTGGACTAAGTCACCCCTCCTGACCTTGAACATGGAGTAGCTCCTCTCAGCCCTCCTGCGCCCGCGCAGCCACCGCTCCTTGGACGTGAGGTTGCTCCTCTCGGCTGCCTCCCCTGACCTCGGACATGGGGTAGCTCCTCTCAATCTGGTCTCATTACTTCATGGGAAATAGATCGGGAAACAGTGGAAACAGTGTCAGACTTTATTTTTGGGGGCTCCAAAATCACTGCAGATGATGATTGCAGCCATGAAATTAAAAGATGCTTACTCCTTGGAAGGAAAGTTATGACCAACCTAGATAGCATATTGGAAAGCAGAGATATTACTTTGCCAACAAAGGTCCATCTAGTCAAGGGTATGATTTTTCCAGTGGTTATGTGTGGATGTGAGAGTTGGACTGTGAAGAAAGCTGAGCACCGAAGAATTGATGCTTTTGAACTATGGTGCTGGACGAGACTCTTGCAAGTCCCTTGGACTGCAAGGAGATCCAACCAGTCCATCCTAAAGGAGATCAGTCCTGGGTGTTCATTGGAAGGACTGATGCTGAGGCTGAACTCCAATACTTTGGCCACTTCATGCGAAGACTTGACTCATTGGAAAGGACTCTGATGCTAGGAGGGATTGGGGGCAGGTGGAGAAGGGGACAACAGAGGATGAGATGGCTGGATGGCATCACCGACTTGATGGACATGAGTTTGAGTGAACTCCGGGAATTGGTGATTGACAGGGAGGCCTGGCGTGCTGCGATTCATGGGGTCGCAAAGAGTCGGATACGACTGAGCGACTGAACTGAACTGAACTAGAGATAGACAGATCTTTGTGAGTTGTTCTTCCCCAGTCATTGTAAAGCCTGAACTTTTTGTGTCAGTCGTCTAGTATCAGTATTGTGAACATCTTGTTGGAGGGATTATTATGCAACAGTTAAGGAACAAGAATGTGCTGTCTGTGAGGTGCTGTGATGGGCTCAAAAGAAATGTAAGAAACATCCAGATCTTCAAGGAGCAGACTGGACACACCCAGAGGAGACATCTAGAAAATACGGGGTGGGCTGTGTGCTGCTGATGTGCCTGCTGGTGCGAGGGCTCAGGACAGGGAGTGTGAGGGTGGTCAGAGGACACATCTCAGCTCCGGCCAGACCTGTAGGATTTGTTTGAAAATAGAAATTAAAAAATGGTGGTTCTGGACATCCCTGACGGTCCAGCGGTTAAGACGTTACCTTCCAATGCAGAGGATGCAGGATCCCTAGTCAGGGAGCTAAGATCACACATGCCTCACAGCCAAAAAATAATCCCAAAGAGAAACAAAATTATAACAAATTCAATAAAGACTTTTAAAATGGGTCACATAAAAAACAAATTTTTTTTTAAAAGGAAGGGGTAGCTCAGCAGAGAGCCAGCTCCGGAAGGGCTTTGCACACCATTGAGGAGTTGCAGCTGCAGGAAGCCATTGTTAGTTCTTAGGCAAGGCAGTGTTGTCATTGTTCAGTCACCAAGTCATGTCCAACTCTTTATGACCCCATGGACTGCAGCACACCAGGCCTCCCTGTCCCTCTCTATCTCCCAGAGTTTTTGCCCAAGTTCATGTCCATTGAATCAGTGATGCCATCCAATCATCTCATCCTCTGTTGTCCCTTTCTCCTCCTACCCTTAATCTTTCCCAGCATCAGGGTCTTTTCCAGTGAGTCGGCTCTTCACATCACGTGGTCAAAATATTGGAGCTTCAGCATCAGTCCTTCCAATGAGTATTCTGGGTTGGTTTCCTTTAGGATTGACTGGTTTGATCTCCTTGCTATCCAAGGCAAGGCAGTGACCCCAGCACAACAGGCAAACAGGCTACAGAGGACTGATCTCTGCTTGCTCCATGTGGATCAGACTCTCTTACTGAAACTGATTTATAAATAGGGATGTTCTAATCCCCTGGCTCTTTCTGAAATTCCATGAAGTTCTCCAGCCAGAATAACAGGAAACCCAGTTCAGAGCCTGTGGCTTCTTGGCAGCATGTCATTTGTCTCTCTTTCTGCATCTTCTTTTCAGTGTCCTTTCTGTCACTATCAGAGAAAATCATTAGTATGCTAATCTAGCTAGCCGTCATTTTAACAGTGACCTTTGCTAACCTGCCTTTGCAATTTCAGGAACTACGTTTGACTTCTCTAAAAGTAACCTTAAATTGTAGTCTTGTAAGAATTCCAGAGCTGTATCCTTCACTCCTTCTTCTAATGAGGTTATGACCAAATGCTCATTATAATTGCTTTAGACTCCTTTTAATTTTCAAGCTTATTAATCATAAGAAGAGTTATTTAAAATTGCATAAATTAATCTTAGATTAAAAGCCCATCAAAGCCTCGAAACAATTAAGAATAAGTAGGATTTCCCTGGGGCAGCAAGTTTTATTTTAATATTGTAGTCAGGTGGATATCAGAACCTTGAAGTATGGTAGTGATTAATGTATGCAAAATTTAAATGAGATTTTTTAAATGGCAATTCTCAATCACATATTGACCTAACTGTAGGCTTTAACTGCATTGTCTGTCATATATTTAAACTGTTTACTAATCAACATTTTAATTACAGTGTGTGTTGGCAGACCCTAGGACAAATAAAATCTAGCATTTTAAAATGTTGCTGCAAAGTCTGTTATCCAACAATAACAAGACTCTTTTATTGGGGAGAATGGAGGAATGGGAAACAGAGCAAACTTCCGAAGCAGCGTCACGATTCCGCGCAGAGTCCTAAGGCGTGGCGTTGCCTCCTCCTTCCTGGCCCCCACTCTCGCCTTGTGATTCTGCTGGTCTCAGACAGCTGCCTCTTCATTCATGAAGTGCCTGCTGGGTTTCCTTTGAAGTCGTTTCATGTTTAATTGGGGAAATACTTCCCTTCATGTGTTCAAGCCCTGGTTGCCAAGCGTTGTTTACTTGAACAGTGTGGGTAGCCTAGGGTCCCTCAGCCCATCTCCTTTTGTGATGTGGAGACTGGATATTTCCAGAAACTCAATTCCATCTCAAAGTCAGCAGTCTTTTTGTCTTGCCTTCCTCCCTGACCACAGGTAGGGTAAGGCAAGCTTTCCCAGCTTTCCCCAGGAAGGTGGTCATGGGCAGCATCAGAATCTGGAAAGATTTTTCTCTGTTTTACAAATACTGTTTCATTATTGAAAGTAGATGGGCAATAAGGTCACCTTGAACAAATTATTTTATCCCTCAAAACTTCAGTTCCCACATTACAGAAAGGGATGTGTGTGTGTTAGTCACTCAGTCATGTCTGACTCTTTGTGACCCCAAGGATTGTTGTAGCCCACCAGGCTCCTCTGTCCATGGAATTCTCTAGGCAAGAATACTGGAGTAGGTTGCCATTCCCTTCTCCAGGGAATCTTCCCAAACAAGGGATGAAACCCAGGTCTCCTTCATTGCAGGCAGATTCTTTACTATCTGAGCCACGAGGGAAGCCCTTATAGAAAGGGATAATAGTGACCAAATTACTGCTTTTTTGTGTGTGAAAATCCAGACAAGATAAAGTGCATAAATCACTTAGCATAGAAGTTAGGAAATAAATTCCCCCAAAATGTTTGCTCCTGCTCTCATCATTGACTTTCTAAAACTAGTGTTAAAATTATTTAAAAATTCAAAGAGTACAGAAGGATGCAATATACACCCTCAGCCCCACTCTCCAGAATTAAGCACTATTAATAGTAATTTGTGTGTCCTTCAAGAATTGTTAATTTTATTGTTCTGTACCTTACTTTTTTGCTTATATCTTTGAGATCTGAGATCTTTCCATATCACATGAAAGTCTGCCTCATTCTGTTTTATGCTGCATGGTGTTCCATTATATAGATGTTTCATATTTATTTAACCAGGACCCTGCCATAAAACATTTTGGTGATTTCCAGACCTTGGCTGTTAAGCTGGTGACCATCTTTCTATATATATACATACACCTTTACAAAATGGATATGAGAATTGCAATTCCCCCTCACCTCTTTCGGAGCTTCCCAGGTGGCCCAGCAGTAAAGAATCCACCTGTGATGCAGATGTGGGTCCTGTCCCTGGGTCAGGAAGATCCCCTGGAGAAGGGAATGGCTGCCCACTCCAATATTCTTGCCTTGAGAATTCCATGGACAGAGGAGCCTAGTAGGCTACAGTCCATGGGATCGCCAAGAGTTGGACACAACTGAGCATTCACCTCTTTTGCTACTAAAGTATTAGACATTAATCTTCATCTGTCTGATCAGTGATAAATGATATTCAGTTGTTTTCATTTACATTCTTTTTATTAAGCATGAAGTTTTTTTTTTTTTCATGTTTATTGGCCATCAGTATTTTTTTCACATACTGTGCGCATTTTTCTTTTGGATAGGTTTTCTCTTCCTTTATCTTTTTGAGCCTTGATTTCCCCATCTAGAGAGTGAGGGAGGTAGGCACACAGTCGCCAAGATCCCTTCTGCCTCTGGAGACTGAGGTTCTGGCCTGAGTGTCCCGCGGGCAGCTTCTGCACTGCTACCAGAGGCGCTCTCTGCTTGTGACCTTGTCTAGCCCACATTGGGGTTATGGGGCATATAGCTGTGGGTGAACTGCAGAAGGCTCGTTTCCTTCTTTTGTTCAATTGTGCATCTTCCTCTCTTAAGAAAGCAGTCTTGGAAATTGCAAGGCAGAGCTGGGATTGAACTTCCGTTAAAGCTGCCTGTAGACATCAGGAAAATTTATTTTCTCTATTTGCTTTAAGCCTGGGAAGACTGTGCGGTTTTCTCAACACTGCCCTGATGGAGCCCTGACCAGCAAGCGTGCAATGCCCCTAGCCCTAACGTGCCATTAATGATAGGTTAATGTACAGTATAATGTTTTGGGGACTATGGGTTCATTACACTTCTGAGTGTGAGGTCTTTCCACAGAGCGCCCAAGGTCCCATTGCATTATATCATGCAATAAAAATACCCTTTTCATATCACACACTAATAAACTGTATTTGAAATGCTGTCTGAGGGCACTGCCGTCTTGTCTATAGGCTGTGCACGACCGAGTGCAACAGTTGGGTTTCCTTTTTTTCTGTTTTGTGTTTTAGTTACACGCAATTCTGAACTCAGGGAAGTCAGCTCATTCCCGTTTTAAATGAGGGAGCAAGTTGGGTCTTTAGGCCTGAGGCTCAGGAGAGAGGCAGCTCAGTGAGTGGTGAGAGTCCTTCCTACATGGAGAGCCAGACCCCCTCTGCCTGTCCACCTACACCGTGTGCAGCTGTCAGGAGAGCTGGTCTCGGTCTTCCAGACTTAGCACTGAGTATGTGTTAGGCATTGCAAAAATGTCCTTAGAAAAAAACAAGTCCAGGCCACTGATAGTCACGACTGTAGAGCTGTTTCCAGCATAGCCTCTGTGCTGGGCATTTCCTACACACAGCCTTCCTGATGTCCAAGGCAGACCATGGCCTTCCTGTGCAGTTGGTGATGTTCTCCTGTTGTACAGAGCACAGAGTTTCCAGAGCGAGGGGGAAAAGCTGCATGATGGAGAGTGAACTTCACAGGCCCCTGGAAACCACAGGGAAATTACCTGCCCACATAGACAGAGCTCCTCACACCCAGAACTCTTATCACCTGAGATATCAGAGATGCAGCTGGACTGGGGCAGGTGTCCTCTTTTCAAATGCATATAGCCCCAATGCTCTTATTAGTTATTCATACCATCCTGTGAGTTGGTGTAATCAGATAGTTTTCTTCTCAACAGTAAGCTGGCAGCAGAGGTAGTTTTGAACCTTGGGACACTTTAGAAAAGGAGACTCTACTACATCAGAAAGGAAAAAGACATTAGAATTCAGGGATGAGGCAAGGCTGGGGTCAGAGAACCTTAAAAGACCTGTTCTGTACTTTGATCCAGGGCAGACCGTGGCTTATGTGCTTTGTATGGAATGCAGGAGGTCAGGGGTGGGGGAGTGGGGGGTTGTTGCTGCAAGCTCTAGAGTATGGGCAAAGAATATGAAGTCCAAGAGCCTGGGTTCCAGCCAGTGTTGAGACTTCAGCCTGAAGCACAGGGCTTACCACCTAGGAGCATCAGTATCTTTGCTGTAAAGTAGGCCCACGTCTCTTCTGACAGGTGACTGGAGATCGTAGGAAATGCTGTAAATGAAAACACCTGGCTAGTATCTGACATGGGATAGGTGCTCACAACCATTGGCTGTTATATTGCTGTTATCATATATTATACTATAACAAAACATATTAACAAACCTAACAAAAAGCACAGGCTTTGGAGCTGATGTCCAGCTCAGATCCCACTGCCACCTTAGCCAGATCACTTAACTTCTCTGAACCTAGTTTTCAAATCCACAAGTAGATAATGACACTAATGCCATCCTGAGACTTCATGGCATTACTGTGACATTTGAATTAGATGATGAGGTTGAAAGCACTTTGTGGAATGAAGAACTCTACTCAGATGCTGCTAATTATATTTATACTTATTTTTCTCTCCAAATCAACATGTTCCAACTGAATAAATATCCTTAGAGCAAAGCCGCTGAGGGCAGCTATTAAAGATTCACTGATCTTTCGTCTCCCCACCAGGGAGCTTGTTACAGCCAAATTGTAGGCCAGAGCGGTTCTCCTACCCCATGTCTTCGTAACATAGGAGCAGGGGACCCAGAACAGTCTGTGCTCCCCTGAGTTGGTGCAAGGAACCAGTCCCTGCTTAGAACACTGTTTGAAAGATCAAAGGAGCTGCCCTAGAGAGCCAAGATGATGACTGAAAGGAAAAAAAGTTGCTAAGGCTGTCCAGTAGAAGGCTGGACCTTTGGCTCTAGGCATAATCCCCTTAATTGTTAGAAGAAGAGTATTTAACTTTCAAGGATAATTAGTTTTTCTTTTAAGGGTGGTAGGGTTGGACTCAACCTTTTGTTTCGATGTGGGTGCTTTAGAACACTTACAGAAACCTCTCAGGGGTTAAATCTGTCTTTAGGGCTACCAGGACTTGAAAAATGTTACCTTGTATCAAGAAAACCAGAAGTGACATGTTCATTTAAAAAGCCTGGTTTGTCATTGTTTATCTAATTTTCAGAGTTGACACAGAAAATTAGACCAGCTGACACTCACCTTCTGACTGTCTCCCTGGCTCATTTCCCTGGTCCTTTCCTCCCTGACCCCTGGAAGTACAAAGTGCTCCAAACCCCCAAAATATAAAACTTCTCACTGAGTTTCTAAGTCTCCCTGCAGTCATTCCAAGATTCTGTCATAGGATGTCATCCCTAATGTTATTATAAAAACAAGATGAGGTTATAAATCTGCTCTGTGAGGTATGTTTTTTCCCTTCCACTTTGACCATAAATCTTAGAAGTAATCAAACTTGCTCCAAAGGAAGCCAAGATAAACTTGGGCCCTAAGTGGCCCCATATGTCTTTATTGAGTTCAGAGGTTCTGAAGGCTTGTCTGCCTGGTGATGTCACACGGTGCTACTGAAAGGCAGCCAGAGTGCGAGCTTTTCCCTGTTTAATCCTGACCTTCCAAAATGCAAAGGGCAGCAAGTCTCCTATTCACCACTTTCCATAAATGAGTACCTCCAAATAAAGGAAATTATTCAGATAACTGGAAGATTACAGGCAAGAGGTTTTAAATGTATTGTACACTTCCCTGTCCTCTTAAACGGATTATGTGCCTCAGGGTTTGCTTTTTAGAAAATGTTCTTAGACCGTCTTCATGAGCAGTCATTGGCTGTATTCTGCTGTCCTAGTGTCTCCTGATATTAACATGTGGAGGGCCATTGTCCTTGCCCTGGTTGATCCCACGTTGGTTCCTTGGTTTCGTTTTTGCTGTGTAGTGTTGCTAATAGAGGTCACTTAGTACTCCTGCCCTTGTTCCCTTTCTAACAGCTCTCGGC
Source organism: Bos grunniens (assembly GCF_055505025.1). Taxonomy (NCBI): domain Eukaryota; kingdom Metazoa; phylum Chordata; class Mammalia; order Artiodactyla; family Bovidae; genus Bos; species Bos grunniens. Next base: position 87,609,003 of record NC_141174.1, on the reverse strand, counting down.
TCTTCCTCCTCTATTTGTCTGTTTATTTTGTGCTTTAGATTGAGAAACCAGAAGCTAAGTGTGTTAGCATTAGTAGTCTAAACTGCAAGAAAATGGACTAAGTAAAGGCTTGAGGGGCTAACTGAAAGTAAAGCGTTCAAGTTTTAATGTAACTTTCAGATTCTTAGTCTTAAGTAAGGGAGTCAAATTTACAGTGCCCTGTAGGTTTGTAAAGTGCCTCTAGATTTGAAAACAGGCCATTTCACTAAACAGGAAATACACCGCTCCCTAAGATTGCATGTAAATGCTGAAGTTTGAAACAATATGACCACGTTGCTCTTGAATCAGTAATTAGCATAAAATTGTTTTGCATTATTATTTGTTGAAGGTTTGTTCTGTTTGTTTTTTTGAAAGTGAAATGAAAGGGAAAGTCGTTCAGTTGTGTCCTACTCTTTTGCAACCCCGTGGACTATACAGTCCATGGAATTCTTCAGGCCAGAATACTGGAGTGGGTAACCTTTCCCTTCTCCAGGGGATCTTCCCAACCCAGGGATCGAACCCAGGTCTCCCATGTTGCAGGTGGATTCTTTACCAGCTGAGCCACAAGGGAAGGCCTGGGGACCTAATAAGCCATGAATGTGCCAAAGGGGAGTCCTTAGACTTTAAAAACCAGGTTTAGAGTCAGACCCACAGAAGCCACTCAATACATCCATATTGGATTTGATCGAAGTCTCCCTGTACACTGGAGCATAACTAGCAGAAGAAGCAAGCTTGCAACTAAATAACTTTGTCCTTCTCAACAGTGAAAACAGACTTTGGTTTCATAAAACTCTGCGGCAACGAGCTTCTCCAGCTTATTTGTAATCAGATGAAGTGTGCTCCCTTAGTCGTGCATTCTGCGCATGGCCAGCGACACCGCCTCAGAAAACACAGGCTACCCTGCTCAGCACCTCAGAAAATGCATTTCAGTCTTCCATACATTTAATTTTCTTCAACATTACCTTGCAAACCACAGTAAATCAATAGCAGAATAGTTAAGTACCACAGGTTCTTTGTGTTTTGTTTTAGAAAATATTGCTCAAGGCTAAAAGCAAGTTCTATTGATGATTTTTATTTGCTGCCAGGACACAAAATGATCAGAATTTTCAAATGGCTTGTTTCCTTGTTTTGGATTTTCATTAGGGAAAAAAAAAAAAAAGGAGGGGACAGTTTCAGGAAATGGTTGCTGAAAGCAGAAACTCTGGAGTAACTAGTAATTTTCAATCCTGTATTATAGGCTAGGCCTGGTAACTTTGCCCTTTGTTATGCTTTTATTTCAGATTTTCCAAAAGGGCTGCCCCAGCCAGTCCCCTGGTTCCCCTACACTCACCTCAGCAGCAACCCTGTCTACTGAATTGAATGAAGCTCAGATAACTGGGGTATCATAGCTGGAAACCTTAAAAAAAATAAAAAATAAAAGATGGCCCTTCAGTTACAGTTATCTACCCCAAAGTTCAATATCTGGTGTCCTTAGCAGTTTTTCCTTAAGGTATTTTGTTGGTTTGATAACATCAAAAAATCTCCACTTTAGGTTCAGCCTTTCTTTGTGTGAAAGGTTGTTTTTCCTTCCTGAGAAGCTAGAAGCTGTTACTGAGATGGATTTTGGTAGCACCTTTACTTAATTGGATGTTTCTTGAAATGAGATGAAGCAATAGATAAGAATCATTTTAAAAGTTTGAAGTGTGGTATCAGGGCTCACAACCTACCAGGGTGACTATTTGTCAATACTTGTTGACACCTCCAGGTCACCAGCATCGCCACCCTGCCCACTGCCCCAGCACCACCCTCACACACCTCCTCTCCCCTCTCTCCTCTCCCTCCTGGGGAACCGTGATGCTACATTTTCAGCGTTGGTCTCATATCATTCATAAGATATGCCCTTACTATTTAAAATTTTTTCCTGCATTTATGGGCATGTACCATTTTTTTATTCCCTAATAATGTTTGCTTCTGTTCTCTCTTTACCAGTTTTATCAGAAGTTAGTCTATTTTACTAACCTTTTTAAAGAACCAGTATTTTATTGATTTGATCATCTCTTTAATGTCTAATTCTTTTTGTTCTTTATTACTGCTGTTTTATGTTTTCTTTGGATTTACTTTTTGTTCCATTTATAATTTACTGACTTAACTCATAAATTTCCAATCTTTTTTTCCTTAACATATCCATGTAAAACTATACATGACTTTACCCGCATTCCACAAATATTTATATAGAGTATTTTCACTGTCATTCATTTCTAAGTAATTTTCCGTTTCAATTGGGATTTCTTTTTTGACCCATGAATTATGTAGAAGTATTTTTGTTCGCACATACTCAGTGTTGTTTTGTTCTCTTGTGATTGTTATCTTCTTTTTGTGCCCCATGGTCAGAGAGCATGATTGATATAATATCAACCAAAATAACAAAGACCTTTGTTACTTGTTGAAATGCCTGTGGTTACTACACTGTGGGTTTTTTTTTTCACTGTACTCTCTTTGCTTCAAAGGAATGTGATTCTCTTAATTGTTGAATGAAGTGTCCTTTTTACATCCTTTAGGTCAAATTTGTGAATTGCGTTACTTACATATTTTGTGTCCTCACTAATTTTCTACCTGCTTTATCTATCAATTACTGAGAGAGCCGTGTTAAAGTCTCCCACTATTAGTGTGGTTTTGCTTCTCCTTGTGATTTTGTCAGTTCTTTCTTTAAGGTGGTGATGTTAGGTGCCTGTGTCAACATGCTATATCTTCATTTTAAAAGGTTTCTTTTATCTTTATGTAGTGACTCTCTTTACCTCTAGTATATTTTAAGTTTTATTTTTGTCTGATATTAATATACATATGCAATCTTCTTTTGGTTAGTATTCGTCTGCTACATGTTTTTCTGCCCCTTTGTTTTCATTATTTCTGTGTTCTTTTGTTTTAAATGAATCTCTGCCTTTTGCTATTGATGTCTTTAATTTTATCTGACTCTCTTTTAATTCATTAGTTTAATCATTTATATTTATTGCTTATTGATACACCTAAATGTTTTTTTCTACTCTTCTGTTTTGTAGTTTTCTCTCTACAATGCTTTTCTGACTTCTTTTTTCTCCTTTCTTTACTCTATTAGATTGATTTTTTTTCTTTCTTTGTAGTCTTCCCATCGGTTTAGATACTGTATTCTATTTCTAGCCTTGTAATGGTTATCCCCAAGTTTCTCACTTAATTTAGCAAAGCCTAAAGGTTAATCACTAGATATACCCCCTTCCCGACAATATTCAGCTTTAGGTTCAATCTCCTAACCTTTATATTAGGTAGAATTGGCTTTAACTGCACGTGATTAAAATAAACAACAGCTTAAATATGACAGCAGGATATTCCCCGCACATATAAAGACAGGCAGGACGTATCCCAGATTAGGTGGCAGTTCCTTTCTAGTCAAGGGGCATTTGAGCTCTAGCCAACAGGAATGAGGAAGAGTGGTCAAAACACTCCTTTGTTTAAGGACAGATCTGCGGATCAGCACACGCTTACGGGCTTCCATGGCGCTGGCCAAAAGCTAGCTGCCAGAGAGGCTGGGCATGCGGCTGCTTTGCTGGACGACACTGTTCCTCTGTGTGTGTGTGTGCTTTCCCGTTGTGGTGTTTGTTTTGTTTTCTTTTAATTTAAATTTATTTTTTAACTGAAGGATTATTGCTTTATAGAATTTTGTTGGTTTCTGCCAAACATCAGCTCTATTCCTTATTAAACTTAGGATTCATATCACTAAGGAAAAAGGAGGAATGGATATTGACAGGCAGCTAGCAGCCTCAACCTCAGCTTTACTCCACCGAATATAAGGAGACTAAGAATTTCTGATCAGTCCCTTCTTCTTTCATGTCCAGGATTTCATTGGCATCGTTTTTAGTCTTCACAATTATTCATTACTCTTGTTCTCATTTTGTATAATCAATACCTGTTGATATTTATCCATGTGTTTACCAGTTATCTGTTCCTATTCCTGTTGCATCCTACTTCCTTCTCCTGAAGTTTCTTTTCCTTTTGGAAGTACATTAAGAGTTCTGTCTTTTGTTCTAGGATTATCTTCACTTTGCCCTCTTTTCTGGGGGTTGGGGGGAGCTGTACTTCACAGCTTGTAGGATCTTAGTTCCTGAACCAGGGATTAAACCCAGTCCTCAGCAGTGAAAGCTCAAAATTCTAACTACTGGACTTCTAGGGAAGTTCTGCCCTAACTCTTGATTGTTAGTTTAATTGGATTTAAGAGTTTAGATTGACAGTTTCCCCAGAGCCTTGACTCTGTTTTCATCTGGATTCTCCATGCTGCTGCTGCTTCTAAGTCACTTCAGTCGTGTCCGACTCTGTGCAACCCCATAGGTGGCAGCCCACCAGGCTCCTCTGTCCCTGGGATTCTCCAGGCAAGAATACTGGAGTGCGTTGCCATTTCCTTCTCCAGTGCATGAATGCATGCTAAGTCACTTCAGTCATGTCCGACTCTGTGCGACCCCATGGACAGCAGCCCACCAGGCTCCTCTGTCCACGGAATTCTCCAGGCAGGTCTCCAAAAATTCTCCACTGGAGTGGGTTGCCATTTCCTTCTCCAGGCTGCTCCACTAGCTGGTGAGAATCTGCTGGCTGCCCAGTTGCCATGGTCTTTCTCTCTGGGGGCTTTTCCCATCTCTGTTCCTGGTGTTCTGCAGTTTCCCCACAATTTGTCTAGGTATAGATTTCTGTATAGTTATTCTACGTGGAGATCATTTTGATTTTTTAATCTGAAAATTCATATCTTTCATCAGTTCTCAAAATTTTCAGATGTTGTCTCTTTGAATATTTCCCATCTTCCACTGTGTCTCGTCTCTTCTCATTCTTTCCTCTGGGTCTCTCTCTTTCACATTAAAAAATTATTTTTTGCTTATCTGTCAGTACTGAGTAGTGCTTTAGATACTTTTCTCAGACCATTCTTCCAGCTTGCTAAGTCTCTCCTCAGCTGTATTCAGCCTGCTGTCTGGCTCATCTATGGAGAGTTTCTTTTGTTTTTCCCACTCACCACACGTGTTATTTCTATAAGTTATATTTGATTCTTTTTCAAATCTCTCTTCTCTTTTTCATAATATCTTGTTCTTAGTGTTTCAACTTCTTTTATGTCTTTAGTCTTTTCAACTGTACATTGTTTTGCATTTTCTTTCCAGTTATTTTCTATCACCTTGGTTCTGAGAGCTATAATCTTCCTGCATGTTGTGTCTGCTGACTCTTGTCCATGCCCAATTGTTTGCTCACGTGTTTTAGAATTTTTATTGTAAGCTCATTCTGAATGAGGCTTATTGCTGTGGAAATGATTGCATTCCAGAAGTACTGCCTCAGAATGTGTTTTCATTTGCTCCTGAGAGATACTCCAGAGTATTGCTAGATCAATATCAATGTTATGTTAGGTTAATCAGCCTTGTGTTCTCAGACCAGAGCAGTGGTACATAGGACCCCAAAGTGCACAAGGCTCAGAGTCACCTTACACAGCATCCCCTTTGCTGGTGGGCAGACTTTCTGCAGTCCCAGCTTTGCCCAGGGTCCTAGGCCAGCTCCCCAGCTGGACTTTGTCTCCTGTTTCCACTTAGTATTACACTTTCCAGGTACTGCATTCCTGGAACTGATAGCCTCCCTTAGGGCCACAAGACCTCAACTCGCACCCTTACTGAAGAGGTTTTCCGTTTCCTCTTCATTTTTGGCACTTGCAGATTTCCTTTCTTACAAATTCATCTGTTATGGTTTTGGTAAAATGTTCCTTGACTGGGAGTTTGTAGAGGAAGGACTTTTAGGCTTGGTCTCTCCCCATCTCTTCATTCTCTCACTGTCAGAATCAGTCCATTCTGTTTTGTTCAACAAGCTCACTGAGCTCCCCACTCTGTGCCAGAAATTGTGATGGAACTTGCTGTCTCTTCCCTCCCCTCTGCCCACTCACATGCCCACATATGCGTATATACACAGAGAGAGCCAAGGTCTCAGAGTTTAAACATCAAATCTCAAAAGGTAAGAACAAAAGAGGACAGGAGGGAACCGTCCTTTTGAGCACTGTGTCTGTAAACCGCCACCACACAGCCCATCACACCAGAAGACAAACCCTGAACATCCAGACGCCTGTGATTGGCCGCCCTATTCACTGCTTGGACCTGCTGCAGAATCAGCCTCTCAGATAGGAGGCCTCAGCATTATTGGAGCAAGAACCCCACTCTCCCTCTGGCATCCTCCGGTCCTGACTTCTCTGGGTATCTGCTCAGCCCGAGACTGACTGGGATAGCCAGCATGCTCCCTGCTCTTCCTGCTCACCCATCTTGTCTGAGTTCTCTACAGGGCAGCCACCACAACCCCTCTAGATGGGCAGGGGGCACCTTCTGCCACCCACATGGATCCACTTCCTCCAACATTTACTCCCGGGTACTGGCACACACACACACACCCACTCCTTTCCCTTCACAGTGGCCCACTGCAATTTCCCTGTGCCCTCTCCTCCACCACACTGCTCTGGTCCTGGGGCTGCCCTGTCAGCATAGGCCCTAGAATGACTGGCGGAGCCTCTGAAAACACCTTGCCCTCTCGATGGGCCATTTCCTGGCCAATTACCCTGTGTAGGAACACATAGATCTGCTCAGGTGAAAGCAGATCTCACCTTGACCCCCTTAGGTGCCTCACGTACAGTCTAGGGTGGCTAGAGGTAAGCAGTTTGCTGCTAATAATTGAATATTTGGAAAGAAACATCTATTTCCGTGGTATTTGTGAAGAATAAACTCAGGAAGGGTGATTGAAATTGCATGTCACAGCTGAGGATCATTTCTTCATTTCAAAGAAAATTAAAAGCTAGAAGGGAACCCACACCCCCAGCTTTAGGAATCAGAGGCTGAGAAAGCACAGTCTCAGGACCAACGCCTTGCCTCTGAGAGCTTTGCAGCGGGGCATTGGCCCAGGTAAGCCGGGCTAGGCAGACGGTGAGATTCCACACGAGCTGACAGGCAAGGCTCACACCTTCATCTCACTGCCGCTCCCCTAGGTGTATTCTACATGGAAGCATAGTAGCCTCCCATCATGCTACTCAGTGTGTGTCTGGGAAGCCTGTCTGCACTCAGGCAGTTTCCTACCCCAGCCCGGAGGCAGAGGGAGCAGAGATATTCAGTAGGGTGACAAGGCCAGCCAGCAGCCTCCCCATGTTCAAACCCAGCTGAGAAATAAGACTCAGGAAATGGCCGAAAGGAAGCATCAGCTCTCCTTCTATGCAATCTGAGTCAAAGGCTGTGCTGATGTGCTGGGCCTTGCTGGGAATTTCCCACAGAGCTCCATCAGACGTGAACAGCAGTCTGGAGCCTGCCTGGGAGCTCGCCAGAAGAGGGCAGGCCAGAACCCAGCCCTTCTGTGGGCAGGAGACCCCCTGGGCTGGGCCTGCTGCATACTTCCCGCCAGCCTGACTCCTCCTCCTCCCCGGGGATAGGGTGGAGAAGTATAATGACAACACAAGTCCCTCCATGTGGGATGATGAAGAGGAGGTGAAAGTTGTATCAGCCACTTCTCACCAAGTAATTTACTTATTACTCCACAAGTCTATTTATTGACTATTACTTTAGGCCTGTTCTATAGACGGGGAAGCTAAGGCACAGAAAGACTAAGCACTCTGTCCAGGGCCAGGGCGCTTGCACGTGTCCTCAGCCATCACACTGTCCTTCCTCATCAGCACCAGGGCTGGATGGTGGCGCCCACTCTGCAGGACAGCCAGCCATCAGAGCAGGCACCAGGGGTCTGCGTGACAACCCCAGCCCACCCGGTTCTCTGCTCCTTTTCTGTGGGTCTAGATTCTAGGGAAGCAGCAAAATGAAGATCCAGGATCTGGAAGAAATTTTCCAGAGCTACAGAGACCACACCCTAGAGAAAAAGTGAAAGTGAAAGTCACTCAGTTGTGTCCGACTCTTTGTGACCTCACAGACTATACAGTCCATGGAATTCTCCAGGCTCCCTCATTGCAGGTGGATTCTTTACCAGCTGAGCCGCAAGGGAAGCCCAAGAATACTGGAGTGGGTAGCCTATCCCTTCTCCAGTGGATCTTCCCGACCCAGAAATGGAACTGGGGTCTCCTGCATTGCAGGCAGATTGTTTACCAACTGAGCTATCAGGGAAGCCCCAGTTAAAAATAATATACCATAAAAATGAACAGGCACAGAATTTATTATCCCATTCCTACAAATAAAGCCTGGGTTGTTACAGGGGGTGGAGGGAACACAGTACCTCCTTCGGTAACTTATTCAAGGGGTTAATAAAATATATAATAATAAAAAATAATATTGTTCCATATATTCTTTTAAAAAGTAGGGATTTAAAAGTTACTGTGCCCAACCTCAGTGAGCAGAGTGGTGTGTCTTCGTGGCAGAACACCGTCCTGGGTTCAGCCCTTAGCTTTGCCACTTTCTAGCTCTGTGACCTTAGCTCAGGTCGTGTCTGTTGGCATCTTGGTCTCCTTTGTCTGTAAACAGGGTGCTGGGTGGCTTCAGGGCCATTTTAGGCAACCCAGGCCTGGCCCACAGCAGGGGCTCGGTGACCAGATGCAGGCAGAGAGGACAGGCAGGTCACTGTTTCCTGCAACGGGGTGTTAGTCACTTCAGTCGTGTCTGATTCTTGTGGCCCCATGGACTGTAGCCCACCAGGCTCCTCTGTCCATGGGATTCTCCAGGCAAGAATCCAGGAGTGGGTTGCCATTCTCTTCTCTGGGGGATCTTCCTGACCCAGGGATCGAACCCAGGCCTCCCATATTGGATTCTTTACCTGCCACAGGCCCACGGCTAATGGAGGACCTGCTACCTGCCAGCACTGCGGCAGAGCGGCAGCCACACCAGCAAGGCATTGCATGATTCACATGCACAGAGTTCTGTAGGAAGTTATTCAAGGGAACAAAGTGTGGAGACCCCAGTGGAGTAAATTCCTATTTGGGAAGAAACTTGAAGCCCAACTGATGTCACAGAGCAAAGTGTCAGTGAATGAGCAGTGGCCTGGGAGTCCAGACATGTCAGCCTCAGGCCGCCCTTCATCGCAGCAGGTTTGAAAAGTCCACCTCGTGCCCGTGCGGTGGGCACCCGGACCCCTCCTCTCCCTGTCCCCTCTGGCAGAAGCATGGAGGGCTGTCCATAGGGGGAGGGTCATGCTGTTAGTCATCAGGAAAGCGTCTCATCACGATGACACGAGTGGGCAAAAATTTAGGCCGTTATTACCAAAGTCGAGGGCCAAACTCTAGCGAAGCCCTGGACGCTAGTGCCCAGGTGGAGGAGGGTGTGCTGGACCGCCTCGTGCTCTGGTTCCTCGTCACGAGTTGCTGCCGGAGCACCATCTGCCCGGTGGTGGGAGGTCCGCACCCAGCGACCCGCTGGCTTTGCTTGTCGTTGACCCGTCGCTCCCGCTCCGCTGTGCCCCACCCTGGGGTCCATCCTGCCTCTCACGGTCCCATCCTCTCCCCTTCATTATGCCTCCGTCTTCTGTGGCGGAGTTTGTGGTCCATTTTACCTCAGCCCTCGCCGGTTTAATGGTTGCAATCGGCCCTGAGAGAATCCGGGAAATGAGAGTGGCTCCCACTGCCTGGTACAGAGGCCAGTGAGCTTGTCGGCGGCTCCAGCCTGCAGAGTGACCGCTCACACACACACTGTGCGGGCAGCAGAGGCCTGGGTGTCTGGGGGGTCACCGTGGGTGGAAGATGCTCTCGACGAGCGGCGTGTGGGTGTTCTGGCAGCAGCGGGTGGGCCACGCCCTGCTCCTGTTGTCCTGGCAGCCCGAGGGAGCTGGAGGACTTGTCCATGTCTGGATTCCTCTGCCTGGGAGAGGGGGCGGGGTGTGCATTTACCCAGGTACTGCAGAGGGTGTCGTGCAGGGGGCCACACAGAAACCCCAGGAGGGGCCTGTGAGGGCAGCCCTCATGCCATAGATGTAGGAGAGCATGCGGTCCTGAGCATGGCATTTGGCATCCAGAGACCCAGGTGGTGCTTCCAGCCCAGCCCTGGCTTCCGTGACTTCACACAGGTCCCTGAGTGTCTGTTTCCTCATCTGCCAGGTGGCCATGTGCACCTCCGCAGTGAGCTTGGGGATCTGGTGGGAGGATCGGGACTAAGCTCTTGGCAAGGCCTGGCACACAGCGCTCAGTCCTGGGTGCTGGACTCGCTATTAACCAGTGTGCAGTTTCCATCCGCCTCCAGGCTTCTGGTGGTTGCAGGCACCTGCTCGGGCCTGTCAGGAGCTACCTAGGAACTGAGGCCCCTAAGGGTGGCAGAGTGATCTTCATGCTTTTTCCCAGCATCGTCCATCAGCTTTTGTTTGCTCATTAAACTCGTGAGGAATACCTGCTTCATGCACGTCTGGGGCTGGAGGAGCGTCTGCTACATGGTAGGGAGGAAAGGAGCCCACACGCTGGCGGGGTCACAGGGGCTGGGGTCCAGCCCTGAGAATGTACCAGAGGAGCAACCAGAAGCCCTAGCACTTAACGAGTCATGTTCCTTCCAGGGCTCAGTTTCCTCTTCTGTAAAATGGGGTTATGGTGTACTTACCCTGCTTCCCACCCAGGGCTGATGGGAGGGCAGAGTCAAGTAAGAGTGACCTACCATCCTGACCCCACTCTCCCAGGGGTCAGGACCTGCAGTCTCAGTCCCCTCTGGTCAGACAGGCCTGAATCCTGTGGCAGAGATCAGGCAAGGAGGAATTGACTCTCAATGTCTGCCTACCCCAAGGCAGCCCAGGAAAAGCCCCAGACAGTAGGTTTGGGTTTCAGAGACTTGTGATCCAGTCACAGCTCTGGGAGCCAGAACAGGTCAACCATGAGCCTGTGGCCTGTTTCCTCATCTGCAAAGTGGAGATTATCACGCCCACCTGTGTGATTTAGCGCCTCCCCCCCAGACCTTGAGGTACCCTTGGACCCTGCAGGCAGAAATGCCCCCAGACTGCCGTGATCTCTCGCGTTCCCAGTGCCGCCTCTGCTCTGGTTTCCTCTGGACAACTCTCCACGCTCTCACTCCCCACATCCTGGCTGTCTCGGCGCATCCAGTCACGTGGTGGACCAGGCAGTCTCCAGTTCCCAAGTTCACCTGTCACAGCCCAGGCTGCGTGGAGAGGCTGGGGTCTCCCCTCCGTCTCTGTGTCTCTCCTTTCTTTCTCCCTCTATGATTCCTCTTCTTATCCCCCCAAACCCATCAACAGTAGATGGGGACAAAACCACTTGTCTCAGTCACTGCCGTACAGGGTGGTGTAAAGCCCCAGGGGTACACAGGAGATGGGGGTCCCGTCCCAGCCAGGGGGTGGGGGTCGGAGAGGAAGGGGGCTGAATCTGCACCAAAGTGGTGGATGCCCACCCTCTCCTCGTCCGCCTCCCGGGACACCTGGGCGAAATGCTTCCTGCAGCGCAGCCCTCAGCCTTGCTGTAACGGGAAGAACGCTCCCCTCTCCCCTCCTGCGGTTCTGCTCTGCTTGCTCCTGAACAGATGATAGCAGAGATGCAGCATATGGCCCCCAAAGTCACCCGGCATTCTGGGAAAGTGACACTGTGCACCCCGGGCTGCAGGGGAGGGGCCCATTGGCTCCTGAGCATAGCATCTCCCTTTGTTCTTCAGAAGGGCACAAGGTCGCCTCCTCTGAGCCTCCTGAAAAGGAAACGTGCTCGCTGACTTCAGGAAGAATTCCTTCTATCTGGGCGCTGATTCAGGCAGGCATACATGAGGTGGGATTATACATATGGGGGGGACATATGAGAGCCACAAGAGAGTCCCACCTGGGCTCTCCTGCCTCAGCCCCCGCTCAGGCTTGTGTGGCCTGGGGGATGCCCACCCAACCTGACTTCCCACCTCCTTCCCCAGCTGCAGTCTGCAGGGGCACCTGCTCCCTTGGGGGGGGCCCTGCAGGTGTGTTGGGAGCCACAGGCAGATCACAGAAGGTGCCAGGCGGGGCTGCAGGCCCAGCTCCACTGTGATCTTCGTGAGCCTCTGCCCTGGGTGCCTTGGCACCCTCTAAGCCGAGCTCCCTTCCTCCCTGCACCTTGGACACTGTTCCCGGTGCCTCTGAGCTGGCCCCACACAGGGTGCTCCAGGGGCAGGTTTTCTTGCCCAAACTGGGAAAACCGGGCAAGGGGCATGGTGTCAGCCGGGGTGGAAGCCTGGAGGTTCTTCTGTCCCAGGGACATCTCGGGGCTGACCAAGCAACCCCCTTCCCTCCCCCAGCCTGGGCTTTGACTGCTCCTACAGACATGGGGTCTGGGCATCCAAGCCCCCACCCAGTGTCTCCTGATGAGCTCATAGGGAAAGCTGCCTGGAAAGCCCAGCCTGGTGGAGGGCAGTGGGGATTGAGGGGGAGAGGGCTCAGAACAGGCGGAGCAGGGCAGCTGGAGCTGGAGAGCTGAAGCCAGAGGGAGAAAAGGAGCTGGGGGGTGTGGGAGCCCCCATTCTCTCTGCTCGCCCACCGTGGCTCCCTGAGTCTTGAGCTACAGAGTTTGGTAGGGGAGGACACTGCCACGCGAGCACTGCTTAACAGACAAGCACTTGGGGAAGAGTAGAAGGCTTTGCAGTTTTCCTTCCACCCGTGGCTGCCCCTGCTTTTTTCTGACCATTCCTGGGAACTCCCAAGGAGGCCCTAAGATCATCAGGAGGGATCTTGTCTCCTGGACAGCAGGGGAGGGACTGACTGTGGGTAAGCAGTTAGAGCCTGAGGCAGCTGTACTCCAGAGTCTGCTCCCCAGCCCCCAGCTGCTCAGCAGGAGCCAGCGCATCCCTCCTGCCCCCGCACCCCCGACACTTTGCCTTCCCTCCATGCATAGACTGTGGCTTGTTCATAGGAGAGCTTGAAACAAAAGAAAACTGGGCTTGATGTAGCCCCTGGCGAGATGATTCTCTGGTTTCTGGGCAGCAACTGGACTGGAACGCTGGCGGCTCTGGTGCCCGGCCTTGCCTGCCAGCTGTTGGGAGTGACGCTGGGCCGAGGAACTGCCAGGCTGTGTGGAATTAAGACAGGTTTATACCCTGGGGGACCTTCCAGGCTGGTTGGAGTTTAAGGAGAAGGTAGAATGTGAGGGCTGCAGCGAGTGCCCCAGACAGGCTCCAGACTGCTCTGCCTTGGGCCTCAGTGATCAAGGCTATAAAATGGGACTGAAGCTGCCCTCACCTCACAGGGCTGTTGAGGAAGGCAGTGAACAGGCGACGTGCAAAGTCCAGGGAATGGCTGTCACAGCTTCCTCCTCTTCCCCACAGGGCCACCCATTCATCGTGCAGTTCAATGACGGAAACGCCACCGTGGTGTCCATGTGGGTGTGCAGGGCGCTGGAGGAGAGGCGGAGCCAGCAGGGCCCCCCCTGAGGCTGGGGTGGACGCTGAGAGCTCAGGACTGGTCACCAAGGGGAAGACCCACCTGTTGCACCTTCTCCGTTTGCTGTCCGCACCGAAAGAGCTTTGCCGGACTCACCTTCGACACTGCTGGCAGATGGCCTTGCCTAGGGAGCCCTCAAGGGTGGCCCGCCCTGCAGAGCCAGCCCTCGCCTGCCTCGGGTCTGGAAGCCTGACTGGCAGGGTTTGGGTGGAGGGCTTGGGGCATCATAAACGGAGGCCCCTACACCCTGGCCCCCCTTTCTTCTTCCTAACCATCTTCTTTGTAAAAGGTCGGGCCCAGTAAGCATCCCTGATGGGAATAAAAGTATTACTGCTTTGTAACCGCCTCCCCCTGTGAGGGCCGTGCTGCACAGAGTGTCTGTTGCCCACGCAGGGCTGGGAGTGGGGCAGGGATGGCAGGGGCGGCGGGGGGGGGGGGGAGTAGTGCCAGCCCCTCCCCCAACGTGCTTCCTCCAGTTCTCTGAGGAGGCTCGCAGACCAACCCATTGCACAGGTTAAAAACTGAGGTGTGGAGGTCCCTGAACCAAGCCACCTGGCACGGAGTGGCCCAGCCAGCACCCACCCTGCACCATTGCTGGGCTGGAGTTTGTCCTCACCCTCGAGAGCCAAGCAATCCCAGCTCCAACTCTGGCTCCAACATGGTGATCTGAGCTGGAGCCGTGGGTGAAGGAGACCCAGAGCTGGAAAAGGGCTGGGGTGGTTCTCAGAGGCACCCCCTTCCCTCCCATCCCAGCCCCGCCCCCAGCTCCTCTCCACAGCGAGTCGGCCCCCACTGCCCTGGACCCCAGCCTCAGCAGGGCTCACTCACCTCGGGCCATTCAGAGCCATCCTGTCAAGTAATGCTCTCAACCACCCGCCAGGTAAGTGTGTTTTTACAGGAGGCCTCTCCTCCCATTTTACAGGTGAGGAAGCGAGGTTCAGAGAGGATGGGGTTCCACTTGGCAGTCCCAGTGTTATAAGAGCCCCCTCTGCCACTCTCCCGTCTCCATCCTCCCAGTGCCCTCTGGGGTACTGGGCCATGGCTGTGCTGCCTTTCTCTTTCACACCCCACAGCTCGCTCACCTGGAAGTCCTGTTGTCTTTGCCTTCAAAGTATATTGATTCCACCGCTTCCCATCCCCATCCAAGGCATCACGCCTGGACCAGCACACAGCCCCCTCCCAGGCCCCTGGTCCCACCTCCCCTACAGTCTCTTCTCCACACGGCCGCTAGAGGGAGCTGGCTGGAACACTGGGATCATGGCCCTCCCCACCCAGAACCGCCAGGAGCTCTTGTGTGCTCACAAGACCCAACAGTGGCCTGTATGACCCTATAGTCTGCCACAGCCCCCCACCCCGTTATCTCTGACCTCAGCTCCCATCACACCCCACTCTCACTCCACTCCGGCCACCTGGCCTCCTTGCTAAGTCACTTCAGTCGTGTCTGACTCTGTGCGACCCCATAGACGGAAGCCCACCAGGCTCCCCAGTCCCTGGGATTCTCCAGGCAAGAACACTGGAGTGGGTTGCCATTTCCTTCTCCAATGCATGAAAGTGAAAAGTGAAAGTGAAGTCACTCAGTTGAGTCCAACCCTCAGCGACCCCATGGACTGCAGCCTACCAGGCTCCTCCATCCATGGGATTTTCCAGGCAAAAGTACTGGAGTGGGGTGCCATCATCCAGGCCCACTCCCCACTGAGGGCCACCACAGAGATACCAAGCTGACCCCCAAACTGCAGGAGCAGTTCATGCTCCCTGCATAGCGCAGGGCTATGGGGAAGCCGCTGCCCAGACCCGGCCCCCAGCTCTCAGTCCCCCATTCGTTAATCAGGGGCCGAGGGGCTAGTGCTCATCAGCGGAAGCTGATGGCAGGTTGCTTCCTGGCCAAGGAGCTTAAGAGGCAGACGTGCCTTCTGTGCGCCACATTTTCCCACCCTCTTCTAAACGGACAAGTGACTGTGGTGGGAGGCGGGGAAGGGCTGAGATACAAGCGAAGGAGCCTGAATCCTTGAATCACCACATGGAGGAATGTGTCACCCCCAGGAACCCTTGCATTGATGACTGTTCAATGAGCTTGAACTAAACTGTTTTGCGTTTATGTCCCTGGCAGCTGGTATTACACCACCTCATTCAGGCCTCCGCACCAAATGCAGGATGTTTTCCCCGGAAGTGTGTCCACATGCATCCCTTCTGTCCCATTCAGGTCTCTGCTCACAGGGCATCTCAGTGAGGCCTGACCTGAACACCCTATTTGAAACCGCAGCCCGCCCACAGCTGCTCCCTGGGACCCGTGTTCCCCTTGCCTGCACCAGCGCCCTCCATGGCATTTGTTACAAACCACTAACTGTGCTCACTTGTTTTATCTTCCACCTCCTCCCCCCGCCCCCAGTAAGGGCAGAGAGAGTTTTCTTCACATGGATCCACTCCACCCCACCCAGTGCCAGGAACCTGGTCTTGCAGGTTCCCAGTAAGTGTGGACTGAGTGGACGGTGGTGGGGCTGTGGTTCCAGCGCTGCTCAGCTCTTTGCCCATGAAGGCTCAGCCTTTGTGTGACATCCTTTTGTTTCCCGGGGCAGAGTTGTCATGTTCTTGGTAACACTTTTCAAGGTGGTGCAGGCCTCCAGCTGCCCCTGGGCCTCAGGCAGAGCATTCATCCACTTACTGAGCACCTGCCGCATCCCTGAGGCTGGGAGGTCACAGGATGAGATGAGGCCCGGGCCATCGAGGCTGCTGCTCCCCGGGTCAGTGCTCAGGGCGGGGAGAGCTGCATGGGGCACATGTTGCAGAAAGATGCTCCCCAGAGGGACCTGCCCAGCCCAGGACATGAACCAGCCGCCACCCAGACACAAAGGTCATCCTTACTTTGAGAGGATGCACCCAGGCAGCCTGTTGTCCTCGGATCCCAAGCCCAGGGAGAGAGGGAGAATGAGCAGGAATCCCATGTCAGCACTTGCTGAGGGCTTCCTTTATCAGCTGTACCATTCACATGAGGTAGGAGGTATTGTGAATGCCCCCATTTTACAGATGGAGAAACCGAAGCACAGAGAGGTCAAGAGACTTGCCCAAGGACACCCAGTAAGTGAGTAGGTACCATTTGGAGTAGGTTCCAAAGGTACCATTTGGAACTCAGAGCCATACTCTCAGCCACACACTTAACCATGGCTCCAGAAGTCAGCTCTACAAGCACTGCCTGTGTAACGTGAGCAGGCGCACACCCTGTCCTCTAGAACAGAGTTTGCACACGAACTCTGGTGTGCAAGGATACTGTATCGGTACCTTCGGAATGGGGCCCAGGGATCTGCTCGGTGACCCCCCTCCACCCGGACACAACGCCCTCCAGCCGCACTGAGAAGCACACCCTCTAGAGGGCTCATCGGAGACTTCCCAGGTGGCTCTAGTGGTAAAGAACCTGCCCGCAATGTGGGAGACGTAAGAGATGCAGATTCAGTCCCCTGGAGGAGGGCAACCCACTCCAGTATTCTTGCCTGGAGAATCCCCATGGACAGAGGAGCCTGGCAGGCTATGCTCCAGGGGATCACAAAGAGTTGGACACGACTGAGTGACTAACGCTTTCACTTTCACTTTTTCAGAGGGCTCTTCGAGGCCCTGGACCAGGAAACCAGCTTTCAGGATGACCTTGGACAAAGCATGTCTCATTCTAAGCCTCAGTTTCCTCTTCAGTAAATGGGAGTAGTCAGTGCCACCAAGTCCTGAAATTCCTCCCAGCCCTGATGTTCCAGAGCAAGGCTTCTCACTTTGGGGGGTCATGAACTGCCATGTGCATACCGTAGAAGTGACAGACCCTTGCCCCCAGGATAATGTGCCCCTACACGCACACACCCACAAAGTTTGTCCACACCTTAGAGTTCATGGAGTCATGGAACGCACTCACTCAAGGGCTCCAGGTCTAGACCCTCAGCTTGGGGACAGCCCCCCAGGTCTGAGTTTCTCTCAGTTCAGTGTTGGGAAGATGGGGAGCTGGGCAACCCCTGAGGGGTTCTCCTCCAAAGACCCCTCTGGCTGGGCAGGGCCACCTTCAACCCATTTAGGTTTGGTCGTCCCCACAGTCACCCTTAGCAACCCCAAGGCCAAGCTGCCCTTGCTCTGAGGGTCATGGAGGACTGAGACCAGGGGCATAGAGGGACAGGAGTGAGCTCCTGACTGCCCAACTGCCTCACCCTGCCCACACTGCCAACCCCACTCCTCCGTCCAGGCCCCTCTTAAAAGCCCCCCTCCTCTTGGAAGCTTCCTTCGCCTTTCTCGGGTACAGACTGTGAGCCCGCCGGGGTCCGATTCATCAACCTAACACGTGGCACATGGCAGGTTCTCTGAGGTGGGAGAGGCTGGGGTAGGAAGGGTCAGGCCCGCAGGCCCCTCCCTGGGCTCAGGGACACCCATTTGCCTTCTAGCCAGAGCCTCCTGGAGACCAGAGCCCCGTGGGAGGCAGCCTCGAGTCTCTCAGACTTTCAGGGAAGCTGGGAAGGTGGTGTTTTCTGGGACAGGTCGGTCCTTGTGGAGATCCCAGGTCACACTGGGAGGTGGGCCCCGCCCAGGGCTTGGAGCCAAGTCCTCTTAGCAGTCAGCCACCCAGACCTTCCTTGTCCTGCCCTTCAAGCTTTCCCATCTGGGAAATATGGGGTTACAGGACCCCAGAGCTTTGGAGATCTTCCAGAAGGAAATGGGAACAGGGAGGAACGGTGGGACCCTTGTTCCCCAGGTGTGGTCAGACAGAGGCCCTGCAGCCCCAAAGCAGTGTGATCTAGAGCCCAGCCTAGTTGGGGGAAGTCAGACAAGTGCAAGGTGGGCTGGACGCTGTAGCCTGGCTGAGAAAGCCATGGGTGCCCTGCCTGCAGGCCAAGAACCAGGGGCCTTGTACTTGAGCTGAACAGGCCTGAAGCTTTGCGGGCAGGCGTATGCTTCCCGATCTCCACACACTCGAGACTGAAGGCAGAATATAATCTCAAAGCAAGCCCCTGGGATAGTACCAGGCAGGCAAGGCGGCAGCTCTCCAGATCCCTCTACTGCACAGGTGCATTAAAAGGGGATGGACAGCTGCCTCCACGTGGGCTGGGGAACCCAGAGAGGACCAAGATACTGCCTCAAAGATGTCTTCCATCCCCACTGACGGCTGCCCACGTTCCCCATGGGAGCTTCATCCTTTAACTAAATCTGGGCCCTATTAGAATGGGCCTTCAAGCAGCCAGACACAGCTGAGTCCAACCACAGGTGAGAAGAGGAGCAGCTCTGAGGGGCACGTGGAGAAGGTCAACAGCTGCGGTGATGTGGGATGGGGTCGGGGGAGGCGGGATGGTGGAGGGGTGGGAGCCTGCACAGGTGGAGGCGCAGAATGCATTCCCCATGCCAGGAGCAGAAGGGGGATGGGAAGGGTCCGCAGCCCTCCATGGTAGGGCTGGGTTTTGATGCACTTCCTGGCATTGACATGACTCCTTTCTGGTTGGCAGAAACCATGTCCTGCTCCACCTGAGATGCCCATATAACCTAAGAGGCAGGCAGGTGTGCCTGGCAATGGGTGGGGCCCCGCAGAGGGCAGCCAGGGAGAATCCCAGAGACAGCCCAGGCTGGCGCAAGCCACCAAGATGGATGATGAAGTCAGGCAGGGGGAGCTAGCAGAGCCCGGCCTCGTAATGACAAATTTTCTGCTGAACAACTACAAATATTCGCGGTGACTTTGGACCGAGTCAGAAAAAGACTTTGTTTCCTCCCTTGGCGGTATCATTTGTCTTGTTTTGAAGCCATGAGATTGCAGGCACGAACTTATAGACTAAAGTTTGTCTTAATTGCTGCGGTGTCACCACCTCTCTGGCAGATAACAGCACAATGAACGAGTCGATGGGGCTGAGCCCTCCAGGTCCTTCTTCTAAAGTGAGACAAATTTCCCTTCTTTGAGCCCAACAGTCCATTGGCAGCTCTGTCATTTATTTATCTCCCTAACAGTTTGCATTAACTTGCAAGGGATAAAAAGTCTCTCCTGCCCGCAGACTTAGTTAAAAGCATCCAGTCGGGCCGTACTGCTGGTTCTTCCTAAGAGTTTGCCTTTTATCTTTCCCCCCACTGGAGGAAGTGGGGAGTAGGGAGAGCAGTGGGGTGCACACTGAGAAAAGCAGACGGGGGGTGGGAAAGGGGGAGAGCGTGAAGGATCCCCTGAGTTTCAGTGTCCAGGTCACTTTAGTTCTTAGAAATAGTGCTGGCTTGCAGGATCAGCTGGGCATGGCTCACCGCCTTCACACTCGCCTCGTCTGGTCCTGCAAGGGTAGGGACATGATTGCCCCACCTCTGTCTCCCACTCCATGTTCCCCTCACAGGGGTGATGCCCTAGCCCTTTTTCTAAAAAAAAGAAAATTGTTTTTTTTATTCAGGTGTACCAGGTCTTAGTTGCATCATGTGGGATCTAGTTCTCCAACCAGGGATCAAACTCAGGTCCCTCCCAGGAGCTCAGAGTCATAGCCGCTGGACCACCAGGAAAGTCCCTCTAGTCTTAAACGAGCTGAGCATTTCCTCTGAGCCTTGGCACAGGCTGTGCCCTCAGCCCTGGACAGCTTTGCCCACCACCCTTTTCTCCTGACCAACTCCTACTCATCTTCCAAGACTCAGATGAAATGTTCTGGGGAGGCGCTTTTCAACACTCCCCCAGCTCCCCATCACCACTCAGCCTCACTGGCTTGTCCTCATCGGTTTTCTCACACCGCCTGTCTGCCTTGTTGCAGTGAGAGCCCCAGGAGGGCAGGAGCTGGGGCACTGCCTGCCATTCAAGAGATGCTCAAGAAATAGTGGTTAAATAAATGAAGGGGAGACGGGTGGGACCAGGGAGCTTCAGAGAAATCAGTGACCTGGCCTCTACCACTCCACCATGTGGGAACAAGACCCTGGTTAATACTGGGCAGCAGTGGAGTGCAGATGCTCTTCAATCTCTCTTCTGTTCTGCATTTTCCTGGTATAATGCAACAATCATGTATTATTTGTATAATAAAAAATAATTTGTTTTAAAGGTAGTTTAAATCTCATGATCAGCAAGGCAGCGGGAGAGGCAGCATTCAATGTGAGTTTTCTGACACCCAAATCAAGCACTTCTCCACCCATGCCTCCTGGATCCCTTTTTGGCAGTCCTGTGCCAGAGGCAGTGGAGTGTAACAATGAGCGACAGGGGTTTGGGCTTGCAGACCTGGGTTGGAATCCTCACTCTTGCAGGGACTCGCTGTGCGACCCTGGGCAGGATGCCTAACCTCTCTGGAAGGGCCTCAGTTTCCTCATTGGTAAAATGGGGTCATGACTATGGCCTTCTAATGGATTGTTGGTGTCACTATCGAATCATCTCCAGTCTGACTGGGACACGCACAGAACACTTCCCCAGAGCGCTGGTTTCCTCCCCCATCTCCTCCAGACACCCCTGCCACACTTTCACACAGACCCACACAGCCACTCCTCAGTCCCTGTGACTCCCCACCTTTACATCTGCCCTCCCCCACCCCGCCCTCCAAGTCTGGAGAAGGACAAAGGATGGGAACGTAAGATATATCACCGCCAGCGAGGGCCGCTGCACATCTGGTGTGAGAGCCTGGCCTGGGCTTGCTGGACTCTTAATGGCAGTGCCTGTGGGTGACCACACTGCCCCCGACCAGTGTGATCCTCAGCCCACACCCAGGCCTGCTTCGGCTTGCCCAGGAGGTCTGTGTGGCTCGGGGCAGTAGCTCCAAGCTCAGCCTTGGCCACGCCCAGGCTCTGGATTCCAGGCTCAGGAGGCCAAGGAGGGGGACAGAAGCCCCCTCACCCAACACACCTGTGCTGTCATCCGTATTCTGTAGTCAAGTTCCTGCACACACTCCAGCTTTGCAGAGCCTCTTTTTGAGAGACATCTGTAGTAGGCACAATACGGGGACAGCCCCCCACTACATAGATCTTCACAGCCTGACCCCAAGAATCCATGAATATACTCATGTGGCTTTAAAGATTATCCTGAATTATCCAGTTCAGCCCAGTGTAACCACAAGGGTAGAGGACCACTTTAGAGAAGGTGGAAGAGGGAGGCAGGAGGGACCAGGCAGAGGCGGAGAGAGCTCTGAACACGCTACACTGCTGCCTTTAATGACAGAGGAAGGAGCCAAGAGCCAAGGGGTGCAGGCAGCCTCTAGAAGCTGGCAAGGATGAGGAAGCTGATTCTCCCTAGAGCCTCCAGGAAGAATGCAGCACCTTGCCAAGGCCTTGAATTTAACCCAGTGAAACCCATTTCCAATTTCTGACCTCTAGTATTATAAAATAATACATTTGCATTGTTTTAAAACACTGTGGTGATGTGCTATGGCAGAAATCTGAAATGAAATGTCTCCTCTTCATTTTCCAGCCCAAGCTGTCTCAGATACCTTTGGAACACATCCTTCCATTTGCACATCCTTTTTGTTGTTGAGTCACTAAGTCATGTCTGACACTTTGCGTCCCTATGGACTGTAGGCCGCCAAGCTCCTCTGTCCGTGGGCTTCTTCAAGCAAGAATACTGGACTGGGTTGCCATTTCCCTCTTGAGGGAATCTTCCAGGACCAGGGATTGAACTCATGACTCCTACATTGGCAGGCGGCTTCTTTACCCCTGAGCCACCTGTGAAGTGCATGCATCATTTCACAAAGCCCATATTTCCAGACCTCCATCCTCAGCTGACTGACCAGCCGATGCCTGCTCTTCTCTCTCTCTCCCTCTCCCCTCCCCCAGCACCTTGTATCCAGTGTCAGTAACTCCCATTTTCCAGGAGCCTTATTCCCTCCTTCAGATCTACTCCCCTCTTGGTTCTTCTCCTCCGACAGAGCTCAGTGCTCTGGTCTCCTTGACCCCTGGAGGGTGACCCTTACAGTGCCTCAGTTATCTCAGTACCAGGGCCTAGGGACTCCCCCAGGACCTCTGACTGCACCAGCTTGCCCAGCTCAGGCTTTGGAGACACTGTTTATTCATCAGATCCTTCCTCAGCACCTCCTGTGTTCCAAGAGCTGGGGAAATGGTAGGAATCAAGACAAGCTAGTCCCTGTACTCTGGGGCCTCAGTTTCTTCAACTGCAAAACAGGGGTGATAATATCTACTGTGCAGGATGATAATATCTACTGTTATTGTGAAGATTAGAAATAGGCTGGCTGGGCCCCCTCTCTGGGGAGGCCCCGTCTCTCCTGGGGAAAGGAAGAGAGTCATTTCTCCAGGCCAGAGAATCCAGTGGGGTGCCAAGACAAGTTAATGGGGAGAGGATAATATTTTCAACAAATGGTGCTCTGAAAACTGAATATCCATATGCAAAAGAATAAACTTGGATTCCTACCTCATATCATACACAAAAAAATTAACTGTACCCAAAAAATTAACTGTAAGTGGATCAGAGACCAAAATGTAGAAGCTAAAACTATAAGGTTCCTGGAAGAAAATATAAGAGTAAATCTTATGATCTTGGGTTCAGCAAAGCCTTCTCAGTTCTCACACCAAAAGCACAAGTAGAAAAAATAGATACATTGGACATCATCAAAATTAAAAACTTTTGTGCTTCAAAAGAAACCATTAGAAAGTGAAAAGACAACTCACAGGGTGGAAGAAGTTATTTGCAAATCATATATCTGATCAGGGACTTGTTTCTAGAATATATAAAGAATGTTCTCAATAATAAACGTACAAATAATCCAGTTGGAAAACGGACAAAGGATCTGAATAAACATTTCTCGAAAGATGTACAAATGGCTAATAAGCACATGAAAAGGATGTTCAAAATTGTGACTCAGCAGATAAATACAAACCAAAACCACAACGGGATACCATTTCACACCCACTAGAAAGGATAATAAAAAAGATAATAAAAAGTACTGTCAAAGATGTGGAGGGACCAGAACCCTCATATATCACTGGCGAGAATGAAAATGGTGCAGTGCTTTACAAAACCAGTCTGGTGATTCCTTTAAAAAGACTAACATAGAATTACCATATAACCAGGACTTCCCTAGTGGCTCAGATGGTAAAGCGTCTGCCTACAATGCAGGAGACCTGGGTTCAATCCCTGGGTCAGGAAGACCTCCTAGAGAAGGAAATGGCAACCCACTCCAGTATTCTTGCCTGGAAAATCCCACGGACAGAGAAGCCTGGTAGGCTACAGTCCACGGGGTGGCAAAGAGTCGGACACAACTGAGTGACTTCACTCTCTTACTCACCATATAACCTGACAATTGTATGCTTAGTATGTACCCAAGAGATATGAAAACATAGAGTCACACAAAAACTTGTACACTACTGTTCATTGCAACTTCATTCATAATAGTCAAAAAGTAGACACAATGAAAATATTCATCAGTGGATGAATAAACAAAATGTAGGATATCCATACAATGGAATATTATTTGGCAATAAAAAGGAATGAAGTAATGATAGATGCTGCTGCATAGATGAACCTTAAAAATATGCTCAGTGGAAGAAGCCAGACACAAAAGATCACATTTTGTACATTTCCAATCACCTGAAAAGTCCAGAATAGGCAAACAGAAAATAGTAGTTGCCAGGGTCTGGCAACTAGATAGCTAATGGGTACAGGATTTCTTTTTGGGGTGATGAAAATATTCTTAAATTCATAGTGATGGGACATCCCTGGTGGTCCAGTGGCTACGAATCTGTGCACACAACACAGGAGGGCCAGGTTCGATCCCTGGTCAGGGAACTAGATCCCACATGCTGCAAACAAGACCTGGCACAGCCAAATAAATAACTGTTTTAAAAAATTGATGGTGGTGGTGGTGCACAACTCTCTGAAGATATGGAAAAGCACTGAATTGTACACTTTAAATAGGTGAATTATATGGTATGTGAATGACATTTGAATAAAGCTCAACCTGTCCCAGCAAGCAGACTGAACTCCACCGAGGTTCAGGCAATTGTCCAGAACTGATGTGAGGCTGCCGGGGAAGGGAACTCTCAGATGTTGAGCACCTACTGTGTGCCATGTGCTTTGTGTAGGGCTGGGACTGTGAGAGGGTTAGGGTTAGGGTTAGAGTGAATCCCTGCTCAAAAGGTGCTCACTCTAGTCCAAGATTGTGCTATATGCCATATACTCAGCACCTTATTTAATTCTTACGATACCTTTGTGAGACCCTGAATAGCCCTGACCCATTAAGGCCAGGAACTATTTTACAGATGCAAGTTCGGAGACTCAACAAGAGCAGACCTAGGATTTGAACCCAAGCCTTGCTGAGTCCAGAGTCTGTTCTCTTCCCAGCCATCCCCCAATCATGTGTGGAGGAGGCTCTGGGAAGGAAACCCTTATTATCAGTGAGTACTCAGTAAACCTGCCAGCAGCTCCCCACCTGCCTCCCAGAGCTCATTTCCTCCTTCTACGAGAAGCAGCCTGCAGCCTTCACAGGCTCTGCCTGAGTAGCCTTGCTTGAATCCATGTGGGAGGCGAGAATCCCAATATCCTCCTTCTGCTGCTAAGTCACTTCAGTCGTGTCCAACTCTGTGTGACCCCATAGATGGCAGCCCACCAGGCTCCCCCGTCCCTGGGATTCTCCAGGCAAGAACACTGGAGTGGGCTGCCATTTCCTTCTCGAATGCATGAAAGTGAAAAGTGAAAGGGAAGTCACTCAGTCATGTCCGACTCTTCACGACCCCATGGACTGCAGCCCAGCAGGCTCCTCCGTCCATGGGATTCTCCAGGCAAGAGTACTGGAGTGGGGTGCCATCGCCTTCTCTGAATATCCTCCTAGACATCACCAGAGATCACAGAACCTTCGACCCTTCCTTGAAGAACCAGGCTGGCCACTAGACACCGACGGCACCATTCCGTCACAATGGCCAACCCAGCTCACAGCCTTTCCACTCAAATGCCGTTCACTCATTAATTTAGCAAGCATGGTGAGCGACAACTATGTACTAGGCCTTGTGCTAAGCCCTGGCAATACGATAACAAACAAAGCGTTCCAGTGGGAGAGACAGAAGACAACCACAAAGAAATCAGGAGCTATTAACCAGTGAACAATCCAAGGATGAAAACAAAATAGCATCAGACAGACAGGAGTGAGAGGTCCAAGCAAGCAGACAGGCTTGGAGGAGGCTCAGTGTGGTGCCCAGGAGAGGTCTCTGAGGCCTCTGCAAGGCAGGCACTGGGGAAAGAAAACAAGGTAGGCTGTTCTATGGGGCAGAAACCTCCGGGGCCATTGAATTTTCTTCCTATGTATTCCTTGGGTTTATAGGAAATTTTGAAGTGTCTACAGAGTCTCTCCTGTGCTAAGAGCTTTGGAAAGAGACTTGGGGCCAAGCTGGGGCTGACATAGGGGAGGCAGCTGGGAACCGAACTAGAGATTGGGGGCTGAGGGAGAGTCCTGCGGCCAGCTGAACTACTCACCCTTCCTCTTTCAAAATACCTCTGTTCAGGCCTTGGGGATCTCTGTCTAGTTGGGGAAATAAGTCTGTCCTGGGCTCCCTCCTCAGTACTTCCCAGCCTAACTTTCATCCCCAAGTGCAGAGAGAGCCCCAGAGTGGGCAGAGCGGGACCCTGCAACCTTCATACCATTTTAAGTTCTCCTGGCACTGCCCCTTCCCCAGGCTTAAGCCACCTACACTCAAGCAGGGTCCCATCCCCTCAAGGCTCCACAAAAAAAAAGATGTTCCTCTTCAGTGCTCTTGGGCCTCTGAGTCAACCCTTCAGCACCAGTGTGCCCATGCTACAGATGCACATACTGAGGCCAAGTCAGGGTCCATGGTTACTCAAGTGGTCAGTAGAATTGGATCTAGGCAGAGACCTTCCTCCCTCCTTTTGATGTCCCCAGGAGTCCTTCGTTGGGAGGAGTGCTGGCCTGGCCTCTGATTCCCAGGAACCCAGAGTGTGCGGCTTCCAGCCAGTCCCGCCCCCACAAGGTGGAAGCTTCAGTCTTGCTGTCCCCACACGGAGCCAGGTGGACACTTCTGAGCACCTTCGAGAAGGCTCTGTGGCCCCCTCGCCTCCCACACAACCTCACCTCTGTATGCTGATGCGGCCAGCAGGCCCCACCCGCCCAGCCACCTTCATTTGCTAGAGCTGGCGGCCGGGCGGGGCTAGGGTCTATCTGGCCGTCGGATTAATATCCAGATATTAAGTAAACAATAAATTAGCAAAACTACAAGAAAATTTTACAGCCCTTTGCATTTGGCAATCATTGAGTGTTAATTAGAAATTCATTACAATTAAAACCCTGCCTAAACAGGGCCTGCGCGCCTTAATTACATCTGATTTTTAATTCAGAATACGTGTTTACACAGTAAGCGCTACGTACCCCATGATTATCCCCAATCCTCTTTATACTGTACTAATTATGTAAATTAAACCTAATTAACTGACGAAAACTGCCGTTAATTCAACTGGTAAAAGATATGTGCTTGCGGAGGAGGCGCGGCCGCAGCCCAAGACAGAGCTGGAATGGGCACGGGACGCCCGGCTGCGTGGACGCGACGCCAGGGACTCAGAGGCAGCATGGACCCGGCGGGGGCTGGTGGGGTGCACGCCAGGCGCGTCCCTGATCCTGGCCCTCCGACCCTGGTGCACCCAGCAGTGGGTAAAATAGAATCAGCGCCAGTGGGGGTCAGAAAGGCCAAGGGCACTGACTCTAGCGCACTCCCCAGGCGCTGGACTGAGCTGCAGGACTCAGAGCCCACTGTGAGCAAAAGGGATGCCGCCCTCCCCCGTCTGAGCCTGAGTTCAAGTCCCAGCGCTGCCCCACACTGGCTGCCTGCATCTGAGCAAGTCACCTGGCTTTGCTAGGCCTGTTTTCCTCCTCGCGGAGTGTTGCGAGGGCGACCCTAAAAGCTCCTCGTGAGCTGCGCGGTACTTGTCTTTCGTTCATTAAACGAGGCCCTCCAAGCAGCGTGCAAGACACAATATTTGGGGTCTGGGAGATCAGCCTGCATCCCTTATTGACTGAGGAGCCTGGGTGAGTTGGCTTCCACTGCCTGACCCTCGATTTCCTACCTGTAAAATGGGAATAAATGATCTTTACCTATTCCCAGGGTCGTTGTGAGAAAGGGCTCTGCCAACTGAGATGCTCTTTGCGGTGATACTAACTAACCAACTGGACGCTGGTCCAGCGCAGAGTCCAGGCCCGACCAAGACCCCTCCTCGGAGATTACCATCTCTCAAGCGAGCGGAGCTGCTTCCCCAACCTCGCCCATATGCGTTTAAGTCTTTCTCTGCTTCAGACCGGGTGGAAGAGCAGGGTGGGTCTTCGAAGTCAGAGAGGGCGCAGGGAGCTATCCGCCGATTGGTGCTGAACGGAGACGCAGGGGTCAACCTGCATCCCCTACCCCCGCACCCCACGGTGCTGCATCCGCAAAGGGAACTTTTGTCTTAGAAGTCCCCCGGGACCGCGCAGCCCGGCTGCCAGGAGTGCCCTGGAGGCCGTCCCCAGAGGCACTGCTGGCCATCGCAGTACAATAGAGGTAGGAGAGACAGGCCCAGCTCAAGGGGATCCTCCCCATCGTCTTTCCACTCCAACCCCCACCACCCTGAGGGCGTCCGGGCTCCAGGATCGTTGTCACCATCACACCGAATTCTGAGATGCCTTTTAAAAAATCATTAGGAGGCTAAGAATAATTACCGAACGGGATTGTAATTATGGGGTGAGGAGGCCGGCCAAGGGAGGGGGATGAGGGGTGGAGTCTGGGGGACGGCTCTTGGACTGGGACAGAAAATAGGTTCCTGTTTTCCTTGGAGGGAAGTGGGATGGCGGGTGCGGGGGTGGAGATGCGCAGAGTTAGAGCGGGACAGAGGTAGAGCCTGGGAAAGACGCGTCAGCGGAGGGACAAGATTCGGAGAGAGAAAGGGGGCTGAGCAGGCTCCGGGAGCAAGGCAAGGAAATAACAGAGAGAGAGAGAAAGGCGGGAGCTGATAAAGGTGAAAGAGCAAGAATCCCTCTAGAAGAGACCCCGCAGCAGAGACTAAGCCCTCAAACTTGTGGTGGGGTTGTTTTGTAGCCCCGGAAAACAAGCGAGGAGCGGGGGGCAAGCCAGTTATAGGGCCTGGCCGTCCCCTCTCTCCAAGGGTAGGCCTGGCCGATCTGCTCCCACCCCCAGAAGCATTTCCCAAGACCCCTGCGAACCCGCGGAGAAGAGAAAAGCACACGGAAGAAGTGCAGGAGAAGGGGAGATGAACCCTAGAAGAGCCGGAGTGTAGGAGGGGAGAGGGCCTGAAACCCAGAGCGAGAGGGAAGACGAGAGGGCGGGGGCGAGGGCGACCGGGCGCCGCTGGCCGCGGAAGATTTATGGCACCGCCCGGGTTCCAAGGACTGGCTGCGATCGCCGCTGCTGCCCGTGTCAGGAGCTGCCGCGGCCGCTGCGCCCCCTGCGCGGGCAGCCCGCCGCGCCCCGGGCCATGCCTGCCATTATTAACTTCTGTTTGATTAGGGTAATTGTTCAAACTTGGACTGGACAGTATGATTAATTACAGTTTAATTAACGTGTCCATTAAGGACACTTAATGCCACAGAGGGGTGGGGGGCAAGGGGGTGTCCGGGTGCGGGCAAAAAGGGAGGGAGTACGACTGGTAACTCAAATAAGGAAAGACGCAGATTGAGAGAGAAGGAGAAAACCGGACCTACTGAGTCAGTGCGGGGAAAGAACGGTGAAGACAGAAATCGACAGAAAAGTTAAGGGGTGGAAAGAAATGGAGCTCTTCGAAGAGAGAAAATGCCAGGGAGGGTCTGCAGCATCAGGGGCTAGACCACCCCCCACCACCACCACCAGGAAACTGAGTTAACAGGAGAGCTAGGGAGGGATCTAGCTTTCAACTAGTAGTTGACCCCAGATATCACCCAGCGATGACTTGGCTCCTGCCCTGGGCTGGTTGGTGTAAGTGGGGTGGGGGTGGTGGTTTAAAGGCCTAGGACCCCCCTAAACCCAGTTCCCAAGCCCACAGCTCAGTGAAGGAGAGAGGAGGCTGTCCTGACACCAGTGCATCCAAATCAGAAGCGTGGGCGAGTTGGTTCTGCCCCTTCCCGGCTACTATCCCCTGGCACCTCACACCCTGATCTCTGCTCTGACTTCCCAGGGTCACCTCCCTGGCCCGAGAGTGCGGTATGCATTCTCAAGCCCTTTCCTTCTGAGTCTTCCTTAGCCCTTGGTCTAGCTTCTTGCCCCTTAGCCTGGAGAGCTGGGCCCTCCCCCACTTTGTTCTTGGGGGCAAACTTTGTGGCCCCGGGCTCCTCCTTCCTCCTGGTCCCCTTAGCGAGCTTGGGCTGCTGGTGCGGGGCTCAGGGAACAGGTGTGTGGCCGCTTACCTGGGGCGCCCAGACCCGGGAGCTGCGGGAAGGCGGCGGGGCCAGGCGCGTGGCCCGCGGGCTAGCTATCGGACCCCGGGAGGGCGCGAGTGACTGCACGGGCGGTGGGTGTGGCGCCCCGGCTCGCAGATGTCAGGCGCGCCCGCCCCGCGCTGGCCTCGCCACTCGGGCTGTCCCCGCGCCTTGCCAGTCGCCGCGCTATGCTCTCCAGGCTTCGGCCTCCGCGCCGGGCCCGTCCAGGGCCTCAGGGGCAACCGCACAGGGCACACATCTCTCTGCCCGAGACCCTGGAGCCCTGCGCCTGCTGAGAGCCTGCGCCGCGCGGGAGGGGCCAGTGGGGCCGCGGGTGTGAGAGCGGGGAGCCCGGGAGCGCGGCTGTGCGCGCGCGCGGGGAGGGGCTGCGCCGTCACCCGGAGAGCCCGGCGGATCCCCGACTCCCGCCCGCCGCTCCGCCCGCCACGCACCTCCGTTCACCGCTCGCCCGGCTCCAGCCGCCGCCGCACGGTGAGTACCGGCGCCCGGTAGCTGGCTGACCCCGCGCCTTGTCTCTACAGCTTTTTTCGTTTAGTTCCGATATGGGTTCTTGTGGTTGTTTTTATTATTAGACCCCAAGACTCCATCGCCTCACTCTCTGTGCTGCCTGACTCCCTCTTCGTCGCCCTCTCCAATCTCACCCCTCAAGCCCCAGGAGCCGGCAAGGGCTCCCAGAGCCGCCCTGGCCGCTGCTCCTTGTCGCTGCGCACAGCGCTTTGCCCTAGCTTTTGAAATTCGGTTCCGTTCCTAGGGTCCTCCTTCTCCTGGTTCCGGGGTCCGGAGTCCCCTCCTCCCACTTGGAAAGACCCCGAAGGGACTCCCGACCCTCAGCTTGGAGAAGACGCGCTCGGCTCAGGGCTATGCCTTCACTGCATGCGGGCAGGGCACATTTGCCGATTTCGGGAAACCGAGAAGACGTCTTCATTTCCCAGAGCCGCGGCACCCCACTTCCACCTCCCTAGCCAGCCTGAAGACCCTTTGGGAGCGGGGTGCGGGGCTTTTCTTGCTGATACCTCAGCCGAGGAGTTTTTTCAGTGCTTTTGCCTCCTAAAACGTTGCAAGGGACTTCGACGCAAAAGAAGGGTCAACTAGTTTCAGTTTGATCCACGGAGATAAAGATGAAACAGATAACAGATATATAGCTTGATACTTGAAGAAGGTATGAAGACAGATGGGAGAAAGAGGAGCGAGCAGAGACAGACAGACAGCTCAGGGACAGATAAGATCGACAGATGAAGGAGGGAGAGAGGCAGAGGGGGAGAAGATCCCAGGCTTTTGAGCTCGGGTGCCCTGTCTGGCTGGAGCTGCCCTTTGAAAATGGATTTGTCAGTTTCTGCTGAGTTTAGAGGAGGAGCCCTCAGGACTGGGCTGTCTGGGCCGCAGGACTGCCTGCAGCTGTGGGCCCAGTGCGAGCCTTCCCTGTCTGAGGACACGTGGTTGGGCTGGGCCATCTAAGGGGCCCCAAGCATCAGTCCTCGGGTCCTTCCCGCTGCCGCTGTCCATAGAGCGACTGCCTCCCTATCTCGGCCAGAGAGTAAAGCTGGGGACCAGAAGTAACTTTTGACCTGGAACCTTAGGGTGGCTTCAGAGATGGGTCAGGATTCCTCTCAGCCCGTATGAGTCAGGACAACTCCGCATGAAGGATGCTCCAAAAAAAAGGGGGGGGGGGATGTCCCCCAAAGAGGAAGCTCAGAACCTAGAGACTGCGTTTGGCCTGAGTGGGAAAAGTATATCTGAAGGAGGAAAACTTAGGCGGCAGGCGGCTACAAGCCAAGAAGTGGCTTCTGAGAAACTTCCTTGAGAACCTCTTCGTCCCGCGTGCTGACCCGGAGGGAAACCAGCTTGGGTCTAGACTGCAGCTTAAAAATGCAGGAAATGTGGTTAGGAATTGCTTGACCCGGATCCCACCGATGGCTGGAAAGAAAACGGTTTATATTTCCAGCCGGAATCTTTCTGCTCAACGAACGCGGGGTTCCGGGTGTAAGAGGAAAAGCTTGTGTTTGGGGAAAGCAGTCCTGTTATCCCGGGGAGCCAACTGCACGGAGCTGGGTGCAGTGAGGGCAGCTCCAGGGCTGGGCGCTCACGGCGAGCTTTGGAGAGAGTCGGGTTCAGCACCACGAACAGCGGCCGTCTCTGTCTCTCTCCGCCTCCCTCACGGCCTCTAGACCCTCCTCCTTCTCCTTACCACCCCCCCCCCGCCCCGCCCCCTGCTGTCTGGAGATGGGCAGTGACCGCCCCTCCCCCCCCATTCCTCCCAGCGCTGCCCCCGCCCGCGTGCATGCGCGACTGAGCAGAGGGGCGGCCTGTCCCCGAAGTCCGAGCTTCGGGACCCGGGCGGATAGGGCAGGCTGCGAGGGTGGCCGAAGTCTTACGCATCTGGGCACCAGGAAGCCTGGGTTTTGCAATGGCTTTGCTGTGTGGCCTTGGGCAAGTCACTCGCCGTCTCTGGGCCCCACTTCCTCCCCAGCCCGAAAACGGGATCGGGTTCCTAGCTACCCAGGCATTCCTGAGGTCTCAATTACCCCTACTCCTCCTCCAAACCCCGGGGGCTTTTGTTTCAGCGCCAGCACGCGTCTGAATAACAAAAGGCCCGTCCAGGGGGCGAATGAGCTAGGACTCCCCATTGCCAAGTTTCCCCGCGCGCCCGACTCTGCGCGCCCTGCTGGGCGGGCCCGAGCGGCGTTGGCGCTGAAAATGGCTCATCGGCTCTCTGCTTTCTCTGTTTCGCAGGAGCGGCGGCATGGAGGCTCTCACCACTCAGCTGGGGCCGGGGCGCGAGGGAAACTCTTCTCCCAACTCCAAGCAGGAGCTGCAGCCCTACTCGGGTTCCAGCGCTCTCAAACCCAACCAGGTGGGCGAGACGTCGTTGTACGGGGTGCCTATCGTGTCCCTGGTCATCGACGGCCAGGAGCGCCTATGCCTGGCGCAAATCTCCAACACCCTCCTCAAGAACTACAGCTACAATGAGATACACAACCGCCGCGTGGCCCTGGGCATCACGTGCGTGCAGTGCACACCGGTGCAGCTGGAAATTCTGCGTCGGGCAGGGGCCATGCCCATTTCTTCGCGCCGCTGCGGCATGATCACCAAGCGTGAGGCCGAACGCCTATGCAAGTCGTTCCTCGGCGAGCACAAGCCACCCAAGCTGCCCGAGAACTTCGCCTTCGATGTGGTGCACGAGTGTGCCTGGGGTTCGCGTGGCAGCTTCATCCCCGCGCGTTACAACAGCTCGCGTGCCAAGTGCATCAAGTGCGGTTACTGCAGCATGTACTTCTCGCCTAACAAGTTCATCTTCCACTCGCACCGCACACCCGACGCCAAGTACACGCAGCCCGACGCAGCCAACTTTAACTCGTGGCGCCGACACCTCAAACTCAGTGACAAGTCGGCCACAGACGAACTGAGCCACGCTTGGGAGGACGTCAAGGCCATGTTCAATGGTGGCACCCGCAAGCGGACCTTCTCGCTGCAAGGAGGCGGCGGCGGCGGCGCTAACGGAGGGTCGGGTGGACAGGGGAAGGGTGGTGCTGGCGGCGGTGGGGGCGGCCCGGGGTGCGGCGCAGACATGGCCCCAGGTCCGCCGCCGCACAAAAGCCTGCGCTGTGGCGAAGAAGAGGCCGCCGGGCCTCCCGGGCCGCCGCCTCCTCACGCGCAGCGGGGACTTGGTCTGGCGGCGGGAGCTGGCGGCCCCGCGGGCCCTGGAGGGCCTGGTGGCGGCGCCGGGGTCCGCAGCTACCCTGTGATCCCAGTGCCCAGCAAGGGCTTTGGCCTCTTGCAGAAACTGCCCCCACCGCTTTTCCCTCATCCCTATGGCTTCCCCACGGCCTTTGGTCTCTGCCCCAAAAAGGATGACCCTGTGTTAGGCGCAGGCGAACCCAAGGGCGGACCAGGCCCCGGGAGTGGCGGGGGCGCGGGCACTGGGGCAGGAGCGGGAGGCCCAGGAACCGGCCATTTGCCCCCCGGGGCGGGGACAGGCCCGGGCGGCGGCGCCATGTTCTGGGGTCACCAGCCCTCCGGCGCAGCCAAGGACGCGGCGGCCGTAGCTGCGGCCGCCGCCGCAGCCACTGTGTACCCGACGTTTCCCATGTTCTGGCCGGCGGCAGGCAGCCTCCCGGTGCCGCCCTATCCGGCCGCGCAGAGCCAAGCCAAAGCTGTGGCGGCGGCCGTAGCGGCGGCAGCAGCGGCGGCCGCGGCTGCTGCGGGAGGTGGCGGCCCCGAGCCCCTGGACGGTACCGAGCCGACCAAGGAGGGAGGCCTGGTCGCAGAGGAGCGCTGCCCCAGCGCGCTGTCCCGCGGGCCACTGGACGAGGACGGCGCGGACGAGGCGCTGCCGCCCCCGCTGGCCCCGCTGGCCCCGCCGCCCCCGCCGCCCGCTCGCAAAGGCTCATACGTGTCGGCCTTCAGGCCTGTAGTCAAGGACGCCGAAAGCATCGCCAAGCTCTACGGTAGCGCCCGCGAAGCTTACGGCGGTGGGCCAGCCCGTGGGCCGGGGCCGGGCGCAGGGACCGGCGGCGGCTACGTGAGCCCGGACTTTCTGAGCGAGGGCAGCTCCAGCTACCACTCCGCCTCCCCCGACGTGGACACTGCAGACGAGCCCGAGGTGGACGTGGAGTCCAACCGCTTCCCCGACGACGAGGGCGCCCCGGATGAGGCCGAGCCCGGTGCGCCCAGCACAGGAGGCAGCCCGAATGGAGACCAGACCGCAGGACCCCCGTCTATCACCTCGTCCGGCGCCGACGGTCCCACAGACTCTCCAGAAGGCGGCAGCCCTCGTCCCCGGCGCCGCCCGGGGCTACCCCCAGCCAGTCGAGCCGCATTTGGGGACCTGGCGGCCGACGACATGGTGCGGAGACCGGAGAAGAGCCCGCCAAGCGGCGGCTATGAGCTGCGAGAGGCTTGCGGACCGCTGGGGGGCCCCGCGCCCGCCAAGGTGAGCCCCAAGCCCGCCCCGCTGGTGGCGCCTCCTTGTTTACCCCCTCGGCAGCTCTGGGTTGTGGGGCAGGCCCTGGCCGGGTGGGGGACGGGAATTTTTTTCTGAGCGGGCGTTCAAGCAGTAGGCCCTGGCTGCTCTGGGTAGACCCAGCTTCGGAGCTCTGTGGAGCTGGACTCGCTGGGACCCCTGACTGAGGGTTTCGGAAGATCGGGGTGGCGGTGGGGGTGGGAGGAGCAGGCCTGAAAACTATGTGTGCTGTGTTTTTGTTGACGGGAGTAGGGAGGAGACAGGCCGAGACCTGTAGTCATACAGAGATAGAAATCAAAAGGTCTGGATGAAAAAGACCAAAAGCCAGAGAAAAGAGCTCACGAGGCCGGGCGGGTAGCACGCCCTCCGGGATGGGGATCAGAGCCCCAGGGAAGACGGGCCAGTAAGCCGAAAAAAGGGAGGCCTCTCCCTCAAGCTGCAGTACGGGGTCCTCGGAATCTTTCAACACCCCAACTCGCAGTTTTCCGAGTCGCAGAATTCCTGCCCCGGGAACCTCAGGGTTCGTTGGCAGGAAGCTGTGGAGACGGTGTGCGGGGCGGGAGAGGGGCTCTCAGGTGGCCGCGGCCGCGGGTTCAGGTGGGGGGTATGCAGCTAAGCCTGAATCGTTCGCCATTTGACAGTGGGTGGGCACACCTGTACAGTTCCATTCGGTCCATTAAAACACGAATTACTAGCCGGATGCGAAAGGCGTCATTTATGTCGGGGACTGGGCGCGGGCGGGAGAGAAGATGCTGAAAAAGAGGCGGCGAGGAGGGTGGGGGTGGGCTTTGAGCGGCCCTTGGCTTGGGAACCGCTTTGTGTCTCGGGTAATTTTCTCAAGGGCGCTCGCAATTACCGGGAAACTACAAACGGCGATGCGACCTCCTTGGGCTCCAGGCTGCGCCGCGTGCGTCACGGCCTCTCGGGGCGCTGGGGTCCCGCGGGCAAGCAGACCTCCGCCACCCCTTCAGGTTTTCTCTTGGCTGCGGCGGAGGGCTGGGCAGCTCCAAGCCGCCGTCAAGCGCCCCCCTAACCGCCTGTCATTTCTCGGCCGCCGCAGGTGTACGCGCCCGAGAGGGACGAGCACGTGAAGAGCGCGGCGGCGGCGCTGGGGCCCGCGGCGTCCTACCTCTGCGCCCCAGAGGCCCACGGTAACGCCCCCTGCCGAGGTCGCTGGCCAATGGAATGGGGGTGGGGGGGACCGCGGGCAGAGGGCCGGGGCCAGAGGAGGCCTGCGAGGGAAGACTAGAGGAGGAAAGACAAGCAGAGAAAAAGAGGGAGAGGGAAAGCAAAACACTGAAAGAAAAAGGAAGCTAAGCGAGGACTCCCAACAACTTGCATCTTTTGGTTACTTAACAACAAACCGCCCTCTCCATCGCAAAGATACCGCTCACCTACACCTTAAACACTGGGTTAAACCTTTTGAAAACCACGCCTGGCACGTCTTTCAAATTCTCTCATTTATTCAGCAAGTGTTTGGGTCGAGAGGTCCGGGCGCAGGGTGGGGGCGCTTGGCCACGCGCATAGGGACCCCTGAAGTGCGCGGTAGCAGCAGCCCAACGCGGAGGTGCCCGCGGGACCCATTGACTCTCAGAGAATGAACTGAGGGCCTCGGAAATCCGGGCAGCCTGAGCCCGGTACGATGTCTCCCCCGTTGTCGCCACCCCGCGGGTCGCCTCCTGGGCCGCGTTCTCGGAGCAGGTAGACCCGGCGGCCACGCGCGCTCGCGGTGCCCCAGTATCTGCGCGCGATGTAGGTCGCTTGTCCCTGGTGGGCTCGGCTGCTCGTTTTGCTCTTTTCCAAGGGGCTGGGGAGGGGGCGTGGAGCCGGAGATGAGCAGATCGCGCGCGGGGGAGGTGGTGCCCGGCCCAAAGCCTGAGGGTGCGAGCCCAGGCGCACAGCCGGGAACCAGCGGCGGCCACGACGCTTTTAATTAGGGCTCCGGCGCCCCGACCGCGGCAGCTCTGGCCGTATCCGGGTCACGGTTTCTTTGCCTCTCCTTGAAACTCGGTTTATTGCCTTTAAGAGCCAGATAAGGAAGACAATCACTCGACCGCCGACGATTT
Source organism: Bos grunniens (assembly GCF_055505025.1). NCBI lineage: Eukaryota > Metazoa > Chordata > Mammalia > Artiodactyla > Bovidae > Bos > Bos grunniens. The sequence goes on along the minus strand of NC_141174.1, from coordinate 87,572,353 downwards.
GGAAACGAGGAAATGCTATCCAGACCAAAGGAGTATCTCCCAGCCAAGTCCGGCAAATACAGACCGAGGTGAGCCCTAGGACCCTCGTTCTCCTCCCCAACCCGGGAGCTGGACCCCAGGTCGCCCAGGTTTCCACCGACTCCAGTTTTCGAGGGAGGCTTTCTGTCAAGCCTCAGGGGCTGCCGGATAAACATTTGCTCTCCTCTCGCGGCTGGCAGAGAGGAGAGCAAATAGACATTTAAAACACAATGGGCAAGGGTCAGGCCAGGTTTCCTGAACTGCTTACCTCCTTGCTGGGTTTGGGGCTCTCCCGGGTAAGGGAAGGAAACTTACTAGAAGGATATGAGGAGCACCATCACCCACATAAAACAAGTCAAAGAACATTTCCTGCCCTAAGATAGCCTATTATCCCTGGTTCCACTCTCCTGGGGGGGGGCGGCGGGTGTCCACTCTCTGAGTGACCTAAAATAATGGTTTGGAAGGTGGGAAGAATTGGATGCCTGCAACTGTCTCCTCTAAAGGGTCTGAAATAGGTACTCAACTTAGCTCAGTTACCAGGAAGCTCACCCCTCCCCTCTCAAGGCCTCTCCCAGAACAAAACCCCTCTTACCTGCCCTTGTGTCCCAGGTGAAGATGGGCTCACCCTAGATGTCACAGGAACTCAACTAGTGGAGAAGGATATCGAGAACCTGGCCAGAGGTGAGGTTAAATCTATGAAACGGGTGTACACTGTGCTTGGGGGAAATCATCCCTTCTTGTTGAGGGGTGTTATTGCTGCAGGAGTGAGTGTGAGAAGACAAGGCTCTTGAGGAACCAGTCTTCACTGACTGGAAAGGATAATCCCCTGGACACATTACCCGGGCACAGAGGTGGGGGGTGGGAGGGTGGAAGGGTGAAGGGAGTAGGGGGAGGGAACCAGCCACCCCCAGAGTTCCCAAGGCCAGGCCTGTCTGAATAGTCCAGTAAGAAAGAAAAATGAGTAATGATCCTTAGAACCTGACGCATGTGGACAATGAGAAAGGACAATCTAGGTCTCTCAACCTCATCTGAATAGCAAGATTTTGAGGAGGCATTTACTTCAGGAGTGTCTCAGAGGTTATTTTCTTTTCCTGAAATCAATGCATAACGGACTCCACCTCACCCTAAATGGGGTGAGGATGGACCTTGTCTGTGGAATGGGGTCCCTGCTCAACTGCAGGGGCTGAGTGTGGCTTGAAGCAGAGAAAGGAACTTCTAACCCCACTTTGCTCCTCTGTCTCTCATTTTTTGCGTTTTCTGAGCACCTTCGAGGAGAGGACCAGATACCAATAGCTCCATAGGCAGCTCCCTGCCACTCCTCTAAAGCAACTTTGAGAGCACATGTGGGGCTTTCCTTACCCAATTGCCCCCTTACCCCACCCCAGCCCAGGGTTGGGCCTGGAAACTGATGTGTGTGGGGGGGGGGAAGCATTTGTGGTCTTCCACTGTTCCCAGTTACAGATTTTACGGGTGATGTAGTTTGCCCTCAAAATCCTTCTGCTTTATATGAGTGTTCTTAGCCTGGATTTGGGGTCCTGGGACCTCTTAAAGTTATAAATAAACTGTTATGAATATATGTATTTTTTTAGGGTGGAGGTCCAAGGCTTTGACCGGATTCTTCCTGGTCTGTATCATTGAAGGGAGAGGTTAGGTTTGTCAATTGAAGGGATGAACTGAGTCTTCCTAGGCCTACCTCTAAACTTACAGAGTTAAGAACAATTTAAAGCAGATACCATGCTGGTTAGTACCTGGGCCCAGGACCTAGAAGTCCAACAAGCATTCTGCTATTCTGAATTTGATTCTCCTGGACAACTTAAACCCCTAACCCCATTTTCTTCCCAAATCCTTTGGATGCACGTGGAAACACTGAGCGCTGAGGGCCTACCAGTTGGTCTCACCCTCCACTACTCCTATCTCATGGCTACTGGCCAGAGTGGGACCTGGGTGCCTTAGAAGCTACCTGAGTGCCACCACCCTCCTCCTTTACATCCCACTCTCGCCCCTTCACAGATGAATTGCAAAAACTGCTCCTGGAGCAAATGGAGCTTCGCAAGAAGCTGGAGCGAGAATTTCAGAGTCTCAAAGGTACCCTCATTCAGACCCACCCCACCTGATCGCCAGAGCCTTCTTCCCACATGCCCTGCCTGGCCTGGACCGGGGACCCAGTGCAGGCAGCTGCTGCTGCTTCTCATGCAGTCAGAACCAACGAACCCTTCTTTTCCTAGCCGGGTTTCCCGCTAGGCCAAAGACAGAGGGGGTGGGGTGGGGCTGGGGAGTGGGGAAAGGGGGCCGAGGGAGGGGGTTGTGCGTAACAGCTCTCACTTAATCAATTTGCACAGATAATTTTCAGGATCAAATGAAGAGAGAATTGGCTTATCGAGAAGAAATGGTGCAACAGCTGCAAATTGTCAGAGGTAAGACGGGAGTCAGGTGAGCGCGTGCACGGGCCGTAACTGCCTCTCGTCTGGCAGGAGCCGCAATGTTGGCTCAGTCATTTGGATTTAAATTGAAGGTAATTTAACAATTATTTTTTTTATTTAATATCCTTTGTATACTCTGATTAGCCTCAGAATGGCAAGCGAGCCCAGCAAACGGCTTGCAGGCATCATTACATGGAGTGATTGAACTTCTTATCGCGGCAATTTCCATGGTTTCTAAATTAAAAATCGAGGCGTAAAATTACCTGGGAAGTAATGCCTAAGTTTGCTTTAATTTTGGTTAGATCCGTCTGCCTTTAAGCGCCATCCCAGGCCATTTCCTCCCTCAGCCAAGCTGCAGTTTGGAGTTTTGACGCCCCCTCCCTCGGTCGCCGGGACTTGTTTCTGCCAGGGGCTGAGCGCTGAGAAGAGGGTGAGGCCCGGGCTGTGACCCCAACGGGCCGTTGGGTGGTCTCATTTCCTCACCGGCTACTTCCTATGTCTTCCAGATACTCTTTGTAACGAACTTGACCAGGAGCGGAAGGCACGCTATGCCATCCAGCAGAAATTAAAAGGTGCGGAAGCGGGGGAACAAAGGAGAGGTGCCAGGCACTGGCTGTGCGGGCGAATGAATGAATGAATGAATGAGTGATGATGAGGGGGAAGGCCTGGTCTGCAGAGATAAGTAACTGAGAGAAGAATTCATTTTAATGGAGAAATTATCCTAGAACGGTGGGCAGGGATAAGGAGCCCCTTGAGCTCTGGGCATTGGGAAATCTGTCACCAGGTCCAAATCTGGTTTTGAGCTGATCGATCTCCCTCTTCCTGTGCCTCAGTTTCCTCTTCTGTAAAATGGGGCTATTGAACTAGGGCAGTGGTTCTGAATGGCCGGGATCTCTACCCCCTTCCCACCTTTTGATCTTCTCGCTTGAGAACTCCTGAATCTGAAGGGGGTGGGTTAGACGTGGGTAGACAGGCGAGCGAGGGAGCCCATGGACCGCGTGGGTGAGGCAGGCCAGGAGCCCAACATGGCCCAATCGACTGTCTCTCCAGAAGCCCACGACGCCCTGCACCATTTCTCCTGCAAGATGCTGACGCCCCGGCACTGCACTGGCAACTGCTCCTTCAAGCCCCCGCTGTTGCCCTAGGGCCGGCCCAGCCGCGCCCACGCGCCCTCAAGCCATGCTGCTCTCTTCTTGTAAATACCCGCGGCCGCGGCGGCCGAGAGCGAGATACAAGCCATTCGGACCGGACCGATGTAAATACAGCCTCCCGCCCGCCTGCCCTTCTCCCGGGCGCCTCGGCCTTGCCCGCTCCCTCCTGGGAGCCCGAGACCAGGACCCAGTATCCGTATCCAATTGTAAATACCACCTTGCCTCATGGTTCAACTCCGGGCATCGGGTCTCATGGTCTTAACGGACCAAAGGGGGTAAGAAAAGGGAGAGGGGGGCTTCTCCTACCTGTACAGCCTCTGAACCCCAATTGTGAATACAATGTAGCAATTTCGCTGGCCCCGCGCTCCCCTCCCCGTCCACTTCTGAAACTCTTGTTCCTAATGACAAAGTGGCTATGTGCAATGGATATAAATGTATTGTGAGTCTCTTGGTTCAGTAATAATGGGTTCATTTTTAATTTATTTATGCTGTAAGTTATTTTGCTTCCTTCTCCTGGACCTACTTCCAGTCCCATTTTGCATTCCCTCTTGGGTTTTTGCTTTGTCTATTTTTGTTGTTGTTGTTGTAACCTCTTGATGTAACAGCACTTTAAAAAGGGCGACAACTGACTCACGAGATGGAGACCACCTTGAGCCTGATTGGGGAGATCACCCTGTATCCCTGATTTTTGTTTTGTTTTTAATAAAAAAGGAAAAAAAAAAAAAAACCGACACTTTCTGGGGCTGTGGAGATGGGAGTGTGGCGAGGGGAGGAACGGGGAGGAGACAGGCGCAACAGGTGGGGCGTGGGGACCGCAGCGCGGGTGCTGGGACCCCCGAGCTGAGACCCGTGTTTGACCAGGTGGGCAGCAGCGAGCACCGCGACCTCTCCACTGGTTATTCAGGCACACCCAGCTTGCCCCATAGGCCATAGGCTGTCCCCGCCCCGCGTTTAGGACCCTCCTTTGGGCCTCGGCGAGAAATGAGAACTCCTGTGAGGTCTCTGAATCTTCCCTCTAGCGCTCGCAGGGGCTGAGAATTTACTCCTACCCATGTCCATGCCTGGTCCACCGGAGAAGCCTCCTCCAGGGCGCTCAGAAATGGAATTCGCGCCCTGCCGGGAGCCCCGGGTTCAACTAGAACTGCCAGGAGGCCCGGGCGCCGTCCGCCCGGGCCTAGAGCTCCGAGCGGAGCGGGGGCGAAATACGTGCAATGGGCCTGGGCCTCGCAGGCCTGTGCTGATGTCCGCCTGCCTCGCCGCTAGCAGAAGGCATGGAGTCCTGGCGGTTTGGGACGTTCCGGCCATTTTAGTCCCAGCGGGTTTGCGGACGTCGAGGAGCCCAAGGAGGAAGGTGAGATATGCCGGCCGCTGGAGTTCCGGAGGACGGCCGCGGTTTTCGAGGCCTTACCTAGCCACCGGCCTCCCTTCGGCCTCAGTTTCCACAGCGCACTCGCTGCCTGGGCTCGGATAAAAGATGGAAACGGCAGCGCGCTTTTTCAAGAGGGAGGAGAGTGTGCACGGTCCTGGGAATCATTCTGACCTGACTTCCAATTTCTGCTCCTTACTTGACTAGCAGTGGTGCCCTGTCCTACCCTTCATTCTTTCTAAAATAATATTTAGGCCTCCGCCCCTGGCGGCGCGTGAACGCGCTCTGCGAGGAAGCAAGCGCAGGGCCGCGCTGCGCGGCCGGGACCTAGCGGGCCCCGACGACCTGCTTTCAGACACCGCAGGACTCTCACTGCGCGTCCCTGGGCGGCCTTGGACCCCAAGGGTGGAGACCCTGGAGGCGGGCGTCCTTTGCTCCCACCGCGCCAGCAGCTGGGACCCGGGAGCCTTCGGCTGCGTTGCTGGGGAAGTATTTTGGCTGGTCGTCCAAAGGGCCCGGGGCGGAGCTGGCGAGCAAGGGCGCGCTCACGGTCTCGGAGAAGGGGCCCTGGAGGGGAGATCCGCCGCGCGATCTTGGCAGGAAGCCAGACCCTGGAGCACCCAGTCCTGGGGCTCCGAGCCCTCCCGTCCCAGGACATTCGAGGGCTAGACCCAGAGGGGACTGAGAGAATGGCTGGGTAAATTGTGAGGTGTTGCTGAGGGATGAGCTCGCCTCGAGACGCGAGAGTCCCCATAGGGACTCTCCAGGGAGCGGGAACGTTTTTATGCGTGGAACCAACCGGGTCAGAAACCGAGGTCCAAGAGAAGAGACGTGGGTCCCCAGCGCGCTCTAGGGGTGAGCGGAGCTGGCACCCGGCGAGGAGCGCAGGTTGGGAGAGTTCGCGCACCTTTCCCTCTGGACAGAACAGCTTCTTAGGAAACAGCACTTTCCTTCTCTGTAAAATGGGATCAACACTTACGGCCTACGTAGGAAGTTACTCCTTGGCTGTGCCCCACACAGAGGAACCTGGTAAATATTTCACCTTTCCTTTTCGAATTTCCCCAAGTGGAGGAAAGCGCCGCAGGCAGTTGGGGCCAGCCTGAAAGGGCGCAGCATCTGGACCGGATTCTCTGTGGATTGGAGGTGTAGGCGGATGCGACCTAGAAAGAGCTCGCAAAAACCCTCCTGGGCTCCGATTCCCTTCAGAAGTGGTTTGTTCCCCCCAAATGTTAATAACCAAGCGATTGGTATGGATGTAATTATCAATAATTATACGAATTATTGCTGATTGCGGGGCTCGTAGCTACTTTAATTAGTTTACCAGATTCTAATTAAGTTAAATGAAACATTAATAGGGAAAATATGCTTTGAAAAAAAAAAAATCCCGATTTTTTAATGTCTTTTTCTCGCCACAACGTTGCCACCTTGCGACACATTTTAGGCATTACAGCCAGCGTCCGAAGGCCCCAGACTAGGGAGCCATGACTTAGGGAGAAAAAGTAGGGCTTGGGAAATGGGGAGCTCTCGTATTGTTTGTTCCTCACCTCGGCCCCCGGCAGTACCCAAAAAGGTCGGGCTTTAGAGTCTGAGGTTTGGGGGTCAGGAACCAGGCAAACATGCCTCTTGGATCTCCCACTCCTTTTTCGACGGAGGAAGGCTCTAGGGATGCTCCTCCAGACGGGTAGTGTCTGTCCCAGCAAATCCAGGGTGATAAACTGCGGGAAGCTGGAGGAGCAGGTGGAGACAGCATCAAGCGACTTGGTTTTTCACTCTCCTGGGAGAAACCAATAGGCAGCTCCCCCACCTTCATTTCCTCTGAAATTTGGGGTAACCCCTCAGCAAAACACACCCTTAAGATTTCTGGATTCCTGGGAGTAACCTCTGTTTCTGTGGCACTTGGTTAAGGAAGCTAATGCGGTGCTTACCTCCCTGAGTTATCCTTGTTGTGTGTTTGTGTTTCCCATAGAACTGTTAAGTGCCCGGGCCATCAGAGCCACATCTTCCCCTTCCTTGTGATCTCCAACAGGGCCCAGTGCATCACAGGTACTCAACAGATGTCCAGATGAATGGGGTCAACTTTGTGGTTCATCTGGGTGCTGGAAATGTCTGAAGGAAGGATACCTTAGGTGCTTCTGGACCACAGCTACTGGGAAGCAGTTAAGCTCATTTGCATAGCTAATTAAACAGGCTTACTGCTCAGAAGATCTTTTGCCAATAGAATTAGTTTGGGGGGAGGGGGCAAGGGTCAGGTAAGGGATGGTCAACCTAGAACAGTAAAGTTTTTTCCTCTTGCAATTGCATCCCAAAGAGGGTGCTCCTTCACACTCCCTCTAATTTTGCAGTTACTGGGCACATAACTGTCCACCCATTCCCAGCTACCCTGATCTAAATTCGAGCCTTGATCCTTTGCAAAAAATGTGACTCCTATCCTTGAATTCAGAACACCAAAAAAAGCAGAACTGGACCTGCCCTCACTTTGCATTAATTCTAAACAGCCTTTTCTCCCACTCTACACTCCCAAAGGGAAACATCAGTTCAGTTCAGTCGCTCAGTCGTGTCTGACTCTTTGCGACCCCATGAATCACAGCACGCCAGGCCTCCCTGTCCATCACCAACTCCCAGAGTTCACCCAGACTCATGTCCATCGAGTCGGTGATGCCATCCAACCATCTCATCCTCTGTCGTCCCCTTCTCCTCCTGCCCCCAATCCCTCCCAGCATCAGAGTCTTTTCCAATGAGTCAACTCTTCGCATGAGGTGGCCAAAATATTGGAGTTTCAGCTTTAGCATCATTCCTTCCAAAGAAATCCCAGGGCTGATCTCCTTCAGAATGGACTGGTTGGATCTCCTTGCAGTCCAAGGGACTCTCAGGAGTCTTCTCCAACACCACAGTTCAAAAGCATCAATTCTTCAGTGCTCAGCCTTCTTCACAGTCCAACTCTCACATCCATACATGACCACAGGAAAAACCATAGCCTTGACTAGATGAACTTTTGTTGGCAAAGTAATGTCTCTGCTTTTGAATATGCTATCTAGGTTGATCATAACTTTCCTTCCAAGGAGTAAGCATCTTTTAATTTCATGGCTGCAGTCACCATCTGCAGTGATTTTGGAGCCCAGAAAAATAAAGTCTGACAGTGTTTCCACTGTTTCCCCATCTATTTCCCATGAAGTGATGGGACCGGATGCCATGATCTTCGTTTTCTGAATGTTGAGCTTTAAGCCAACTTTTCCACTCTCCACTTTCACTTTCATCAAGAGGCTTTTGAGTTCCTCTTCACTTTCTGCCATAAGGGTGGTGTCATCTGCATATCTGAGGTTATTGATATTTCTCCTGGCAATCTTGATTCCAGCTTGTGCTTCTTCCAGTCCAGCGTTTCTCATGATGTACTCTGCATATAAGTTAAATAAGCAGGGTGACAATATACAGTGGTGAAGAGCACAAACTCTACAGCCAGATTTCCTGGGTCTCAGTCCCTTCTCTGCCACTGACTGGTTGTGTGACATTTGTAGGGCAAGCTGTTGAATATCTCTGTTCCTCAGCTTCCTCATCTATAACATGATGGGGAAAAAAATACCTACTTCATAGAACTGCAGAGCCGCAGAAGTCAGCTAGGTCTTTGGCTTTTACAGCACTAGGAATTGCTCCTGTCTTTCCTAAATTTTACTGTGAAACAGGGTTCTGCCACAAAGAAGGACTAAGAATGACCAGTTTCTCTAGAAAGAGAGCCAAACCAGTAGTGGTCATTTTATCGTTAGACATTCCAGAAATGGGCCTTTAAGCTACTCACCCAGTGACCCAAGTGGCCTCCAAGGAACCAAGTATTTTGGGGGGAAGAAACGAAAACCAAAAATTGTCCTCCAACTCCACGCACTGGAGGCCGTGAGGTCCCACGGATGCCTGTTCTCGGCTGGTTCCTGGAAAGGATCATTTTGCCTCCACTGAAGAGAACAGAAGTGGATCCTTGATAGTACACTGCTCTGCAGCTCTGCGCACTCGCCGATTGGGGCGGCTCTGAGCCTGGGTGACCATCCCTGTGCCTTGACTGAGGCGAGCGCAGAGCCTGGGAGCCGAGGGGCCGCGGGAGGCAAGCCAACCCGGCTCCAAGCGGCTGCAGACACCGCCAGGCGGACTACACGCGTGCTCAGGCACCAGCAAGGCGTATGCACCCACATTTTTCTTCTGGAAGGAAATTGATAAATCTGAACTTTGTTGGCAGTTTTTCCTTCTCATTCTTATTCGTTAGGACTGTGCTTTTTGCCATTGAATTACCTGGGGGCAGGGCTTTTCAGGATTTGTGCAGCTAAAGGTCTTAGCAGGCCTTGTTTCAGCTACTTATTAACTAACATGATCGTGCCCAGGTGGCTTTACCTCAGCATCTCCTATGAAATAGTGGCAGTAATACCCACGAGACAGGGCTGTCAGGAATATTAAAATGAGATATCGGTGAAGGCCCTGGCATATAGGAGATGCTCAATAAGGAGTGAGTATTGTTACTATTATTTTAAGATTCAGAGGTAGCATGAGTCAGTCTTGTTCCAAGTTCCCGGTGTAGTACAACTTAAGTTTATGGTGGCACTAAGGTCCTGTTATGCTTTGGACGTGAAACGGACCAACTTTGGCAAGGCCATTTCCTTAAGGGTAAGGTTCAGTGGAACTCAGGATAATGCAGAGGGAAGCAGAGGCAAGATTTGCAAGGTTGAAGACTGGGGCCCGAGGGTCAGGTGTGAAAAGCACAGCAAGTGATCAATCTGATTGCCCACACTTACTTTTACTTCATCTCCAGGAACTATAGCTTCTTTTATGTCAAACAAAAAGCAGAAACTTTAGGTGAAAAGCGTTCGCATCAAGGTGCGAGCTGTGCAGACGGTACACTCTTGGACAAAAATATGGAACGCTTCACGAATTTGCGTGTCATCCTTGCGCAGGGGCCATGCTAATCTTCTCTGTATCGTTCCAATTTTAGTATATGTGCTGCCGAAGCGAGCACGATAAACATGGCCTCTCAAGAACTATATAAAGCTAAGAATAGAAAAAATTTTACAGTTATGGTGACTAAACTGTAACCATTCTTTAAGTTTCAAAGTATATAATAAGTTATGACCTTTTGTACCACACACATTATCATCATATAGTTTGATTAGGATTAAGTTTAATAGTCTCCATAACCTTATTACATCATATATGCAAATGAAGGGAACCACGGGAAATTGGCCCTAGGCCCGCCCGACCTCTGCGCGTCTAGTGGACTGCGCGGGCAGACAAGCTCGGTCACGTGGTGCGCGTTGCTCAGGAGCCTCTTGCGCTCCTGCGGGACTGAATGCCCAAGGGTCGGTCGCAGCGCTTGGCGGAGGGGAACGCGGCAGCGCGGTGATCCCCGCAACTACTCGTGGCGGCGTGTGACTCGCGAGAATGCTTTTTTGGGACGAGGGCCATGGTGCCAAAGAGATCCCCCAAGAAGTGCGGTCCGGGACTCCGAACCGCTTGCGAACCGATGGTCGCGTTGGGACTAGTGACCCCGCGAGGGCTGGAGCCACCGACAGAGACCTGGCAGGGACTGGGCGCGGGAAGCTGTGTGCTGCGCGGCTGGGGCTGGGCGCCAGCTCAGAAGGGGTTGGAGTGCGCCGCTGCTTGCCTGGATGCTATCAGGACTAGCGCCCCGCCCTTGAAGCCAAGGGAAAGAGGGATTGGCGGGGGTAGGGGGGGTCCTCTTTGGGGTCCAGGCTTTGCATAGAGTGGCTCGAGGGTGGTGGCAGTCTGGGAAATATCACCATCCTTTGATCCAGTCCTGGGCCAGGCACTGAATCTGATTGATCAGTCCCACCCCGACCCCCCACCCCCACCCCCAGTTTGTAAGTTACAAAACTGATTCTCTAGTTGGTTAAACCATCAAGGCCAAAATTATCCTGTCCGTGGTGAGACAACTGGGGATTTGGATGCAAATCTGGTTTCAAAGACTGATCTTTTCCTCTTCACGGTGTAACTCAAGAGAAAGTATTCGGGACGAGGAGTGTAGGCTGCCCTATTCCTCTTAAATGATGCTCCCAAGGCCTTATCAGCTCAGGTTTTCCTTCCTGCCTTCATTTCCACCAAATATTGATGAGCACCGGGGCTGCAGGGGTCATGAAGCTTGCGTTCCAGCATGGGAAGAACATTTTTCAGTGCCGAGACAGATGGGAAGGAACATGCGGGGATACAGTGTGGCTGGGGAAGGAGGCCACGTAAGTGGGTGGACAGGAAGGAGGTGACAGTTGGGCTGTCACTTGATGATAGGGATGCAGCCCTGAGAGGACAGGACGCAGAGTCCAGGCAGAGGGACACTCTGGAGTCACCTGAGTCAGTTTCACCCACCTGGGCCAGGCCTTCCGAGGAGACCACTGTGGAGGTATCCAGTAGTTGGTGCTCCACGTGGGGCTCTGGCCCCGCACTGTGAGCCTGACTCAGCTGTAGCCGGGGAGCGCCTGGCCTGGCCTCTGGGGACTTTGGAACCGCCACACCCCCCCTCCCCCACCCCCCCACCCCGCCCCCCGCCACCGTGTTCAGTGAAATGGGAATCAGGTGCAGGCAGCCCAACTTCTCATCTGACCTCTCTCTAAATAAACAGTAAGCAAACACAAACCTCAGAATGCTAATATGGCCTTTATTGAGTGAAAAGAGCTAATTTGGGCAATGATGTTTCCCTCAGACTTACAAAAGGGAATTGCAAATAACCAAAAAGCGTATTAGCATTGATGGGAGATGATGCTAATCTTCAATTAGCAGCCACGTTTTTCTTCATTTATTTAGAGGGAGAGCCTTTTGGACACAGTCGATGCACACACGTGTCCCCGTGACAGGTACCTCTCATGGGTTCTTAACTGCCTTATTGCAGAAACCAGCAGGAGATGGACCAGGCTGATGGACCAAGTTGTTCGCTGTTTCTGGCTATATGGGCTTGTGTTATTTTGAGCCAGAGGTGGGTTTTTGTTTGTTCTGTTGTTTTTTTTTTTTTTCCTTATCGAGCTGCTGTGGTACAGAAGACAGAGATCTGAATTTTAGTTCCCATTCCTCCCTGCACCTGTCTTGGTGACCTTGGCCAACTTTCTGGACCTACCTCTCTGGTTCAGTTTTAACTTCTGCCAAGTGAGGAAAGTGCTCTAGAGACTAACATTTCTTTCTGCTTTTACCTGCTGTTGTTTTTGTAACCAGGTGAATTAAGAATTTTTCAAGACTAATTAGCAAGATGTTAAAATTCAACACTAGTTTTGATTTCTGTTTTAGGGGCATGGAAGATCCTGGAAACAGTCCACAGGGGCTCATGTAGACCTAGGGTCTGGGACCTGCTGAACCATAAACCAACTGCCCCTGCCTCGCCGGAAGGCCCAGCAAGGAGGGAGGGGAAGGTTGGGGGAGGGTGAGAGGTTTCTTTTCTTTAAGCTGTGGAGACTGTTTCTTAGACACACCCACACAAACTCACATCCACATTCACACCCACAAAGACACATCCACACCTCTACCTCTGTTCATTCCAGGCAAGAATACTGGAGTGGGTTGCCATTCCATTCTTCCTGACCCAGGGGTAAAACCCACGTCTCCTGCATTGTAGGCAGATTCTTTACCATCTAAGCCACCAGGTGGAATTCTGTTGTTTTTTTTTTCCTCCTTTACTGAGCTACTGTGGGCACTGTTTTTACCAGGGGTCTTCAATCCTTCGGGTTTGAGTTACCAGAGGCCCTGATTAAAGTGTAGTTACATTGCTTGGGAAGGACAGCATCACACAGACTCATTAACTCCTATTCACTCAGCTTAGCATGAGTCCTTGCCCTTTAAGGTCACCACAGGACCTTCTGATGTATTATTTTATTTTAATGTCTCTGAGAGATAAGCACAGGGAGTTTATTATTCCTGTTTTGCTGATGGGGAAAACCTAGGTCTAGAGAGGTAAAGGGACACAGCTAGTCCACGATACTGGAATTTCTCTCGGATCTCTCTGACTCCAAGGGCTAGCTGCACCTAGAAGGAATATGGGAATGCAGTTTTCAGGGTTCTAGGAAGCTCTCTCTCAAATCTCTTTCTTTGCTGCCTTGAATTCTGCCACTGACACATCATTATTTTGATCTGTTGCTGTATATATATATATATATATACACACACACACATATTTTGGTTTGGTTGTGGTGGTCTTCATTGCTGCGTGGGTTTTCTCTAGTTGCGGTGAGCAGGAGCTACTCGTCGTTGTGGTGGTGGGCTTCTTGTTGCGGTGGCTTCCCGTGTTGCCCTAGGCCTGTGGGCTTCGGTAATTGTGGTGCAGGGGTTTCGTTGCTCCGTGGCATGTGGGATCTTCCCAGACCGGGGACTGAACCTGTGTCCTCTGCATCCGCAAGTGGATTCTTAACCACTGGACCACCAGGGAAGGCCAAGCTGTTGCTATCTTAAGGCTTCACTGTGATTTTTGTAGGCTCTGAAAGAAGGTTCAAAAAGAACTGCCAAGTACAAAGTCAGCCAACTTCTCTGTGTCTCTGTCAGTTTCTCTATGTGTGGATACAGGTGGGGGGAAGAATGACACTTCCTCCAAATCCTCCCTGCGCCAGAGTCCAGACATTACTCTCCCCTGGGTTATTCTGACAACAGCTGCGGAGCAGGGGGAGAACGGCAATGGCTGTGAGCCAAGAAGGGTCATTGTGATGTCCCAGGAATGAGCCTGAGCTCCCTCATCTCTAAAATGGAAGGAATGATTTCCCTGCTTGCTTTGCTGGGTTATGAGGTCCAGTGAGAAATCCCATTGTAAAGTGCTATATGGGAAAAGGTGGGAACATGTTCTGGTCAGACACCCATTTGAGCTCCAGGCAGTTACACACTTCCCTTACCTGGTGAGCGAGGCATTTGTACGTAAGGAACAGGCCTACAACATATGAGCGCCAAGATGAACCATCACATTGTATTAATATTTTCACACCACTTAACTCTCATTAAAATGTACTTTGCTGAATTTAATATGTGATTTCAAATGACACAACATATTAAGTGCTTAATATACTAGAAATTATGAAACTATTATAGTTGATGCCATATGAAATAATTAGACTGAATTAAACTTTAGCAGCCAAGTAAAGACTTCAACTTATAACATCTTAAAGTAGCTTAATCCACTGCTGTAATCCCCAAAATGAGCATCCAGAAATTAGGATTTTTAAGTAAAAATGGAAACTTAATCTGTACTTACACCCAGCTCTTCCAGGCTTTGGTGATAAGAAGTATCATTGCCTTTGGGAGATGAGAGACCCTGGGACCCACCCCAGGCCTGTTGCCCTGGGGCCTGGCTGGGGGATGACTCAGGAGGCTGGAGTAAGGCCTTCTGCTGAAGTGGCAGAGGGGTCTTTGACCCTGCTTAGCCAGTTCAGTTAAAAATAAAAACAAACCAGGACTTCCCTAGTGGTCCAGTGGTTAAGACTTCCCCTTCCGATGGCAAAGAGCGTGTGTTCCATCTCTGGTCAGGGAGTTAAGACCCCAGATGCCTCCTGGCCAAAACATAAAACAGAAGCAATATTGTAACAAATTCAGTGAAGAGGTAAAAAAATTAAAAAAACAAAACAAAGCCACAAGCCCACTTTATTGAACATGATTGAGTGTTTCCTGTATGCCGGCATTGATGTGTTTTCTCATTTCATCCTCACAATACACCCGTGGGATAAGCCACCATTTTCAGAGAGGAAACTGAGCCTCAGAAAGATTCAGTGAGTCATACAAGGCTTTACAGTCAGAATCCACAGCGTTTGCTCCTACATCTCATGCAGCCTCCTTGTTTTTATGCCTTTGTGGGTGTATGTGTGGGTGTGTACACTGCTTCCCATCTCGATGGACGTGAGTCTCAGTGAACTCCAGGAGTTGGTGATGGACAGGGAGGCCTGGCGTGCTGCGATTCATGGGGTCGCAAGGAGTCGGACACGACTGAGCGACTGATCTGATCCCATTTCAATAATGGCTCCCCGACCAAATGCATTAACCTGCTATCTAACAGTGACCCATGGCTTTATCACATTACAGTCATGGAGGGTAGGGACCATGACTTGAGAGCCTCACTTTGAACAGGGAGGACACAGCCTGGCTAACTCACACAGGAAGTTCTCTGTGAATATTAGCTGCATTCAAAAAGAATGAATTCAGGACTTCCCTGGCTGTCCAACGGTTAAGACGTCACTTCCGCTTCAGTGGGGGCTGGTTCGATCCCTGATTGAGGAACTAAGATCCTGCATGCCCAGAGGTACAGCCAAAAAAATAAATAAAATAGAGAATGAATTCATTACCTCCTGAGTATCCTAACGTTTACTTACATGTAGCTGTCATAAACAAGACAGCTTCTTAGAGAGGAAGGAATACTTCCTATCACAGGGAGTACTTAATTTTATAACCATTTAAGATACTGTATCTCAATACTCATATCAGCATGAAAGTACTGATCTAATCGGCTATTTGAAAAATGTAAAGTTGAATGCGGATATCTAAATATGTTAAAATTTACTGACCAGAAAAATGATTTTAATGGAAGCAGGAAAAGTTAACTCCAGCCAACAGATGTTTATAATTAACTGAAAATATAAATTTTCCATTAAGTATCAAGATTCAGTTGTGCCTCATCTAAGAGAAAACCGGATAACAATGGCTTTAAAGTGACAGAGGTTAATTTCTCTGTTGCGTAAAACAAGTTGTCTTTCAAGGTCTGGTCTGATGGCTCCTCTCTGTCACAGAGCCAGGTAAGTTCTTTTATCCCTTAAGGCAACAACTCATGGTCTAAGATGGTTGCAGGAGGTCCAAGTTCCAGGTGTCAGGAAGGCGGCAAAGGGTGCCTTTTACTTCCTTGAATAAAATCTGCAACTAAGAAAGAGGAAGAGAATGGCAATGAATGGGCAGATAGCAGGCACTGGCCTATGACCTGGCACTCAGAGGCTGGTCAGCGGTCGTTACTTTTCCTTTCTGCAGTACTTTCCCTGGTGGCTCAGACGGTAAAGAATCTGCCTACAATGCAGGAGACCCGGGTTTGATCCCTGGAGGGTAGGGTAGGGGGGTCCCATGGAGAGGGAATGGCCAGTATTCTTGCCTGGAGAATTCCATGGAAGAGGAGCCTGGCATCCTACAGTCCTTGAGGTCGCAAAGAGTTGGACACGACTGATCGACCAACACTTTCACTTTCCTTTCTGCAGAGCATCAGGAAGGGGAAGGAAGTAATATTCACTAACAGCATATGGGGTTCCTGGGATTATGCTGGATGTTGCACCTGATCTCCTTCAGTGATCATGTCCTGTGCGGGTGGCATAGCAGCAGGTCAGGCAGGAGGGGATGCTGTGACTTGGGGTGGGGCTCTACCCACATGTGGAGGTAGGAAGTTGAAGTGGGGGTGTTGGAATGTTTGTCTAAGAAGCCCAGGGGCTTCTGGGAAGAAAGAGATTAAACCTCCAATACTTTTTCTCTGAGATTCAAGTTATTAAAAAATTTCAGGATGGATCTGATGGTACTGACCAAGGTCCAGGAGCAGGAAGGTTAACACTATGCCCTTAAATGATAATAAAATTGCTCTGAGTGTATAAAGTGGAGTAAGTCAAAGGTTAAAAAGAGAACTTAATAGAAAAGTTAACAAAAGTCTTGAACAGCCACTTTACAAAATGGAGCTCTAGATGGTTCATGTGAAAATGTGCTCAATGCCATCAGTCATTCAGATCAGATCAGATCAGTCACTCAGTCGTGTCCGACTCTTTGCGACCCCATGAATTGCAGCACGCCAGGCCTCCCTGTCCATCACCAACTACCGGAGTTCACTCAGACTCACGTCCATCGAGTCAGTGATGCCATCCAGCCATCTCATCCTCTGTCGTTCCCTTCTCCTCTTGCCTCCAATCCCTCCCAGCATCAGAGTCTTTTCCAATGAGTCAACTCTTCGCATGAGGTGACCAAAGTACTGGAGTTACAGCTTTAGCATCATTCCTTCCAAAGAAATCCCAGGGCTGATCTCCTTCAGAATGGACTGGTTGGATCTCCTTGCAGTCCAAAGGATTCTCAGGAGTCTTCTCCAACACCACAGTTCAAAAGCATCAATTCTTCAGCGCTCAGCCTTCTTCACAGTCCAACTCTCACATCCATACATGACCACAGGAAAAACCATAGCCTTGACTAGACGGACCTTTGTTGGCAAAGTAATGT
Source organism: Bos grunniens (assembly GCF_055505025.1). Lineage (NCBI taxonomy): Eukaryota > Metazoa > Chordata > Mammalia > Artiodactyla > Bovidae > Bos > Bos grunniens. The sequence goes on along the minus strand of NC_141174.1, from coordinate 87,555,227 downwards.
CTCTGCTTTTGAATATGCTATCTAGGTTGGTCATAACTTTCCTTCCAAGGAGTAAGCATCTTTTAATTTCATGGCTGCAGTCACCATCTGCAGTGATTTTGGAGCCCAGAAAAATAAAGTCTGACAGTGTTTCCACTGTTTCCCCATCTATTTCCCATGAAGTGATGGGACCGGATGCCATGATCTTCGTTTTCTGAATGTTGAGCTTTAAGCCAACTTTTCCACTCTCCACTTTCACTTTCATCAAGAGGCTTTTGAGTTCCTCTTCACTTTCTGCCATAAGGGTGGTGTCATCTGCATATCTGAGGTTATTGATATTTCTCCTGGCAATCTTGATTCCAGCTTGTGTTTCTTCCAGTCCAGCGTTTCTCATGATGTACTCTGCATATAAGTTAAATAAACAGGGTGACAATATACAGCCTTGACATACTCCTTTTCCTATTTGGAACCAGTCGGTTGTCCCATGTTCAGTTCTAACTGTTGCTTCCTGACCTGCATACAAATTTCTCAAGAGGCAGATCAGGTGGTCTGGTGTTCCCATCTCTTTCAGAATTTCCCACAGTTTCTTGTGATCCACACAGTCAAAGGCTTTGGCATAGTCCATAAAGCAGAAATAGATGTTTTTCTGGAACTCTCTTGCTTTTTCGATGATCCAGCGGATGTTGGCAATTTGATCTCTGGTTCCTCTGCCTTTTCTAAAACCAGCTTGAACATCTGGAAGTTCACGGTTCACGTATTGCTGAAGCCTGGCTTAGAGAATTTTGAGCATTACTTTACTAGCGTGTGAGATGAGTGCAATTGTGCAGTAGTTTGAGCATTCTTTGGCATTGCCTTTGTTTGGGATTGGAATGAAAACTGACCTTTTCCAGTCCTGTGGCCACTGCTGAGTTTTCCAAATTTGCTGGCATATTGAGTGCAGCACTTTCATAGCATCATCTTTCAGGATTTGGAATAGCTCAACTGGAATTCCATCACCTCCACTAGCTTTGTTCGTAGTGATGCTTTCTAAGGCCCACTTGACTTCACATTCCAGCATGTCTGGCTCTAGGTGTGATCACACCATTGTGATTATCTGGGTCGTGAAGATCTTTTTTTGTACAGATCTTCTGTGTATTCTTGCCATCTCTTCTTAATATCTTCTGCTTCTGTTAGGTCCATACCATTTCTGTCCTTTATCAAGCCCATCTTTGCATGAAATGTTCCGTTGGTATCTCTGATTTTCTTGAAGAGATCTCTAGTCTTTCCCATTCTGTTCTTTTCCTCTATTTCTTTGCATTGATCGCTGAAGAAGGCTTTCTTATCTCTTCTTGCTATTCTTTGGAACTCTGCATTCAGATGTTTATATCTTTCCTTTTCTCCTTTGCTTTTCGCTTCTCTTCTTTTCACAGCTATTTGTAAGGCCTCCCCAGACATCCATTTTGCTTTTTTGCATCAGTCATTAAGGAAATGCAAAATAAACTACCTCACAATTAACCCTGGCAGGTCTGCTAATACCAAGTGCTAGTGAGGAGTAGAGCAATGGAGATGTGAGACTCTATGGCTGGGGTAAGAAGAAATTGGTGTAGCCACTTTGGAAAACTGTCCACACACCTTGTAAAATTGAAGATAGGGACTTTCCTGGTAACCTGGTGGCTAAGACTCTATGGTCCCAATGCAGGGGGCCCAGATTTGATCCTTGGTCAGGTAACTAGATCCCACATACTGTAACAAAGACCAAAGATCCCGTGTGCCACATCTAACACCTAGCACAGCAAAATCAATTTAAAAAATAAATGAATAAATTGAAGATAAACTTATCCCGTGAGTCGGTTGATCTACTTCTAGTTACAAACCCTAAAGAAATTCATGCACACCTGCACCAAGTTACAGGTAAAAGAAAATTCAAAGCAGTGTTATTTGTAATGGCCTCCAAACTGGAAACAACTCAAGTGCCCATCAACAGCAGAATGGGTCAATACACTGTGATTGACATACAATAGATGACCACACCATAATGAAAATGAGTGAACCACAGTTATATCCAGTGTTAGGCTCAGTGGTATCTCCCCCATCCCACCATATTCATATAAAGCCCAACCCCCATACTTCAGAGTGTGACTATATTTAATTACATAGGCAATTAAGTTCAAATGAGGTCATATGGGCCAGCGTCCATCCAGTACAGCTGATGTCCTTATAGAACGAGGGTATCTGGACATAGACATGTACAGAGGAAAGATGAAGACACAGGGAGAAGAAGACAGCCATCTCTCGATAAGCCAAGAAGAGACCTGGAACACAGCCTTCCCTCAGCCCTCAGAAGGAAGTAACCTTGCTGACACCTTGATCTCAGACTTACAGCCTTTTCAACTATGAGAAAATGAATTTCTTTTGTTTAAGCCAGCCAACCAGCCTGTAGTTCTTTGTTATGGAAGCCCTAATAAACAAATATACGTGGCAACATGGATGAATCTTGTGAACATGATGTTGAGTGAAGACAAGAATATATACAAAATTATATTAATACCATTTCAATGGAGTTCAGAATTAGGCAAAACTGTATTGTTTAGGAATACAAATATAGATTGTACAAAATGATAAGACAAGGAAGGGATTACTGTGAACGATAAGAACATGGAAAGGAACACAGGAAGTCTTCTGGGATGGTGGCTAAATATTTTGTTCTCTTGGGTACTGGTTAAAGTGTTCTGTCTAAAATTATTCATTGAATTGAAACTTTGTTTATAATAAACTTCCTAGTGTTTATTTATAATAAAATGTTGTAAAAGCACGAAGGAGAAGGAGATAGGGAAGGTGGAAGGGGGAAAGAGGGCAAGAAGAACCCATGGGCTGACTTCTTACCAAATGAATTTGCCTGAAGATCTGTCACCACAGCTGTCTGTAAATGGAGAGTCCAAAGGTCAGGTGCTGCTTCTGAATTCGTCACCAGAGCCTAGAATCTCACACCTTTCCTGAGAGGAGTCTTAGGAGCTTTGTAACCTAGGGAAAGCCACTACATTTCTCTGAGGTTTGTTCCTTTTTTGGCCTCCCAGCACTGACATGTGGGAATCTTAGTTCCCTGACCAGGGATCGAGTCCACACCCCTGCATGGGAAGCGTGGAGTCTTAACCACTGGACCACCAGGGAAGGCATCTGAGGCTTGTTTCTTCATCTTTAGGCTGCAGAAGCCTCACTAAAATGCGGTAAGGCTCTTCTCTTGCTAAGTCGGGTCTCTGCTCAGACCCCATCTCTTCCGGGAGCCCTTCCCTGACCACTTCTTGACAGTGGCACTGCCTTTGATTGTTTTCCCCTTTATTTTGCTTCATACTACTTAATACTGATGATAGGTATATATCACTGAAATTATGTCAAATATTTGTTTCTTTGTTCACCAGGAGTATTTTTGTCTTGTTTGCCACTGTATCCCCAGTGCCTAAATCAGTGTGTGGCACTGAATAGGTGCTCAGTAAGTATTTGCAGAATAACAAAGACTAGGTAAGACTCTTAGTGCCTGCCCCATGAAGCCATCAATAAATGCTGGGCTCTGCTTCTCCCTCCTTTAGCTGAGACTCTCACCCATGTTTCCTGGGGCTGGACTCAACCAGCCCCCTATCTCATTCTGGCCTCCTCTCCAACCAGTGACTGAGAAAAGACCCAAAACTCACCCTCCTGACTGTTAGCAACATTTCATCTTAGGTAACGTCAGAAACCTCAAATACTCAGGGCTGGGGTCTCCCATTCGATGATACCTCCTCCTGGGTCACCGCTTTCCCCTGAACCCAATGTGATCCATTTCATCTGCCCCCTCCCCACACCCCTTCTGTGGGTCCACCCCTTCTGTGGACCTTCCCCTCCAAGGGGCGCAGCTGCCCCAGGATGACCCGGCTCTGAATACTGACCGCACTTGGGGTGTGTGGGTATTTTCCTCCGTCTATAGTTACTATTGTGGGCTCAGAGAGAGGCCTTGCAGACTCCCCATAAAGGCTTCTCTCATTCCTCCACCAGCATTAATTGCTCCCTCCTCCCTGTCCTGGCTACGTGGCATCTATATTTAGCACTTATGTCCTTCTGCCCTGTGTTAGAGTTAGCTGTGTGCTTGCTTGCCTCCCTGCCCCCCTCCCCAGGCCATGAGCACCTCCCCAAGGCGTGGGGCCAGGCTTTGTTCATTACTGTGCTCCAGGCACATGGCACAACACCTGAGGTTCAACAGACAGTTTTTTAAAAGGGCCTCCTATTGAAATAAGAGGTCATAAGATCTTAGGCTTAAGACGACATTCAACAACCTTCTTAGATACTTAACCATCTGAGCCATGGGGAAGCCCTTCCTAGATACACCATCTCCCAGCTTCCCAATTTAAAAGCTAATTAAGGCATAGGAAAAGAAAAAACTCAGAACCTTTCAGAAAAAGTGGCAAATGATTGGCAGGAGCCTGGGAGGAGTTTTCCCTAATGATGTGCTTATGGGGCTGAGCAAGATGGCACGGTTGGTGGCCAGTGCATGATTTTTTAAAAATTTTTTATTGATTGATTTTTTGGCTGCACTGGGTCTGCCGTTGCTGTATGTAGGCTTTCTCTAGTTGCAGCGAGAGGGGCTACTCTTGGACAGAGTTGTGGTGCATGGGCTTCTCATTGCCGTGGCTTCTCTTGTTGCAGAGTTGGGGCTCTAGGCACACAGGCTCAGTGGCTGCATTGCACGGACTTAGTTGCTCGGAGACATGTGGAATCTTCCTGGACCAGGAATCGAACCTGCATCCCCTGCATTGGAAGGTGGATTCTTATTCACTGGACTACCAGGGGAGTCCCCATCCATGCTTTGCCCTCCAAACTGGCCTTGAACCTTCAGACAAGAAGCACACTGGGGGAATGTTTGACCCTCAATCCCTTTCTGGGGATGTTCCAGCCAGATAACTGGGTAACTCCTCCTCTCATGAAGGTATGGCTTCCTGAGGTGGTCACTTCTGTCCACCCTCAGCTCTCTTGTTAGGCCATGTCCATCTAGAAACCTTAGAGTGGGGAGTTGAGTGGTACTGGCAAGGGGTCTGTCTGGAAGGCATGTTCACCTAATGTGCAACAGCACAGGAGGAAAGGATGTGTCTTTATTTTAGCTCAGTTCAGTTCAGTCACTCAGTCATGTCCAACTCTTTGTGACCCCATAGACTGCAGCACGCCAGGCTTCCCTGTCCATCACCAACTCCTGGAGCTTGCTCAAGCTCATGTCCATCGAGTTGGTGATGCCATCCAACCTCTGGTGTCCCCTTTTCCTCCTGCCTTCAATCTTTCCCAGCATCAGGATCTTTTCCAATGAGTCAGTTCTTTGTATCAGGTGGCCAAAGTATTGGACTTTCAGCTTCAGCATCAGTCCTTCCAATGAATATTCAGGGCTGATCTCCTTTAGGATGGACTGGTTGGATCTCCTTCCAGTCCAAGGGACTCTCAAGAGTCTTCTCCAACACCACAGTTCAAAAGCATCAATTCTTCGGCATTCAGCTTTCTTTATGGTCCAACTCTCACATCTATACATGATTACTGGAGAAACCATAGCTTTGACTAGACGGACCTTTGCCGGCTCTGCTTTTTAACGTGTGTCTAGGTTGGTCATAACTTTTCTTCCAAGAAGCAAGTGCCTTTTAATTTCATGGCTGCAGTCACCATCTGCAGTGATTTTGGAGCCCAAGAAAGGAAAGTCTCTCACCGTTTCCACTGTTTCCCCATCACCTGTGAAGAGATGGGACCTGATGCTATGATCTTAGTTTTCTGAATGTTGAGTTTTAAGCCAACTTTTTCACTCTCCTCTTTCACTTTCATCAAGAGGCTCTTTAGTTCTTCTTCGCTTTCTGCCATAAGGGTGGTGTCATTTGCATATTTGAGGTTATTGTTATTTCTTCTGGCAGTCTTGATTCCAGCTTCATCCACCCCGGCATTTCACATGATGTGCTCTGCATCTAAGTTAAATAAGCAGAGTGACAATATTTAGCCTTGACGTACTCCTTTCCCAATTTGGAACTAGTCTGTTGTTCCATGTCTGGTTCTAACTGTTGCTTCTTGACCTGCATACAGATTTCTCAGGAGGAGGTCAGGTGGTCTGGTATTCCCATCTCTATCAGAATTTTTCACAGTTTGTTGTGATCCACACAGTCAAAGGCTTTGGCATAGCCGATAAAGCAGTAGAAGATGTTTTTCTGGAACCCTCTTGCTTTTCCGATGATCCAGCGGATGTTGGCAATTTGATCTCCGGTTCCTCGGCTTTTTCTAAATCCATCTTGAACATCTGGAAGCTCTTGGTTCATGTACTGTTGAAGCCTGGCTTGGAGAATTTTCAGCTTTACTTCGCTGGTGTGTGAGATGAATGCAAATGTGCGGTAGTTTGAACATTCTTTGGCTTTATTTAGCTATATCTTATATACAGTATCTATTTAGCTGTACTATATATATAATATGTATTATAAAATATCTTTATTTAGCTATATCTTATATACAGTAATACGGATGCATAGTAGTACTGAAATTGTATTAACTCAATTACAGGCTCTTTGGCTTTTAGTAGAGGAGGATAATGCATTTATATTTATTCTGGCATTTGCTTTCATTTTCACGTTTGTGCTTTATTTTCATGTTTTGATCTAAGCTTTCTCTTTTTTCTTGCCTTCTGTGATAGGTATGATTTATTTATTTTTATCTTCTGTGATTTGGAAAGTATACAGCTTATTGTTTTAATTCTGCTGACACCTTCAAGATTTTTTTTGGACAGGAAGGTAGGGTTTATGGATGGGCGTGAGTAAGGAAGGGGCAAGGCTCTCATGGAATCAGGGTCCTAATCACGTACGATTAGGGGCGTATGTGACCCCACAGCCATCCCGGGTGAGCTGCTTCTCGGCCACCGTGTTTTCAAATCCATCCTCATTAAACTTAGTGAATCCCCATTTCTTGAAGATGTGGGTCTTCTGGCGGCCAGGTAACCTGAAGTCGGCCCTGCGCAGGGCCTCAGTCACATGCTCCTTGTTCTGCAGCGTGGTGTGGATGGGCGTTATGACTTGGCCTATGTGGACACTGACCACTGTGCCCTTGGGCTTTCCAGAGGCACCTTGGATACAAGCCTGGAGCCTAGACTGGGGACAGCATCCAGTCATGAATGTCCACTGAAAAGGGCTGTCTCCAGGGTTCCTTAAGGCAATGCCTACAGGCAGCAGGCTGCACGCACCGCGGGGGAGACTGCTGTTTGCAGCCATCGCACACCAGGCCTCCACGCGGAAAAGAACTCAGTTGGCTTAATCGGCTGCAAACAAGACGGTAAAACATTTTATGGAACCCATGTTTCTCCAACTCTCACATTCAAGAAAAATCTACAATTTTTGTCTCTCTTGCAATGTAAGAAGTTTTCCAGTTCCTTACTTCCACACCTTTCCAATAAAGGCTTAGTTATCTTATCTTTTTCAAAACTATGTAAGTCTTCTTTATTCAAAAATTGGAATTTGTCATTCAAATTTTAACCATGTTTGTGACAATTATTTTTATTGAATTCTCTATGTTTAAGTGGTGACCATGTATATTGTGTGTTCAGTCACTATGGTTATACATATTACCCCCCAGAACTTTAATGGCTTAGAGCAATAATCATTTATTATCTCTTGTATTTTCTGTGCATCAGGTATTTATTTACTAATTTTTTAAAATACTTTATTGGATATTGGAGTATAGTCAATTAAATTGTGACTAGAGTGATCCAGCCATACATATGTTTGTATCCATTCTTCCCTAAACTCCCCTCCCCTCCAGGCTGTCATGTAACATTGAGTGGAGTTTCCTTCATCAGGAAGTTAGACAAGGTATTACAGGGATGCCTGGTCTCTCCACGAATGTTGGAGGCCGCAGCTGGAAGCCTTAAAAGCTTGAGTCCCTAGCTTGGCCTTAATCATCTGAAGGTTTGGTCACTCGTGTTTGGCGCTGGGGACCTGGCTGGGGCTGTTAACCAGAATCCCACACATAGTTCTTGTGTACCCTGCACTTCCTCGAAATGTAGAGGCCGAGTTCCAAGGGCAAGCATCCCCCTGCCGCCTTGCCCCCAAGAGAGAGTCAGGCGGATGAATGCTGTGTGATGACATAGCCTCAGAAATCATTCAGTGCCACTGCTGCTGCATCCCAGTGGTTGGGGCCCTTTCAAAGATGCACCAGGTCGAATGGAAGTGTGTCCACGTCACCACATAAGATGAACAAGTGGGATGCTCACATAAATGCATGCATACATGTACACGAACATATTCATAGATACACACATTACATCTTGAAAAATATGATCAGTCACACTGCATTTCCTTAAATTCCCGATTTCAATTTATGTATCAGTGGGTTGGAGTCTGTATGTAGTTGAGTAATTTGAGTAATTCTTTCAGGAAGATTGCATGAATGAATATCTGAAAGCATCCATAAAGTCTTAATGTGTAGCATGGAAACTGCCATCTTCCTTATTTTAAAAATTATGAAAGTAATACAGGTTCATTATAAATAATTCAAAGAGTGCAACATTCCCCCCCCTAAAAAAAAACCCCAAAATAATGAAAATCCTTCACAGCTCTACCTTCCAGAGATAAACACTTGTCTGGCATATATTCCTATAGACATTTCTATATTGTAGCGTATATTATTGTATATGTGTTACTATAAAATCAATTGTACCATCCAAATTGGTTTTTTAACTCACTTGGTAGCAAGATTCCCTTTCTACTTCACTTTTAGGTGATCCGTGAGTGTCTCCTCATAAGCAGCCTGGCCAGCTGGATCTGGTATATTCCTGTCTTAGACTGTACGATACCTTCATCCTTCAATAGCAATCCAACTGTGTGGGCTTTTCCTGGGCCACAACCTTTCACAGTACAATGGCTGAGTCTGCCAGCAGCAGATATGTTTAGGGACCTAAAAAAATTCAGTTCAGTGGTCATTCAATTGTCTCCCCTTCCCCACTGTGCAGGAAGCCAGTTTTTGTTTTTAGGAAGCCAGTTTTTATTCCATTTGCACATTCATCTCAGTATTTCTCTAAATGTGTTTTTTCTGTACTTTCACCTTTGAACTGGTTATAGTATCTTCCTGAGCTCCTGGTTAGTAATGAGTTAAAGAATACCTTTATATGTGTTCAGTTTGTTTCTGTATGAGTCGTGGTTGTAACTTAAAAATAGTTATCTTTTTTGAAAAGTTGGGAAATGGTGTGTTCAGCATTATCTATAACTTAGCAGACATGATATGATGCTACTATATCTTTCTTTTTCTCACTTTGCTTAAAATGGTAACTTCTAGGTCCATTCATGTTGCTGCAAATGGCATTATTTCACTCTTTTTATGGCTGAGTCCTATTCCACTGTGTGTGTGCCGCAGTCTTTATCCATTTCTCTGTCAATGGACTTAGACCGCTTCCATGTCTCGGCTATTGTGAACAGTGCTGCTAGGGGAGAATGTATCTTCTCTCTGATAGTTTTGTCTGGGTTTACACACAGCAGTGGGATTGCTAGGTCACGCGGCAGCTCTACTTTTAGTTTTCTGAGCATCCTGTGTACTATTTTCCGTAGTGGCTGCACCAATTTACGTTCCAACCAACAGTGCAGGAGAGTTCCATTTTCTCCACATCCTCTCCAGCGTTTGTTATTTGTCGACTTTTTAATGGTGGCTATTCTGGCCAGTGTGAACTGGTATCTCATTGTAGTTTTGATTTGCCTTTCTCTAATACTTAGCAATGTTGAGCCTCTTTTCACATGCCTATTGACCATCTGTATGTTTTCTTTGGAGAAATGTCTGTTTAGGTCCTCTGCCCATTTTTGGACTGGGTTGTTTTTTCTGTTATTGATGTTGTTGGATATGACGCTACTATGGACAATAGAATGCAAATATACAATATGGTTAAAACTACATTTAATGTTCATAAGAATAGAAGACTGGAAAAGATATGCCAAAGTATATTAGATTGCTTGGTATTTTTCTTTATTATATTTTCCACAAAACTTTACATATGATTACCTTTGTTACAGAAGTCTAGTGAGGCTCCAGACTGATCCTGTGTTTTATTGATGGAGTAATGATTGGAATAACAGACTGGTTCCAAATAGGAAAAGGAGTTCGTCAAGGCTGTATATTGTCACCTCGTTTATTTAACTTATATGCAGAGTACATCATGAGAAACACTGGACTGGAAGAAACACAAGCTGGAATCAAGATTGCCAGGAGAAATATCAATAACCTCAGATATGCAGATGACACCACACTTATGGCAGAAAGTGAAGAGGAACTAAAAAGCCTCTTGATGAAAGTGAAAATGGAGAGTGAAAAAGTTGGCTTAAAGCTCAACATTCAGAAAACGAAGATCATGGCATCCGGTCCCATCACTTCATGGGAAATAGATGGGGAAACAGTGGAAACAGTGTCAGACTTTATTTTTCTGGGCTCCAAAATCACTACAGATGGTGACTGCAGCCATGAAATTAAAAGACGCTTACTCCTTGGAAGGAAAGTTAGGACCAACCTAGATAGCATATTCAAAAGCAGAGACATTACTTTGCCAACAAAGGTTCGTCTAGTCAAGGCTATGGTTTTTCCTGTGGTCATGTACGACTCTGTGAAGAAAGCTGAGCGCCGAAGAATTGATGCTTTTGAACTGTGGTGTTGGAGAAGACTCTTGAGAGTCCCTTGGACTGCAAGGAGATCCAACCAGTCCATTCTGAAGGAGATCAGCCCTGGGATTTCTTTGGAAGGAATGATGCTAAAGCTGAAACTCTAATACTTTGGCCACCTCATGCAAAGAGTTGACTCATTGGAAAAGACTCTGATGCTGGGAGGGATTGGGGGCAGGAGGAGAAGGGGACGACAGAGGATGAGATGGCTGGATGGCATCACTGACTCGATGGATGTGAGTCTGGGTGAACACCGGGAGTTGGTGATGGACAGGGAAGCCTGGCGTGGTGCGATTCATGGGGTTGCAAAGAGTCGGACATGACTGAGAGACTGATCTGATCTGATCTGAATGATTGTTTTTGGATCATCAGGGGCTAGAAGAAAGGATTTCCTGTTTTCTGCACAGCTGTTGGAGTCAGCATTGAGTTCTACTGGGGAGTGAGAAGGGCATATGATAAAAACAATAATATAATAATGAGTATGTATACTGTTCCAGGAATTGTGCTAAGCAGTATCTAATTTAACCTCCCAACAGCAGTGTCTGATTGAATCAACAGTACCAAACTGATAGGTACTCTTAGTATTTCCATCTTACAGATGAGGAACTGAGGGAGTTAGAAGTCCAATGCCCTATCCATTGCACTATAGAGCCGGAACTGAGGGAGTTAGGAAACAGAAGCTTAGGTAACTAGCCTAACTAGTCTGTGGTGAAGCGGGAATTAAAACTCAAGAGTTGAACTTTCTACCCTGCAGCCTGTGAGAAAGGAAATCCTGGGATGCCCTTTTGAAAAATCACCCCTACTACTGAATCTAAGCTCTCCAATCAGTTATCTGGGAAACATTTCTTGAACCTCCTCTGGGTCCCAGGGCCTGAGGATGAGACATGGCTGAGACTTCCAGTAACTCCTGAGCTCGGATGAGCTGGGGGTTGGGGGGTGGAAAGGAAGCAGGAAGGGAGCATCCCGTGGGGGCACAAAGGAAGGGCACCCCAAGCGTGGGGGTAGGTGCTTCCAGGAGGAGGTGACAGCCAATCTGAGTCTGGAAGGAGGGCAGAGCCTGCCTCCCAAGGGGGTGGTAAGGGCATTCATGACAGAATGGCCAGGGCAGAGAGGTAACAGAGACATACCAGAGAAGCACAGTAAAGACACCCATTCTAGGGACTTCCCGGGTGGTCCAGTGGCTAAGACTCCACATTCCCAATGCAGGGAGCCTGGGTTTGAGCCCTGGTCAGGGAACCTGATCGCACATGCCGCAACTAAGAGTTTGCATGCCACAACTAAAGATCCCACGTGCCACAACAAAGATGGAGGAGCCCATGTGCTGCAGCTAAGACCCAGTGCAAGCAAACAAATAACAAACGAAGACCAAAGAAGATACGCATTCTAGCACTGCCGTGCCCTACCTCCAGCACCCCTCCCTGGTTATAGAAAGCCATTTTGTCCAGTGGAAAGGGGGGCATCTGAACGTGCCAATCAGAGCCCATGTTTCTTCAGGATGTTTGGACTTGGGTCAGCTCACCCCTCCTTGAGGGCTAATGGTGTACGATGCAGCCTGGAACAGGTTGAGGTGGTGATGTGCAGAGGGTATCTGGAGAGTGGGACCAGGCTGTACCAGGTCTGAGCGAGGCCCTACGCATCCCTACAGTCCAGCCATCCAGCCAGCATGGGATTCCGTGCCACGTGCCAGGTCATCTTAATCCCGGTCTCATTTCTTTTAGATGGTCCACATTGGGTTTCTGTCACCTGTAATGAAAGATCCTTGCCTGACAGTCTCCAAGTCAGACTGAGGATAGGGTTATTGTAGCTGATGCAGCGAGGCTGACCTATGGATCAGGAAGCCAGTGATTCACTTACTGGGAGAAATTCAACTGCTCCTTGGATCAGCCTTTCAAGTCATTACTGCTGCTGGCTCCTCCTGGAGAAAAAGCACCGGGATTGACTCCTGGAACCCTCTTGATGAGCAGGCCCCAGTGCCAGCAGTGATTTTTGCAGCTAGCGGCATCAGGCTAGGGTTGCGCAGGAGTCAGCAAACAGTTTCTGTTGATGCTAGATAGTAACCGTCTTAGGCTTGGTCACAGTTATTCACCTCTGCAGCCCAAACAGCCAGAGATAATACAGAAATGAATGGGCGTAGTCAGGTTCCCAAAAAGTTTTATCTATGGACACTGAAATTTGAGTTTTATATAATGACCCTGTGTCTTGCTATATCATTCTTCTTTTGATGATTTGCCTTTAAGAATGTAAGTGCCAGTCTTAGCTCTCAGACCAAGCCAAAACAGGCAGCAAAGAGCCAGGTTTGACAAACTACTCTCCTAGGGCATGAGCCCTCACACCAAGATGTCCGGCAAGGAGACTGGGCAGTTGGGTCAGGCCAGTAGTACTGCTGGGACCACAGACCAGGCTTGTTACACTGGAGTCCTTTTCTCTCCGGTCAGTCAGACCACCCTCTTCAGTCTGCACCCTCCTGTAGGCAAAGCGTAGGACCCATAGGTGGGCTCAAGTGCCTGGAGATGATGACACTTCCAGCCTGGCTTCTCAGACTGCAGCCCCGGGTAACTTGGACGCAGCTGCTCCCAATGCTTCTAAGACAGGCTGTCCTGTCCCAGCCCCTATGAGAAGCAGGTCATTTACTTCATCCACACCACCCTGAACAACTGAGGGAGCTGGGTGGGCTGCCTGCCAGAGGCATGGCAGGGTAGTCAGTGACTTGGGGCCTGGCTTGAAAACATAGGCTAGCTTTGGGGAGGGGTCTTAAAAGACCCAGAGGAAGCTGCAGTTCCTGGTGGGCTCTATAGCTGGAGGTTGGGTAGACTCGGGGGCTGGGGTAACTGCGAGTGGCCAAGTGCCAGTTGAAGTTATCGTTGAGTAGAGACTGTGAGTGAGAAAAGAGGCTGGGTAGGAAGAGAGACTGGGGGCCAGAGACAGAGACCGACTGGCTAACAGAGTGACCCAGGAGCTGCGTCCCAGAATTGCCCCCGTACTGGCCCTTCCCCAGCTTGACTAGGGGACTTCACAGTATCTTCACAGCCACCATCCTGCCTTTCCAGCAGTAAATCCCAACACTTTTTCTGGGTGATCCCAGCACATTGCTGATACGCTCCATCAAACGGAAAGCCGTGACTGAGCACAGGCCATTTCTGGGGCAGGCTGGGCTCCTCCCTTGCACACTGACTGGACGATTTTACTCTTAGGGTGAGCTTTCAACTTCAGGTTGGGGTCACCTTGCTGTCTTAATTATCTGCAGGTTGGAATTTTGCCTCAGGCACTAAAACCCATGGATGCATGACCTGGGCCTCACTACCCTCACCTCTTAAGCGGCCCTCCTGCAGCCTGCTCCATTATGACAGTGTTGAACTTCGTCTGAGTCCTGTGCTCCTGAAAGGCAACTGTGGTTAAGAAATTCCCCCACGTCTTTAAGTTCTGGGGAAACAGGGCTACTTTGCTCTCACATATTCCAAGAAAACAACCCATCTACACCTCTTGCTATTCCTACGAGACAGGCTGATGACTCCCTGGTTTACCTGCCTCTCTAAAATCTCAGGATCCTTCCTTTTCTTTGAGATGGTTCTCATGAATGAACCTTTTCCCTACTGCAACAGCCTGAATAAAATCTTCATCATTGCCTGGTGCCTTTTGCTTAAAAGATGTCGAGAAGTTGTAAGCATCTATTGGGTGGGGCATCTGGAGTCCCAGGTTCCAGTCCTGGTTCACCCAGGCCTGGCTTCCCCTTCTGCCAGGTGTCAGTCTTCTTTGGGTGCTCTCCAAGGGCCCCTTACTTTGAGGATGTGAGTGGCAGCTCAGCCCCTGTAGCGGGAGGCGGGGCCTACAGAGCAGCTGTAATATTTGCATTCGGCCACTAGAGGGCGGCAGCTCCGCGGAAGAAGGCCGTGGGCGCTGCACCCGCTCGCTGCTGCAAAGGCTTGAAAATGCGCTTTGGAAGGAGGACGCCAGGCAGCGTCTTCAGCCCTTAAGTGCTTTTCCATGCTACACGCCGCTGCACTCCAGGCATTTCTTTTTTGCTCCTGCCTCCAGAGTCCTCCGCCGCCGATGTCAGTCGGAAGACTCGAGTGAGCTGGAGGGGGCCCAAAAACCAGTTTCGAGCCTCTGGACCTCCAGCGCTTGCCTGGGGACCGTGACCCTTCCCTTTCTGTGGCCCTCTGGCCCTCTTCTCTACTCCAGACAAGTTGAAGAATCCCTCAGGCTGCAGGGAAATCGGAAGGAGAGGCAGAAGGGAGGAGCCAGAAGAGCACTGCTTTGCGGGCAGCACTTGCCACAGCCATCAGCCTTTTGGAAAGTCACAATGTCCCCTTCACGTGGGCAGGCAAGAGCTGTTACCCCATCAGAAGGCCAGGGAACCTGGCTCCCGGAGAGAAAAAGCCGTTAGCCTCTGGTTGTATGGCGGAAGTAGGACAAGAACTCAGTTCTCCAGGCCTTAAACCCAAAGCTCATGGGGCGGCCAGGCACGGTTAGAAATGGTTCGTCAATTGATAAAATTAAACTGGGCCACTCCAGCAGAAAGGGGCCCTGGACATCCCCTAGCGTAGAAACCAAAAGACAGCGGCTGAAAGGGCTCAAATCGTCAAATTTTAAGTACTGACTTGGTAAGACGATCACGTTTGCTTTTTCAATTGTGTATGTCTACAGACAAAATTGAAAAACAAATATAAATACCAAAGCCAAATATAAATTAAAAGCAAATATAAAACAGCCCTACTATCCACAGTGGATTGTCTCTGGTGATTGGAATGGCAATAGTGGGAAGAGGATTTTCGTTTTCTCTGTATTGCTCAAATTATTCATTACTCACATATATAAGCTCCTCCGTCCATGGGATTCTCCAAGCAAGAGTACTGGAGTGGGTTACCATTTCCTTCGCCAGGGAATCTTTCTGACCCAAGGATCGAACCCAAGTCTCCCGCATTGCAGGCAGACGCTTTAACCTCTGAGCCACCAGGGAAGCCCTTGATAAAAAGTAATACCTCTTTATTAAAGAGTTACAAAATACAAAAGCGTATGAAGAAATTCATCAGTAACCCCCTCTTCTTCCCTATAGAAAAAGGGAAACACTGATGTCTTTCTTTCTAGTTGGTTTCTTTCTCTACAAAATGTGAACACCAGTATTAACTGTAGAGGAATATTGTGAAGACTGAGGGACAGGATGTATATAATAGCTAACATTCCAGAAGCGTTAGCCATATATAGATAACAAAATTAGCACCACTGTATATATTTTTTATATGCTGCGGTTTTCACTTATAATGTTGCTTCATGAACAGTTTCTCATGTCAACTTTTCTTTTAAAATTATATTTTTAGTGACTGCACAAAATTTCATTATATTTAAGTACAGTTTATTTAACTTATCCCAGATTGTTGAAGCTTTAGTTTCCAGTTTTTTGCTATTAAAATAACAGTGAGATTAACATCTTTAAACATCTCTCCTTGTCAGCATTTCTGATTACTTCCTTAGATGGATTTCTGGAGGTAGGATTACTGGGACAAAGAGTGCAAATATTTTTCAGGCTTTTGATTCAGGTTACCAAATTGCTTCCCAGAAAGATCTTGCCAATTTACACTCCCACCTGCAGTGTGTGAGAATGCCTGTCCCACGCACACAAAGGAGGGATTTTTTGGGGATGGGTGAGATTTGATTATGTTGCTGGTCTGAGGAGAAGGAGCCCTGTAGAGAGGGAGGGTTTCAATTTCAGGAGAAAGAGGCTGTCTAAAGGAGTGAGGTCACTGGGAGAGAGGGATGGGGTTTTGAAGCACATTTACAGGAATTATCTTGGATTTAAGAAGGGACATCACGTTCTCAGAGTAGAAAGAGGTGTGATTGGCTTCGGATATGTAGTCACTGTAGGTAGGTAAGGTGAGACGCAGGAGAGCTAGTCTCTAGGAGTCTCCTTGGCTCAATAGAGTAGGAGGCTGAGTCATTTATTCAAATGTGAAAGGCGAGGGCCAAGGAGGAGGCTTGAGGTGGGGCTGAGGGATGCCTTATCCTTTTGCTTCCAGAGAGTAAACAGGTTGACAGTCTGGTTGAAATGGATGACCTTGACTTTGTGAGGGCACCATTCTTAAAAAAAATTTTTTTTGCTACGTTGGGTCTTTGTTGCTTGGTGCAGGCTCTTTCTGTTGCAGTGAGTACGAGCTACGCTCCATTGTGGCGCGTGGGCTTCTCGCTGTGCTGACTTCTCTTGTTGCAGAGCTCAGGCTCTAGATGCACGGGCTTCCGTAGCTGTGACACAGGGTCTTAGTTGCTCCACAGCCTGTGGAATCTTCCTGGACCAGGGCTCAAACCCTTGTCCCCTGCTGGCACCATTCTTAAGGGCTGTGTGTACTTGATAGCATGCAGCCACCTGAGGAAAGAAAAAGTTGTACACTTATTAATTTAAACCAAATCTTCCAAAACATGTGGTAAGCCGTAGAAGACAATGAAGCTGGAGGACTCATGGTGGTAAAAATTTTATGAACTTCTGGAGTTGTGCCAAACTTAAGGAATGGTTAATTCCTATTTTGTATAAGTTTTTCCAGAAAGATTAGAAAGAGCAAAAGCTGCCCAGATCATTTTATGAAACTGGTGTAATCTTGGTTCCAAAATCAGTAAAGACACAGTAATAAATGAAAAGAATAGGCTTGTTTTAACTGTGATATATATATATATATATATATATATATATATATATATATATATATAAAATCCTATATAAAATATCAGCTAACTAACCCAGTCATATATTTTTTAAAATCTATTTTGATCAAGTAGGATTTATCCCAGGAATTTCAGTTTGGTTCAACACCCGAAATCACCCCATTAATAAAGGGGAAAAAAAAATCATACAATTATCTCAACTGGTGAAGAAAAAGCATTAGCTAAAGCTCATTACCTATTTATAATCCAATAATAACTTAGGAAACTGGATATAGGAGAGACTTTTTTAACTTGGTAAGGGTGATATATCAAAAAACTTAAAGCAAACTTTATTAAACATCATACTTAATAGAGACTTTAAATGTGTTCTTTTTAAGATCTGGAAAAAAATAAGGAATCCAACTCTACTGCTAACATTCAGCATGTAATAAGGGAAGTTCTAGAAAAAGCTATTGCAAAGAAAGAACAAGAGAAGCATTAACAAAGATAAAACAATCATCACGTTGTACACCCTGAGGAAACTAAAACTGAAAAGACACGTGTACACCATTGTTCACTGCAGCATTATCTACAATAGCCAAGACACGGAAGCAACTTAGCTGTCCATTAACAGATGAATGGATAAAGAAGCTGTGGTACATATACACAATGGAATGCTACTCAGCCATTAAAAGGAATCCATTTGAGTCAGTTCTAATGAGCTGGATGAACCTAGAGTCTATTATACGAAGTGAAGTAAATCAGAAAGAGAAAAACAAATATTGTATATAAACGCATATATATGGAATCTAGAAGGATGATCCTGACAAATCTGTTTGCAGAGCAGCAGTGGAGATGCAGACATAGAGAACAGAGTTACGGGTGGGGGAGGGGGAAGAAGAGGGAGAGGGTGAGATAAATGGAGAGAGTAGCATGGATGCATATACACTGACATATGTAAATCGATAGCCAATGGGAATTTGCTGTATGACTCGGGGAACTCAAACTGGGGCTCTGTAATAACCTAGAGGAGTGGTAATGGGTGGATGGTGGGAGGGAGATTCAAGAGGGAGGGGACATATATACACCTAATTCATGTTGATATATGACAGAAATCAAATCAATATTGTAAAGCAATCACCAATCAATTAAAAATAAATATTTTTTTAAAAACTATTATCATATTGAATTAATAAAGAAGGATGGAGATATATCTGTATCTCATATATATATGAGAGAGATATATGATATATATTACATCTTCTTTAATAGAATACTATTCAGCAGTTTCTAAATGGCTGAATGAAATAAGACCATTTGCAGAAACATGGGTGGACCCAGAGATTATCATACTAAGTGAAGTAAGTCAGAAAGAGAAAGACAAATACCATATGATATCACTTATATGTGGAACCTAAAATATGATACAAATAATGCAAATGAACTTATTTACAAAACAGAAACAGATTCACAGGCATGGAAAACAAACTTATGGTTACCAAAGGGGAAAAGGGGTAGAAGATGGATAAACTGCCTGGAAAAACAAAGAGTAAAGAGAAGCAACAGATTAAGACTATTAAGAGAATTCAGTAAAATCGCTACATGTATTAACCTACAATATAAATCTATAGCATTTCTCTTCACCAGCAGTCTAACTAACTCCTAGTTACAATGGCAGCAAAAGAGCCTGCACCATACCTAGGAATGAACTTAACCAAGAATATACAAGAAAGCCTTAAAACTCTAATAAAGGATATATAAATTAACCTTAAGAAATTAAGGGAAATGTTATGCTCCTGAATGGAATGACAATACTAGATAGGAGTCAGTTCTTTGTGAATTAATTTATATATGCAATGAAATCCCAATAAACGTTTCAGATATGTTTTCCAGGAACTTGATAAACTCATTCTAAAATTTATGCGGATGAGCAGGATTAAGTCAGCCTTACAAGAGTGAACAGCAGCACACTACAAAGTCATGTAAAAAGCCAGACAAAGCGAAACAAAGAATATTTTGCATAAAAACAGACCAAGAGAACATAGGAAAGAATAGAAAACTCAGAATCAGACCATGATGTGAGGCATTACACATCAATGAAGAAGGGGCAGGTTAACCATCTTACTTGATGGAGAAAAATGAAATGGGATTCCTGCCTGACGCCAAATAAAAATGTACACTGTAAATGACAAAAGAGTTCAATGTGAAAAGTAAAACTCTAAAGTTAATAGAAGAAAGTATGAAAGGGTATCTTGGAACTTGGGTTGAGAGAGGAACTCCTTATATAAAACCTCAAAAGCACAAACCAGAAGGAAAAAAAGTGGATTAATTTGTTGATGTCAAAATTAAGGATTTCTGAAAAAAAAAAAAAAAATTAAGGATTTCTGTTCAAAAGAGGATACCATGGACGATAGGTGATATAATGGGAGCAGATATTTATAAAACCTAAAAATGATAATGAATTACTATGAAGAATATACAAGTCAGTCATGCAAACCAAAATGCAAGAGACTTCAGTTTCCAATTGGGCCAAGTAAGGAGATCGAAAGTCTGTTTGTTCAGGAAAAACTGAACAATCTGAGAATAAACAGCTCTCTTTGGACCTGTCAGAGAATTTAGGACACAGGGCAAACCATTGCTTCAAAAAGTGAAGACACAGACATGTGGACACTCACAACTTAGCAGAGCAAAAATTCATAGACAGAAACCTCCCTGAGAGCCAGTACTGGGAGAGACAAGCCTCAGCTGTGCCTAGTGAGCTGCTGGAGGTTCCATGTGGACAAGTCTGAGGTTTAAAACTCCAGGAGGGGCCAGTCTTATAGGGATATCTAAACTTTTGTGAGTTTTACCTCTAGGAGCTCGACCAGGTACTCAGAGCAAACGTCAGAGGAAAATTGGGTAATGCTTCCAGCAGGGGGAGACAAAAAGTAACCATTTTGAAATATATCAGAAGGTTCCATTCTTCCTAACACCCCAGAAGAGGCTATTTTATCTGAGTGTAATCTGCTGGGGTTTTAGCAGAGTCTAACCAACACTGGGGAAAACCCCAACTCCAGCCAGCTCTAGCGGTCCTGTGTAATCGAACAGGGGAAAAAGACTGAGAAGCACTTGTAAGGTTCACAATCCAGAGGTACAAGCTGACTAAAAGAGTGAGACCTGGACTCCCTGGTGGTTCAGTGGTTAAGAATCTGCCTGCCAATGCAGGGGACACAGATTTGATCCCTGATGCTAGAACTAAAGATCCTTCATGTCCCAGAGCATTTGAGCACATGCACCACAATTACTGAAGCCTGCATGCTGTACAGTCCATGCTCTGCAGCAAGAGAAGCCGCCCCGGTGAGAAGCCTGCACACCACAACAGAGTCACCCCTGCTCGCTGCAACTGGAGAAAGCCCACGTGCAGCAGTGAAGACCCAGTGCAGCCGTAAGTTCCAAAACAAAAACAAAATACTAAGACCTTATCATAGGACTCTAGGACTCTCCTTCCCACTCCCCCCTTTACCAAATAATGACAGGCTTATTTATTGTAGTGTCTTGTATCCAGTACATCATGAGTGACTTTCCAAAAAATTATAATGCATGCTCAGAGGCAAAAAAAAAAAAAAAATTTGAAGAGACAGAGCAAGTACAGAACCAGACTCAGATCTGGCAGAGCTGTTGGAATTATCAGACTAGGTTTTAAAATAACTCTGGTTATCATACTAAGGGCACTTAGATGGATAAAATAAACAACGTGCAAGAACAGATGGGCAATATAAGCAGAGAGATGGAAATTCTAAAAAGGAATCCGAAAGAAGTACTAGAGATCAAAAACACTTGAGCAGAAATGAAGAATGCCTTTGGGGACTTCCCTTGTGGTCCAGGGGTTAAGAATTTGCCTTGCAACTCGGATTCGATCCCTGGTTGGGGAACTAAGATCCCACATGCAGCGGGCAACTAAGCCCACATGCCACGATAGAGAGCCCACACACTCCAACCAGTGGGCCCGCGTGCTCTAGAGACAATGCTCTGCAACAAGAGAAGTGCCCGAGCGCTGCAGCAAAGACCCAGCACAGCCAAGCCTGAACGTGGTTGAGGAAAGAATCTCTGAACCTGAGGATATGTCTATAGAAACTTACACAACTGAAAAGCAAAGAGAAACATGACTGGAATAAAACAGAACAGGATATCCAAGGACTGTGGAACAACGGCAAGAGGTGTGTTGTTGCTGTTGTTTAGTCACCAATTGTGTCTGACTCTTTTGCAACCCCATGGACTGTAGCCTGCCAGGCTTCTCTGTCTATGGGATTTCCTAGGCAAGAATACTGGAGTGAGTTGCCATTTCTATCTCCAGGGGATCTTCCTAACCCAGGGATCAAACCCTCATCTCCTGCATTGGCAGGTAGAGTCTTTACCACTGAATCCCCAGGGAAATCCCACAAAAGGCATAACATACACATAATAGGAATGCTAAAGAATGAGAGAAAGAAATGGAAGGAATATTGGAAGCAATATTGGCTGAAAATTTCCCCAAATTAAAATCAGACACCAAAACACAGATCCAAGAAGCTCAGAGAACACTAAGTAAGATAACAACAACAAACAAACCTACATGCCTAAGCATTTTATCTTCAAACTGCAGAAAGTCAAAGGCAAATAAAAAATATTGAAAGAAACCTCTACAGGGGAACAGAGATCAGAATTACATCTGACTTCTCCTCAGAAATTATGCAAGTAAGAAGAGAGTGCAGTGAAATATTTCAAGTCCTGAGAGGAAAAATACCTCATCAACTTAGAATTCTGTATCCTGAGAAATTATCTTTCCAAAGTGAAGGAAAAATAAAGACTTTCTCAGCCAAACGAAAATTAAAGGAATTTGTTGCCAGTAAACCGGTCCTGTGAGAAATGTTAAAAGTTCTCCAGAGAGAAAGTAAACATGTTAGTTGCTCAGTTGTATCTAACTCTTTGTATCCCACTCTTTGTGGGACTGTAGCCCACCAGGCTCCTCTGTCCATGGAATTTTCCCGGCAAGACTACTGGAGTCGTTAGCACCCCCCCTTCTCTGGGGGATCTTACCCACCTGGCAAACCTGAGTCTCCTGCCTTGAGGCAGATCCTTTACCATCTGAGCCACTAAGGAAGCCTGTAAAGAGATGATATAGGTCAGAAGCTTAGACCTACATAAAGAAAAGAAGAGTGTTAGAGAAGGAATAAGTGATGGTAAAATTAAAAGCTTTTCATTTTCTTATTCTTGATTGAGCTAACATGTATGTGCATGCATGCTAAGTCACTTCTATCATGTCCGACTCTGTGTGACCCTATGGACTGTACCCTGCCAGGCTCCTCTGTCCTGGGATTTTCCAGGCAAGAATACTGGAGTGGGTGGCCATGCCCTCCTCCAGAGGATCTTACCAGCTGAGGGATCAAACCCACATTTCTTACGTCTCCTGCATTGGCAGGTGGGTTCTTTACCACTAGCGCCACCTGGGAAATCCCCCTAACATGTACCAGTTTGTTCAAAATAATAGCAGCAACTATGTACTCATTGATTATAGCTTATGTTTAAGTGAGATAAGTGACAGTAATAATCCAAGGCATGGGAAGAAGGGATTAAGAATAGTTGGCTATTACGAAGTACTTGCAGTACCTGTGAAGTGGTGTAGAGACATTTGAAAATGAACTTAGATTAGTCAAAGTGTATATTGCAAACTCTAGATAACCTCTAAAAAACGTTTAAAAAGAAGCATAACTAATATGCTAAGAAAAGAGAGAAAATGGAATCATGTAAAAATGTTCAATTAAAACCACAAAAGGCAGACAAAAATTAGAGGACAAAAATAGGAACAAAAAACTAGGGTAACATATAGAAAACTGTAGCAAATATAGTACATACTAATCCAACTATATCAACAATCATTTCAAATGTCAATGATCTAAATATACGAACTGAAAGACAGAAAGTGTCAGAATGGATTAAAAAATATGACCCAATTATGCTGCTTATAAGAAACATACTTTAAATATAAAGGCATAAACAGTTTAAAAGTAAAGGAATGGAGAAAGCTATACCATGATAGCATCAATTAGGAGAAAGCAGAGAAGGGCATGGCAACCCACTCCAGTATTCTTGCCTGGAGAATCCCATGGACAGAGGAGCCTGGTGGACTCCAGTCCATGGGGTTGCAAAGAGTCGGACATGACTGAGCGACCACCACTTTCGCTTCCCTTTCATATTAATTTCAGACAGAGAAGCCTACAGAGCAAGGAAAGTTATCAAGGATAAAGAGAGGCATTATATGATAAAAGGATCAATCTTCCAAAAAGACCTAATAATCCTTAACAAATATGCACCTAACAGGAGGCCATCAATGTATCCGAGGCAAAGCTGATAGCACTGCAAGAAGTAATAGATGAATCTATTATCGTAGTTGGAGACTTCATCATCCCTATTAGAAACAGACAGACTGACCAGGCAGAAAATCCATGAGGATATAGTAGAACACAAAATATATCAATCAAGTGGGTATAATTGATGTCTATCCAACAACTTCAGAATATGCATTCTTATCAAGTTCATATGGCACATTTACCAAGACTGGCCACATTCTGGGCCATAAAACACACCTTAACAAACTTAAAACAGAGATCATACGATGTCTGCCCTCAGATCACAGTGGAGTTAAACTAGAAATCAATAACAAAGATAGCTGGAAAATCCCAAGATAATTGAACAGTATATAACACATGGGTCAAAGCAGAAGTCTCAAGAGAAAATTTAAACTATTTGGAACTAAATGAAAATGAAAATACAACTAATCGAAAGTTGTGTGATGCAGCAAAGCGGTGCTTGGAGCAGTGCTTGTAGCATTGATGTATGTGTTAGAAAAGAAGAAAGATTTAAAATTCATGATATAAGCTTCCATATTGGGAAACTAGAAAAGGAAGAGCAAATTAAATTCCAAGTGAAACGTAGCAGGTCCTATAGAAGAAAATGGGTGAAGTTTATCAACAGGCAGTTTGTAAAGGTGGTCACCCAAACAGGCAAATGAATAGAATTATTAAGAATTAGAACCATCAATAATGAGAAGTTAAATTAGGACAACAATGAAATATCACCTTCCACTTAGACTCGCACGCGTTGTTGTTCAGTCGCTAAGTTGTGGCTGACTCTTTGCAACCCCATGGACTGCAACACTCCAGGCTTCCCTCTCCTTCACTGTCTTCCGGAGTTGGCCTAAACTCATGTCCATTGATTCAGTAAAGACTGGAGAAGACTCTTGAGAGTCCCCTGGACAGCAAGGAGATCAAACCAATCAATCTTAAAGGAAATCAACCCTGAATATTCATTGGAAGGACTGATGCTGACGCTCCAATTCTTGGACCATCTGACGCGAAGAGCCAACTCATTGGAAAAGACCCTGATGCTGGGAAAGATTGAAGGCAAAAGAAGAGGGCGATAGAGGATGAGATGGTTGGATGGCAAACGTTGGAAAGCTGGAAAATGCCAAGAGTTGCAGGCATGTGGGGATGTAAGCTCTTTCATGTGCTTCTGGTGGCAGTGCAGAACAGTCATCCTTTCTGGAGAGCAGTCTGGCACTACATAGACAAATCATCAGTGGATATATGCATAGTCTGTTGCTGCTGCTGCTGCTAAGTCACTTCAGTCGTGTCCGACTCTGTGCGATCCCATAGACGGCAGCCCACCAGGCTCCCCCGTCCCTGGGATTCTCCAGGCAAGAACACTGGAGTGGGTTGCCATTTCTTTCTCCAATGCATGAAAGTGAGAAGTGAAAGTGAAGTCACTCAGTCGTGTCCTACTCTTCTCGACCCCATGGACTTCAGCCTACCAGGCTCCTCCATCCATGGGATTCTCCAGGCAAGAGTACTGGAGTAGGGTGCCATCGATGCATAGTCTAGGACCCAGCAAATCAACTCTTGGGTGGATATACCAAACAAATGATCATATAGGTCCATTAGAGAATATGAATTAGAATGTTCACTGCTGTGTCATTTCTGAGAGTGGGCAATCATAGACATCCATTGTCCATCTGTGGAGGAGAAGGTGAGTAAAATGTGGAAGAAGCACACGATCTATGTATTGTGCAGCAGTCAGAGAAGCAAAGGATTAGATGCATAGCTACCAACACAATGGACCTTAAAAACAGTGCTGAGTGACAAAAGTAAAAAGCAGAGTGAGATAAACAACTCAATAATATTCTCGTCAAGGTGGCTCAGATGGGAAAGAATCTGCCTGCAATGCAGGAGACTCAGGTTCGATCCCTGGGTTGGGAAGATCCCCTGGAGAAGGAAATGGCAACCCACTCCAGTATTCCTGCCTGGAGAATTCCATGGACAGAGGAGCCTGGTGGGCTACAGTCCAAGGGGTTGCAAAGAGTCAGACATGACTGAGTGACTGAGCACAAAGTAAATGCATGTATTTTTGTAATTTACTGTGTATATGTCACTTAAAATTGATGCAATTTAATAAATGCATAGCAGGGGCAGAGGGAAGGATGAATAAGTGGACCACAGAGGATTTATAGGACACTGAAAATATTCTGTATTATAACATAATGCTGGACACATATCATTATACATTTGTCCAAACCCATAAAATGTAAACACCAAGACTGAACTCTAATGGAAACTATGGGCTTCAGGTGATCAGGATGTGTTAATGCTGATTCATCAGTTGTAACAGGAGTACCCTCTGGTGGGGAATGTTGTGAATAGGGAAGGCTATGCATGTGTGGGAGCTGCGGGTATATGGAGAATCTGTACCTTCCTCTTCATTTTTCTGTGAACCTAACATTGCTCAAAGAAAAATAAAATCTTTAAAAATGAACATACAAGAAAATTGAAATGGATCATAAACCAAAAACTATAGCTTCTAGAAAAAAAAAAGGGGGAAAATCTTTGATTTGGGGTTATGCAGATATTTTTTAGAATAGAAAAATTCATGAATGGCAAGAGAAAAAATTGATATACTTGAACCTGATCAAATTAAAAACACTGGCTTTTCTGAAGACACTGATAAGAAAATGAAAAGGCAAGCCACAGCCTGGGATAAATATTTGCAAAACACACATGTGATAAAGAATAATGCAGATCATCAACATTTTTGTTCTTCTCAGGTCCAAATGTTTTGAACTTCTCAGGTTCTTCTTTACCTGCTCTATGATCATGGAGGTGGACTGTGCAAATATTTCACCTGGGACATTTGGTGTGATGTTATGCCAGTAGAGGAGACTGGAAGGAACCGAAGGAGGAAGTAATTTTTTCTCCCTGTTTCCCAGAGTCCTTGCAGGGTGCAGGGTCTCCTGCACTGGGCCCCTACAGGGTGAGTCTTTCTCTGTTGCCTCACTCCTGCAGAGGGCATCTTCCCCAGCTCCCAGTTCTGGTAGCTCAGGGCAACCAGCAGTGCCCAGCTGCTAGAAACTTCCCTCAGAAGCTTCTCAAAGTCTTGTGCCACTGACAAGGCACTGACTGTGAACAACTTCTTCCAGCATCTCTCAGGTGAGTTTGTAGTAAGTTCCAAGGTATGGTAGCTCTCTGTGAACAATGTCTCCCATCCTCCCAAAGGGAGAATCCTCTGTGAGCCGTCGAGATGTCATCCCCACCATCTATGGAGCCACACTGTGCTCTTTCCAATGGGGTGTGGAGCTCTCCTCGGACACTCCATCTCAGCCCTGCAGGTAGTGCCTGTCCCTGTACTTGCTGTTCTGTATTCACAAGAGTTCCCTACCTTATACAAGTCAGTTCTCCATTATTCCAATCTCCTGTTAATAATTCTCCTGAATGGACCCTCTTAGATACTGACTTATACACAGAACACATAAAGAAAACTCAGAACACAAGAAAAGGAAAACACACAACCTGCTTAGAAAATGAAGGAAAGATTTAAACAGACACTTTATCACATAAGATGTATGGATGGGAAGTAAACATAAACAAGATCCTCAATATGAAAAGCCATCAAGCAGTTGAAAATTAATATCGCAGTGACAAACTACTAAATCACAAAATTGCTCACATCAAAAAATCTCACAATACCAACTGCTCTGAGGATGCAGAACACCTGGAATTCTTATACGTTGCTGGTGGGATACAGAACGGTGTCTCACTTTGGAATACAATTTCTTATAAAGTCAAATATGCACTTACATATGTGTCTCATTCATTCAATTGCAACTCCTTAATGACAAATGATGTTGAGCATCTTTTATATGCTCATTTGCCACCTATTTGTCTTCTTTAGTGCAGTATCTGTTCAGAAGTTTTGACTATTTTTTAAGTTGGCTTGCTTGGTTTTTCACTGTTGAGTTTTAAGAGTTCTTTTATATGTTTTGGATACAAGTCCTTTATCAGATATGTGTTTTGTAAATATTTTCTCTCAGTCCGTGACCTTTTCATTCTCTTAACAGCATCTTTTGCAGAATAGAAGGTTTTAATTTTGATAGTCCATTTTTTGTTTTATGAATCATGCTTTTGTTGTTATATCTAAAAATTCACTGCTAAACCCAAAGTTACCTAGATTTTCTCCTGTTTTCCTCTAGATATTTTATGGTTTTGCATTTTACATTAGGTCTATGATCCATTTTGAGTTAGTTTTTAATGAAAGGTATAAAGTCTATGTCTAGACATTTTTTTTTTTTGGTATATGGACATCCAGTATTGTAGCAGCATTTGTTGAAAAGACTATTTCCCCCATTGATTTGTGTTTGCTCCTTTGTCAAAGACCTGTTGACTATTATTGAAAGTAAATTCCACCTCAATAAAATTGACTCCACAGAAGGAAAGAATCACATGCCCACAAAACAAAAATTACTTTTTCCCCCAAAATATAAACAGAGCCTGTACTTTATTTTTTTAAGTCTTGAATATCTTTTGTAAGATTTATTCTTTTTTAATATTTATTTTGGCGATGTTAGGTCTTAGTTGTGGTGTGTGGGCTCTGTGGTTGTGACTCACAGACTCTCCAGTTGTGGCTTGCAGGCATGTGGCATAACCTGCCCGTGGCAAGTGGGATCTTAGTTCCCTGACCAGGGATTGAACCCACATCCCCTGCATTGGAAGGTGAATTCTTAACCACTGGACCACCAGGGAAGTCACAAGAATTATGTACTTTAAATATAATAGATTGATTGGTATATGGGGGTGTGTGTGGGATGGCCATAAAAAAGAGTGAGTGAATGAATGGATGGAACAAATGATGGGTCTTGCACTGACCACTGATGATCATTTTGGTCGATAAATTATTGCCACTAAATTGTTCTCTCCTTCCTGGGCCCCGGAGCAACCCAGCTAGAAATCACATTTTCCAGCCCTACTTTGCTAATTGCTGTGACCATGTGACTAAGCTCTCACCGATGAGATCTGAGTTGAAGTGATGGTGCAACTTCCATTTTCATATTTTTAAAGATGTTTGCTCTAGTTGGTTGTGGTGCAAAAGATGAAAGTGAGCAGCACTCGCCCACTCCCTCCGTCCACCAGGACATAAACACGCAGCGCACACGCTGAATTCCTAGGCACATTTTAAAGAAAGCAGGGGAGTCCTGAAGGAATAAGATAAGCATGAACATTTTGCTAATACAGATAGGTCTATACTCAATCCTTATATTCTAGAATTCTACTAGAATGTATATGCTACCACCACTCCAAAGTTGAAAATAAGTACCACAGTTACATTTATAACTCACATGAATGTAAGGTTAAATTTTTGCATTTTGTGTTCTTTTGAATCTTTTTAGCCTCATTTTGTTTTGAGTGTGTCTCTTATAAGAGGCATATGGTTGATTTCTTTTTAATCTAAACCATGAGTCTTTGTCTTCTAATAGGGAGTTTTAACTCATTTACATGAAATGTTTTGATTGCACATTTTGTTTTTGGTAATCTTGCTTATGACTGATGCTTATTTATGATTCTATTTATTTGTCCCTGTCTTCTGTTATACTGACTGTGCTTTGCTTGCTATTATCTTGCTGTGATTTGGAAGACAGATAAACTATTTTTAAATTCCACAAGGAATTAAGTTTTTTTAATATATTTTTTTATTTCAAAAAGACCCACACATCTTTATTATAAAGCCTATTCAGCATATTTAATCTAACAAAAATATCAGTGTTCCTCTAAGAAATATATTTCTTTGTACCTTAGCAAGTCAGATCCAAATGAGATGTTACAGATTCCCCATACACCCCCCTCCATTTTTGGTTTAGGGGTTAGCATGGTGAGAGTCTTGGACTTGGTACAAACTAATTATGTAATCTATCATATACAATGATGCTCAGAAGTCCAGCTTTGTTTGTCTTAGTTTCTCCTTTGAATCATAGCTGATCTTTTTATTAGTTTTATTAGAATCTACTGCCAATGCAGTGATTTTCTTGTTTCTCAGCCTGTTTTAACCCCAAAGACATACATAATGAATTCACTAACAAGACACATTTTCATAGACATAACCTGTTTTTGAGGAATATTCAACATTTCATAGACAAGTAAAATAAACAGACCCTCAAACTTTTTTTGGCATGCTATTTATAAAAACAGTTATAAACATATGAGTAGTAAAATCAACCCTTTAAGGAATTTTTTAAAACTTTGTCATTTTGTAAGGAAAAGTGCATAAATATAACAAACTTATTTTTTTTAATATGCAGCTTTATTTAAATTAAAATGTACCTTTTAATAAATTTTATTTTCACTGCATCTTCACACCATAGATAATATTAGGAAGGGAAGGGACTTCCCTGGCTGTCCAGTGGTTGAGACTCCGTGCTTCCAATGTAGGGGGCATGGATTCAACTCCTGGTCGGGAAGCTAAGATCCCACATGACACATGGTGTGGCCAATATATATGTATCTGCGTGCATGCTAAGTTGCTTCAGTTGTGTCTGACTCTTTGCGACCCCATGGACGGTAGCCCTCCAGGCTCCTCTGTCTATGGGATTCTCTAGGCAAGAATACTGGAGTGGGCTGCCATGCCTTCCTCCAGGGGATCTTCCCCACCCAGGGATCAAAGCCACATCTCTTATGTCTCCTGCGTTGGCAGGTGGGTTCTTTACCACTAGCAACACCTGGGAAGCTGTGTGTGTGTGTGTGTGTGTGTGTGTGTGTATGTCTCTCTCTCTATATATATACGTGTGTGTGTGTATGTGTCTATATATGTGTGTGTGTGTGTGTGTGCATATGTCTCTCTCTCTATATATATGTGTGTGTGTGTGTGTGTGTATGTGTCTATATGTGTGTGTGTGTGTGTGTGCGTATGTCTCTCTCTCTCTATATATGTGTGTGTGTGCGTATGTCTCTCTCTCTATATATATGTGTGTGTGTCTATATATGTGTGTGTGTGTGTGTGTGTGTGTGTGTGTGTGTATGTAAAGGAACAAACATGTGCTGTTGCAGAATAAACAAGAGCTCATCTTATTTCACCATTGAAAACTATAACAGAATTCAAATCTATACATCGACATGAATATGATTATGATAAATTCCATCAGTTTGTGTTTGATCTGGTAACTGCTGTGTGGTTCCTGATAAAAACAGTCCTTCTGCCAGACTCTTTCCTGTGCCTTCTAGATGTGGATGTAGACTTTGTGTTTGATTCATCTCCGCTGCCTCCTTCCCGATTAAGAATTTACCTATGGGTAAAATCACGACTTACCTATGGGAAAGTCGTGTAAGGACCATGACTCAGGCACCAAGATCCTTCGTCATCCCCACTACTACTTGTGGTGCCATAGTCAGGGGTAGCTGCTACCAGCTGAGGCTGAGAGAAGACCACTTGTGGGTCTTGTGTAGTTTCGGGCATTCACTGGACCAGCCAGGATAAAGTGCATCATAATTCAAGGGAGGCAGGGTGTGTCATTACACTTAAATGCAGTCTGAGTTTCCAGTTAATTAATTAATTAGTTTCAAATTAGGAAATATTCTAAGCAATCAAAGAAATACAGTGAATGATAAGACAAAGAACAGTATATGCTCTACCTAGCTTAAGTAATAAAACCTTAGACAATGAAAGCTCCTTCTGATTTAAAACAAAACAAAACCCAAAACCAAACCCCTCTATTTTATGAAGTGTCATATACATCTACTAACTTATTTTCCTGAATAAATAATTTTCACAATTCAGCTTTTTTTTTTAATTTTTAAAAATTTATTTTTAATTGGAGGATAATTGCATTACAATGTTATGTTGGTTTGTGCCATACAGCAATGTGAGTCAGCCATAAGTGTACATATGTCCTCTCCCTCTTGAACCTCCCTTTCGCCCTCTAGGTTGTCACAGGGTACCCAGTTGAGCTCCCTTTCTTACACAGCAACTTCGCATTAGCCATCTGTTTTACATATGGTAATGTATACGTTTCAGCGCTATCTCTCAATTTGTCTCACCCTCTCATTCCCCTGATGTGTCTACAAGGCTGTTCTCTGTGTCTGCGCCTCTGCACATGTCATTTCTTGAACCACGCCTTTTGATTAATTTCTTGGGATGTCTTTGCCTCTGATGATGTCATAATATGGTGTTAAATATTATAACTGCAAGATATTATATTTCTTGAGTCATCAAATTCATGAATGAAACTGTCTTTGACTGTAAGATATTACTGCAACACTTTTTTGTTGAATATGTAAATTCAACATTCAACATTCAAAAACATGACTAAGATGAAAAGCAAGTCTCTTGTCCACCCCTGTCCTCTAATCACTCATGATTCCTCCTCCCAAGAGAGGTAACTATGGCTACAGTTTCTCAAGTATCATTCCAGAAGTGTTCTATGTAACTCAAAGAATTTTCAGCCTCTATGTATCAGTTAGGCTGGATAGAACAGAAAAGCCACTATCCCAGCTGAAGCACGGAGGAGCTTCTGTTTCTCATTAATGAGAAGTCTGCAGGCAGGCATTCAAGGGTGGGCAGCAGCCTCACGATATCATCAATGTCCTACTATTTTCCATCTTTCTGCTCGGTCACACTTAATGTGTGGTTTTTCCTTTCTTGCTCATTGTCTCATGGTCACAAGTTGATTGTCCCACCTTCACTCTCACATCTGTATTTCACTAATCAAGAAGTAGGAAGAAAGAGGGGAAAGCGTATTAAAAACAAAAAGATTTTCAGAAGTCTCCAGCGGCTTTCCATTTATATCCCAGTGGTCACAGTGATGTCACTAGCCACTTGGAGGGAGTCTGAGAGGTGGAATACTTTATCTGTGCCCACTGTCAGTCTCAACAAAAAGTCTCTTACTAAAGAAAGGAAGCAAATAATTATATACTATTAATATGTCCATACATTCTACTTTGTATTTTTCATTTAACTATATGATTCAGTGGGGCTTCCCTGGTGGCTCAGCAGTAAGGAATCTGTCTGCAATGCAGGAGCCACAGGAGATGCAGTTTCCATCCCTGGGTCCGGAAGATCCCCTGGAGGAGGACATGGCAACCCGCCCCAGAACTCTTGCCTGGAGAACCCCATGGACAGAGGAGCCTGGTGGGCTACAGTCCATGGGGTCGCAAGGAGTCTGACATGACTGAAGCGACTTAGCACACGCGTACACATATGATTCAATATGCCCTCCCTCTTCAGGATACAGATGTTCAATGTCAGATTAATTTGTTTAGTTATTAATTTAACAAATGCGAGTGTGTTGGCCACTTATATGCAAGAGACTTCTTCCAATGTCTGTTTCTGCTATTTTTAGAACCATTAATTTTTTTTTTTACAAAGTTTTCTTTAAGTATAAAGGAGATAGAGAAAGCTTCTGACATAGACATTAGAAAGGGGCAGAAAGAATACCCCTAGAACAATTAATTTTTAGATGGACATGAGACTGCCCAGCACCCATTCAGTGAGGTGCAGTCCTGTGACTAAGTTCTGGCCTTTAGAATGAGAGCCCAGACGATCTGTGCAAGGTCCTGTGTTTTAAGGGGACAGCGTGTGCCCACCCCTTCCTCTGTTTCCCTTCATTCTGGATATGTGGTGGCTTTTGTGGCGTTCCATCGTGCAAATGAGATCCTGTGTGTAACAGCAGTCAAATCTATATTCTAACACGTCTGGGAAGGGTCGAGACACTGGCTTGAACAAGCCTAGGGGCCAGGATACAAAAAAATGATAAAATTAACTGCATGCCTTTGGTGGCTCAGTGGTAAAAGCATCCACCTGCTCAATCCCTGGGTCGGGAAGATCCTATGGAGAAGAATATGGCTACCCACTCCAGTATCCTTGCCTGAGAAATCCCATGAACAGAGAAGCCTGGCAGGCTGCAGTCCACTGGGTCTAAAGTAGTCAGACATGATGTAGGGGACACAACTTAGCAACCAAACAACAACAAGATGCCTTTGAGGACCTCAGGATCTCATGGAAGAAGACAAGTGAACGAACCAAAATCTCTGAAGTCACGGCAGTGCTGGGGTAGGCCGAGGGCCTCTGTTGTTGTTGTTCAGTCGCTATGTCACGTCTGAGTCTTTGTGACCCCAAGGACTGCAGCACGCCAGGCCTCCCTGTCCTTCACTATCTCCCGGAGTTTGCTCAAATTCTTGTCCATTGAGTCATGATGCCACCCAACCATCTCATCCTCTGCCATCCCCTTCTCCTCCTACCTTCAATCTTTCCCAGCATCAGGGTCTTTTCCAGTGAGTCGGCTCTTCACATCAGGTGGCCAAAGTACTGGAGCCTTAGCATCACTCCTTCCCATGAACATTCAGTGTTGATTTCCTTTAGGATTGACTCGAAAGTCTTCTCTAGCACCACAATTTTAAAATATCAATTCTTGGCCACTCAGCCTTCTTTCTGGTCCAACTTTCACATCTGTACATGACTACTAGAAAAACCACCGCTTTCACTATACGGACATTTGTTGGCAAAGTGATATCTCTGCTTTTTAATACACTGTCTAGGTTTGTCATAGCTTGTCTTCTAAGGAGCAAGTGTCTTTTAATTTCATGGTGGCAGTCACTGTCCACAGTGATTTTGGAGCCCAGGAAAATAAAATCTGCCACTGTTTCCACTTTCCCCCATCTATTGGCCATGAAGTGATGGGACCAGACACTATGATCTTAGTTTTTCGAATGTTGAGTTTTAAGCCAGCTTTTTCACGCTCTTCTTTCACCCTCATCAAGAGACTGTTTACTTTCTGCCATTAGAGTGGTATCACCTGCATATCTGAGGTTGTTGATATTTCTCCTGGCAGTCTTGATTCCAGCTTATGATTCATCCAGCCCAGCTTTCATGTGATGTACTCTGCATATAAGTTAAATAAGCAGGGTGAAAATATACAACCTTGACCTACTCCTTTCCCAATTTTGAACCAATCCATTGTTCCAGGTCTGATTCTAACTGCTGCTTCTTGACCTGCATATAGGTGTCTCAGGAGATAGGTAAGGTGGTCTAGTATTCCCATTTCTTTAAGAATTTTCCACAGTTTGTTGTGATCCACACAGCCAAAGGCTTTAGCGTAGTCAATGAAGCAGAAGTAAATGTTTTCCTGGAATTCTTTTGCTTTTTCTATGACCAACAGATGTTGGCAATTTGATCTCTGGTTCTTATGCCTTTACTAAATCTAACTTGTTCATCTGGAAGTTCTTGGTTCATGTACTGCTAAAGCCTAGCATGGCTTCCCTGGTGGCTCAGAGGTTAAAGCATCTGCCCACAATGCAGGAGACCTGGGTTTGATTCCTGGGTCGTGAAGATCCCCTGGAGAAGGAAATGGCAACCCACTCCAGTATTTTTGCCCAGAGAATCCTATGGATGGAGGAGCCTGGTGGGCTACAGTCCACGGGGTCGCAAAGAGTCGGACACGACTGAGCGACTTCACTTTCACTTTGCTCAAAAAGACCTTTGGAGGCCAGCAAATCCAGTTACCTATCTCACCCCATTTATCCATTTGTGCAGTTCCCTAGCCATTCACCCCTTTATTCATTTACCTACTTATCTTATCCATCTACCATCCACTGATTCATTCTCTACTCAGTCATCACTTTCTCCCATATAACTCATGAGGACTCTGTAGTTATTTTTTGTAGAGTTATTCAGAACCCATTCTGATGTATTTTTCTTAGATTCATGTCAATCTGAACGGCACCTTTTATCAAATTTTAACAGATGCCAAGTACGAAGATTATCATACCCATGCAATAGAATGATGAAACTTCATATTCAGATCACATGATAAATGCTTATTTGTGCTCATTTTTAGATTTTTGTAGACAACAGAGATTATATATTCACTACATAGTCTTTTTCAAGCAGTCCCTCCCACTTCCCTCTGACCTCTCACTTCCCCTGAGCTGGATATGACACCAACTCAGATCACAACCAACCCTGGGACAATGTAGGGAAAGCATGTGTGTGCTCAGCCTCTAAGTCAGGTCTGACTCTTTTGCGACCCCATGGACTGTAGCCCACAAGGCTCCTCTGTTCATGGGATTACCCAGGCAGGAACCCTGGAGAGGGTTGCCATTTCCTTCTCCAGGGGATCTTCCTGACCCAGGCACCAAACCCCAGTCTCTTGAGTCTCCTGCATTGGCAGGTGGATTCTCTACCACTAGCACCACCTGGGAAGAGAAGGACAAATTCGGTGTTTGCTGTAGCCATTTGTACCATCAGGCTAAGGGCTGTCTCTAGCTTCACATTCCCTGCTCTTCAGGACCGGGGGACGCAGCAAGTTCCACTCACCTCTGGGGAATGCAACTCATTCTCTCTCTTTCTCACTTAGGTCATTTAAACATTTTTTGAAGTTCCTTTTAACAATAAAGACGAAACCAAGGAAGCAGATTATAGCAAGAACATAGTCAAGGTATGAAAGTTTTTGTTTCATTTAATGAGAAAACAGAGCTGTTGTTGAGAAATAAGATAGTTCACATGTTGACCCCTATTAAGAAATATTAAATGCTATTTGTCAAAAATGCTATAAATTTATTTGGCTAAAATATTAAATATCAAACTTCAAACAAATCAAACAAGCAGTTAAGTCTAATAATAGTGGAGCTGAACTGGGGGTGTTGGGGGGAGTGAAAGGTGGGGGCAAAGAAGAGAGGGAAGGGTGACATTTTTCTTTCTGAAATCAAAAAAGCTCTGGAACATGTAGAAATTCTGCCCTGATCTTGGTATTGGGGGACTACAAAGACTCAGAGCCCTTTTCCCCCTGATCCTCAGGCAGGAAATTTACTGTCTGCTCAGGTACATGAGGTACCCAACTGTGAAGTCATATAACAGGATGAGACAGTGCTACAAGTGATGTCACCAAGGGGATTGTTGTTGTTTAGTCACTAAGTCATGTCTGACTCTTTTGCGACCCCATGGACTGTAGCCTGCCAGGCTCCTCTGTCCATGGGATTTCTCAGGCAAGGATACTGGAGTAGGTTGCCATTTCCTTCTCCAGGGGATCTTCCCAACCCAAAGATCAAACCCTTGTCTCCTGCATTGGCATACAGATTCTTTACCACTGAGCCACCAGGAAAACCCACCAAGGGATATAATACACCAATAGTTAAGTGAATCACTTGAATGAGAAATGTGTATTTCTCCAAGGGCTGGCAGTCACAATGGGTGGAAGGACCTAGGAAGCTACTTTTCCCTCTTTTTCCATCCCTTCCTCCCAGTTTCACACACTGGGAATACAAGGAGGAAAAAAACAGAGAGAAATGTCTACCCTCAAGGAACTTGGCTTCTAGTAGGACAAGACAGACCATAAACAAAATAAAAATAAAAATAACGCGAGTGTACGGGACAGCGATGAGTGCTACAGAAAGAATGAAACAGGGAAAAGGAATCAGGATCTTGGTTAGGCTGTAAGTGAAAGGTGGTGGTCAGGGAAGACCCCACAGGGAAAGTGTCATGTGTAAAAACTGAAGGAGGTGAGGGAAGAATCCATGCAGGTACCTGGAAGAAGAGCCTTCCAGGCTGAGGGAGCAGTTATTCAGTGCCTACTGTGTGCCCACATGATAAGACTGCAACATGTGGCTATTCGCAAAATCATCTTCAACAAACATTTAACACCTACTACAAAGAATGAGAGTGTTCCTTTCCTGGGAGGTGGTAGGTTGAAGGAACACAGGCGGAAGGTTCCATAGAAGCAACAGCAACATTTGCATTTTTTTGTTTTTATTTATTTGGCTGCACTGGGTCTTGTTGCGGCACGGGCTGCTCCTGTTGTGGCGCAAGGACTCTACAGCGCATAGGTTCAGGAGTGGCAGCACGCATGCTCTCTAGTCACTACACTCGGACTTAGTTGCTTTGCCGTGTGTGGGATCTTGGTTCCCCCACAAGGGATCGAACCCATGTCCCCTGCATTGGAAAGCGGATTCTTAAGCATTGGACCACCAAGGAAGTCCCAAAATATTTGCATTTTTCAAAGAAGCAGAACCCAGCCAGGGATGATACTCATCCAATAATGACTTTCCAGTCAGGGTGATGGAGGAACTGCAGAAGGAAGGGAGCATAATGAAAATGGGACACGGAGATTTTCTTACCAAGCACTCCTTCATTCACAACTTAGGGCAGCTGACCTGCCCTCTGCAGAGATTCTGGGTGGAGATGCTTCCACAGGTTCTAGGCAGCTGGGCTCCTGGAAGCTGTACACCAGGAGCAGCTCCTCAGCAGGTATTAGATACCGCTTGAGACTCATTACACTCTCCAAAGCTCCTGAGATCACCAGGCAGAGTTGCCTCAGGCAATGTTTAGAGACAGAAGGACTGTCCTTCCAGGCTAACCTCTATGATCACAGATTCAGATTCTGTCTCCCTGTTAAACACTACAAAAGAATGCTGCAGCTAAGTGGTTATTGGGCTCTGGCTTCACGATGAATGAGTTTCACCTCCTAGAACCCATCCACCCTCTCAGTGCCTCGATTCTTCCATCTCTTAAATGGGAATAATAATGGTAGTACCTAGCTCACAGGGTGTTCTGTGAATCACAGTCCTAAGGCAATGGCACCCCACTCCAGTACTCTTGCCTGGAAAATCCCATGGACGGAGGAGCCTGGTAGGCTGCAGTCCATGGGGTCACTAAGAGTCCGACACAACTGAGCAACTTCACTTTCACTTTTATGCATTGGAGAAGGAAATGGCAACCCACTCCAGTGTTGTTGCCTGGAGAATCCCAGGGATCGGGGAGCCTGGTGGGCTTCCGTCTATGGGGTTGCACACAGTCGGACATGACTGTAGTGGCTTAGCAGCAGTATCATTACTTATTGTTAATTATTAGTAGTAGCAACACTTCTTCAAAATTGTTAATGAATCCCAGTATGTCCAAATAAACAGATTTTTTAAGGGCTCCAGTAGACTAGCAGTATGGAGGCAATATCTGTACAGGGAAGAGTGGAGGGTTTTGGCCTCACTGTCTGGGTTTGCATCCAGGATGGCCACTTAGGAGCTGTGTGCCTTTAGACAAGTTATTTAACCTCCCTGAGCTATTCTTTCCTCATATTTCAAGTGAAAGTAATAATAGAACACATTTCACTACCTGGAAGGAGGCTGGGCCAGGCTTTCTAAAGCCAGCGCATCTGGGCTGTGCAAAGGGGCTGGCAGTAAGGGAGTACTCCTATGAGTACTGGTGCCTTAGAATACTACCAGGATAATTGCATTATCGTATATAGTAACAGCGCCTACCTCAAAGGGCTGTTTGGAGGAGTGAGCGCTTGCAGAGGGCTTTACCACAGTGCCTGGCAACAACTGTGCCATTTTGGTTACTCTTATCCCCGCTTTGTAGATGAGGAAATTGAGGCCCAGAGAGGTCAAGAGACAGAACGCCCGCGGCACGCAGCTGGTCGTGGCTGGGCTGACTCTGGAATCCAGGGGTTCCGCAAGGTGCCTCGCAGCTGCCCAGCCGGGAACTAGACCGCTCCGCTCCCTGCCCTCCCCACCCCACCCCGGAAGGCACCCTGGGAACGGAAAGCTGGCGGCCTGCCAAGTCCCAGGGGCCCTAGAGTCCTGGAGCCCTGCCCCCGCTCCACCCTCCCCCATCCCCAGAACAAAGTACACTCGGCCGCGGGAACATTCCAGCCCCCACAAGGCCAGGCGGGG
Source organism: Bos grunniens (assembly GCF_055505025.1). Taxonomy (NCBI): domain Eukaryota; kingdom Metazoa; phylum Chordata; class Mammalia; order Artiodactyla; family Bovidae; genus Bos; species Bos grunniens. Next base: position 87,515,986 of record NC_141174.1, on the reverse strand, counting down.
CAGCCACCGCCCCTGCCCCCTCCACCCCTCCCGGGGGGCGGCGCAGGGCGTCTGCCGCCGCGGCCCGGGCCCCTGCCCGGCGCCCTCCCGGCCTCCGCGCCAGCCGAGTACGCACAAGCAATTGCATCGGAGGAATTCTGCCTTCTCTTCCTTCGCCGTCGGGACACAACGCTGAAAAGGCGTGGGACGCGGAGGGCGGAGCAGATGCCTGGCCGGGCGCGGGTCCCCGCGGGCGCAGAGCCGGAGCCACGTTCTCCGCGGCGCCAGCGCTGGGCAGAGCCGGCTCCGGGGGCGCACTGGGCCCCCCGCCTCGCTTTACTTCTTTATGAGAAATTAATACATGCTTTTGTTAAAAAAAAAAAAAAAGGACAAGTAGAACTAGGAGAAAGCTTTCCATTTATCCTACCACTCTGAGACAATTGCTATTAATTTTGGTTATGTCCTTGCAGAGTTATGTACACAAAAACACACAATGTAGATTGACATGAAAGGGATCATGCTGTTATTGTTTGTTTTTAAAGTAACAGACTTTAGGTTTTAGAGCAGTTTTAGGTTTACAGCAAATTGAAGAGAGTGCAGTTTCTCTGTTCGCCTCCATCCCCCTGCCCCAGACACACCATTTTCCATTATGAGTAATGTCTTGTGTTGATGTGGTACTTTTGTTACAATTGATGGGCCAATATTGATACACTATTATGAACTAAAAATCCATAGCTTAGTTAAGGTTCACTCTTTGTGCTGCAAACGTTCCAAGTTTTGATAAAGGCATAACTTCTCATGTAACCACCACAACAGTACCACATAGAATCATTTTACTACCGTAAAAATCCCACATGCTCTACTTATTATTCATCTGTCCCCCGAGACCCCTTGCAGCCATTGATCTTTTTACTGTTTCTCTAGGTGTTTTCTAGAATGCCTTATCATTGGAGTCACACATAAGTAGCCTTTTCAGGAGGGCTTCTTCCACTAAACAGTATTCTTTTCAGCCTCCTTGTCTTTTCATAGATTAATAACTCATTGCTTTTTATGGCTGAATAATATTCCATTGTATGAATGTACCACTGTTTGTTTATCCATTTACCTCTGGAAGAACATCTTGGTTGCTCCCGGTTTGGGGCCGTTATAAATAGGCTGCTGTAAACATTCATGTGTAGGTTTATTACACTGTTTTCTAACTTGCTTTTTTCAGTTACCTTATGACTGGCTTTGGTGTTATAAATATAGATGTCTATCATCCCTGGTGGCTTAGATGATAAAGCATCTGTCTACAATGTGGGAGACCTGGGTTCGATCCCTGGGTTGGGAAGTTCCCTAGAGAAGGAAATGGCAACCCACTCCAGTACTCTTGCCTAGAAAATCCCATGGATGGAGGAGCCTGGTGTCCATGGGGTCGCAAAGAGTCAGACACGACTGAGCGACTTCACTTCACTATCATCATTTTAAGGCTACACATGGTTCTATCACAGTTTATTTAACCAGCTCTTTTGTTGATCATATAGAGTGTTGTCTCTAACCTCATAAATCTTCTCTAATTACTTGGCCTACAGTTGAATGTATCTTGTCGTTAAGGCTTGGCTGAGTCCTGTGTTCAAATCCTGGCTATTCCACGTACTTACTGAGTGATCCTGGGCCAAGTTTTTAATTCCCTATGACTTGGTGAAACCTGTGAAATGGAAACAGCTCTTATAGTTTGTTATGTATTGCACACGTCTTATGTGTCCTGAGCTAGGCAATGTGGAAATTTTCAAAGAGTAAATCATATGTGTGATCTTACCCTCAAGGAACTTTGACTCAGCTCCTGATAGGGGGGATAATGCAAAGCAGAGTAATACTCATTCTTTATGCTGTTTTCTCTGTGCCAGACACTGCTGTGGAGCTAGAAAAAGCAGGGTTGGCATTTGAACAGATGCCTGGTTCTAACTACCATACTACCCTGCCTCTCTGTACATATAATTCCAATACAAAACAAGATGGGTCCTAAGAAAGTGGAGGATCACGGCATCCAGTCCCATCTGCTGCTGCTGCTAAGTCGCTTCAGTTGTGTCCAACTCTGTGCGACCGCATAGACGGCAGCCCACCAGGCTCCCCCGTCCCTGGGATTCTCCAGGCAAGAACACTGGAGTGGGTTGCCATTTCCTTCTCCAATGCATGAAAGTGAAAAGTGAAAGTGAAGTCGCCCAGTTGTGTCCGACTCTTAGTGACCCCATGGACTGCAGCCCATCAGGCTCCTCCATCCATGGGATTTGCCAGGCAAGAGTACTGGAGTGGGGTGCCATCGCCTTCTCTGTCCGGTCCCATCACTTCATGGCAAATAGATGGGGAAACAGTGGAAACAGTGGCTGACTATTTTTCTGGGCTACAAAAACCACTGCAGATGGTGATTGCAGCCATGAAATTAAAAGACGCTTACTCCTTGGAAGGAAAGTTATGACCAACCTAGACAGCATATTGAAAAGCAGAAATATTACTTTGTCAACAAAGGTCCATCTAGTCAAGGCTATGGTTTTTCCAGTAGTCATGTATGGATGTGAGAGTTGGACTATAAAGAAAGCTGAGCGCAGAAGAATTGATGCTTTTGAACTGTGGTGTTGGAGAAGACTCTTGAGAGTCCCTTGGACTGCAAGGAGATCCAACCAATCCATTCTAGAGGAGATCAGTCCTGGGTGTTCATTGGTAGGACTGATGTTGAAGCTGAAACTCCAATACTTTGGCCACCTGATGCGAAGAGTTGACTGATTGGAAAAGACCCTGATGCTGGGAAAGATTGAGGGCAGGAGGAAAAGGGGATGAGAGAGGATGAGATGGTTGGATGGTGTCACCGACTAATGGACTTGGGTTTGGGTGGACTCCGGGAGTTGGTGATGGACAGGGAGACCTGGCGTGCTGCGGTTCATGGGGTTGCAAGGAGTCAGACATGACTGAGCGACTGAACTGAACTGAACTGAAGAAAGTGGAGATGAACAAATGTGAGAATACAAGGGACCCAGTGATAGCTTCCACCTGGGCACACCAGGCAAGACTTTTATGTTAAAATCCATTCTCTTAACACCAGAAAAGCTTATCTACACCAGGCCCAGCCCCAAGCACCAAAAGAATAAAGAGGCAAATAAAACCAGTGGGGAGCATATAATCTGGTGAGAGAGGGAACAAAGTCAACATGCAAATGTCAAATGACAGATTGTGATACAAGTCACAAGGAAGTACTGGCTGCTGTGTTGGATACAGGAGGGTATAGCAGGGGCTTGTCTTAAGGTGGTCTGGGAAGGTGCCTGGAAAGAGGTGACCTTGAAACACAGGAAACCGTGGGGTGAGCAATCAGCCACATGAGGAGCTGTGTGGAATATTAGAGCAGCAAGAACAAGTGAAGACATGCAGATAGAAGCGGGTGTTGGGTATGTGCTGAATTCTGTCAGAAGCTAGTATGGGAGGAGCTTGGGAAGCAAGGGAAAAATGACTAAAGATGAAGTTGCAGAGTAGAAATGGACTGCTTTCTAAGAACTTTCCAACTTAAAAGAACTCATGAGAGTGGCTGGGCAGCCTGCGACCAGAGGACCTATTCTGTGTGCAGCTGTTAGGGACCAGGCTCCGCACTCGGCTGCTCACATAGTACTGTATTTGACCATTCCGACAACCTACTCTACAGGTGAGGAGACTTAGGCTTGAGTTTTATTCCAGGTGCAGCAGGAACCCATTGAATGATTTTAAGCAAAGCAGCATGGCTGGGTTGATATGGTAACAAGATCTGGCTGGTTGCTCTGTGAGACTTGGTGTGCAGGTTTGCAAGGGAGGAACAGAGGGACAAGTGAAGGGACTGTGCAGTCAACCAGGTAAGAGAGAAGGGGAGGGAGAGGGTAGGAGGGAAAAAGAGAGAGGGAGGGAGAGAGACAGTTGGGCTATCATGATGCCCCTGGACGACAGAGAGTGAGCTGGATCTGTCTGAGCCATTTGAAGTTGAAAGGAGGTGTTGATGGATTGGTAAGTAGAGGAAGGGAGCTGGTATATGCTCATTGTAAATAATTCAAGAAAATATAGAGAAGAAACCATTTAAAATTATCTAAAAGCCAACTTCCCAGAGAGAACTTCTATTGACTTGCATCAGAACATCCTTCTGACCATCTTTCTATATCCAGATAGGATAAATAAATGGGCTTTTTCAGTTGTAAAACAACAAACAACGATCCACTCAAGCTAACTTATGTAACAAGGGCTGTGCTGTGAGGAGTCAGGGGTATCTCCCAGAATTGCAGTCACTGATGCTTCATAACACCCGGAAGCAGTGCAGAAAGCCAGGAATTCAGGCGCCTCTCTTTCCTCTCCTTCACTCTGCCTGCCTGCTCTTGTCTTCTCAGCATTTTGGTTGATTAAAAGGCACATAATCTGCCGTAAGTTCCTTCCCTGACTTGGTATCTCTCTCCTCACATCAAGTACCTAACAAGGGTGAGCTGACGTCACTCTGCCAGAGATCCCATTTGCTGGAAGCGGACATGGGATCCAGTGTACTAGTGATGCGATGGCCCACCTTTATAACATACAGATGCAGGTAGGATGTTAGGTGATGGGAGGATGAGGAAGTGCCCTAGGTTGCTTCTTTTATCTCAAGGAAGGGCTTCCCTGGTGGCTCAGATGGTAATGAGTGAGGTTGTCGGTGAGAAGCTGAGAGCAGAGTGGGGACAGGTATGGGAGGTTTCTCACAAGATGAGATGAAATAGTTATCTCTGAGAGCAGAGATGTGAATTTATAAGGATTAATACTGATGGCCCACTTGAGATTTGTGGTCATGAATTTGAAGAGAGATAAGTGAGTGTAATTGTGTGTTCCTCCAGCCACTTCTGGCTGCTCAGGCTTGGGTGTGAGGTGCAGGAAATTAGCTTTTACCATTTTTCAGGCAATAAGATGAGGAAGAGTAGAGCAAGGAGGGAGTAAAGTGATGGACTGTGGAATCTAAATGGATAATGCAGAAAATGAGGAGATGAGCAAAGTGATGGACCCTGAAAGTGCTGAGGAGTCTCCCTGGGGTTGAAGAATTATTTGAATCAGGGTAAAAGAGTAAGACAGCTGGAAAGATTGGAGGAAATGGCCAAAGAGTGGGATGCTGGAAACTAATTTTAAAGGTAGTAACAGTGTCTATAGTTTTTCCAGTGGTCATGCATGGATGTGAGAGTTGGACTGTGAAGAAGGCTGAGCACTGAAGAATTGATGCTTTTGAACTGTGGTGTTGGAGAAGACTCTTGAGAGTCCCTTGGACTGCAAGGAGATCCAACCAGTCCATTCTGAAGGAGATCAGCCCTGGGATTTCTTTGGAAGGAATGATGCTAAAGCTGAAACTCCAGTACTTTGGCTACCTCATGCGAAGAGTTGACTCATTGGAAAAGACTCTGATGCTGGGATGGATTGGGGGCAGGAGGAGAAGGGGACGACAGAGGATGAGATGGCTGGATGGCATCACAGACTCGATGGACATGAGTTTGAGTGAACTCTGGGAGTTGGTGATGGACAGGGAGGCCTGGTGTGCTGTGATTCATGGGGTCGCAAAGAGTCGGACACAACTGAGTGACTGAACTGACTGAACAGTGTTATTGATGACAGTCAAGGGTATGACCACGGCAGCCAACGGAGGTTGCGTGGAGGACGAAATAGTTGGAGATGAAGAAATCAGGAACCTAAGATGCCAGCCTCTCACCTGGCCCCTAGGGGTTTTCACCTGGTGATATTCACATCTCTTGTGTAGTCCCTCTCACATTCAATAGACCTGATTTGTATAACTAATGACTGTGTAGGACTTCCAAGGTTAGGTTGTAAAAGACTTACAGCTTCTGTCTCTTGGGAGAAGCCAGCTGCTACTCAAGGTGCAAGAACTTTCTCTATGTGGCAAGAACCAACCAATGCTCACTTGCCAGGCATGTTTCTGAGCCACCTTGCAAGGCAGCCTTTCTGTCCTGGTGAAGCCTTTGGATGACTGTGACACCTCCAGCAGACAGACCGCACATCCTCAGAGACTGTAAACCAGAATCACTGTCTAAGGTACTTCTGAGTTCTTGACCCAGAGAAACTGCACGAGATAATAAATGCTTTTGTTTGAAGTCTTGTGCTAATTTATCACATGCTAGCAAAGTAATGCTCAAAATTCTCCAAGCCAGGATTCAGCAGTACATGAACCGTGAACTTCCAGATGTTCAAGCTGGATTTAGAATAGGCCGGGGAACCAGAAATCAAATTGCCAACATCCATTGGATCATCAAAAAAACAAGAGAGTTCCAGAAAAATATCTACTTCTGCTTTATTGACTACGCCAAAGCCTTTGACTGTGTGGATCACAACGAACTGTGGAAAATTCTGAAAGAGATGGGAATACCAGACCACCTGACCTGCCTCCTGAGAAATCTGTATGCAGGTCAAGAAGCAACAGTTAGAACCAAACATGGAACATCAGACTGGTTCCGAAAAGGGAAAGGAGTACGTCAAGGATGTATATTATCTCCCTGCTTGTTTAACTTATATACAGAGTACATCAAGAGAAACGCTGGGCTGGACAAAGCACAAGCTGGAATCAAGATTGCCGGGAGAAATATCAATAACCTCAGATATGCAGATGACACCATCTTTATGGCATAAAGGGAAGAAGAACTAGAGAGCCTCTTGATGAAAGTGAAAGAGGAGAGTGAAAAAGTTGGCTTAAAACTCAACATTCAGAAAACGAAGATCATGGCACCAGGTCCCATCACTTCATGGCAAATAGATGGGGAAACAGCAAGAGACTATTTTTGGGGGCTCCAAAATCACTGCAGATGGTTACTGCAGCCATGAGATTAAAAGACACTTGCTCCTTGGAAGAAAAATTATGACCAACCTAGACATCCATTAAAAAGCAGAGACATTACATTGCCGGCAAAGGTCTGTCTAGTCAAAGCTATGGTTTTTCCAGTAGTCATGTATGGATGTGAGAGTTGGACTGTGAAGAAAGCTGAGTGCCGAAGAATTGATGCTTTTGAACTGTGGTGTTGGAGAAGACTCTTGAGAGTCCCTTGGACTGCAAGGAGATCCAACCGGTCCATCCTAAAGGAGATCAATCCTGAATATTCATTGGAAGGACTGATGCTGAAGCTGAAAATCCAATACTTTGGCCACCTGATGTGAAGAACTGATTCACTGGAAAAAAATCCTGATGCTGGGAAAGATTGAAGGAGGGAGGAGAAGGGGATGGCAGAGGATGAGATGGTTGGGTGGCATCACCAACTCAATAGGCATGAATTGAGTAAACTCCGGGAGTTGGTGATGGTCAGGGAGGCCTGGTGTGCTGCAGTCTATGGGGTCGGGAAGAGTTGGACGTGACTGAGTGACTGAACTGACTGACTGACTACACATAAATAGATAAGTAACACGGAACCCAGAAAGCTAGGATGTTGTATAAGTCTTCGACAGATGCTGGTTGAAAAATAGTTAGGTTCTAATGATGGAGAGGGGGCTTCCCTCATAAGCTCAGTTGGTAAATCATCTACCTGCAATGCAGGAGACCTGGGTTCGATTCCTTGGTTGGGAAGATCCCCTGGAGAAGGAAATGGCAACCCCTTATAGTATTCTTGCCTGGAGCATCCCATGGACAGAGGAGCCTGGCGAGTTACAGTCCATGGGGTCGCAAGAGTCAGACATGACTTAGTGACTAAACCACCACCACCAATAATGGAGAGAGAGCTGAGAGCCAAGCCTTAAGTCTTCAAGGAGTAAGGCAGAGTAGCCAGCAGGCTGGGAAAGACTTCAAGAGGAATAGCGGTGGTATAGTCTAAGGACACAACTTCAAGGGAATGGTGATTTGTAGGGAAAAGAAAGGAATAAGTCTAGAAAAGGTAAAGAAGAGCAGAGAGGACCCCCACCCTCCCAATGGGCCTATATAAGAGAAAAATCTGCTACACAAGAAAGAAAAACAACGTCCTCAGAGAGAACCAGATTTTAGTGTAAGCAAGAAGTGGAAATGAATGTTTGGAGAAAAAGTAGGAGATTTTGGGCATTTTGATAAGGTTGAACCATGAGTTTGAAAGTCAGAGTGGAAGAATGGGAGAAGTAGGAAGAATGGAAAGTTGAATTAGATTAAGGAGCTCACATCAGAGTCTGAGCAAGGATGGATATCCATCAATGGATTTTGAATTTTATTGCCTTTTCCATTGAAAATCTATCATTTGGTTATATGATTCTTCTTTATTCTGTCCATATGATAAGTTTTAATCATTAATTTTCAAATTTATACCAAACTTGCATTCTTGGACTAACACAAACTTTCACTATATATAATCTTTTGTATATGTTGTTGAGTTATTTTTCTGCTATTTTGTTTAGAGATTTTTGCACCTGTGTTCATTAGTGAGATTTGCTTAAACTGTTCCTTTCATTTATTATCCTTGTTTTAGTAATAAGGTTATGCTGATCTCAGAATTTGAGTTTGGGTATGTTTCCTGTTTTCTATATTCAGAAGAGTTTGTATAATTGTGGTATTTTTCTTTCTTAAATATTTATTAGAATTTGCCAGTTAAGCCATCTGGGATTGGAGTTTTCTTTGTTGGAAGATTTAAATCGTAAATGAAATTTCTTTAATATATATAATATTATTCAGATTTTCTATTCCTGCTTTTGTTGGTTTTTGTAAGTGTTAATTTTCTAGAAACTTTCTCAATTCCCTTAAATTTTTAAATTTATTTGAAGGCATCAAGTTGTAACTTTATCATGTTTATAGAATCTGTAGCAATGTCCCTTTTTAAAATGACTAATATTGGTAATTCATGCCTTCTTTTTTTTCTTTATCAATTTTCCTAGGGGGTTTTATACTTTAATAATGTTTTCACAGAATAGTCTTTTGACTTTAATCAATCTTTTGTTGTAACTTGTCTTCTGTTGCATTAATTTCTGCTCTTATCTTTATCGATTCCTTTATACTTTTAAAAATATAATTTGTTGACGGACTTTCCTGGTGGTTCAGTGGTCAAGAATGCACCTGTCAATGCAGGGGGCACGAATTCGATCGCTAGTTTGGGAAGATCCCTCATTCTGCAGAGCTTGTGCTCTAAAGCCCTTGAGCCACAATTATTGAGCCCGTGTGCCACTACTACTCGGAGAAGGCGATGGCACCCCACTCCAGTACTCCTGCCTGGAAATCCCACGTACAGAGGAGCCTGGTGGGCTGCAGTCCATGGGGTCGTGAAGAGTCAGACACGACTGAGAGACTTCCCTTTCACTTTTCACTTTCATGCATTGGAGCAGGAAATGGCAACCCACTCCAGTGTTCTTGCCTAGAGAATCCCAGGGACAGGGGAGCCTGGTGGGCTGCCGTCTATGGGGTCACGCAGAGTCGGACACGACTGAAGCGACTTAGCCACTACTACTGAAGCCCCATGTGCTCAGAGCCTGTGCTCGGCAATAAAAGAAGCCACCACCATGAGAAGCCTGTACCCCACAGGGAAGAGCAGCCCCTGCTCACCACAGCTAGAGAAAGCCCTCACGTAGCAACGAAGACCCACTGCAACCAAAAAAAAATATATATATATATATATGTGTGTGTGTGTGTTTGTGTGTGTTTATTGAAACATACAGTTACCATATGACACAGAACACCACTTCTAAATATACCCAAGAGAAATGGAAACATATGTTCACACAAAAAATTGTACATGAATGTTCATAGCAGCATTAGTCATAATGCCTCCGAATGGAAACAACCCAAATGCTACCAACTGATAAATGGAAAAACAAAATGTGGTATATCCATACTGTATAAGTCTGCTAGGGCTGCCACACTGGGTGGCTTAAGTAACAGAAATGTATTTTCTCACAGTTCTGGAAGCTGGAAGTCCTTGATCAAGGTTTGGCACTTTTGCTGTCTCCTGATCTCTCACGCTTTGTCTTTCCAGGGGATGCTTTCTCCTCATGTCCTCACAGGACCCTTTCTCTGTTCATGTGCATCCTTGGCGTCTCTTTTTCTTATAAGGGCACCAGTCCTATTGAATTAGGCCCCTACTCTTATGACTTCATTTAACCTTCAGTTCAGTTCAGTCGCTCAGTCATGTCCGACTCTTTGCGACCCCATGAGTCGCAGCACACCAGGCCTCCCTGTCCATCACCAACTCCCGGAGTTCACTCAGACTCACGTCCATCGAGTCAGTGATGTCATCCAGCCATCTCATCCTCTGTCGTCCCCTTCTCCTCCTGCCCCCAATCCTTCCCAGCATCAGAGTCTTTTCCAATGAGTCAACTCTCCGCATGAGGTGGCCAAAGTACTGGAGTTTCAGCTTTAGCATCATTCCTTCCAAAGAAATCCTAGGGCTGATCTCCTTCAGAATGGACTGGTTGGATCTCCTTGCAGTCCAAGGGACTCTCAAGAGTCTTTTCCAACACCACAGTTCAAAAGCATCAATTCTTCATCGCTCAGCTTTCTTCACAGTCCAACTCTCACATCCATATATGACCACAGGAAAAACCATAGCCTTGACTAGATGAACTTTTGTTGGCAAAGTAATGTCTCTGCTTTTGAATATGCTATCTAGGTTGATCATAACTTTCCTTCCAAGGAGGAAGCATCTTTTAATTTCATGGCTGCAGTCACCATCTGCAGTGATTTTGGAACCCCAAAAAATAAAGTCTGACACTGTTTCCACTGTTTCTCCATCTATTTCCCATGAAGTGATGGGACTGGATGTCATGATCTTCGTTTTCTGAATGTTGAGCTTTAAGCCAACTTTTTCAGTCTCCACTTTCACTTTCATCAAGAGGCTCTTTAGTTCCTCTTCACTTTCTGCCATAAGAGTGGTGTCATCTGCATATCTGAGGTTATTTATATTTCTCCTGGCAATCTTGATTCTAGCTTGTGCTTCTTCCAGTCCAGCGTTTCTCATGATGTACTCCGCATATAAGTTAAATAAGCAGGGTGACAATATACAGCCTTGACGTACTCCTTTTCCTATTTGGAACCAGTCTGTTGTTCCATGTCCACTTCTAACTGTTGCTTCCTGACCTGCATACAGATTTCTCAAGAGGCAGGTCAGGTGGTCTGGTATTCCCATCTCTTTCAGAATTTTCCACAGTTTATTGTGATCCACACAGTCAAAGGCTTTGGCATAGTCAATAAAGCAGAAATAGATGTTTTTCTGGAACTCTCTTGCTTTTTCCATGATTCAGCAGATGTTGGCAATTTGATCTCTGGTTCCTCTGCCTTTTCTAAAATCAGCTTGAACATCAGGAAGTTCACGGTTCACATATTGCTGAAGCCTGGCTTAGAGAATTTTGAGCATTACTTTACTAGCATGTGAGATGAGTGCAATTGTGCAGTAGTTTGAGCATTCTTTGGCATTGCCTTTCTTTGGGATTGGACTGAAAACTGACCTTTCCCAGTCTTGTGGCCACTGCTGAGTTTTCCAAATTTGCTGGCATATTGAATGCAGCACTTTCACAGCATCATCTTTCAGGATTTGAAAGAGCTCAACTGGAATTCCATCACCTCTACTAGCTTTGTTCGTAGTGATGCTTTCTAAGGCCCACTTGACTTCACATTCCAGGATGTCTGGCTCTAGGTCAGTGACTACATCATCGTGGTTATCTGGGTCGTGAAGATCTTTTTTGTACAGTTCTTCTGTGTATTCCTGCCACCTCTTCTTAATATCTTAATATCATTTAACCTTAATTCCTCCTAAAACCCCAGCTTCCAAATAAGTTTCTTTGAGGGTTACAGTGTCAGTGTATGAATTTGGGAGGAACGCAATTTAGTCCAGGATAATATTGTTGCATGTTTGTTAATTTTCATTGCTATATAGAAATTTTTTGTGAGAATGTACTATATTTTATTTACCTCCACTACTGTTGATGGACTTTTGGCTAGTTTCTAACTTGAGGTTATGATGAATAGTGTTTCTATGAGCATTCTATGTCTTTTGGGTAAACATTAACATTTCTGTTGGATATACCTAAGAATTGGTAGGTTGATAAGTATCCTTATTTTCAGCTTTACTGCTGCTGCTAAGTCGCTTCAGTCGTGTCCGACTCTGTGCGACCCCATAGGCGGCAGCCCACCAGGCCCCACCGTCCCTGGGATTCTCCAGGCAAGAATACCGGAGTGGGTTGCCATTTCCCTCTCCAATGCATGGAAGTGAAAAGTGAAAGTGAAGTCGCTCAGTCGTGTCCGACTCTTAGCGACCCGATGGACTGCAGCCCACCAGGCTCCTCCATCCATGGGATTTTCCAGGCAAGAGTACTGGAGTGGGGTGCCATTGCCTTCTCCTTCAGCTTTACTAGATCTGGCCAAACAATTCTCCCATAGATTAACTTGCACTCTTACCAGGAGTTCTGCTTGTTTTACCTACAACTTTGTCAACAGTTGGTATTATCTGATTTTTTTTCTTTTCTTTTTTTTTTCAGTCACTTCTGGAGGTAGTGTGGAATATTTTATGATTTTAGTTTGTATTTCTGTCATTACTAATGAACTTGAGTACCTTTTCTGAGTTTATTGGCTGTTGGAATACAATTGATTGTGAAGTGCGTGTTCATTTTGTCATTTTGTTATCGATTTGTAGGGATTTTAAATACATTTTGACCAAATGAATACATCCTCTGTTATTGAAAATATCTTCTTACGCACTATAGCGTCCCATTTTACTCTCTTTCTACTAGCAAATACGTTTATTCTGAATACAGTCCAATTTATCATTTTCTTTATATAGTTAGCCTAGTATTTTGGTCCCATTTTAAAAGTCTTTGTATGCTACAAGATTGTAAAGATGTTCTCTTATGTTTTCATCTAAATGCTCGTTTTTTTGTTTTTTTTTTTTAAATTCATATTTAGATCTGGAGTCTGTTGTGGTTATTTTTCATCTGTGATGTAAGATGGGGACCAACACTATTTTTTCCATTTGAGCATCCAGTTAGCACATGACCAAATATTAAAAGAGTTTTCTTTCTCTAATGTACTACAGTATTACTTTTGCTATAAATTAGGTGACTTAATAAGTATGAATTGAATTCTGTTTATTGGTTTATTTGCCTTTGTTAGGATTGATATATTTTATCATTCTATTTTCATCTTCTATTAGCTTGAAAATTAAATACTTTTAAATTATTCTATTGGTGGTTACTTCAGTTATTATAAATGAAACTCTGGTTTATCAAAATCTAATATTACTAGGTAGTTTTACCTTCTTCCTAGATCTTGTAAGGAGTTTAAAATACTTTAACTCCATTTATCATCATCCCCAACTTATATATGATTTTTTAAATGCATTTTAATTCCATATGTATTTCAAACCTCATAAGACATTATTATTGTTTTTGACAATCAGTAATCAACTAGATTTATCTATAGTGAAGTGAAGTCGCTCAGTAGTGTCCTACTCTTTGCGACTCCATGGACTGTAGCCTATCAGGGTCCTCTGTCCATGGGATTCTCCAGGCAAGAATACTGGAGTGGGTTGCTATTTCCTTCTCCAGGGGATCTTCCCAACCCAGGGTTCGAACCCAGGTATCCCGCATTGGGGGCAGACACTTTACCGTCTGAGCCACTGGGGAAGATCTCCAGATTTATCTATAGACCTGCTTATTTTGTTGTTCTTTATTTCTTCCTGTGTCTCTGTACTTCCGTCGATGCCCTTTCCATCTGCCTAATGAACACCCTTTAATGTTTACTTTGAGTCAAATCTATGTGAATTCTCTTGGTTTTTATTTGTCTGAAAGTCTTTTTTTATTTCATCTTCAATCTTGAAGAGTGTTTCTGCTGGGTATAGTATTTTAGTACTCTGATGGTATTACCACACTGTGGTAATTTTAGACTTCATTGTTTTGTTAAGATTTAATGTCATAATTATTGCTTCTTTGAATGGAATCTGTTTATTCTCTGTTATAAGATTTTCTTTGTGCTTGAGTTTATGATTTGTCTAGATGTGGTTCTCTTTTTTTGAATCTTCTTTGGGAGTTGGTAGGAATTCTTGTATCTGTGACTTGATATCTTTAATCAATTTGGAAAATTCTCGGCCAATGTCTCTTCCGGTATTGTTTCTGCCTCATTTCTCCCTGGTGGCTCAGATGGTAAAAAATCTGCCTGCAATACAGGAAGCCTGGGTTCGTTTCCTGGGTTGGGAAGATATCCTAGAGAAGGAAATGGCTATCCACTCCAGTATTTTTGCCTGGAGAATCTCATGGACAGAGGAGCCTGGCAGGGTACAGTGTATGGGGTCACAAAGAGTCAGACACAAATGAATGACTAACACTTTTACACATGGAACTCCATTATACATATATTAGGCCTTCCTAATGTATTGGAGAAGGCAATGGCACCCCACTCCAGTACTCTTGCCTAGAAAATCCCATGGACAGAGGAGCCTGGTGGGCTGCTGTCTATGGGGTCGAATAGAGTTGAACACGACTGAAGTGACTTAGCAGTAGCAGCAGCAATGTATTGTTGCTTTCACTTCCACATTTTATTTACTTTGGACTGTTTGTGCAATCTGGATATTTCTTCAGTTCTGTTTATTAAGTACATTAATTTTCTCCTTAGGTTTGTCTAATCCTACCATTAATTCCATACATTGAGTTTTTGTTTGTCAATTATGGTATTTTTCATCATATCTAGAATTTCTAGTGGTTTCTAGTTCTTTGATGAAGTTTTGAGGGAATACAAAGAGTTACTCAGTGCATTGTCAAGCAGGTAGACTCTTGCCCTAAGACTGGCTTTGAAATCATTGGAGGAACTGGAATATGGACAGTGCCCTATAGACCAGCAAAAAGCGTCTTGGTTTACGAATGGAAGTTTCAAGATACTCTGATTGAAACGGGTAAAAATGAATCTGCTCAATGGTCTATATTGCATGTTGTTTGCCCCCACGTTTGAGTTTTTACTAACTTACGGGAAGTTGTCAATGGCCCAAACTTATGGTTAGGCAGAAGGACAATGGAAGATGGGCCCAAGAAAGAGATGCCCATATGGGGCACAGCCCTATGGAAGTCATCTTGGGAATTTGAAGGGTGCAATTAAAATAGGACATATTGATGACCATCTGTGGTTATTCACTTTTCCCATCACTTCATGGGAAATAGAAGGGGAAACAATGGAAACAGTGGCAGATTTTTGGGGGGCAGGGGCCCCAAATATCACTGCAGATGGTGACTACAGCCGTGAAATTAAAAGACACTTGCTCCTTGGAAGAAAAGCTATGGCCAAGCTAGACAGCTTATTAAAAAGCAGAGACATTACTTTGCCAACGAAGGTCTGTCTAGACAAAGCTATAGTTTTTCCAGTAGTCATGTACGAATGTGAGAGTTGGACTATAAAGAAAGCTGAGTGCCAAAGAATTGATGCTTTTGAACTGTGGTGTTGGAGAAGACTCTTGAAAGTCCCTTGGACAACAAGGAGATCCAACCAGTCCATCCTAAAGGAAATCAGTCCTAAATATTCATTGGAAGGACTGATGCTGAAGCTGAAACTTCAATACTTTGGCCACCTGATGCGAAGAACTGACTCATTGGAAAAGACCCTGATGCTGGGAAAGATTGAGGGCAGGAGGAGAAGGGGATGACAGAGGATGAGATGGTTGGATGGCATCACCAACTCAATGGACATGAGTTTGAGTAAACTCGGGGAGTTGGTGATGGACAGGGAGGCCTGGCGTGCTGCGATTCATGGGGTTGCAGAGTCGGACACGACTGAGCAACTGAACTGAACTGAACTAATGACCATCTTATTTGTGCTCCGTAAAGGTGACTGAGTGATGACACTTAGAGATAAATACTGTTGAAAGAAGATTTATTAACTTACATTTCCAGAGGGGAGGGGGCTTGTTATGCCATACAGGGCCACTAGGAGAAGCACCAGTGTTGGTCAGCAGATAGAAAGAAGCAAAGGGAATATATAGGTCACAGCCTTTATTCCCTTGGGAAATGCAAGGGAAATGCAACATAAATAGCTTAGGATTGGCTAGTTTGAAAAATTCCAATAAGTTTTGGAGCATTGGGAGTGTCTCTAGCAGTCTGGCACCTGAACCAGGCTACTTGGTCCATGGGATTTTCCAAGCAAGAATACTGGAGTAGGTTGCCATTTCCTTCTCCAGAGGATCTTCCCAAACCAGGGATCGAACCCAGGTCTCCCACATTGTAGACAGACGCTTTACCGTCTGAGCCACTGCTGCTGCTGCTGCTAAGTTGCTTCAGTCATGTCTGACTCTGTGTGACCCCATAGACTGCAGCCCACCAGGATCCCCCGTCCCTGGGATTCTCCAGGCAAGAACACTGGAGTGGGTTGCCATTTCCTTTGAGCCACCAGGGAAGTCCAATTGCTATAAAACTTCTCACCAAAACCTCCTAGGTTGGGACACACCCCATTTTGAAAGGCAGGGGCTCATTGCCTGGCAAAGCAATAAAGCTCTTCTTTTTCACTTCACCCAAAACTCTGTCTCTGAGATCTGATTTGGCACCAGTGCACAGAGGTCAAGTGTTTTGGCATCACATAGCTATCTGCAATCTCTAGTTATCTTGTTGGTAGACAGAACAGTTCTTACTGGCATTTCATGCCTCAGAGGGTACAAGAAGTATATATCTAAATTCAGCCAGTATCTGCCTTTATGAAGCTCCCATATCCATTTGTTTCATGGACCAAAGTGGCCACCGCAAGTGAGCATGCCAGGATATCTACTTGCTGGCTCCAGTGACGTTCTGATCATGAAACTGTGTGTCCTTAGATTCTATATTTGTCTGTTTGGCATCCATTAATGCAGGGCCAAACTAAGCACGTTGTTTATATTTCTCTTTTGATCCAGAGTCCATACCCTACATCATCACCTCTTTATCTCACTCTCTCACATCAAATGAATATTTCCCCTGATATATCCCAGCGTCAGGTGCCAGACTACTAGAGAAAGGAAAGGCTACCCACTCCAGTATTCTGGCCTAGAGAATTCCATGGATTATACAGTCCATGGGGTCGCAAAGAATTGGACAGGACTGAGCGACTTCCACTGTCCACTATCTCCTGATCAATACTGGTGCTTCTCCTAGTGGCCCTGTATGGCATAACAAGCCCCCTCCCCTCTGGAAATGTAAGTGATAAAATCTCCTTTCAACAGTATTCATCTCTAGTTCAAGGATGGGGTTGCTGACAAGATTAGGGTGTGTATGCAGGGCCTGCATTACTTGAATCTTATCTCAGGTGGTCTAATTTTGATGAGCTTCTCTGACTCCTTTAGTCTTGCTCAGGTGGTTTCTTAGCTGCTCCTTCCTTATCTTTGCATCCCCTCCCTTCCCCTACTGGCAACTCTTGGAAACTGTCCTTTGGAATCCAGGGAAGACCATGGAGGCTGGAGTCTGTTCCTTACAAACAAGCAGGGGACAGAGAATTCTGTGCCCAGGAACCCCACAGGGTCCTGCTTGGTTTCATATGGGGAAGATTCCTTGGGAGGAAGGCAAATGGGACTGATACTGGTAGTACTGGAAGGCTACAAATGGGTTCTAACAAGACCACTTATTCTGGGCTGGGCTTTGATTACCCAGCTGTAGTTGCAAATACTCAAAGTACCGTAAAAGAACTGGAACAGACATGCTGTTATTGAATGCAAGTTCATGTGCCTGTTAATGTACAGTGAGACCAAACACACCAAAATGTTTGAGTTTGAAGCAGAGAAAGGTTTATTCCAGGGCCAACCAAGGAGAATGGGTGACTCTTGCTCAAAAATTCTGAATTCCCCAATGGTTTGGGGGGAGATGTTTCATAAGCAAAGCTTGATGTGAAGGCTGCAGGCTGTGTGACTTTCTTCTGATTGGTTGGTGATAAGGTAACAGGGTGATGCTCCAGGAATCCTGTGCTCGGCCTAAACTTACTACCTTCCATCTGGGTGGGTGCCTTAGTTCCTGCAGAACTCAAAGATGTTGTTATGTGTATTCCTTGAGGAGGAACCAGGACCCTGCCCCAAGACTGCACTACTGTTTCTTAACTGCTCCCCCCTTGTTTCTGCATTCCCTCCCTTCCCTGATTAGCAACTATTTGAACCTGCCCTTAGGAACTCTGGGAAGGTCATGGAGGCTAAATGAAGCCTATTTCCTACAAGCAAGAAATAGAGGACACAGAAAGGGTTTGCACCCGAGAGGCTTACAGGGTCTTGCTTGGTTTCAATAACAAGAGATGATATTGTTTCTTAGCACAGTTATACCAGATACCTGAAAAGGTGACACCATGTATTTCTGGGACCATTCCTGCTTTTGACAAGATCACAAAGAAATCTGCAAGCCTGAGTGATCTTGCCCTGGGACACATTTTGGTCATATGCTAGGAGACTCTAGTAATGTGCCAGAATCTTTTTACTCTTATTTTTCAGGTTACATCTGCTACAGTGTGATAATGATGTAAAATTGGCATTGTTGGTAAGATTTTAATAATGATATTGATGGTCAAATATGTTGGGAAATTGAGTTAAAAGCCCCACCCCCCACACTGGCTTTTCCAAAGGCTAGGCATATTCATGTTGGAATATTGATGTGTATATTGTATAAATGTTACACCTAATGTAGCTGCTCAGATAGGATTGATTGTTTTGTTATGTGGGAACTATGACCATAGGGTGGAGTGGGATGGGAGTGGAGGTGAGGGGATGGGGGGTGGTGGCCTCTGTTTATAAGAAAGAATTTATCTAGTCTTTGTTCAGAGTTCCTGGCACAGAGCTTCTAAAACCCTTGGAATTTCCCTAGAGATCAGAGTGTCTTTGTAATTCATGAGCTGTTGGATCACATCTGAGTTTATGCTAATAAGATGACTCAGGGTGAGCCTTTAGATAGCCTCAGGTTAGGGACTGGTTGAGCTTGTGGTATTAGCCTGACCTCTCAACCTCCAGGGAGGGGATGGGGCTTGGTCATGTGGCCAGTGATTTAATCAAGCTTGCCTATGTAATGACCAGCTTCCCAGGTGACTCAGTGGTAAAGAATCCACCTGCCAATACAGAAGATGCTGGTTCAATCCCTGGGTTGGGAAGATCCCCCAGAGGAGGAAATGGCAACCATTATTCTTGCTTGGGAAATGCCATGGACAGAGGAGCCTGGCGGGTACAGTCCATGGGTTTGCAAACATCAGGACATGACTTAGCAACTAAGCAACAAAGCAACAAATGTAATGACACCCCCAGCAAATTCTGAGACACTGAGCTCTGTGGAGCTTCCTGGTTGCTGAGCACATCTGTGTGCCAGGAGGCTGGTATCCCTGATTCCAGGGCAGAGGGCACAAAGCATTGTTTGGGGACTTCCCAAACCCCGCCTATGTCTCTCTCTTCATTTGGCTCCTCCTTTACAGTAAAACTGCAATCTTAAGTATTGTGCTTTCCCGAGTTCTATGAATCATTCTAGTGAAACATCAAACCGAGGGAATCATGGGAACCCTCGAATTTATAGCCAGTTGGGCAGAAGTACAGGTGGACTGGGGACTCCCCCAGGTGTGGCTGGTGTCTGAAGCGAGGACAGGTTTTTTTGGAACTGGCCCTGCTCTGACACCTGTGGCATTTGCTGCTAACTCCAGGTGGTCACCATCAGAACTGCATCTCTGGGTACCAGTTGGTGTCAGAGCAGATTCCAATTTTTATTCCATTCCCCAAAGGCTGGCAAAGACTCTACTCAGCTTCTCAGCCCCTCAAATTCCTTGCCTGGACTCATCTGGTGCCCACTGGGGCAAGGCAATGCCAAACTCTCAGCTTACCACTCTCGGTTTTCTTTTTCTGAATTTTGACCCACTACGTGTTCATTGTCTTGTTTAGATCTTCAGTCCTCCGATTAGATGCTTTTCATATTCTGTCCAGATTTTGTAATTTCTCAGTTTGGCCTGTGTAGCCAGTTTGTCCATTAATGGAAACATAAATCCCTCTTTTCATAGATTTTTTTAAACTTGTGGTTAAAAATACATATTAACATGAAGTTTATAATTTAAACCATTTTTAAGTGTACAATTCAGCGGCCTTTCGTGCATTTTCAGTGTTGTTCAGTCATCACCACGTACCTGGTTCCAGGTTAGTTCCCTAGTTTCAGTCGTCACCACTCCCCAATTCCACCTAGCTACATTTTCATCACCTCAGAAGGAACCCCCACGTCTGTCGCCAGTCTCTCTCCACCTGCTCTCCACCTGGCTCCTTGCAGCCACTCGTCTGCTTTCTGTCTCTGTGCATGTGCCTATTCTGGACACTTCACATGAATGGAATCACAGCATCGAGGTCTTTCGTGTCTGGCTTCTGTCACTTAGCATGTTTTCAAGGTCATGGATTTTTTTTTTTCACATGTGGTGTTTTCTTGTTTTCAGAATTTTCTGTAGTCACTGGTTTTGATTTCCTCTTTGACTCAGAAGGTGTTTAGAGACTGTTTCCTAGTTTTTATTCTATTTTTATGATTCATTGGTCACTTTTGGTGTACTATAGACAGAAAATATGACTGATTCTATTTCTGGCTTTTTGTAAATTATTTTGTTTACAGCCTATTGTACCATCAGCTTATACAAGTTTCATGAGGGCATGAAAATAAGATATGGTCTCAATATTCAGGGTATGTATATATCATATATATGCTCTATTTTCCTATTTAACCTGCTAGTTAGTGATCTCTCATCAATTTTATTAAATATATTATTCAAAATCTCTAAATCACAACTTATTTTTTTTCTGTCTGATTTGTCAAGATCTGAGACAGGTGAGGTAAAGCACCTTATTATACTTTTATTTCTGTACTTATTTCAGTATCATAATCTGTAAATTAGTCCTTTTAATTGTTATATTTTTACTTTGTTTTTCAGTGTTGTTATTTATTATAGCATTCCATAGTGTAAATTCAGCCTGTTATTATTAACAGAATTCTTGCCTGCTTTTCGTTTGTAATTCACACGCAATGTTTCTTCCCCCATTAATATCAGCCTTCCTGGGCTTTTTTGTTTTAGGCATATCTCTCATTGATAACATATAACTGTCTTTCATTTTCTTTTAAACAGAGAGTTTTTATTAGTTTTTCATCCCTGTAACAGATAGGTTTAGTCTACTTCTGTTGTCTTTCGTGTTCTCTGCTTTTGTGCTTCTGTGTGGCCTGTTTTTGTTGCTTTCTGGCAATCTGGAAGGTATTCAGAACACTTCTAGTTCCACTGGTGGTTACCTCTATAATTTTAAATAATATGTTTAATCACTATTTTTCAATTTTTTATCTTCAGAAGAGAAACAATATCATCTACATTCTCCTAAGAAAAATAAAGAACACTGGTGATTTAAACAGTATTCCTTGCAGCTGCTTTGGAAAGTTGTATGGCAATTCTTCAGAAAATTAAACAAAGAATTACCATATGACCCAGCAATTTCACTTCTGAGTATAGAAGTGAAAGTAGAAACTCTGACATATGTTTGTACAACCATGTTCATAGCAGCATTATTCACAATAACCCCAAAGCAGAAGCAGCCTGAGTGACCAGCAACAGATGAATGGACATACAAAATGTGGCTTCTGAATATTATTCAACCTTAAAAATGAAGGGAATTCTGACACATGGTACAACATGCGTGAACCTAGGAGATGTGCTCAGTGGATTAAGAAGCCAGTCACAAAAGGCAAACAGTGTAGGAGTCCTCATACAAGGTTCCTAAGGCAGTCAAGTCCCGAGAGACCGAAAGTGAGGCGGTGGTTGCCAGGGGCTGGAGCAAGAGGGATGCTGAGTTAGTGTTTACTGGGTACGAAGTTCCAGTTGGGAAGATGAAAAAAAGTTCTTGAGATGGATGATGGTGATAGGCTGTACAACAATGTGGATGTACTTAATGCCGCAGAATTGTATACATTATTAAATGGCTAAAATGGTAAATTTTATTTATGCATATGTTACCAAGATATACATAAACAAACAAACAAACACCAATCTCTTTTCCTTTGATTCCCTCCCATCTTCTTTTTAAATGACAATTTGAGATTCTTTCCCCCCATAACTTATTAGCAACAACAACATTTTTAGGGCTTTTTTTGTTGCTGTTCATAACTACAACCATAGCATTAATTGCTTGGTAAATAAAATCATTATAGCTACATATGCTTAATTATATCTTTAAATAGGTTTAATGCCCACCACCAGTCTTTTTATACCTCATTTCCCTCTATGTAAGTTCTTTTCTTTTTTCTTTACATGGAAAAACACTTTTTTTTTTGAAGTATAGTTGATTTACAATGCTGTAAATGTTAGTTTCAGGTGTATGGCAAAGTGATTCTGTTTGTAAGTTCTTAATTTATATTCATCTTTTGGGTTGTTTTTATCATGTCTTTGAATAGAGTGAGAGATTTCCTGACAATAGAGTGGATGATAAGAATGTTA
Source organism: Bos grunniens (assembly GCF_055505025.1). NCBI lineage: Eukaryota > Metazoa > Chordata > Mammalia > Artiodactyla > Bovidae > Bos > Bos grunniens. The sequence continues at coordinate 87,493,671 of NC_141174.1, read as the reverse complement.
CTGTGCTGTCTTTGGAGGAGAGTCGTCCAGCCTGGGCCTGAAAACAGCTTTCCCACTGTTGCAGGCTCCCGGCTGAAGCACATTGCCCTTCGGCTTCCCTCAACTCTTGCCCACACTTTGTCCGTCATCCCTCACTAACTCTCCTCCGTCATCCAGCTCGAGGGCGGCTCTGTTTCCACCACTCCTGAGCGCCAGTGCCCCCTCTTCCTTCCACGTGTTCCGTCCGCTTTCTCTTCTCTCCTTCCCTTTGGCCCTCCCCGACTCCTGCCCCTCACTATTCCTTTTCTTCATCCTGTCTTCTTCTCGTTTTAGAGCTGGGTGACAGGCAAGCATGTAGGTTACCATATCAGGCTTTTCATCTGGTCTGTGGTTGCCCTCGTCCCTGGGTGGTCAAGAACACAGTATTCCTTTCTGCACTAGTTTGTATTCTGGCTGCTTTTCAGAGTGTGCAGCCCACGGCCCAGCCTCTCAGAAGCCCCACCCTTGCCAGCAGCCCAGAGCTCACAACTCTGTCCTCTGCTTTTTTCCTACAGACGACCCGTTTATTTCCTAGTCTGACATCTCGGGAGGGTGGGTGAGACCACATCTCTTATATCAGTGTCTAGATGGAGCATTTGCTAGTTCAGGCCAAGACATCATGAGTTGCGTTTTTATTGCTTTCCCAATCCTTGTGTGCAGATTTTATTGTGCTAGGAGTTTAAAATGTAATAAACAAGGAGGAAAAAAAATTTTTTTTTTAAGTCACTCTGGCTAAAGACTCCAGCCTAACAAAATCTTTAACAGACCCTTGTAAGTCCTGTTGCTGGGGAGTATTTGTCCAACAGACCTGGAACAGTTTAAAAAAGGAGGAGTGGGGGTTTGGTTAACATTAAAGAAACACAAAGATTTTTCATCTGGCTCTGGGGGAGACCAGAGCCACAGAGGGAACAAGAAAAGAAAGAGGGGTTTGAGCATTTTTGCAAACAAATGATAAAACTGCCTTTTAAAGAAAGAGGGGGGAGACCCCTTGTCCAAACAAGACTTTTGCCAGGGTAGGAAATCATTTCTGCAATTGTTTACAATGCTCAGGCAGCCCGTCCAAAGTCAACATGGCCTGGGAGCGTTGCCCTGGAGCCTCCTGCTCTTTGCCAGCCGCCTGCCAGCTCGGGCTCAGCTATTTCTGGGACTTAGTTCCCTCCCTTGAAAAACAAACTGTGGCCCTCACTGTCATCCCCAATAAAACCCCCAGTTTCTTCAGCCTTAATCATGTTTTCCAGAAGAGTTGTCCAACTGGGGGCCTGGATGCTAAGTGCTGGATGTTGGAGAGCCAGTGGGGGGAGAGGCCTTTGACTTGCAAGGTGGAAATTTCCACTGCACTCCAAGGTGGCTTCCCCTGTGGCCAAGGAAACCTACTCTGTCTCTACAGAGGAGGCCCTGGCTAATGCATGTCCTGAAATGTATGCCCTTTCGTACAATTCATCCCACAAATCCACAGCAAAGTTTGCCTTTACTAAAAAGCGCTGTAATTACTAGGAATAGCCCTTTATATCTGGCTATCACTTTCACGTAGAAAAGACTTCTGCTTTTGTTATCTTATTTGATCTCTGCCATGAGAAAGGCATTAAGCTCATTTATTTAATTTGTTTCCTAGTTTTGTGTTAATAATAGATGGTTTGAAATTTTTTAAGGGAAAATAAAATCTCCTACTCTGACTCCCATCCTCCAGTCTCCACCCTCCCATAGGTAACCACTGTCGTTCATTTCTTGTGTATCTTTCCAGAAGTGCTTTAGGTTTATGTAAGCAACTTGGAGTGGTGCCAGGAGAGAGCGTTGCACTGAGACAAGAGTCCTGGGCACTAGGCCTAGTTCTGCCTCTGATCTGCTGTGTGGTATAGTACATGCCACTTTCCTTCTCTGGACCTCATTTATGTCACTTGGGAAAGTGGGAATACCAATAGCCAGTGTTCATTAGGCTTATATGAATTACATGTGAAACCAAGCAAGACCCTGTGGGGCTCCTGAGCCAAAGCCTTTCCATGTCCACTGTTCCTTGTTTGTAGGGAACAGCTTCCATGAACTTCCCTGAGTTCTGAAGGACGGATTCAAACAGTCGCTGATTAGAGAAGGGAGAGGGATACAGAGACAAGGAAAGAATATCCAACAAACAGTGATACCACCTTGGGGCAGGGTCCTGGTGCCATCGCAAGGGATACAGGTAGCAATATCTTTTGAGGTTTTGTAGAACTAAAACCTGGAGAAGGAAATGGCAACCCACTCCAGTGTTCTTGCCTGAAGAATTCCAGGGACGGGGGAGCCTGGTGGGCTGCTGTCTATGGGGTCGCACAGAGTCGGACATGACTGAAGCGACTTAGCAGCAGCAGAACTAAAACCACCAATAAATGGGAGATGTCAGCATTTTTCATTCTAGATGAAAGGAACCATAGAAACTCAGCAGATTACCTGAAGATTACTCATCAAATTATCTAAAGGAGTGCAGGCCCTGCACATACCCTAATCTTATCAGTAACCCTACCCTTGAACTCTTTGCTATAAAACTCCTCATTGAATCCTTCCAGATTGGAACACACGGTTTTCGAGAGGCATAAGCCCATCCTGTCCCCCTTTTCCTGGCAAAGCAATAAAGCTATTCTTTTCTACTTCACTCAAAACTCTGTCTCTTAGATTTGATCTGGCCCTGGTGCACAGAGGCTGAGATTTCAGCATCACATGTATTAGTTGAATTAAGTTCACCACACTATAAGGAAGCAGCATTAGCCTTAATTAGCAATGAGAAATGGAGAAGGCAATGGCAACCCACTCCAGTGTTCTTGCCTGGAGAATCCCAGGGGTGGGCGAGCCTGGTGGGCTGCCGTCTATGGGGTCACACAGAGTCGGACACGACTGAAGCGACTTAGCAGCAGCAGCAGCAATGAGAACACTGAGGCACAGAGAAATTAGATGACTTACCCATACCATAGCTAATTAGAGGAGAGCCTGAGCTGTATGAAGCTAGGTAGTCTAGCAGTAGAGCTCATGCTGCTTAGACCACTTCACTACTACACTGCCATTCACTGATGCTATTGACAATATTAATAAAGGCTATTATTAATGGGCAGGAGGCTGACCCAGAGTGGTTCTTCCCAAGTCTGATATCTATGGTTCTATGTTCAGTTCCTATGAAACTCTGGCCAGGCAGCTCTGACTCACTCAATGCCATTTAGATGGACAGCTGGCAAAGAGCTACAGACACCAGGGCAAGGCTCAGGCACAAACCCTGATATTAGCCCAGGGTCTCCCTCTCTGTCCCTCCAGGGACATTAGGACAACCCTTTAAAAACAATTTATTTTTTATTAAAAGTAGTAATGTACATAATTTAAAAAGTCAGCTAGTATTTCGAGATTTATAACAAAAATAGTGTATCTCAAACAACCCCTTAACCCTTTAGCTACTTCATTATGTATTGATCTCCATTATTTGAAATCAGGGGTTTACTTTTTCTGGACAAGGGCAAAGCTTTTCTATAAAGGCTGCATAGTAAATGTTTTCAGCTTTGAGGCTCATATAAATGGTTCTTTATATGCAAGAGTTCTTTGTTGCAACTGTTCTACTCTTAAGTAGAAAGCAGTGTAGGTAAATTGAGTCAGTATTGATATTTCCCAATACAACTATATTTACAAAAACAGATTTGACCTGTGCACTGTAGTTTGCTGATACATGTTCTAATTCTTAAAACTTATAATTTTTAATTTTCTTAATTTATCATTTTAAGCATTGCTCATTAATTTTCTATTAGAGTGGATTAAGACTGTACTTCTGTTATTTACTCTCTTGCAGTTATTTCTCCTACCTAGTCATCTTAATAGACTCATAGCATAGTATTAGTCATTCAGTCATATCTGACGCTTTTGACCCCATGGACTATATCCTGCCAGGCTCCTCTGTAAGAATGCTGCAGTAGGTGGCCATGCCCTTCTCTAGGGGATTTTCCTGGCCCAGGGAATGAAACTTGGGGCCTCCTGCACTGCAGGCAGATTCTTTACCATCTGAGCTATTAGAGAAGCCCCAAGTTATAGCATAATTATCAGTTAAATCAGTATTCAATGTTTGCATTATTGTGACTGAGTAAATACTATTCTCTGCTGAGCCAAGTAGTATACCAAGTGATATTTCCTATTTCCTTTCTCAGACAACTTTTGTTTTTATGTGGAATTGATAACTATTGCATTCTTTTTCTTCATTTGTATAGTTCCTTGACTTTCAACAGCTTCTCTCAGATAATTTTCTACATGGTTAAATATTTTTTTCCCCAAGTGCCATTGTTTTACTGAAGCCCCTCCCAGAGCCCTCCAGCTTCCTGCTCCAACATGGTCTGGGTATTCCCTTTGGGCTTGGGTTCAGCTCTTATCCTAGGAAGAAAGGAGAAATCCACTTAATCTCTTTTCTGTGTTGGATTTCTTTTACCTAGATCCCATGTCTTTTTGTCTGACTTACTTCCTCCTTTTGCTGGAGCACATCCTCTAGTAACTACTTTAGAAAATGTATATGGGAGGTAAAATTTTGAAATTTAATATATCTGAAAATGTTTTTAATCTACCATCAGTAGTCTTGAGTGATAGCTTTCAGGGTGTAGAATTCTAGATTGGAAATAATTTTTTGGTCACTATTTTAAAACATACAGGTTATTGGAATTCTAATAACTTTTGGATACTCAGTTCTTTGTCTACAATATGTTTTTTCTTCTCTAGAGGTTTTTATGTTCTTCTCTTTATTCCTAAAATTCTTCAATTTCAATGTGATGTAACTTGGTGAGGCCTAATTTCTAGTTATTGTGCCAGGCACTCAGTAGACCCTTTTAATTTGAACATTCATATCCCTTAGTTCTGAGAAATTTCTTTGTGATGTTTCTTTTATAATTTCCTATCTTCATTTTCTCTGTTCTAGCTTTCTGAAGCTCTAAAAAAATTCATTAGGTTTTAGTCGTTGGATTGAAACCTTAGTTTTCTTTTATTTTTTCTCTTTTTCTTTTTAATTTCCTTTTTTGGGAAATTTCCTAGACTTTAACTTCCAATCCTTCTATTTAAATTATTTTTTGTCTTGTTCTTTGTTGTTTTTATTGTAGCATGTTCTTTTTATACATTCACAGGGTCTTCTCTTACTCTTCTGAAGATATTAAGTACGGCTGTGATTGTTTTGTTTCATTCTGCTCTCTGCACTGTCCTTGTTTCCTCTAAGCTCTTATTTTCTGTTTTTTTCTGTCTTTAATGTTGGAGGCTTTCTTCAACTTTACTAGAAACCTTTGTTTATTCTTATTAAAGAGTGAGTCCCTGAAAAGCTTTATGGAATTTCTATATTCATAGACAGGATTGTCAATGGTGGGCCACACTCAAGGGAACAGCGTAGGCAGTGTATTTTTTGAAGGAACTCTTCAGTGTCATTGTCAACAAAGCCTCTTATTTTTAGCATTCTGAATTACCTGGTGCCCCCAGTTACTGAGACTTTCTGGGTTTCTACAGGGTGAATGGGCTTACTTCTCATGGTGTCATGAATGTGCAGCCAAAAAGAGCTGGCTTTTCCTACCCTGATAAGACAGACTGGATCCCTCTATCAGCTTTTCACCCTCCTAGCACATGGACAACTCTTTCCCCCAATTGTTTCCGTTCTTGTTCTGTTATCCTTGTGTACCTAGAATTTGCTGTTACTGCAATGAGCATACCCCACTCCCCCAACTGGTCTCTTGGCCTCCATCCTTGCCCTTTACAGTCTGTGGTGGTGGGGGGGGGGATGGTCTTTAAACACATAAGTCACAACACCAGAATATAGACATTCCATAGGATACTGCCCTAACCTCTTTGATAATCAAAGCATGATAAGAAGGGGAGTGAAGTGAGAGACTGTCCAAGATTTAAAATATTTAGGAAACACTAAAACAATGCAATGTCTGATCCCGAGTTAAACCAAATTATGAACAATTGTTGAAATTTGAATACAGATATGAAAGAATCGTTAATTTTGTTAGGAACAAAATCGTGGTTATGTAGGAAATGCCTTTTTCAAGAGATGCATATTTAATTATGATGAAATGTCACAATGTCTACAAATTTGTTTTCAAAAACTCAGCAAAGGTTAAAAGGGTGAAGCAAACATGGGAGGATGTTAATAATTATTAAATCCAGGTGGCAGGGATGCTGAAAACTCGGCCTCTGTGCACTGGCACTGAATCAAATCTCAGAGACAGAGTTTTGGGTGAAGTAGAAAAGAAGAGCTTTATTGTTTTGCCAAGCAAAGGCGAACACAGTGGGCTCATGTCTCAAAAACTGTGTGTCCCAACCCAGGAGGATTCGGTGAGGAGTTTTATAGCACCAGTTCGAGGGTGGGGCTGCTGACAACCTTCAGGTGCATGCAGGACCTGCACTCCTTTAATCCGGCCTCAGGTGGTCTCCTCTGGAATGAAGAAGATTGCTGCTGCTGCTAAGTCGCTTCAGTCGTGTCCGACTCTGTGCGACCCCATAGACGGCAGCCCACCAGGCTCCCCCGTCCCTGGGATTCTCCAGGCAAGAACACTGGAGTGGGTTGCCATTTCCTTCTCCAGTGCATGAAAGTGAAAAGTGAAAGTGAAGTTGCTCAGTCATATCTGACTCCTAGCGACCCCATGGACTGCAATCCACCAGGCTCCTCTGTCCATGGGATTTTCCAGGCAAGAGTACTGGAGTGGGGTGCCATTGCCTTCTCTGTGAAGAAGGTTAACACCTTCCATTTGTTGAGGGTCTTAGTTCTGCAAAGAGCTCACACATATTGTTCTGTGTATTCCTTGAGGCAGAAATAGGACCCTGCCCCAAGGCTGTACTATTATTTCTTGGCTGCTCCTTCCTTGTCTCTGCATCCCCTCCCTTCCTTGATTAGCAGCTGTTTGAATCGGCCCTTTGGGACTCGGGGACGGTCATGGAGGCTGGAGTCTGTTCTCTACAAACAAGAACTGGGGGACCCAGAAAGGTTTCCAGGCTCAGGAGCCCCACAGAGTCCTGCGTGGTTTCACTAGTATGCGTTTTCCTACTTTCCGTACTTTGGAAAATTTTTTAAAAAGTTGGGGAGGCACTTCCCTGGTGGTCCAGTGGCTAAGACTCCTCGCTCCCAGTGTAGGGGGCCTGGGTTCGATCCTTGGTCAGGGAACTAAATCCCACATGCCACAACTAAGAGTTTGCATTCCGCTTCTAAGAGTTCACACGCCACAAGTAAAGATCACGCATGCCGCAAAGACGAAAGATCCCTCGTGCCACGACTAAGACCCGCTGCAGCCAAATAAATAAAAGGGGTGGGAGGGAGGGTGACCATGTTAAGCTAGTCAAGCCTTTCCATGGTTTCCCAGCTCCTTAAAGTAAAACCCAAAGCTTTTCTTGTGGCCTTCAAGGCCCTGTGAGATCTGATCCCTGGATCTCTGCTCCAGCTGGTCTTCCCTGTTCGTAGAATCCCAGCAGCACTACCCTCCGCACTGTTCTCACCAAGTTCATCGCCGCTGCCTCAGGGCCATTGCATTTACTGTTGCTCTGCCTGGCACATTCTCCCCTCCCCCAGCCCCCAGCCCCCAGCCCATGCCCCAGAGTCAGTGAACCACTTACTTCCTCATTCAGGACTCCGCTTCAATATCCAATCTGTAAGAAAGAGTTTTCCTGACTGTTTGTCTAATATAACATTTTCTTCTCCAGAAGAAGAAAGTTGCTCAGTCGTATCCAACTCTTTGTGACTCCATGAACTATACAGTCCACGGAATTCTCCAGACCAGAATACAGGAGTGGGTAGCCTTTCCCTTCTCCAGGGGATCTTCCCAACCCAGGGATGGAACCCAAGTCTCCCGCATTGCAGGTGGATTCTTTACCAGCTGAGCCACAAGGGAAGCCCAAGAATACTGGAGTGGGTAGCCTATCCCTTCTCCAGGGGATCTTCCTGACCCAGGAATCAAACTGAGGTCTCCTGCATTGCAGGCAGATTCTTTACCAACTGAGCTATGAGGGAATTCCTCTTTTTCCTGCTTCTTGTTTCTTATCATTTACCTTTTTAAAAAAATGTACCTCATGAAATTTAACCATTTTGAAATGTACAATTCAATGACAGTCAGTGCATTCATATTGTTGTCAAACCATCACCACCATCCATCTCCAGAACTTTTTCATCTTCCCCATCTGAAACTGTCCTCATTAGACACTAACTCCTCATTCACTGCTTCTCCATCCCCTGGTACCCACCATTCTACTTTCTGTCCCTATGAATTTGACTATTCTATGTACCATATATAGATGGAATCATACAGGCTTTGTTACTTTGTGTCTGGCTTATTTCACTTGGCATAATTTCTTCAAGGTTCATCTATGCCAGCATTTCCTGTCATGTGCATTTTGTCTATTTATTTGTGCGTTTACTTATGATCATTACTGTCTCCCCTCCCACCCCCACTGGAAAGTAAGGTCCTTGGGGACAAGAACTCTGTTTTGCTGGTTCATCGAGAGCAGTGCCTGGTCACAGAGTAAGCATTCAAAACATATTTGTTGAGTAACTGGCCTCCTGTTGAGGCAATTTCCTTTTTTTTGCATAGAGCTGGTCTTCTTCACTGAGCATGACTTGTACATTCAGCAAGCAATTTTTAGCTCCCACTGTGCTGAACACTCTGGGGGATGGAAAGATAAGATAGTAAAACATGTGGCTGAGAGGGTAAAAGTGATGGAATGATATCTATTTTCAGTGGTGTTTTTCTGCACATCATTTGCTCCCCTTTTTCTTTTTTCTTTTGAAGTAGAGTTGATTGACAGTGTTGTGCTAATTTCTGCTGTACAGCAAAGACTCAGTTATATAGATATATACATCCTTTTTTAATATTCTTTTCCTTTCTGGTTTATCCCAGGAGTTTGGATATATTCCCCGTGCTGTACAGCAGGACCTCGTTTATGCGTTCTAAACATGATCGTTTGCATCTACTAACCGCAGACTCCCAGTCCATCCCTCTCTCTGCCTCCTCCTTGGCACCCACAAGTCTGATCTCTATGTCTGTGAACCTGTTTCCGTTTTGCAGATAGGCTCATTTGTGCAGTGTTTCAGATTCTGCATATAAGTGATTTCATGTGGTATTTGTCTTTCTCTTTCTGAGCACTTAGTATGATCATCTCTAGGCCTATCTATGTTGCTGCAAATGGCATTATTTCATTCTTTATTATAGTTAAGTAGTATTCCATCGTATATATGTACCACATCTTCTTTATCCATTCATCTGTCAGTGGACATTTAGGTTGTTACCATGTCTTGGCTATTTGTATATTTTGGAGACTAAGCCTTAGTCGGGTACATCATTTGCAAATATTTTCTCCCAGTCCGTAGGTTGTCTTTATGATGTTTTTTAATCGTTCCCTTTGCTCTGCAAAAGTTTGTAAGTTTGATTAGGTCCCATTTGCTTTTTTTGTTTTTATTTCTATTGTCTTAGGAGACTAACCTAAGAAAACACTGGTATGATTTATGTCAGAGAATGTTTTACCTCTGCTCTCTTCCATACTCCCCCTTTAGCTGATAATAGCAATGAGATTTTCCATTCGGGAGTTTCCCCTCCCCATTTTCAGTCTATGTGGTTCTGAGGGATTCATCTTATCCTCTGACTTCAAGGAAACACAAGCAACCCAGGCTTGCCAATAACACCCAGAAACTTTTGCTGCAATCATGGGGGAAAATGCAGCTATTCAACTATGCTATAGAACTGAGATAATGTTAACCTTGAGCTATGATGACTTACTTCATTGAAAGTTTATGTTTGAGAATGAAGACAACCCTAAAGAAATCAGAATTAAGAGATGGACAAAACGAAACTGAGTTCTTATAACACTGCTTCCCTAGATCCAGCCATGCCTAAAGGCAAAGATCTAGTTCCTGGAATTGTCAGCTTTGTGAGCCAATACATTCTTAACACCTCCCCACTTATTTGTTATTAGTCTTACTTTCATTTGAATTGGATTTATATTTCTGACCAATATAAGGGAGTTGGACAAAATGTCAAGTGGGTTGCCTCTTGGGCAACATGTAAGGAAATCCTTCTGTGGAGGGAGGATCAGGTGCTTGTGGGGTTAGGAAACTCAGGGTGGTTATCCAAGAAAAAGTTAAAGGAGCTGGGATATTCACTAAGGAAGAGAAGCTTCTGGGAAACAGGGATATGCATATCCTTATATATGTAAAAAGCTGTCACATGGGAGGGGAACTAGATTTGCTTTATTTTATATATATATATATTTTTTTTTTTGCTGTGCTGGGTCTTTGTTGCTGCATGGGCTTTTCTCTAGCTGCAGTGAGTAGGGGTTACTTCATTGTGGTATTTGAACTTCTTATTGTAGTGGCTTCTCTTGCCATGGAGCACAGGCTCTAGGCATGCGGGCTCCGGTGATTGTGGCTCAGCGGTTGCGGTTCCCGGCTCTAGAGCACAGGCTCAATAGTTGTGGTGCACGGGCTTAGTTGCTCCATGGCAGGTGGGATCAGGGATCAAACCCTTGTCTCCTGCATTGGCAGCCAGATTCGTTACCACTGAGCCATCAATGAAACCTTAGATTTACTTAAAATGATGCAAGAGGGAATATCAGTGGCAACAGATGAAGGTGTTCAAGAAACAGGTGTCAGTTGAATTGAATGAAAAATTTTGAGGTTTCAGGAGTAGCCAAAGATACAGTGGTAGCTTGGAAGTGAATGGATCCAAGGTTGGGATGTATACAGTAAGGAAAAAACGCAACCCTGTATGGGTCTCATTCTAGACAACCCTTGAGTTCCATTTAGTCTGGATTCTCTGCCTGTGCTGATTGATGCAGACAGAGAATAAGTCCGTTACTTGAAGACTTTAAATATACAACCCCTCCTCCTCACTGCTGGGCCCAGTATCAACATCCTGGAAGTTAATTACAAGATTGTCCAAAACCACAATGGACATGGGCTGAAAGTTGTGTTGGTCTATGGGTTATTATAGAAGTGGGCTTTCCCAAGGATTGTGAAAAAAGTTGTTCTTATTTGATTAGTCTTTTCTGTCAGACAATATCTGGAACCAAAACACGTGCTTTGGTTTTGTTAAGAATTATATTTAATGTGAAGAGTCTGGGTCACAGCCCTGGAGAGTTTCTGGATGGCAACCACAGCACAGGCTCCCAACATGCTACTACTGGGACTTCCCCAGTAGCTCAGTGGTAAAGAATCTGCCTGCCACTGCAGGAGATGCAGGAGATGCGTGTTCGATCCCTGGGTTGGGTAGATCCCCTGGAGAAGGAAATGACAACCCACTCCAGTATTCTTGCCTGGAGAATCCTGGGGCCAGGGGAGTCTGGCGGGCTACAGTCCATGGGGTCGCAAAGAGTAGGACACGACTGAGTGATTGAGCATGCAAGCAATATGCTACTGTCCTGGGGCCCACACTGTTCTTGTGGTAACACGGGTCTATAAAGAAACATCAAACTCTCATCAGCTTGTCTCCTGTGGTCCCTCAGACCTTGTTTTTGGACCAGTACACAGTCTTCAGAAGGTGTTTCCGGATAAGAAGAAAAGCTATAGTGATGAAGAAAACATATCATTATGACGTGGCAGAAACAGTTAGGGCTTTGGAGTTAGACAGAACCAGGTTTGGTTTCTGATTCTATCTTGGATCAGCCACTCCATTTTCCAGAGTCTCAGTTTCTTCACTTATAAAAAGAGGATAATGACACTCTTTTAATGGAGTATTTTGAGGATTAAAGATGGTACTATTAGGTGCTCATTACAGAGGATGGATGCTTGTTGAAAGAATGAAAAAATATTTAAATAATGGTAGCTAGTGGTCCAGAAGTACAAAGATGAAGATGCGCTTCTGTGGAACAAGTTGTCTTCTAAGAATTCGCTTGAATCTTGTTCTTTCAACATGAAAGCTACTGCTGAAGATGAAAAACTTCAAGGCAAGATCAATGATGAGGACAAAGATTCTTGATATATGTAATGAAATAATCAACTGGCTTAATAAGAATCAGACTGCTAAGAAGGAAGAATTTGAACATCAGGAGAAGGAGCTGGAAAAAGTCTGCTACCCCATTGGTACCATGCTGTACCAGAGTGCAGGAGGCAGGCCTGGAGGGCTTCCCTGGTGGTGGAGCTCCTCCATCTGGGGGTGCCTCCTCTGGGCACACCATTGAAGAGATTGATTAAGCTAACCTAGCATATGAGTTTAGCATCATTCCACACAAAACACTGAAGGACCCAAATTGATAGTAAATTTCATGATGCTTTTAAAGTTGAGCTGCTATAGTACATAACTGGGCATTCCTGACACTTGGATATGAATATTTACACAGGGAAAGGAAATATTATTGCACTCTATAAGCACTGTATTGTAAGTGAAAAAAGCAACATCTTAAATAAAATTATATTTAAAATTGGCACAGGGACTTTTCTGGTGGTACAGTGAATGGTTAAGAATCCGCCTTCCAACGAAGAGAACATGGGTTTGATCCCTGGTTGAGGAACTAAATAAAGATCCCACCCTCAGTGGGGCAACTAAGCCCGTGTGGCAACTACTGAGCTCACAGACCTCAACCAGAGAACCCATGCGCCCCAGCTACTGAGCGCGTGTGCTACAACCAAGACCCCACATGCTACAACTAAGACTGGATCCAGCCAAAAAATAATAACAAAATAGACACATAAGTATTTAAAAAATTGCACACACATGCAAAAAAGATTTCTAGAAGACCAAAGGGCCTTCAAAACCCAAAGGTGGCCCTTAAATGGTTGATTTTTAGGTACAAGGAGGCAAGTGAGAGAGAGAGTTATTTTCTTGGGAGGAGGTCAAGAAAAGTATGAAAAATAGCTGGAGACTTTCAATGCTTTGTGTGGGAGATTCTGCCAGTCACCCTGCCAAATCCATCCCCCTTCTTTCCTGGGCGTGTAGCTAGATCATATTTCTCTTTCCCTTTTGTGGTTAAGGGTAGCCCTGTGACCAAATTCTCTCCAGTGGAATATGAGGGGTAATGATATGTAGCATTAGGGGGCTCAGGCCTTAAAATGATGGGCGTGTCTCCCCCTCTTTTCCTTCCCACCAACTGCAACCCAGATGTGGCTGCAAAACCAGCGTCAGTCATGCAAATAGATTATAAAAGGGCTCTGGAGATGGTAGAGCGACAAGTTGGAAGGAACCTGGGTGTTGACAAATTGCGTGCAGCTGAGCTGCCAGGCATCGTGGAGTATTACAGGAGAGAAAAATAGGCTTTTCTGCTCCCTAAACCATAGTTTTATCAGGTCTCTCTATTATAGCAGCTGAGCCTTGCCCTAACGTCTGTTATAGACCGTCTTGAGTAGGCATCCATTTCTGAAAGCTGGTTTCTTTTCCTTTCAGTTGTGATATAGCAGGGAAAGCCCTAGACTCAAGAAATTTGGCTGCATTGTGAGAATGATTACCAATGTGTGCTTTGCCTTATAAATTGACAGTTTTTCTTTGTGAGACATAGTTTCCTCATCTGTAAAATAGCAACCACAGAAGTATGAGGAGCGTAAGTGAAACTTTCATAAATTGTCACAGACCACACATGTGTGAGGGCCTCTTGGTGTCCTGGGCAGTGGAGGGCACTAGACTTGCTCTGTTTCAGCCGAGAGTCAAGGTGGAGTCATCTGAAAAGGAGCTAGGGAACAAAAGTTGTTGGAATGTGATTTCTTGTCTCCTGGACCAATTGTTATACCGGAGGCCGGCCGTGGAATGTATGTACTCCTAGTCAGCTAATCATAAAAATATGCAGAATTATAGATACAGCAAGAGCTTGTGTAACACCTTACATTACAAAGAGCTGTCTGCAGAGGAGTGCAGCACTGAAAGTACAGCCATGGCCATCGTGAGGCCGCCTTCTGAGATAAATGCTGGCGTTTGGCTCTAAATGCCAACATCCTTAGCTAATTTAAGTAATGCATGAGCAGGAAGAATTTGGTGGCTGGGAGCCCAAGTGGAGTTGTATAAAGAACTCTTAAGAGCAGCTAGTAACCTCACAGCAGAAGGCCCGACTGCATGATGGGAAATGTAACATTTAATCAAATCTGGGATGGGGAGAGGGGTTGCTGAGAGGGCTGGGGGTGGGGGCTGGGGTCTTGGCAAGAGGCAGGCTGCTAAGGGGACTCTGGCAGGGTCTCCACCACACCACAGATGGTTTTTGTCTCTGTGGTTCATTTGTTCTGAGTGAAATCGGCCCCTTCCCAGATTAGAAGGTCCGCCACCCTCTTATTAAAGAGCCTGGAGGGGCTCAGCCAGAAGTTAGGGGGAAAGACATCTCTCCTGTTGAGAAGGAGGGCAGCCACTTACCTCTGATGTGAAGAGCCCTTAATTTTCTGAACTAGAAAGTCCTTCAGGAGATTGTCTCATCCATTCCCCACCTCCCCCACTGCCATCTCCAACTCTCAGTTGAGCAAATTGAGGCTCGGAGTAGGGATATAGCATTCTCAAGGTTGCACAGAAGAGTTAGGGTCCTTGGAGATTAACTCTTCCAATCCAAACCACCCTTCTGGCCTCCACCCTGTTATTTCACAAACACAATACCAAAGTGCAGAGAAAGTGACAAACTCAATTTCAGGGCAGAAAGGGGAGTAGTAGCCAGTTTCTCTGGTTCAACACCATGGAATTTTGATCATGAGAGTTCAGCATCTTCTCAGCTGAGGGTGCTGTGCATCAAAGGCTCTTCTCCGATCCAGTTTACTGAGTCTCTCTGCAGCTATTGGCAGCTGGGGAAGGGGTCTCTGCAGGATAGGAAGTGCTCTGCTGCCCAGACTGGGTCAGCTGCCTGTACTTGAATGAATCAGATGTGACCAGGAGGCAGGATATTTGCAGATGGTGGTCGTTCCTACAATAAGCAGATGGATGGAGAAAAGAAGAGATCATTCCCGGGAGAAGGGGATGCTAAGCAGATAGTACCCATGGACATAATACTGTAGCCTTGACCTCAACTGTCTTTGTCTGTAAAATGGGGACAGTAATTACGCCCACGCCATAAGGCTGTTACGAAGATTAAATAGCATTATATGTAAAATCTGCTTTACATAAGCACCTAATACATAGCAGTTCCCTTCTCCCTTTGCATTTTCTTTTTTTTTTTTTTTGCTGCATGTGGGATCTTAGTTCCCTGACCAGGGATCAAACCTGCGCCACCTGCATTGGAAGAGCAGCGTCTTAACCACTAGACCACCAGCGAAGTCCCCTCCCTTTGTTTCTTCAAGAGTATTTCTGTACTTGCAAGCTATCTCCTGTACCAAAATTCACTTTAAAAGAGAAAGTGAACATTTGACCAGGAAGCTCCACTATGAAGAAGGGGAGCAATGTAACCAGGAAAGGAGGTAGCTAGAGGAAACAGAACGACTAGGAAGCTATTACAATAGGCCAGGAAAAAGATGCTTGTGGCTTGGTCCAGGGTAGTAGGAGAGAAAATGGAAAGAGAGACTTGGGACAGTTTTAAAATCACTACGAGCTATCACTTCACACCTGTCAGAATGGCTGTCATCAAAAAGAACACAAATAACAAATATTAGGAGAATGTGGAGAAAGGTGAACCTTTGTACACTGTTGGTAGGAATGTAAATTAGTGCAGCCACTGAGGAAAACAGTATGGAGGCTTCTCAGAAAGCTCAAAATAGAACTACCATATGATCCAGCAATTCCTCTTCTGCATGAAAGTGAAAGAGGAAGTTACTCAGTTGTGCCCGACTCTTTGCGACCCCGTGGACTATACAGTCCATGGAATTCTCCAGGCCAGAATACTGGAGTGGGTAGCTGTTCCCTCCTCCAGGAGAATCTTCCCAACCCAGGGATCGAACCCAGGTCTCCCACATTGCAGGTGGATTCTTTACCAATTGAGCACAAGGGAAGCCCAAGAATACTGGAGTGGGTGGCTGATCCCTTCTTCAGCAGAGAACACAC
The DNA here is from genome assembly GCF_055505025.1 of Bos grunniens. Classification (NCBI taxonomy): domain Eukaryota; kingdom Metazoa; phylum Chordata; class Mammalia; order Artiodactyla; family Bovidae; genus Bos; species Bos grunniens. The sequence goes on along the minus strand of NC_141174.1, from coordinate 87,477,772 downwards.
ACACACACAATAGAATACTCAGTTCAGTTCAGTTCAGTTCAGTCGCTCAGTCATGTCCGACTCTTTGCGACCCCATGAATCGCAGCACGCCAGGCCTCCCCGTCCATCACCAACTCCCGGAGTTCACTCAGACTCACGTCCATCGAGTCAGTGATGCCATCCAGCCATTTCATCCTCTGTCGTCCCCTTCTCCTCCTGCCCCCAATCCCTCCCAGCATCAGAGTCTTTTCCAATGAGTCAACTCTTCGCATGAGGTGGCCAAAGCACTGGAGTTTCAGCTTTAGCATCATTTTTCCAAAGAACACCCTACTCAGCCATAAAAAGAATGAAATTTTGTTTGCAACAACATGGATGGACTTGGAGGGCATATAAGTCAGACAGAGAAAGATAAATACTGTATTATATCTCAAATGTGGAATCTTTAGAAAACAACAAGCTAATGAATATAGCAAAAAAGAAGTAGACTCAGAGACATAGAGAACAAACTAGTGGTTACCAGTGGGGAGATGGGGAGGGCTTAAGGGGTACAAACTCTTGGGTGTAAGACAGGCTATAAAGGATGTATTATATAACCTGAGGAATATGTCCAATATTTTGTAATGACTATAAATGGAGTGTGACTTTAAAAAATTCTATTAAAAATAAATTTTAAAAAGAGAAGTGGGGCAGATTTGAGATATTCTGAGAATTGACAGCACTTGGATGTGGGGAACAAGAGGTAGGTACAAATCAATAAGAGCTCCTCAGTTTAAAGTTTAATTGTTTTTTAAAAAAAACCTTATCTTCATTTTCTTTTTCCTGGGTGGTTTATTGACTGATTCTTTTTAAAAAAAAATTGTGCTTACTTTTTGAATTGTCAACAGTTTCACCCGATACAAAATCAAGATCTAAAAGGTGTACAGGGAAAATTCTCCCTCCACCAACCACTAGACCTCCCAGAAGGCAATGTGTATTCTGAATTTAATGCATATCACTCCAGAAATATTTTATGCATATAGAAGCAAATATATATATATGGATCACACACACAATGGAAATATTTCTCCCCTTTTATACAAATAAAAACATATAACAGACATTTTTCTGCACCTTGATTTTTCTACTTAAGAACACACCTTGAAGATTATTCCCATCGTAATTATCTTGCTACATAACAAATTACCTCTGAACTCAGTGGCTTCTGACAACATTTACATCTCAGTTTCTATAGGTTAGAACTGCTTACTTGGGTCCTCCGTTCAGGGCCTCTCCCAGGCTGCCATCAAGGTGTCAGCTGGGATCAGATGCCAAGTTGTGGGTAGGAGTCAGTCCCTTAGGAGCTGCCAGACCCTTGGCTTCTTCCCTTGCAGGACCTGGCTGCCTCTCCAACATGGCAGCTTACATCATCAGGGTAAGTGCCCTGAGAAGAGAGTGAGCAAATTGGAAGTCCCTAGCTTTTGAAAGCCCAATCTCTGAGTGACCTCCAAGGCCTTTGTTGTATTCTAGCTGTTGGAAAAAGGTATTAGGTCCAGCTGTTCCCCATCCCCACCCTAACCACCATAATCATCCACATACACAGGAGGGGATTATACACGGATGTAAATCCTGGGAGGCCAGATCACCAGCAGCTATTTCAGAAGCTGCTGACCACAATTCTCTCGAAGCACATAATAAAAAGCACAGTTGGTCTGTTGCAGCCTTCCGTCAAATGGATGGGCCCTTGTTCCTTTAACTGGGGTTCTGCTGATAGGCTGACCTGTTAACGTCTTTTACCCCTCCTGGTGGGGAAGTTCCTGAGAGTAGGGGTCTTGTGTGTGTGGTGTATGTAGTTGGCACCCAGCTATTACTATGCTCTTTGGGGTGTGTGTAGGGTGGAAAGTTTTGCTGGGTCTGTCTTGATCAAGAGTACACTGGGCCATAAACTGTTGCTTGTTCTTTATGGAACTGTGGGTGCTTTGAATGGATGTTTCAGAAGATTTGAGGAACTCCATTCCAGAGGACTGCAGAAAGCACATTTGAACCTGACTGTCACCTGGAACAGAAACTGTGAAAAGGGCCTGGACCAGCCTGGACTGGACGTACATGATATATACACAATATTCTGGACTGCACTGATCTTGGACGGTCTGTATTCCTGTAATCATTCTGCAATTTGCAAAGAGCAAGGCCATGACCTTAGGGGGAGGGTAAATGCCATTAAAGAAAAATTCCTAATGCTAGTCATCCTAAGAGGACAATATCCTGGAGCAGAAACTGAGGACTCAAGATGTGAGCCCTGGGGATGACAGGGAAGTTTCTCTCTCTCCTCCTCTGTCCGTGTTTTAAGAAAGTTGCATCTGGGGACTTCCCTGGTGGTCCAGTGGCTAAGACTCCATGCTCCCAATGCCGGGGACCAAGGTTTGAACCCTAGTCAGTGACCTAGATCTCACATGCTGCAACTAAGAGTTAGCACGCCGCAGTGAAGATTGCTTTCCCCAGTGGCTCAGCAGTGAAAAATCCGCCTGCAATGCAGGAGGCCTAAGTTTGATCCCTGGATCAGGAAGATCCCCTGGAGAAGAAAATGGGAACCCACTCCAGTATTCTTGCCTGGGAAATCCCAAGGACAGAGGAGCCTGGTGGGCTACAGTCCATGAAGTCACGAAGAGACATGACTTAGCGACTAAACGACAACAATGAAGATGGAGATCTCTCAGGCCACAAATAAGACCCGGCACAGCCAAATAAATAAACTAAAAAAAGAAAGTTGCATCTGTCCTTTGATGGAAGGCACGGTCCAAGCAAACCTTGGAGATGGTGCTGGGCTGGGCCCTGCCGTATGGAACTAGCCAGGGCTAGCCAGGTCAGTGTCCTTGTGAGATTACCTGGGTATCAGCCTGGGATCTGTAGACTCTGAGAAAAACCATATCAATCATGGTCTTGAGTATTTCTCTTTGTTTTACTCTTCTTCGTTGGTCTCTAAAATTTTGTCAGCTCATGCTAGAAGCTGTGCCTGGTTTCTGTTAAGTATGATGCATTGAGAAAAGGGCCCTGGCCATGCGTGGGGCTAAGCGGCTATGAGGAGGCCAGTGGAAGGCTCCTTGGTGCAACCACCCACAGAGCGTGGTCATGCCCAGGCAGGTGGGAAGTCACAGAGGGTGTGGGACCACTGCCGAAGCTGAAGGGCAAGAATAGAAAGAGGGAGTTCTAGGGCTGGTGTAACCCAGCACTGAGGCGCTCTCCAAGATTGCTGGAACACTCTGCAGGGGCTGGGTTCCCATCAGGGCCTATAGGGTTCAAAGTTAGTTGTAATTTAAGTATTTAAAGGGAATAAGATAGCTTTTTTTTTTTTTTTAAATAAGATAGCTTTATTATCCTTGGCTGGGGAAGCCTGAACATAGCCATTTTCTTAGATGTGGTAGTAAAAGATAAGACCAATAATCTAGTGTGTCGACATTTTAATAGAACACTTTACAAAACATTTTTACATATGCCCCTTGCTAGTAGATCTTCAAATAAATCTACAAGGTAGGTAGAACAGGTACTATTTAATTATTCTTATTAATTAACAGATGAGCCATATGAAACCTGTAGGTCAAATGTGGTTAAATGTCAACAACTTACATGGTTCAGCTAAATATTATGATATAAACAGAAACTATAATTATTATTGGAAATAAAAACAGCAATAGTTACCTTTTTTTTTTAGAGCTCCTCACCAGATACAAGATCTGCTGACACTTTTTGTTTTCATAATTTTTGTTATTTTTTGGCTACACGGTGCAGCATAAGGGATCTTTGTTCCCCTACCAGGGATCAAACTCACACCCCCTGCAGTGGGAACACTGAGTCTTTAACTACTGGACTGCCAGGGAAGTCCCAGTAACTTTTTAAAGAAAACCATTACATACCTGGCATATTGCTAAGCTCTTACCACATTTTCTCTCATTTAGTTCTCACAAGAACTTGCTGAGATGGTTTGATAAATTGTAACCATGTTCACCCTGCTTATTTAACTTCTTTGCAGAGTACATCATGAGAAATGCTGGGCTGGACGAAGCACAAGCTGGAATCAACACTGCCAGGAGAAATATCAATAACCTCAGATATGCAGATGACACCACCCTTATGGCAGAAAGTGAAGAGGAACTAAAAAGCCTCTTGATGAAGGTGAAAGTGGAGAGTGAAAAAGTTGGCTTAAAGCTCAACATTCAGAAAACAAAGATCATGGCATCCGGTCCCATCACTTCATGGGAAAGGTCCCATCACTTCATGGGAAATAGATGGGGAAACAGTGGAAACAGTGGCTGACTTTATTTTTCTGGGATCCAAAATCACTGCAGATGGTGATTGCAGCCATGAAATTAAAAGACGCTTACTCCTTGGAAGGAAAGTTATGACCAATTTAGACATGTATTAAAAAGCAGAGACATTACGTTGTCAACAAAGGTCCGTCTAGTCAAGGCTATGGTTTTTCCAGTGGTCATGTATGGATGTGAGAGTTGGACTATAAAGAAAGCTGAGCGCCAAAGAATTGATGCTTTTGAACTGTGGTGTTAGAGAAGACTCTTGAGAATCCCTTGGGCTGCAAGATCTAACCAGTCCATCCTAAAGGAGATCAGTCCTGGGTGTTCATTGGAAGGACTGATGTTGAAGCTGAAACTCCAATACTTTGGCCACCTGACGCGAAGAGGTGACTCATTTGAAAAGACTCTGATGCTGGGAAAGATTGAGGGCAGGAGGAGAAGGGGATGACAGAGGATGAGATAGTGGGATGGCATCACCAACTCAATGGACACGGGTTTGGGTAGACTCCAGGTGTTGGTGATGGATACGGAGGCCTGGCGTGCTGTGGTTCATGGGGTTGCAAAGAGTCGGACACGACTGAGTAACTGAATTGTACTGAACAGAAGCATGTTCCTACTGGCCCCCCTTCAATGCCCACAAACCCAGCTGCTGGGAATATTGGCTCCTGGTGTCTCACTGCTCCTTCCCTCCCTGGGAATTTTCCTGGCTACAAGTCGTTGCCTCCACCAAGGCAAGGCCCAGACCTTTGGGCCGTCTTCAGCCAGTGACTGGTTGATGCAGAGAAGTCATGCCCTAGCCTCCTTGCCACATTCTGGAACCCTCTAGAAGGGCCATCCCAGCTCAGAGCTTCCTGTGCGACCATCTGAGGCCTTGCCTGCAGCCACATTGTGATCATTTACTCCCTCTTTCCAATCCTGTCTTCTTACAGCTCTTATCTCTCAGAATTCTGCCTGCTAAACCATCTCCATCTCAGAGTCTGCTTTCAGGGAACCCGAACCAAGACAGTTTGGGCCAGAAGTGGTCTTAAGAAGCAGAAAAGGGAATTTGGAGAGGGACCATTTGCCAGCCAGGTATCAGTGAACCTGATGGATAGAAGTAAGCTTAGTCCCTGGCATGCCAGAATCTTGTGATGGTTAAAACTCACTCACTGTTGGTGACCTGGGCTGGGATATGGGTGGAAGGTATTTGCACCTGGCTGGTGCAGTGTTTTTGGCAATTGAAGGAAGTAGTCAATGTATGGACCATGGAAATGAAGAACTTTGCCAGGCCCATTGATTTACTCACAAGGGGTAATGACAGTCTCAGAGTGAAAAATCACTCAGGCCAAAGGCAAAAGCCAGAGGACTGCCTGGGCAGCATTTGAGGAACTCCCACCTGCAGAGGGAGGACCAGGCTTTAGACATAATGGTAAGAGTAAAAGAGCTCCAGAGAAGGTGGGATTCTTAGTTCTGACGGGCCTTGTGTGCCAAGGTCAGATCACTGTTAGGAAAGTGGTAGGAGCCTGAGACCTGGGCTGGGCATATATGAGTAAATGCAATTGAGAGCCTTGACCTCTCAGATTCTTCTGGACCCACCGGACCTGCAGAAGTGACCTACTTCTCTCCCCTCCCCCCACCCCCACTGGGTCCCCAGGGAAGTCCCTGGGAGTTTATTTTTAGATTTTTTTGATGTGGGCCATTTTTAAAGTCTTTATTGAACTTGTTACAATATTGCTTCTGTTGTTTATGTTCTCTTTTTTTTGGCCATGAGGCATGTGGGATCTTAGCTCTCCAACAAGGGATGGAACCTACACCTCCTGCGTTTGAAGGTGAAGTCTTAACCACTGGACCACCAGGGAAGTCCCAGAACTGATCCACTTCTAGTTGGCAAATAGTGGTTCCCCCATTTAGGAAGATAGCACTCCGTTTGAAATGAGGTAGGTGCCCTGCAAGATAAAGCGTGTCTCCCTAGGAACTGACTTCTACCTCTTCTCTATCTGATGGACGAGTCAAATCCCAGGTGTGCTGGGCTAGCTAAGGGAGGAGGGAGATTATCTGCTGAATCTGGGTCATAGCATTCAGGCAGGAAGTGGGCACAGAACTGAATCCCAAGGGGGCCAGATCAAGAGGGGAGGAAGGTGAAGTTGGATAAGAGCAGGTGTTGATACAGAAGTACTCTCCCATGAGAGTGGATTTAACAGCCTGGCCAGAAACCTAGGAGGTAATGCTAACACGCTTTAAAGATGGATTTTAGAAGCGTAGGAAAAGCAAAGGTCCACATGAGTGAAGTAGAAATGTCAGAGCTGCTGTGGCAGAGGGTGAAGGAAGAGATCAAAAGGCCCAGAGGAGTGGGCATGTCAGAGTGTTTGTAGTACTGGGGGCCAGAAAACCCACCAGCCAACTCTGTGCTGCCGGAAGCCCTGGAAAGCATCCTTTATGGAGGCAATAAGGAAGAAGCTGGCGAGGGAGGGGCACAGTAGGATATGCTATTACAGAGCTGGGCTGTCTGATACCCATGGGGATTAGAGGATCCTGACATAATAGCGGTCAGGCAGCGGTGCTCAGCCTTTAGAACCCAGGTGGGTGCAATGATTGCAGTGAACAGCAAAATCTTAGTGGCAATCTTAGTGGTAGTCAGGAGTGCCTGACCTGCAGAAGATTATGGAGATGGTTAATAGAACACAATGTTCCTAGATGGGTGTATAAGGTAGATGGGTGTAGTACTCAATTTAGACAATCAAAAGAAATCAAGGATGGATGATCAGGGGGCTGAAGGCAGCCGCCCCCAGTAAAATGTCGTGATCCCTTAACCAGTTTCTGGACCTGAGCCATTGACTAAAGGACATGGAACATCATGGCAAATTTGTATTCAGTAGTATTCCCTCCAAGTTCTTTCCAAAAAGAACCTGTGACCATTTACTTGTGTAACTGAGCATGAGACAGGGGAATGTCCTTGTCCAAGGACTTGGCAGAATTTTTGGCCACAGGGTCTGAATTGACAATTCAGGGTCTGAATTGACAGGGTCTGGTGACCCAAAGTGCCATCACCACCACCCTGTCCATTAGAGGGGGAATAATGGAGCCCTGGCCTTGCTCCAGCTCACTGTGAGTTTACAGGTCCAGTGTGGTTACTTGCTGTTCCTGGGTGTGTATTGGAAGAGACAATACTTGGTAGCTGGTAGAACCCCCTATATGGTTTCCTTGGCCTATGGAATAAGAGCTAATACAGTAAAGACGGCTAACTGAAGCCTCTAAAATGCTCCCTCTCCCTGGCCAAGATGGTAAATCAAATACAAGATTGTATCTATTCCGGGGGAATGGCCAAAATCAGTGCCACCCTCAGTGATAAAAACATGCAAGAATGGTCTCTGTCGTATTCCCATTTAACTCACCCATCAGGCCTCTACAGAAACTGGATAGAATGGCTGATGAGAGTAAACCACCACAAAGCTAACCAAGCAGGAGCCCCAGTTGGTGCTGTTTTGCTAAGTAGGGTATCTTTACTGGAGCAGATCAACATAGCCTCCAACACTACATGGTGCCTGCCCATCGATCTTTTTCTTCTTCTTCATTGATCTGTTTTTTGTTTTCTTTTCCATCCCTGTCAGAAAGGAGGGTCAAAGCAGTGCACATTCACGTGGAGCAGAGGACAGGATACGTTAGTGTCTTGCGTCAGGGCTGTGTTAACTCCCCCGCCTTCTACCGTCATGGAGTCTGGAGGGACCTGGATCATCTGGACATTCCACAGAGCATCAGATGAGAGTGCACCGTACCAGTGACCCCATTAATGAGACCAGTTGAGGAAGAAGTAACAAGTATGATGCATCTACTCTAGAGGGGAGGATATAAATCCTATCTAGATTTAGGGCCCGACACATCAGTGAAGCATATAGAGGTCAAGTGGCCTGGGGACGTCCCCTCCAAAGTGAAGGGTGTGAAGAACAAATGGTGGGACCCTGCAGCCCAGGTGAGACTGAGCTCCCGTGAAACTGCCCCCCATAGCTATAGCTGACAGCACAGGTCAGTGGAGGATATATGACACAGGGCACTAGAGGAGTCTCGTCTACCCCCTTATACAGATGAGGCAGCAAAGTCTCAGCAAGGTTAAATACATTGCCCATTAACACAGAGTGGGCAAGTGGTGGATTTGGATTAAAATCTACATCTGTTTGACTTCAAAACCCATCTTCTTTAACCCTGTGTTGTATAGCTAATGAGCCTGGGAAGAGAGGGAATATGTGTGGTCTCTTGTATTTTGGGCACCCTGAGAATCAGGCTGTGCGACAGAGAGGCCTGCAGGGGAAGGCTTTGCAGGACTGGCACCCGCAGGGAATGAAGAAGGCAGGACTGGGCACAGAGGTTGAGGGCATGATGAAGACTGTTCTGGAGCTCAGCTGGCTCTGTAGGGTTGTCCCTCCTGGCAAGTAGGGGCTGAGCCTTTGTACTCCTTCATGGAGGCGGTCCTTGGGCTTGAGAAAGGTGGGCCTTCTCAGCCAAGGCAAGTCCTTGAGGTGACTCAGCTGAGAGCCATCAGCTTTCAGCACTTCCAGCTGCTAGGGAAGGTGGGCTTCAGCCCTGGAGAGGGCTCTGGGTGATTCCCCACGCTATCCACCACTTCTCTCCAGCCCACAGCTAGTGAGCTGGTGGCTAAGGAGCAGGAGCACACACGGAGGTCCTCTGTCTCTAAACCTAATGAGCCTAGCCTCATTTTTCCAGCTCCATTACGTACTCCCCTATCTCAGGGTACACGAGCAAGAACATGGGCTCCAACTGGAAGTCATTGAGTGGCAAGACCAGGACCAATAACTCAGTCAAACTTGATCAATCAGGACGAGGAGGAGCTGTGGTTATGAGGGAATGCTATCTTCATCCGAGAAGAGAGAATAAATTTCATTTACTCAAAAAAATCTAACTCAGTCAAACTTGATCAATCAGGACGAGGACGAGCTGTGGTTATGAGGGAATGCTATCTTCATCCGAGGAGAAGAAATTTCATTTACTCAAAAAAATCTAGCGCTTACTATATTCCAAGCCCTGCTCTAAGTAAGGGAGAAGTTGAAGAAAGTAAACAGATCTCCTTCCCTTTAGAACTTCCTTTCTATGGAGGAGGACAACGGGAAAGTGAGCCCTGGTCCTCCAGGGCTCCACGTGGACTTGCGCACTTGAGAAGACGAGGAGTGAAACAGGTCTCCTGTCTTTGCATAAGATGTCTGCAGGAAAATGATGCTCGGTCGGTTTCTCATGTGATTATCTGCCATATGTAAGCGAGTAAGGAAATGTGGGTAACAGTTGCTACCTTTGGGAGGGAGTAGAATGGGTGGAATGGGGGAGTAAAGGGGACTTCAGTCCTCTCACTCTCTCCCAGCCTCTCTCCCTGCCTCCCCTTTCCTTCGCCACCTCCTTATTGCCCGGGTACCCAGGGTGCAGCCACTGTGCAGGGGGTTGGGTGTGTGGTGGGGGGCTGCCCTGGTTTCCCCTCAGCTCTGTTGAGCTGGAAGGGCACTTGGAGTTTCCCTGCCTAGTCCCCTCTGTTCCTTCACCCTGGGGACTCCTCTTGGTGTCCACTGAGAAGGGGGAAGCAAGGACTTGGATATTCCATAAAATGGGGCCCATGTTTGGGAGAAAGAGTCATTCTACAGACTTTAATTTTGTATTCTATATAGTTATGTGCTACTTGGAAGTTTTATAAGCACGCTGTGTATATTGCATGTCTAGAGTTGTTGTGAGTTTCTTTGTTCACTTCTCTCTCTCTTTCTTTTATTTTTAATTTATTTGGCTGCACCGGGTCTCAGTTGCAGCATGTGGGATCTAGTTCCTTGACCAGGGGTGGGACCTGGTCCTCCTGCACTGGGAGCATGGAGTCTTAGCCACTGGGCCACCAGCTTATACCTCTTTTTTGGGCATTGTAGGAAGAAGACTCTGGCTGATAAACCAGGCCTGTCTCCAGACTCCTCAGGGTGAAGACCTCTTGGCTGGCACCCACCTTTGGCCAAATTATGAAGGTGGTCGGGCTGCATATCGGAGCCCAGCCTCTCTGTCTGGTCTCCCTTTGTGGGCACATCCCCTACCCTGTCTCCCTGTAGCCCCTTCCCTTGAATGATTGTGGTTGTAGTTCATCTTGGTGAGGACTAAGTTCTCTCCAGATGGGCTTCCTCTTCCCTGGAGCCCTTTTGCCCAGGTACTTCATCCTGGGCCTTCTTGCTCGGGGTGAAGGGCTCTGTGTCTTGAGAAGGGAACACTCAGCGGTAGCTGCTGATGCTGGTGATCTGGTGACAGCCGACTCTCTTTAGAGAGGACCTGTGAGTCCCTTGGGGACAACCAGGCTGGCTTTGGAGACAAGTTGTAGGATCCATCATGGATAATTTTGTTTGTTTGCAGTGTAGTTGGTTTACAGTATCATGTGAGTTTCAGGTGTACAGCATAGTGGTTCAGTATTTTTGCAGGTTATATTCCCTTATATTGATAGGTTATTACAAGAGAATGGGTATAATTCCCTGTGCTATGCAATAACCCTTGTTGCTTAGCTCTTTCACATATAGTTTATTTCTGTAAATCCCATACCCCAAATTGATCCCTCCCTCCCCTCTCCCCTGTGGTAACCGTAAGTTTATTTCCCATATCTGTGAGTCTGTTTTGAATACAGATTCATTTGTATTATTTATTAGATTCCACATATGAGTGATGTCAGAGAGTATATTTGTCTTTCTCTGCCTGACTTTGCTGAGCACAATATTCTCTAGGGTCCCTTGTTGCAGATAGCTGGGAACTTCATTCAGTGCCCACTCTTCTGGTACTAGGGCCACAATTTTGCCTTAGTGATTGACCTATCTTTCATCTGATACATTTTGATGGGATTGGCCATCAAGGGACCCCATTATCTCTGGCCAGAGGATGAGCTGTGTCACCCAAGTTAGGCTGATTAAATACTCTGTCCTAGAGAGAGATAGCAGTTGATACCAAAACAGAAAATGTCTGGGGTCTGTTTATCTCAGTTCCAGTGACTATACCCTGGCGTCTGCTTCCTGGATTCCTGAAACTGCTGTCCCACGTGTCCTTCTGGCTTCAGTTTTCCTTTGAGTTCTCTGTTGCCTCTCATCTTCCAATAAAGTACTTTCTGGGTAAGTCACCCAGAGTCCGTTTCTATTGCTTACCACATAAGACCCCAGGCTAATACAGCACCCATGCCTACTAGGTCTTTCAAGCCCCATTTCCTCCCCTGACAGTGGGCCAGGCTTCTCAGTTTGCACACATACGTGTGGTTCTGCTGAGTCTTATTTATACTGTGGATGGGGTGTGGGCACTGGTTGAGCAGGTCAGGTCAGGCATGAGGAACTAAGGGAGATGGTGGGGCCACCTAGATTCATATCCTTGTTCTGAACCATGCTGTCAGATTGGAATTGCACAGGCATGGAAGGGGGTCTGTGGCAGATACAGGCAGAGCAAAAAGCCATAGCCTGAACATACTGTGTCTTCTCAAAGTGCCAGCTTGAAGATTGTATGGGGGCAGGGAGACATGGTGGTTGTTTTTTGGTTTGGGTGTTTTGTTTTGTTTTGTTTTTTTCAATTTTAAATTAAATATATACATATTTGGGCCTCCCTGGTGAGGGAGGTAGGAGAAGGCAATGGCACCCCACTCCAGTACTGTTGCCCGGAAAATCCCATGGATGGAGGAGCCTGGTGGGCTGCAGTCCATGGGGTCGCTAAGAGTCAGACACGACTGAGTGACTTCACTTTCACTTTCCACTTTCATGCATTGGAGAAGGAAATAGCAACCCACTCCAGTGTTCTTGCCTGGAGAATCCCATGGATGGAGAAGCCTGGTAGGCTGCAGTCCATCGGGTCGCACAGAGTTGGACACGACTGAAGCGAATTGGCAGCAGGCAGGTGAGGGAGGTAAAGAATCAGCCTGCAATGCAAGACACGTGGGTTTGATCCCTGGGTCAGGAAGATCCCATGGAGAAGGGCATGGCAACCCACTCCAGTATTCTTGCCTGGAGAATCCCCATGGACTGAGGAGCCTGGTGGGCAATGGTACATAGGGTCGCAAAGAGTCAGACATGACTGAAGCAACTTAACACACATTTTTTTTTTTTAATTTTAAATTAAATACGTGTATATTTGGACATAGAATAGAAGAATCTGCAGCAATTTTTATGCGAACACAAGTGTATTCTAAGAAATGTCCTACTGGCAGAGAGCCAATTCCATATGCATATCTAAACCTCTTGGCAGTATGCATTCTTCTCTGCAGCTATAAATGGTTCATTGGAAATTTAGAGAGACACTGGTATCAGGAGCTTTGATTAAACTACACAGGCTGTTCTAATCCAGGTTGCCTCCTCTGTCTACGCTCAGATTCCTTTTTTGGTTGAACTAGAAGTGGGAGCCTCTCAGAGTCTTGCTGTCCCTAATGTCTTTCCCACACCCTAATTACTGCTACCTTGTTAGAAATGGGCACACTTGTTAAAAAACTCTTTGGAGGAGAGACAGCCTTTTCTTCCATGGGTAAATGTAGAAAGCTTAAAATCAGTGTGGTGGATCTTATGATACAGATGCTAAATATATAGATTCCTATTATGTTCTGGGCGTTTCCCACGTTTAATCATTATATCCATAAGGCAAAAATAGTGTTAGTCCCCACGGTATAGATGAAGATATTGGGGTTCAGTGAGGTTGGGTAAAAAGCCCAAAGCCACACAGCTAATTAGGCCATTTTTTTCTTAAATATCATTCTTGTTCATCTCCCGCTTTTAAAACTGTCCTCTTTAAATCCACAAAACTCCTCAGCCTGAATGGGTTTATTGTCTGATACTTTCTCTCTAACTGGGGGTAGGGACTAGGGGGGAAGGAGAGGGGTTCTCTTTACCCAGGGGACTCTGGCCACCTGAGGCTGGAGAAAGGCCCAGAGAGGAGGAGGGGGCCTGAAGACAATTTCCCCCCGATGCCTCTGTCCTGTAGAGCGATGGCCCTCAATCTTTTTGGCACCTGGGACCAGTTTCATGGAAGGGGGAAGGCGAAGTTTTCAGGATGATTAAAGCATATTACATATATTGCACACTTTATTTCTGTTATGATTATATCAGCTCCATCTCAGATCATCGGCATTAGATCCTGAAGTCTGGGGACCTCTGCTGTAGAAGGGAGATGGTGGGCTTTGAGAACAATCAGGGCTGGATCTGAGACTCCACTCTCCTGCTGACCATAGATAAGAGGGGCAAGGCAGGGGTTAGAGAGGCAGAGAACCCACCACCACCAACATGCCACAGTCAGGGTCAAAGCCAAGTCTGTTCCTACTGTCTTTACAAAGAGGAACAGCAGCTGCTACGCCTCCCACCACATCTGATCGAGTATCCTGCAGGATGTTAAACCAATTTTGGAGAATTTGATGGCAAAGTGGCCATACCTATGCCCAACAGCCTGGCCTTGGCCAAACATGCCCTCGTAACCTCACCCTGACCCGAACCACCCACTCTGCAGGTGCTCCTGCTGTCCCCTGACACCGCTGCCCAGGGATCTAGGACCAGCACAGGAAGGACCACAGGACACCCTTCTTTGACCCTTGGGCTGGAGTCCAAGGTGGTGACTCCTCCTTGCTGAGGTCCCTTTGGGGGTGGAAGTGTTGTCTCCTGCCCCCATCTTTCCCAGGATATCCTGTGCGGCAAGGGCTGATAACACGGCCCCTGGGGCAGCCGTCCCTTGTGGCCAGGCCTTGAACGCTCTGACCCGAGCACGGGACTCTGGCAGCTGGGAATCCATGATTGTGATACCCTCTCCACAGAGGAGCAAGAGTTGGCTACTTTATTGTCAAGTTAAAATTTTAAACTTTGTTTCCATTATGTGTTTCTTTTAAGGGAAGAGATTCCATTGTGCTGCAACACTTTATGCTCTGCAGAACTGTCTGATGGGCACAGCCCAAGCTTATGACCCTGACCTCCTCCCAACCAAACAACCATCTCTCCACCAATAGTTCCAGAATGTCCCATTGAGTTGATGGTCCCAGTGGCTCTGAAGGGCTGCTGGGGGATGATGTGTTGCTGTGAGTCTTCAAGGGGATGAGGAAGCCAGGCACCAAGTGGGGAGCACGCTCTGGAGGTCTTCAATCAGCTAGCCTGAGTCTCCCTGTCCCTAACTCACAGGGTGGGCCTGACAAATCTTGCTCACTGAACTGAAGTCTCACATAGGCTCCTATGGGTCCTCTAGGCTTGAGGCAGGTATTTTCAACCCTATCTTTGAGTTGAAACTGAGGTCTAGAGAAGGCGAGTGACTTTCTTAAGGTCATAAAGCTGGAAGTGCCAGCACAGGGTCTTTTTCAGTTTGCTCTTCCTTATCTACCATGATGACTCCCCCAGGCCACTCTTTGGTGAATTACAGTAAAGGAAATGGAGACAAGAAGACAAGTTGAGTGACATGGTGACACTCCATGGGGAATAACCCATTACCTTTATTTCAGTCAGTTCAGTTGCTCAGTCATGTCCCATTCTTTGCAACCCCATGGATTGAGCATGCAAGGCTTTCCTGTCCATCACCAACTCACAGAGCTTGCACAAACTCATGTCCATTGAATTGGTGATGCCATCCAACCATCTCATCCTCTGTCATCCCCTTCTCCTCTTGCCTTCAGTCTTTCCCAGCAGCAGGGTCTTTTCCAATGAGTCAGCTCTTTGCATCAGGTGACCAAAGTTTTGGAGCTTCAGCTTCAGCATCAGTCCTTTCAATGAATATTCAGGATTGATTTCCTTTAGGATTGACTGGTTGGATCTCCTTGCAGTCCAAGGGACTCTCAAGAGTCTTCCAACACCACAGTTCAAAAGCATCAATTCTTTGGTGCTCAGCTTTCTTTACGGTCCAACTTTCACATCCATATATGACAACTGGAAAAACCATAGCTTGGACTATATGGACCTTTGTCAGCAAAGTAACGTCTCTCTGCTTTTTAATATGCTGTTGAGATTTGTCATAGCTTTTCTTCCAAGGAGCAAGCATCTTTTAATTTCATGGCTGCAGTCACCATCTGCAGTGATTTTGGAGCCCAAGAAAATGACATCTCTCACTGTTTCCACTGTTTCCCCATCTATTTGCCGTGAAGTGAAGGCACTGGATGCCATGATCTTAGTTTTCTGAATGTTGAGTTTTAAGCCAGCTTTTTCACTCTCCTCTTTCACTTTCATCAGGAGGCTCTTTAGTTCTTTTTCGCTTTCTGCTGTAAGAGTGGTGCTATCTGCATATCTGAGGTTAATTTATTTATTTTAAAATAATTTATTTGACTGCATTAAGTCTTAGTTGTGGCACTTGGGCTCTTTGACTGGGGGGTGTGGAACTGTCTAGTTTGTGGCACATGGGCTCAGTAGCTGCTGCGTGCGGGCTTAGTTGCCCCAGGGAACGTGACATCCTAGTTCCCTGACAGGATTGAAACTGCATCCCCTGCATTGGAAGGCGGATCTTTTACCACTGGACCACCAGGAAGTCCCAGTAACCCATTACCTTTAAAAACACTTTTTTGAACCTTAGTGGAAACATTCATTTCTCCATTCATTTCTCCATTCATTCATTCATTCTCATATCTGTACATGGAACAAAACTGGGGGAGGCATCAAGTCCTGGGCATGATGAAAGGAGTGGGAGGGGATAAAGAGAGAGGTCAGCTGTGACTCTTGTCCTTGAGAATTCGCCACATGTAGGATGACGGATATTGAGAAGCAAAAATACTAGAAAGTCATTTATTTATTCCTTTAATTTGTGAAAGTTGTTTGGTCTTCTGAAAGCCTTTATGGAAAATACAAATGCCTGTAAGAAGATCCCTAAGGAGGTGGTGGGCACATATGAGGTGAGGGTCTGAGCACAGAGTTTAGCAACTCACAATTGCATTAAGAGTTGTGTGTGTATGTGTGTGGAGGGGGTGGGGGTGTGCCTGAACACATTCTTGGACATCAGAATCCCTCCCACCACATTCCCCACCGCGTCTCCACAGTCACAGGAACTTTGTAATCACATCCAGCCTGGGACTTAACCAAACACAGCATTCCACCACCCTCTGCAACCTCTTTGTTTGATCCTCCCCCTGGAGACACAGGTCATGAGGAAGAGAAGGGGGGAAGGGGGCAAACTGCAGGGAGCTGAGGGCAGTTTCCTCTGAGTCCTGCTTGAATTCAGGAACTGAAAACAAGACGCCATTCCCCAGGCCTCCAGAGCCGGTACTCCCTTACATTAATGGAGCTCAGTCACAGAAACCCAGGAGGTCACCAGTCCAACCCACTTGGGTTAACAGAGCCCAGAAAGCGGCAGTAACATCTTTGATGGCACACAGCAGAAGGAAACTGCTGACGGTAGCCACCCATAGAGCATGATTTTAGAAGCCCGGGAAAGAGACTTCTGCTTCAGGGACTTCCCCAGCAATTACCACTGATGCCTCAGCTGCCTTCTCTCAGCATCCAGCCTTTTAGTCCACCATCAGAGATCAGTCTAAAAAGCAAATGCAGCAGGGGAGGGAGCCTCGTCATGGAAACTCATTTATGCTAGGGTGTAGATGACGGAGAGGCGTGGATGACTGATATCATGGGAGAGGCTGAGATAGTAGGGGCAAAGGAGAGGAGACCAGAAGAGCACTGGATCCTGCAAAGGCAAGAGGTGGCAGGTTCAGTCTAGAGGGAGGAAGGCGCAGAGCTGGAAGCTTAAGGCACCAAAGAGAAACTTTGTATCTCCTCTGTAAGCCCTGGGTCCTGTGCCTGTTTTTGTCTTTCCTCTGGGAAGGAAGCTGTGAGCTTTCTAAAGTGTCAAATCACTTTTCTAATCTAATCCTGTTGCCTTCTACAGAGAATGTGTTTTAGATTTATTTTCAGCCTGCGTGTAAAAGTATCAGCAGGGTCATTCATTTAAGCTACCTGGGCCTGGTGGATGCCTCAGCATCCCAGGCAGGGCGGCACTTCCTTCCTCCAGCCCTGTGGGAAATGAGGTATTTCTCAGGGTGAGCTTTCTCTTGTGTCTTGTTTTGTTTTTTAATAATTTAAGCTCCCTGCTTTATGTATCTAATCTCTTCATATTTTCAACATAAAAACAGGTCCAAGGAGCATTTTACATTCTCTGAGTGTGTTGTAATTGGTGTTTATCATTTATTTAATCTTTTCCTTTCTTCAGTGTTTTTAATTACTTAAGAAATACATACACTTTGTAAAGGATTCAAAAAAGAGAAAAGTATGTGACGTACCAAGAAAATGTCACTTTATCACTTTCTACTGCTAGAGTCACTGTTAGCACTTCGGTGAGTATCTTTCTTTCGGTCTTTGCCTTTTTTTGTCTTAAACAAAAAAGGGATCATGGGCTACATCAGCCGTTCTCAAAGGGTGGTTTTATGAATTCCAGAAGATTCCTGAGACCGTTTCAGAGGGTCCATAAGGCCAAAGCTGTTTTTATAATTGTGCTAAAGCATTATTTGCTTTCTTCACAGTGTTGATATTTGCACTGATGTTACAAAATACGAAGGTGGGTAAAACTGCTGGTGTCATAGATCAGGGTGGTGGCACCAGACTGTCCTGGGGTGGGGGTGGGGAGTCATTGTATGCTTCACCAGCACACTCTCGGAATAACCGAAACTCTATTTTCCTTAAGAACACCCTTGATAGAGCAGTAAAGATGACTAAGTTTATTAAATTTCAACCCTGGAGTCCCTTTATTTTTAAGAGTCTGTATGAGATGAGGAGTACACATCAAACACTTCAGCTGCATTCCAAGTTACAATAATGGTCTGGAGGAGCAGTACTTGTGCAATTGTTTGACTTGCAAACTGAATTCAATTGTGTGTGTGTGTGTGTGTGTGTGTTAATGGAGAAATATTTTTACTTGAAACAATGACTAACAGCCAAACTACGTTGGGTCAGATTTGGGCATTTTTTCAGACATTTTCTCAACAATTAATGAGCCTGTTACTTCAAGGAAAACTGACAAGTGTGTAGTACTAATGATGAAATTCCAACTTTTAAGCAAAAATTAAGATTTTTTTTTAACAAAAAAGGGATTATAAGCTACACAACAACTCCCAAAGCATGCTGTTTAACTTATATTTGTCATTATGAGCTGACAGCTTGCCAACACTTAAAGACTGTAATGATGAGATTGGTGGTGATATTAACAAATGTGATTTTTGACATTGTTACTAATATGTGTCAATATACAAAACATCTATATAACTCAGTGAACCCGGTATTTTTTAAATGACCAGTTATGATGTTACAAAGTCATACATGTTACAAAGAATCATTCAAAGTGGAAGACAGACTGATGGATTTTAAAGTAACAGTAAGAAAAGTTCATCAATATGGTTTCAGAATCCACATTGCAACTAATCCTTGAGAAACCACCACTTGTGGAGATTTGGTGAACTCGCCAAGAAGAATATCCAAAATGATCTATGAAAATTACCCTCCCTTTTCCAACTACATCTGAGTATGAGGTTGGATTTTTCTTCCTGTACTTCAACCAAAACACCTACCACAACAGATTGACAGCAGAAGTAGCCGTGAGAATCCAGCTGTCTTCTATTAAGCCAGATATTAAATACATTTGCAGAAATGGGAGACAATGCCAGCCTTCTTACTAAATTACGTCCTGCCATAGTTCATTTTGATAAAAAGGATGTGACTTACATAAACATGTAATCTGTTTGTTACTGTTATTGGGTTGGCCCATGTGCTGTGTGCTAAGTCACTTCCGTTGTGTCCGACACTTTGCGACCCTGTGGACCATAACCCACCAGGCTCCTCTGCCCATGGGATTCTTCAGGCAAGAATACTGGAGTGGGTCGCCGTGCCCTCCTCCAGTGGATCATCCCAACCCAGGAATCAAACCTTAAGTCTCCTGCCTTGGCAGGCAGGTTCTTTACTACTAGCGCCACCTGGGAAGCTTAGCCAACACCTTAAATAAATTAAGAAGTGTATATTTAAATGTCGTAGTTTAAATTTCTAATGTGGTAAATACCAGTAGATATAACCTACATAACAAAAGCTCTTTGGAATCCCAATTAATTGGTAAGAGTAAAATGGAGTCCTAAGACCAAAAAGTCTGAGAACTGCTGTTCTACGTATTGTTTAATACTTGATCATCATCAAGTGTCAGTAAACAGGTCTATCCCACTCTTTTTCACTAGCACATGTTTTTTCATAACTTACTTCACCACTCCCTATTGATGCACATTCAGTTCAGTTCAGTCGCTCAGTCGTGTCCGACTCTTTGTGACCCCATGAATTGCAGCACGCCAGGCCTCCCTGTCCATCACCAACTCTCAGAGTTTACTCAAACTCACGTCCATCGAGTCAGTGATGCCATCCAGCCATCTCATCCTCTATCGTCCCCTTCTCCTCCTGCCCCCAATCGCTCCCAGCATCAGGGTCTTTTCCAATGAGTCAACTCTTCACATGAGGTGGCCAAAGTATTGGAGTTTCAGCTTTAGCATCAATCCTTCCAATGAACACCCAGGACTGATCTCCTTTAGAATGGACTGGTTGGATCTCCTTGCAGTCCAAGGGACTCTCGAGAGTCTTCTCCAACACCACACTTTAAAAGCATAAATTCTTCAGTGCTCAGCTTTCTTCACAGTCCAACTATCACATCCATACATGACCACTGGAAAAACCATAGCCTTGACTAGACAGACCTTTGTTGGCAAAGTAATGTCTCTGCTTTTTAATATGCTGTCTAGGTTGGTCATAACTTTCCTTCCAAGGAGTAAGCATCTTTTAATTTCATGGCTGCAGTCACCATCTGCAGTGATTTTGGAGCCCAAAAAAATAAAGTCTGTCACTGTTTCCCCATCTATTTCCCATGAAGTGATGGGACTGGATGCCATGATCTTCATTTTCTGAATGTTGAGCTTTAAGCCAACTTTTTCACTCTCCTCTTTCACTTTCATCAAGAGGCTTTTTAGTTCCTCTTCACTTTCTGCCATAAGGGTGGTGTTATCTGCATATCTGAGGTTATTGATATTTCTCCCGGCAATCTTGATTCCAGCCAGCCCAGCGTTTCTCATGATGTACTCTGCATAGAAGTTAAATAAGCAGGGTGACAATATACAGCCTTGACATACTCCTTTTCCTATTTGGAACCAGTCTGTTGTTCCATGTCCAGTTCTAACTGTTGCTTCCTGACCTGCATATAGGTTTCTCAAGAGGCAAGTCAGGAGGTCTGGTATTCCCTTCTCTTTCAGAATTTTCCACAGTTTACTGTGATCCACACAGTCAAAGGCTTTGGCATAGTCAATAAAGCAGAAATAGATGTTTTTCTGGAACTCTCTTGCTTTTTTGATGAGCCAGCAAATGTTGGCAATTTGATGTCTGGTTCCTCTGCCTTTTCTAAAACCAGCTTGACCATCTGGAAGTTCATGGTTCACATACTGTTGAAGCCTGGCTTGGAGAATTTTGAGCATTACTTTACTAGCATGTGAGATGAGTGCAATTGTGCAGTAGTTTGAGCATTCTTTGGCATTGCCTTTCTTGGGGACTGGAATGAAAACTGACCTTTTCCAGTCCTGTGGCCACTGCTGAGTTTTCCAAATTTGCTGGCATATTGAGTGCAGCACTTTCACAGCAGTATCTTTTAGGATTTGAAATAGCTTAACTGGGATTCCATCACCTCCACTAGCTTTGTTCGTGGTGATGCTTTCTAAGGCCCACTTGACTTCACGTTCCAGGATGTCTGGATCTAGGTGAGTGATCACACCATCATGATTATCTGGGTTGTGAAGATCTTTTTTGTACAGTTCTTCTGTGTATTCTTGTCACCTCTTCTTAATATCTTCTGCTTTTGTTAGGTCCATACCATTTCTATCCTTTATTGATCCCATCTTTGCATAACATGTTCCCTTGGTATCTCTAATTTTCTTGAAGAGATCTCTAGTCTTTCCCATTCTGTTGTTTTCCTCTATTTCTTTGCATTGATCGCTGAGGAAGGGTTTCTTATCTCTTCTTGCTATTCTTTGGAACTCTGCATTCAGATGCTTATATCTTTCCTTTTCTCCTTTGCTTTTCGCTTCTCTTCTTTTCACAGCTATTTGTAAGGCCTCCTCAGACAGCCATTTTGCTGTTTTGCATTTCTTTTTCTTGGGGATGGTCTTGATCCCTGTCTCCTGTACAATGTCATGAACCTTCGTCCATAGATCATCAGGCACTCTGTCTATCAGATCTAGTCCCTTTAATCTATTTCTCACTTCCACTGTATAATCATAAGGGATTTGATTGTCCTTTGTACTTATATCTTACACATTTCTACAAGTATTTTCATAAGACAAATTCCTAGAAGGACTGTTGAATCAAAACCCATGTATATTTAGGAATTAATAGACATTTCTAAATTACACTCTTAAAAGATGGTATCATTTTAAACTTCTATCAAAAATGTGCCTTTCTTATCTTCTTAATCTTTCTATTTCTTCTTCTTCTTCTTTTTTTTTACTATTTTGCCTCAGAAAAGAGGCTTACAGTGAAAGTCAGTAAGAAAGATAAATTAACAAAAACCAGGTAAAAGGTAGGACTGTGGGGGAGGTGTTCTAGTAGAGATCTAGATAAATGGAAGATACTATAGCTAAACATTACATTTTGCCTTGCCCTTCCAGGCAACTAAGGCAAAAAGAAACATAATGATTTATTTATCTTGCCTTATCTGATAGAGGGAAGTCTATGAGAACTCAGAGAAAGATCTATTCCTAATGCTCATATGCTAAGTATATCTTCACATGGATTTTTTATCTTAAAATTTTAATTTTATTTTGGTTTATTCTTTTTATTGAGTAGGTAATACATTTGTATGGTTTTAAAATCTAAATAATATTAAAACACATACACTGAGAAGTCTCACTTTCATTCCATCCATATCCATCCTGTTCCCTTTGTCCTTTTTCATTTATTCTTTCACTAATTATGTGAAAATTCATGCAAATGTAAGTATTAATATTTATTTTTACTTCTCTCCCTCTCATTCACAAAAGGTAACATACTCTATACTTTTGACATCTTGTTTTTTTATTCCACAATCTGTCTTGGAGTTCATATGGTATCATTGTATTGAGGAGCAGGGTCCATTAAGATAGCCTACCGGCCATATATGGTTATTTAAACTAAAATTAATAAAATTAAAATGTAACTCCTTGGCTGAACTAGCACCATTTCAAGTACTTAGTAGCTGCATGTGACCAGAGGCTACCATACTGGACAGAGTAGAATATTTCCATCATGGCAGAAAGGTCAATGCAGCTAATGTATTCAACTGTGTGGCTGTAACACAGTTAATGCTGCTGTCCCATATTGCTAAATATTTGGGTTGTTTGCAGTATTTTTGGTGTCATAAACTGTGTCCTACTATTGCATGAATTCTTTTGAAATTGTTTTAAAAAAATTTTTATGTACAAAGAACCCTAATTGTTTATTCACTGGGTAAATGTCTTGGACAATCTATTCAAGGAAAATCACTTAGTCTGACTTGATGAAGACTGTATCCTCTGTGTATCAACAGAAACACTGATGGCCCATATTGAGGCCATATTTCCAGATCAGATTATGCTGGTTTGAGCAGACACAGAATGAGTGAGAACCCTGGCTGAGTTTTCCCAGGTGGCTTCAGTGATCCTGCCAGTGACCCAGCTTGCTTTCAGTGGTGCCAGCATGGAAATGACACACGAATTTTTATAGAAGGGGCTCTGCAATAACAAAAGGCATGGTGAGATAAGGGCATCACTCAAGGCAGTGATTTCACTGCAGCGTGGGACCTCTATGTTCATGAGTCTATCTAGTCCTTAGCTCTGCAGGTCTGGAAATGCTCAGGCCCAAGTCATATTACCAACACTCATAAGACACTGCTGGGTACCCAAACGTTAGCAATCAGTTGATCTTAAGTGGAGGTGATTCTTTAGGTTTACTGAAATCATCATGCCTGCTGCCTAGGACTCTACATTCCCAGAAGGCATCTCCCACCCAGGGGAAATGGATAATTCTGACATATTTCATCTAGACTTGATACATTCCTGCCCCCAAACCAAGTATGCCTCTCCTTTTATGAGATAACTGTGTCCACTGGGTTCACCATTCTCTGTATAGTATTACCCCTCTGGGCCATCTTCTCAAAGATGCCTTGAGAACTAGCCCTCTTCTATTAACCTGCTTTTACTTTGTATAGAGCACAGTATGCTTGGGAGATTTCACCTTGCTTGGTGATGGTCAAGTTTCAATGTAAAGTCTTCCCTAAGCTCTTCAATTGTATATTAAAAACTACAATATCTTTGGTATATGCTATTGTGATATCTAGTGGTTTTAGAATATGTTCACAGATTCTTACCAATCTCATTAAGAGATGGCATTTAATCCCTGCCATGTATCTCCTCCGTCCCCTCCCACAAGTGTGGTTTGGGTTTTGTGATTTGCTTCTAATGAAGAGCATATGGTGGAAGTGATGGGTTATAACTTGGGAGACTAGGTCATAACAACTGTGCTTCCTCTCTGTTTTGATCTTCTCTTTTTAAAATAGATTTATTCTAATTATCTTTTTCAGAAAGTATCTATTTATTTGACTGCACCAGGCCTTAGCTGTGGCATGTGAACTCATAGTTGCGGCATGCGGGATCTAGTTCCCTAACCAGGGATCAAACCTGGGCCCCCTGCATTAGAAGCACAGAGTCTTAGCCATTGGATGACCAGGGAATTACCTGCTTTGCTGTCTTGGATCACCCTGGGAGAAGCCAACCGCCATGTCTCAAGGACACTATTCCAGTCCTGTGGAGCGGTCCACATGGTAAGCAACTGAGGCCTCGTGCTGAAAGCCAGCAGTCACTTGCAAGCCTAGTGAATGAGCTGCGTAGAAAATGAATCCTTCAGCCCAAAGCAAACCTTCAGAGGCCTCCAACCCTGGTCAACCCCTTGACAATCTCATGACAGAACCTTAGCTAGTACCACCCACCCGCCGAGACTGCATGAAATAATAAATGTTTGTTATTTTATACTGCTACGTTTTGTTAGCAGTGACAGATCACTAATGTACCCTAGATGGCTGAGATCATCCTTTATTCATTTATTTGGCTGCCTTGGGTCTTGGCTGGGGCACATGGATCTTTTCTTGTATTGTGGTGTGCGGGCTTGTGTTGCAGTGTGTGGGCTTAGTTGCCCCGTGGCATGTGGGATCTTAGTTCCCCAGCCAGGGATTGAATGGTATCCCTGGCATTGCAAGGCAGATTCTTAACCATTGACCACCAGGGACATCCCCACTGTTGCTTATGAATTTCCTTTTCAGAAGGTAATCTCCCTGTTCTACAGGGACCCTGAAGAGCACAGTAGCCTGTGAACCACATTTCCTTACCCATAGAAGGCAAACAGGTGTGAATGGCGCAAAGCAGGGGCTCAAACGGAATGTGTTGTTAATATTGTTGTCATTAATGTCATTAGTGAATATGACATTGAAGAAGCACTGGACTTCGCCTCTTTGCCCTGTTAGATTCACCCGTCATCTCTTTTCACTCTATTCTGTATCCTAGGAGACTGACTTCCATGGGCTATATCGCTTGCACTCAGGGTTCCAGTAAGGTTTTGCAGATGGGAAATGATGGAGATAGGAGGGCCAGAGGAAAGTGAGGAGAGAGATATTTTCCTTGGTTTCCTCTCTGCCAGGTCACTGTGGTTTGGCTTTGTGCCTCTAGCTAAGATCACAGCTCTGTCAAGGACCTTCTCCATATACACCCCCTATACACTGCTTCCTCCCTTCTCCCCTCTAAGCTTAGGGATGGTAACTGCTCCCCAGGGTTGCTAGCCTCAGGGTGCTGCGCTGGCATGGGGTAGTTTCCCTAAACTTGGCTCTCATACTTTTGGGAATATTTCCTTTATAAATCCTCTTCCACGGGCGGTCCAGTGGCTTGGACCGGGAGCTTTCACTGCTGTAGGCCTGATTTCAATCCCTAGTCAGGGAACTAAGATCATGCAAGCTGCATGATGGAGCCCAAAAAAATTCTCCTCCAATCACATAGATCCCCTGCAAGGATCCTGAGTGACACATATGGCTTAGAAATGGTGTAGTAGTGCTAGTTATGGTCGTTTTTAGTAATAATCTTGGGTAACAAAAACATATGGTATAATCTGAAAGATTGCTATGAATCAAAATAGATAGAAGATGGAGTTGAGAAACATCTCCGGAAATGGTTATGCAGAATATCTTGAGTCAACTCCTCTGGCAAGTTTGTGTATTCTGCCTGGTCTGCAAGAAGATCCCACAAGTTGGCCTACAGATGACGGTTGCCAGCAAAATGAAAAAGTGGTGACAGATCAATAATCACGAACTTAAGTAGTTCTTAGCCACCGAGTAGAGTCTTTGGAACCCACCTTACCAATTCCATGGCTCAAGTATTTTTCTGAATCTCAAGTATTATTCGGCGCTGTAAAATAGGGTTAGACTGGTGTCACAGAAGGGGGCAAGACTTGTTGCAACAGGACACGGCTCCACTTGGTAGCTTCTTGAATTCCTGGTATTTTATTTATTTTTATTTTGGTCGTGCCAGGTCTTTGTTATGGCATGCAGGGCTTGCTCTAATTGTCCCACATGGGATCTTAGCTCCCCATCCGAGGGTCAAACCTGCGTCCCTTGAATTGAAGTCTGATTCTTAACCACTGGACCACCGGAGAAGTCCTGCTTCTTGAGTTCTCATATGTGAGTTATACTCTTTTGTACTCCAGTTTTTGGCCTATTTCCTCACTGTAGGCCTTAAAAAACCATAACTTATTGCTTAGAAAGTAATAAACATTGTTAACAAATGTTAGTTAACTAATAATGTTTGACTATGATTGTAAGTCTTTCTCATCTCCTATTTTCCCTGTTCCACATTCTAATCTACTACAAACTAAATAGCCAGATGTCAAGTTTTGTTTCAGTGGGCATGATGCTAGAAAGAATGAGTATTGGAAAGCAGCTTATTTTATTCTTGAGGCCTTCATGCCCATGTGGAGCTCCTTTTGAAGAAACCTGGCCACGTGACCCTGCCACCATGAAGCAGGGGTGGGCAACAAACCCAAGAAGAGTTGGCTGTATAGACTGACCGGCAGCTAATGAGACAACCCCAAAAGGACAACAGTAACTAGAACCAATCAGACCTTGTCTTTTGGAAAGTTTGAGTATGAGCCTCAAGAGGGCATCCATGACTCCCTAGTGGTCCAGTGGTTAAGAGTCCACCTGCCAATGCAGGAGACATGGTTCAATCCCTGGTCTGGGAAGATCCCACGTGCAGTGGAGCAACTAAGCCTGTGCACCACAAGTACTGAGCCCGTGCGCTGCAACTGCTGAAGCCCACGTGCCTAGAGCCCATGCTCTGCAGCAAGAGAAGCCACTGCATGAGAAACCTGTGCACCGCAACCAGAGAGCAGCCTCCTCTTGACTCAGCTAAAGAAAGTCCACTCACAGCAACGAAAACCCAGCACAGCCAATAAATAAATAACATTTTTTAAAAACAGGCTCTGCATACCGAGGAGACCTGGGAAGAGGCAGCAGTCTACAGAGGAACAGAGATAAGAGAGTGAGCAGAAGCCCCAAGGCTCTAGGAGCTCTAACTGTAGGGGCAGAGAGTAGCTTTGTTGCCTGATGCTGGAGCATTATGTTCAGGGGTATATAGGATGCCCGGACTCTTAGGCAATGCTCCAGCCATCAGAGCTTCAGTGATCCCAAGTGAGCCCTACACCATGTCCTGTTTATCTCCAGAGCTGTTTTCAGGAGAGACAGTTGGTACAGAGTAGGTGCTCCTGTGTATGTGGTGACCTGAACTGTTTTTGTCTATTTATTTAGGAAGGTAAACTGTGCAGACGTAAGGAACTCACACTCACTCTAACCAAAGTATCATTACTTTCTTGATTTTTTTTTCTTAATTTAAGCATTTGATCTATGGAGCCTGGAATATCTATTAAAATTTACTCAAGAAGAGACATACTTCTGAGCTGAGGTCCGATTTTCCAGTTTCTTTTTCTTTCAGTTTGAGTCTGGCAGGAGGTTTTTATATTGCCTCCCAGGTGTGGAGACCAGCCACTATGTAGTGCTTGTAAAGAATGAAATGAGTTTGGAAAAAAGTTAAACGAAATCCCTTTCCAAGATGCCATTAGTTTTAAAAGTCCTACTCCGAGTATCAGCTAGCGTGACTTTTAGACACTCAATTCAAGGTCATGAAATTCCTCTCCCCACTCCTCTCTGCTTTTCAACCTTTCAGCTACCCCAACTCCCACCCACTTCTTTCACTGCCTTCTTGGACTGTCTTGGCTCCTCTATTCTTGCCTTTCTCTGTGTTCTCTGACACAGTGTAACACTTGCCAGCACCAGACAGTTATTACACGGTGTTGATACACAAGGAGCCCAAGGTGCTGGCATGAGGGACAGAGCAGGCTTAAGGAGGACATTCATTGCCAACTATCACCCATGAGAGGATGGAGAGCATAGCAATGGACCCAGGAAAGCCAGAAAACAAAGGCTTGCTAAACAACCCCCAAAGAAACCGAGCTGCATAAGGGACACCTTTGACTACAAAAAATATTTAAAATTTCTGAATGACAAAAGATACCATAAACTCAGAAAGCAAAGGGCAGAATGGGGGGGAATATTTTTAACACAAGTAGCAGACAAAAGGTAAATGTCCTTCCTATACAAAGAGTGTTCTACAATTTAATAAGGAAAGTAGAAAAGGCCTGATAGAAAAGTAGGTTAAGGTTTTTAGTTCTTTTTGTTTCTTTTTTTTTGGCTGCACTGCAGCATGAAGGATCTTAGTTCCCCTACTAGGGATGGAACCCATGTCCCTTGAAGTGGACATGGGGAGTTGTAACCAGGGAAGTTGTGACCAGGGAGTTGTAACCAGGGAAGTTCCCTGTTAAGGTTGGAACTGGCAATTCACAGAGGAGAAAATGCAAACTTTCAGAAGACACAAAATGATGCTTGATCAGAGAAAGTCAACCCAAAAC
Source organism: Bos grunniens (assembly GCF_055505025.1). Classification (NCBI taxonomy): domain Eukaryota; kingdom Metazoa; phylum Chordata; class Mammalia; order Artiodactyla; family Bovidae; genus Bos; species Bos grunniens. Next base: position 87,449,586 of record NC_141174.1, on the reverse strand, counting down.
AATGAGATGTTCTCTCTTGCCCATCAGATTAGAAAAAAACTAAAAAGACAGATAGTACCTAAGGAATGACTGCATTCATATATTGTTCATGATATATCAAGTTAAAACATTGACTAGCTAGACAACATGATTCAATTTCTGTATTTTAAAAAACCATGAAGAAAGAGAGAGTGATCAATAGGTGGTCCAATTAAACTTGAAGAAAAATAAAGAAGGAGACACAGCAAACTGTTAACCTAGAAAGTAGAAAGTAGGGTTTTGTGAAGTCTTTGTACTATTCTTTCTTTTTACATACAGATGAGCTGTGGGTGGATTTTACTTTATGTGTTTTCACTAATTTTCAACCAAGTTATAAAATGTGATGTCAATGATAAAATGTGATATTACAAGGATGCTTGTGATAACTGATTGATCTGTGACATGTCTGCTTTGCTTTAGGCACTGTGCTAGGATATTTTAGTATGTTAGTTTATTTTATTCTCACAACCCCCTATGAAAGATACTATTCGAACTATTTTGCAGTTGAAGATGATGGAACTTAGCCAAAGTGACTGGTCCATAGACTCTGGCTGTGGTCAATGGCTTATAGGCAATTCAAAGCAAAGGTGTGGTCAACACAGGCGATACCTAGGTTGTTATAAGGACTGGATGTGAAACTTTCAATGGGATGAATCCCCTTTAAATCACATGAAGAGTCCTTAAAAACTGGGTCTCAGTGTATGCTTCCCCAGCTGAGGTCTAGTCCCCCTCCTTTTGGCTTTTGATAGTCCCAGCTTCATAGAATTGCCATACTCCCAGCAGACCCACAGGAAGGCGAGGGAAGGTAAGGGTTTGAAGTCCCAAGCATTCAAAGGCAACTTTACTTCCCACCCACTTCATCCTGGATTAAGCAATACCAATCAGTAGTCCAGACTATCCACTGTCTACATTTTCAACAATACTTCCAGCTCTTGCCATCTCTTTCTCAGTGTAAGTCCCCACCTGGGAAATACCCAGAAGCCCCCTTCCACAAAGCTGGCAGCCCTTTCCCAGACCTTGGCCATGACTCCCAATCTCTGTTGAGTCTAAGTTTGTATATAGGAGAGGGGGTGCTAGTCTTCCATGCTGGGGTAGAGGTGGGAGGAGTCTGTTTAGGGCCAAAGCTACTAGGAGAAATTGGAGCCAGGGAAGCCAGCAACATCTGAGAAGGGAGGCAGTAAGCCTCCCTTCTCAGCCTGCATGGGTCAGCCTGCATGGGTCATTTCAAAGGCAGGGGAAGGTGGGGGCTTCTGGGGCCATAACACCACTCTGGGGAATAAGGTAGCCTGACAAGTACAAGATGCTATGAAAGAGACAGCAAACATCTGATACAGGCCCTCCTTTTGTGCTTAAATGATCCTAGTGTGCATTTATGTGGGGAGGGAAGGGGAGTGGAGTCTTCCAAGTTCTGTTGACTTGATTGAAATATCATGGTGGTGGTGGTACTTAGTCGCTAAGTCATGTCTAACTCTTTGCAACCCCATGGACTGTAGCCTGCCAGGCTCCTCTGTCCATGGGATTTCCCAGGCAAGAATACAGAAGTGGGTTGCCATTTCCTTCTCCAGAGGATCGTCCCAACCCAGGGATTGAACCCATGTCTCCTGCATTGGCAGGAGGATTCTTTACTGATTGGACCACCAGGGAAGCCCTAAGTATCAGCATACCTGATCTATATTTTGAATTTCCCCACCTTCCAGCTGAGACTCTTCCCTCCTCTTTGCAAGCCACTGTCCCAGGTTTGCTGGGGGCTGGGCAGATGACCCGAGATCAGTCCTGCCTACCAAATCAGATCTGCTCTCCTAGGGCAGGCAGACCTCCTCTCCTAGGGCAGGCAGGCCTCCTCTCCTGGGGCAGGCAGGCCTCCTCTCCTGGGGCAGGCAGGCCTCCTCTCCTAGGGCAGGCAGGCCTCCTCTCCTGAGGCAGGCAGACCTCCTCAGCTCAGCACAGGGACCTTTGGAAAGCCGCTGGGTGTTACCAGGCCATGGCCTTAAAACTTCTTTTACTTCAACCCTTACCAAGGAATACATGTTCTATCATGACTCATTACATAGGTGCTAACTATCATGTACGTGTGTGTGTGCACACACACAAACTGAAACAGAAGCTGCAACAAACAATACTAAATATGCACCCTAATTATCTATGCTGCACTCTTGTTTGCCATTCTGCCTTTTTTTCATGTTGTAAAACGTAATGCTCACAACCACTCAGTTGATTTCAGTACTGATGGGTTAAGACCAGCAGTTTGGAAATGAACTCAATTACACAGACATTTTTGGAGAGAATACTTCAGTTTGCCATAGCCATACATGTATAGGAGAAACCAGGATGAAGGGCAAGCTGTGGCCCAAGGTCATCTCTTGGATCCTTCTCAGTGAGAGATTCTCAGTCACCATAGGATTGACTGTATTGAGTCATATGATGAAAGGGACCCCTGTCATTCTAGAATAAAAAATAAGATTATTGAGGGCTTTCTATATGCCAGCTATTGTTCTAAACACTTTACTGCAATTAATGCTTTTAATCCTCATAATACCACCATGCCATACATAGTAACATTAATCCCTGGAGAACAGATGGTTTGAAAACTTAACTCCAGGAAATAGCTAAAGCAAGAGAGTTCCAGAAAAACATCTATTTCTGCTTTATTGACTATGCCAAAGCCTTTGACTGTGTGGATCACAGTAAACTGTGGAAAATTCTGGAAGAGATGGGAATACCAGACCACCTGATCTGCCTCTTGAGAAATTTGTATGCAGGTCAGGAAGCAACAGTTAGAACTGGACATGGAACAACAGACTGGTTCCAAATAGGAAAAGGAGTACGTCAAGGCTGTATATCGTCACCCTGCTTATTTAACTTATATGCAGAGTACATCATGAAAAACGCTGGACTGGAAGAAGCACAAGCTAGAATCAAGATTGCCGGGAGAAATATCAATAACCTCAGATATGCAGATGACACCACCCTTATGGCAGAAAGTGAAGAGGAACTAAAGAGCCTCTTGATGAAAGTGAAAGTGGAGAGTGAAAAAGTTGGCTTAAAGCTCAATATTCAGAAAATGAAGATCATGGCATCCGGTCCCATCACTTCATGGGAAATAGATGGGGAAACAGTGGAAACAGTGTCAGACTTTATTTTTGGGGGCTCCAAAATCACTGCTGATGGTGACTGCAGCCATGAAATTAAAAGACGCTTACTCCTTGGAAGGAAAGTTATGACGAACCTAGATAGCATATTGAAAAGCAGAGACATTACTTTGCCAACAAAGGTCCATCTAGTCAAGGCTATGGTTTTTCCTGTGGTCATGTATGGATGTGAGAGTTGGACTGTGAAGAAGGCTGATCGCCGAAGAATTGATGCTTTTGAACTGTGGTGTTGGAGAAGACTCTTGAGAGTCCCTTGGACTGCAAGGAGATCCAACCAGTCCATTCTGAAGGAGATCAGCCCTGGGATTTCTTTGGAAGGAATGATGCTAAAACTGAAACTCCAGTGCTTTGGCCACCTCATGCGAAGAGTTGACTCATTGGAAAAGACTCTGATGCTGGGGGGAATTGGGGGCAGGAGGAGAAGGGGACGACAGAGGATGAGATGGCTGGATGGCATCACTGACTCGATGGACGTTAGTCTGAGTGAACTCCGGGAGTTGGTGATGGACAGGGAGGCCTGGCGTGCTGCGATTCATGGGGTTGCAAAGAGTCGGACACAACTGAGTGACTGAATTGAACTGAACTGAACTGATGGATATGAGAATCAAAATCAGCAGACTGGGTCCAGAGCCTCCAGCTCCTAAGTGCCACACCTGCCTCCTCCCTATCCCAGACATTCTTGGACCCTTTGTTACCAGGTCATTTTGTCAACTTTCAGAGAATGCCATCCAGGGATTTCTCTGGTAGTCCAGAGGCTAAGTGTCCGGGCTCCTAAATCCTGCAGGGGGGCAGGATTTGATCCTTAGTCAGGAAACTAAATCCCATGTGCCTCAACTAAGACCTGGCATATATATATATATATATATAATTTTTTTTTAAGAGAGAGAACTCCATCCAGTGCTGAGCTCAGCAGGCTCTGGCTGGAATTCCACAGCGGACATAGGCTAGAGCTGGCCTGGTCACCAATCCCAGACCCTTTAGTTCTGGTGGCCTCTGCTGAGCTGTCCTTCAACTCATAAGCACCTCAGACTCAGGAGATCAGGGCTAGAAGGCATCTCAGAAACTATTCAGTTGCTCAGGGACTTTCATATGTAGTGAAAGGGGCACAGTCACCCCCTGTCCCAGGACCTCCACTTGTCTCTGTTGGAGTTTCTACATAAGCTCATGCTTGAACATAATAGTTTTGCGTTAAAACAAACTTGTTTCTCTGTTTGCTTATGGAGAGGTGCTTAGGGAATTCACTTTCTTTTGGAAACTAATTCATTGAACATTTTATTATTGTGGTAAAATATACATAATGTAAAATTTACTATTAGCAACATTTAGAACCTTTGCAGTATTCTACAGTATTCACCCTTACCTAATCCTGGAACATTTTCATCACCCTGATGGGCGACCTCAATGCCATTAACCAATTGCTCTCTGTTAACCTCTCTCCCTAGCTCGTGGCAACCACTAATCTACTTTCTGCATCTGGGGATTTGCCTATCCATGATATTTCGTATAAATGAAATCATGCAGTGTGCCTTTTGTGCCTGGCTTTTTTTACTTAGTACAATGTTTTTAAGGTTCATCCATGATGTAGCATGCATCTACTGAATAATATCCCATTGTATGTGTATACCAAGGGCTTCCCGGTGACTCAGTGGGAAAGAGCCTGCCTGCCAGTGCAAGAGACGTGGGTTTGATATCTGGGTCAGGAAGATCCCCTAGAGAAGGAAATGCAACCCACTCCAGTATTCTTGCCTGGGAAATCCCATGAACAGAGGAGCCTGGCAGGCTACAGTCCGTGAATAGCAGAGTTGGATACAACAGATATAACTGAGTGACGAAAAAACAAAAACCATGTATATACCACATTTAAAAAATCCATGTATCATTTGAGGGACATTTGAATTGTTTCCACATTTCATCTGTGAGTAATGCTACTATGATCAGTTTTGTATAGGTTTTTGTTTAAACACTTATTTTCACTTCTTTGGGGTATATAACCCAGGACAGGAATAGTTGGGTCATATGTTTAAGTTTCTAAGGAACTGCCAAAGTGTTTTCTATAGTGCCTGCACCATTTGGCATTCACACCAGCAATGTATGAGTGTCCTAATTTTCCTGTGTCCTTGCCAATACTTGTTACTTTCTACTTGAAAAAGTTATAGCTATCCTAGCGGCTGTGAAGTAGGGTCTTGTGGTTTTAATTTGCATTTCTCTAGTGACTAATGAAACTGAGCATTTTTTCCATATTCTTATTGGTCATTTACTATTTTCTTTCCTGAAGTATCTATTCAAGTCCTTTGCCCATTTTGTAATTGTGTTTTTTTGTCTTTTTGTGATGAGCTGTAATCACAATAAACTGTGGAAAATTCTGAAAGAGATGGGAATACGAGACCACCTGACCTGCCTCTTGAGAAACCTGTATGCAGGTCAGGAAGCAACAGTTAGAACTGGACATAGAACAGACTGGTTCCAAATAGGAAAAGGAGTACGTCAAGGCTGTATATTGTCATTCTGCTGATTTAACTTCTATGCAGAGTACATCATGAGAAAATGGAGGAAGCACAAGCTGGAATCAAGATTGCCGGGAGAAATATCAATAACCTCAGATATGCAGATGACACCACCCTTATGGCAGACAGTGAAGAAGAACTAAAAAGCCTCTTGATGAAAGTGAAAGAGGAGAGTGAAAAAGTTGGCTTAAAGCTCAACATTCAGAAAACGAAGATCATGGCATCCGGTCCCATCACTTCATGGGAAATAGATGGGGAAACAGTGTCAGACTTTATTTTTCTGGGCTCCAAAATCACTGCAGATGGTGATTGCAGCCATGAAATTAAAAGACTCTTACTCCTTGGAAGGAAAGTTATGACCAACCTAGATAGCATATTCAAAAAGCAGAGACATTACTCTGCCAACCAAGGTCCGTCTAGTCAAGGCTATGGTTTTTCCAGTGGTCATGTATGGATGTGAGAGTTGGACTATAAAGAAAGCTGAGCACCGAAGAATTGATGCTTTTGAATTGTGATATTGGAGAAGACTCTTGAGAGTCCCTTGGACTGCAAGGAGATCCAACCAGTCCATCCTAAAGGAGATCAGTCCTGGGTGTTCATTGGAAGGACTGATGCTGAAGCTGAAACTCCAATACTGTGGCCACCTCGTGTGAAGAGCTGACTCATTTAAAAAGACCCTGAGGCTGGGAAAGATTGAGGGCAGGAGGAGAAGGGGACAACAGAGGATGAGATGGCTGGATGGCATCACCGACTTGATGGATATGGGTTTGGGTGGACTCCGGGAGTTGGTGATGGACAGGGAGGCCTGGTGTGTTCATGGGGTCACAAAAAGTCAGACACAACTGAGCAACTGAACTGAACTGAACTGTAGGAGTTTTTAATATATTCTGATAAAATAAGTTCCTTGTCACTTATATGATTTGCAAGTATTTTGTCTTATTCTGTCGGCTGTCATTGCACTCTCTTGACAATATTTTATCTTAAATATTTATTTATTTTTAATTGATTGATGATTGATTTACAATATTGGTTTGATTTCTGTCATACATCAACATGAGTTAACCGTAGGTGTACATATATACCTTCCCTCTTGAATTTTCCTCCCTCTGCCCATTCCCACCCCTCTAGGCTATTACAGAGCCCCAGTTTGAGTTTCCTGAGTATACAGCAAATTCCCCTTGGCTATCTGTTTACATATGTCAGTGTATTTACATATGTCAGTATATATGCATCTGTGCTACTCTCTCCATTTATCTCACCCTCTCCCTCTTCTCCCCTACCCTTGTCCATAAGCCTGTTCTCTATGTCTGCATCTACATTGCTGCTCTGCAAACAGTACCATCCTTCTAGATTCCATATGTATGCATTAACATACGATATTTGTTTTTCTCTTTCTGACTTATTTCTCTCCATATAATAGGCTCTAGGTTCATCCACCTCATTAGAACTGACTCAAATGCATTCCTTTTTATGACCGAGTACTATTCCGTTTTATATATGTTCCACGGCTTCTTTATCCATTCATCTTGACAGTGTCTTTTGATACACAAACATTTTAAATGTTGATAAAGTTCAATTCATCCATTTTTCCCCTTTTATTCCTTATGTTTTCAGTGTCATTTTAAAAAAACTACCAAATCTGAGTTCATGGTTTTCTCCCACGTGTTCTCCTAAGAGTTTCATGGTTTTAGATCTTATATTTAAAGCTTTGATTCATTTTGAGTTAATTTTTAATATGGGATGAGGTAGGATTCAAACTTCATTTTTTGCAATTAGATATTCAGTTTTCCTACCACAATTTGTTGAAGAGACTCTTTCCCCTTTGAATGGTCATCACACCGCTCAAAAATCATTGCCTGTAGATGTCTGGGTTTATTCCTGGACTCTCAATCCTATTTCATTGATCTATATTTCTATTCTTAAGCCAGTTCCATACTGTTTTGATTATTGTAGCTTCATAGTAAGTTTTGAAATCAAGAAGAATGAGTCCTCCAACTTAGTTCTTTTTCTAGACCTGTTTTGGCTGTTTGCAGCCCTTTGCAATTCCATGTGAATTTTAGAATCATCTTGTCTATTTATGCAAAAAGGCCTTTCAGATTTTGATAGAGATGACAGTGAATCTATAGTTTGCTTTGCACAATATTACCATTTGAATGATATTAAGTCTTTGAATCCATGAGCCTGGAATGTTTTTCCATTTATTTAGATCTTATTTTCTTTCAGCTATATTTTCAATGTAAGTCCTGGTTAAATTTATTCTTGAATATTTTATTACTTAAAAAAATTAATGGACTTTGGGGGGACATTTAGGTTCACAGAAAAAATGAGCAGAAAGTAAGGGGCGTTCTGATAGACTCTCTTATTCTTTTTGATGTTATTATAAATGAAATTGTTTTCTTCATTGCCTTTTCTGGCTATTAACTGCTCATTTATGGAAATAAAATGTTTCTGTATTGATCTTGTACTCTGCAACTTTGCTACATCTGTTTATTAGCTCTTGTTGTTTAGCTGCTAAGTCATCTCCAAGTCTTTCGGACCCCATAGACTGTAGCCCACCAGGCTCCTCTCTCCATGGGATTTCCCAGGCAAGAATACTGGAGCAGGTTGCCATTTCCTTCTCCAGGGGATCTTTCCGACCCAGGAATGGAATCCATGTCTCCCGAGTCATCTGCATTGCAAACGAATTCTTTACCACTAAGCCAGCAGGGAAGCTCCTTTATTAGCTCTAATTGCTATTGATATGCGACCCTTTAAAAAAAAACATTTATCTATTTGGCCGCAGCAGGTCTTAGTGGCAGGTTTTAGCTGCATTACACAGGCTCTTTAATCTTTGCTATGATATGTGGGATCTTTAGTTGCAGCATGCGGTATCTTTCAGTTGGGGCACGTGGAATCTAGTTCCCTGACCAGGGATGGAGTGCAGACCCTTGCATTGGGAGCAGGGAGTCTTAGCCACTGGACCACCAGGGAAGTCCTCCACACACCTTCTTTCATCTCTGTTTAATTTTGAAGAAACTGAGTAGCTGGGACTTGCCCACCTTATACTGCCTCTTATGGCTGAGCTCCACTTACCCAGTTTAGCATTCCAGCTCACCTCCCCTTGAATTGAACCTGGAACTTTTCAATGTAATATGCAGACACAAATTCCAGCGAGTTCCCTCAACAAAATTCCTATCCATCCCTTCCAAGTCCCCAATCTCTACCTCCTGTTTACCTTCTTTTAACCATTATCACGAGTCCAGCTGGACTCCCACCCAGACCCTGGCCCTCAGTTCAGTCTTCTGGTTGCCAAGATAATTTTCAAAAACAGAAACCCTAGAACTCTTTACCCACAACCTCCCACCTGCAACAGAGGACCGCTGAGGGCATCCACTGTCTCTGTCCTCCACCCGCAAACTCCACCCCAGTCCCTGGTGACTGGGGTCTCAGGCATCCCAGAGCTCTGCGCTCACTGCCCTGGTGAGGTCAGACCCCTTGCCTGCAACACACGTTCCAGGAAAGCAGGCAAATCCGGCATGCAAGCCAGAATTATTTTAGGGGTGAGCCTCCACCTCCCACCCTGCTTGAAATCTGGGTTTCATGCTCACAAAAAGGCAGCCCTAAATGTGAGACTTGCATCTCCAGACCCAGACAAGTTGTGGACAGACAGAGGGGTGGGAATGCAGCCTGGAGTTTGAGTGAGCGTGGAGGGGGAAAAGGGGGACTGCAGGCCCACCAACCAGTGCCCTGCTTGGTTGCCTAGGTGACAGAGGCAGGGGAGCGGAATGAAGGAGAAGTGGCTGAGTGGGTTGAGTTGATCTGAGCTTCTCAGATCTTAGCATCATCTAGTAGCACCCATCTCCACTCTTCTCCCTATAGCTCAGTGCTATAGGGAATTGGAATCTACTGTGTTCTTTTCACCCCGGTACCCAGCATTCTGTGATTGCTGTAGAAATAGAATGTCAGCCCTAGAAAAAGCTCTGCAGAGTCTCCTGGCTCAGTAGTTTTCAAGTAGTTTTTTATTAGTAGCTACAGATCCTTATTTCAAAGGAAATCTTGCCCAGAATCCAATATGCAAACCAAATACAGTAGGCACTGCTCATTCTACCCACCCTCCCCAGGAATCCAGGGTGGCAGCACCCAGAACGTGAAAATCTCTGGTCTGGGCCCAAACCCTCATAATACAGATGAGAAAACTGAGGTCCCCACATAGTCATTGACTGGATCAAGGATACCCAGTAAAAGAGTTTGTGACAGAACCAGGATGGGACATCACATCCCTAGGACCATGACAGAACCAGCAGAGAAAAGCAGAACACTTTAGGTAACAGGAGAAAACAAAGAGCACAGTTGTCCTGGAGCCTGGGATTTCCGCATCTGCTAGGGCAACACAAGTCCCTTGTTTTACAGAGGAGGAAACTGAGGCCAGTGACAGGGCAATGGCTTGTTAGCAGAGTGATCCTAGGAGGGAGTAATATTCCCTTAGAAAGAAGAAAAATTTGAACATTTGGCTCTGGCTAGCTCTAGCAGTCTTTGATGAAATTCCGAGGTGCCAGATGGTGCAGGGGGAGGAGTACTGGCCTGGGAGTTTCAACCCCCTCTGTTACAGACAAGCCCTGTGACCTTGGGAGATTTATTTTAAAGAGCCAACAGGATCATCCCCTGGTTTATAAGAGGTCCAGAAGCGTAATAGGATTAAATGATGCTTCAGAGTGTTTTATGTTTTTTCTAAATGTCAGGGCCTCCTTTAGGGGAAAGAGCAGTAAACACACTACTTTTTAAAGACTGAATTTGATGGTGGTTTTTTTTAAAAGGCTCTTTATTTTTATTTTACATTTTTCATGGCTAATTATAAAATAACACATGGCTATTCCAGAAAATGTGTAAAGTACAGGAAAAAAAAGAGAAAACAAAATCACCCATAAACATATCACCCAGCACAGCCATTGTTCAAAATTGTTGTATATTTCCTTTCAGTCTTTTTTCTATATATTTTCTCCTTGTATAGAGTGTATTATATTGTAATTTAAAAAATAATCTTATTTAATGATTAACAAAGTGGTTCCTTGTACCTGGTACATCATTGTACCTGGTCTGACTATAAAGAAAAAATTGTAAGACATACCAAAGGCAAAAAAACAAAAACAGCAACAACAGCAACAACATCAAACAATTTGAAAAGACAGAGAAAGCATCAGAACCAGACATGGCAGGGATTTTGGAATGATCAGACTGGGAATTTAAAATAACTCTGATTAATATGCTAAGGGCTCTAATAGATAAAAGTAGATAGCCTGTAAGAACAGATGGGCAATATAAGCAGAGAGATGGAAATCCTAAGTAAGAACCAAAAAGAAATCCTAGAGATTTAAAAAAACGAATACGCTGTAACAGAAAGGAAGAATGCCTTTGATGGGCTCATCAGTAGACTGGACACAGCTTAGGAAAGAATTTTTGAGCTTGACAACATCTCAATAGAATCCTTTTAACCCAAAAAAGCAAGTAGAACAAGATTGAAAAAAATAATTCACAGAAAAGTATGACATATGTGTAATGGGAATACCTCAAGAAAGAGAGAAAGACAGAAGAAATATAACAATAATGACACAATTTTCTCACATTAATGTCAGATTCAGGACACTTAGAGAACACCAAGCAAATAAATACTTAAAAAACAATGTCTTGGCGCATTACGTTCAAATTACAGAATATTAAAGATAAAGAAAGAAGTGAAAGAAACCAGAGGGGAAAGACACCTTATCTATAGTGGGAAAAAAATATAAGAATTACATCCAGCTTCTCCTCAGAAACCATGCATGTAAGAAGAGAGTAAAGTGAAATATTTAGTGTGGAGAGGAAAAAAACCCAGCCACCTAGAATTCTGTACCCTGCAAAATTATCCTTCAAAAGTGAAGGAGAACTAAAGATGTTTTTTCTCAGATAAACAAAAACTGAGGGAACTTGTTGCTGGCAGACCTGCACTGCAAGAAATTTTAAAAGTTCTTCAGAGAGAAGAAAAATAATATATAGTTGTCCCTTGGTATCTGCAGGGGACTGGTTCCAGGACCTCCCATGGATACCAAAATCTATGGATGGTCAAGTCCCTTACATAAAATATATTTGCATATAACTTATGCACATCCTCACATATGCTTTAAATCATCTCTAGATTACTTATAATACCTAATACAATTTAAATGCTATGTAAATAATTGCCAAGGTATGTCAAATTCAAATTTTGCTTTTTGAAACTTTCTGGAATTCCACCCCCCCGCCAAATTTAAGGTTGATTGATTCTACAGACATGGAATTCATGGATATGGAGGATAAACTATAAATCAAAACCTCAGACCTCCATTAAAAAAGAAAAAGAGCATCAAAGAAGGAATAAGCAAAGGCAAGATGCAACTCATTTTTCTTATTCTTAATTGACTTAAGAGATAATAGTTTGCCCAAAATAATAATAGCAACTATGTATTCAATTATTTTTCATGCCTCAGTCAGTTCAGTTCAGTTCAGTCACTCAGTCATGTCCGATTCTTTGCGACCCCATGAATTGGAGCACGCCAGGCCTCCATGTCCATCACCACCTCCCGGAATTCACCCAAACTCATGTTCATCGAGTCAGTGATGCCATCAACCCATCTCATCCTCTATCATGCCTTTCTCCTCCTGCTCCAAACCCCTCCCAGCATCAGAGTCTTTTCCAATAAGTCAACTCTTCACATGAGGTAGCCAAAGTATTGGAGTTTCAGCTTTAGCATCAGTCCTTCCAAAGAACACCCAGGACTGATCTCCTTTAGAATGGACTGGTTGGATCTCCTTGCAGTCCAAGGGACTCTCAAGAGTCTTCTTCAACACCACAGTTCAAAAGCATCAATTCTTTGGCATTCAGCTTTCTTCACAGTCCAACTCTCACATCCATACATGACCACTGGAAAAACCATAGCCTTGACTAGACGGACCTTGGTTGGCAGAGTAATGTCTCTGCTTTTGAATATGCTATCTAGGTTGGTCATAACTTTCCTTCCAAGGAGTAAGCGTCTTTTAATTTCATGGCTGGAGTCACCATCTGCAGTGATTTTGGAGCCCCAAAAAATAAAGTCTGACACTATTTCCATTGTTTCCCCATCTATTTCCCATGAAGTGATGGGACCAGATGCCATGATCTTTGCTTTCTGAATGTTTAGCTTTAAGCCAACTTTTTCACTCTCCTCTTTCACTTTCATCAAGAGGCTTTTTAGTTCCTCTTCACTTTCTGCCATAAGAGTGGTGTCATCTACATATCTCAGGTTATTGATATTTCTCCCGGAAATCTTGATTCCAGCTTGTGGTTCCTCCAGCCTAGCGTTTCTCATGAGGTACTCTGCATGTAAGTTAAATAAGCAGGGTGACAATATACAGCCTTAATGTACTCCTTTTTCTATTTGGAACCAGTCTGTTGTTCCATGTCCAGTTCTAACTGTTGCTTCCTGACCTGCATATAGGTTTCTCAAGAGGCTGGTCAAGTGGTCTGGTATTCCCATCTCTTGAAGAATTTTCCACAGTTTATTGTGATCCACACAGTCAAAGGCTTTGGCATAGTCAATAAAGCAGAAATAGATGTTTTTCTGGAACTCTCTTGCTTTTTCCATGATCCAGCGGATGTTGGCAATTTGATGTCTGGTTCCTCTGCCTTTTCTAAAAGCAGCTTGAACATCAGGAAGTTCACGGTTCACATACTGTTGAAGCCTAGCTAGGAGAATTTTGAGCATTACTTTACTAGCATGTGAGATGTGTGCAATTGTGTGGTAGTTTGAGCATTCTTTGGCATTGCCTTTCTTTGGGATTGGAATGAAAACTGACCTTTTCCAGTCCTGTGGCCACTGCTGAGTTTTCCAAATTTGCTGGCATATTGAATGCAGCACTTTCACAGCATCATCTTTCAGGATTTGAAAGAGCTCAACTGGAATTCCATCACCTCCACTAGCTTTGTTCGTAGTGATGCTTTCTAAGGCCCACTTGACTTCACGTTCCAGGACGTCTGGCTCTAGGTCAGTGATCACACCATCGTGATTATCTGGGTCGTGAAGATCTTTTTTGTACAGTTCTTCTGTGTATTCTTGCCACCTCTTCTTAATATCTTCTGCTTCTGTTAGGTCCATACCATTTCTGTCCTTTATTGATCCCATCTTTGCATGAAATGTTCCTTTGGTATCTCTAATTTTCTTGAAGAGATCTCTAGTCTTTCCCATTCTGTTGTTTTCCTCTATTTCTTTGCACTGATTGCTGAGGAAGGGTTTCTTATCTCTCCTTGCTATTTTTGGAACTCTGCATTCAGATGCTTATATCTTTCCTTTTCTCCTTTGCTTTTTGCTTCTCTTCTTTTCACAGCTATTTGTAAGGCCTCCCCAGACAGCCATTTTGCTTTTTTGCATTTCTTTTCCATGGAGATGGTCTTGATCCCTGTCTCCTATACAATGTCATGGATCTCCGACCATAGTTCATCAGGCACTCTGTCTATCAGATCTAGTCCCTTAAATCTATTTCTCAGTTCCACTGTATAGTCATACTGCCACTAAGTCACTTCAGTCACGTCCAACTCCGTGCGACCCCATAGACGGCAGCCCACCAGGCTCCCCCGTCCCTGGGATTCTCCAGGCAAGACCACTGGAGTGGGTTGCCATTTCCTTCTCAAATACATGAAAGTGAAAAGTGAAAGTGAAGTCGCTCAGTCGTGTCCAACCCTCAGCGACCCCATGGACTGCAGCCTTCCAGGCTCCTCCATCCATGGGATTTTCCAGGCAAGGGTACTGGAGTGGGGTGCCATTGCCTTCTCCGACTGTATAGTCATAAGGGATTTGATTTAGGTCATACCTGAATGGTCTAGTGGTTTTCCCTACTTTCTTCAATTTCAGTCTGAATTTGGCAATAAGGAGTTCATGATCTGAGCCACAGTCAGCTCCTGGTCTTGTTTTTGCTGACTGTATAGAGCTTCTCCATCTTTGGCTGCAAAGAATATAATCAATCTGATTTTGGTGTTGACCATCTGGTGATGTCCATGTGTAGAGTCTTCTCTTGTGTTGTTGGAAGAGGGTGTTTGCTATAACCAGTGCGTTCTCTTGGCAAAACTGTATTAGCCTTTGCCCTGCTTCATTCCGTATTCCAAGGCCAAATTTGCCTGTTACCCCAGGTGTTTCTTGACTTCCTACTTTTGCATTCCAGTCCCCTATAATGAAAAGGACATCTTTTTTGGGTGTTAGTTCTAAAAGGTCTTGTAGGTCTTTATAGAACTGTTCAACTTCAGCTTTTTCAGCATTACTGATTGGGACATAGACTTGGATTACCGTGATATTGAATGGTTTGCCTTGGAAACGAACAGAGGTCATTCTGTCGTTTTTGAGATTGCATCCAAGTACTGCATTTCAGACTCTTTTGTTGACCATGATGGCTACTCCATTTCTTCTAAGGGATTCCTGCCCACAGTAGTAGATATAATAGTCATCTGAGTTAAATTCACCCATTCCAGTCCATTTTAGTTCGCTGCTTCCTAGAATGTCGACGTTCACTCTTGCCATCTCTTGTTTGACCACTTCCAATTTGCCTTGATTCATGGACCTAACATTCCAGGTTCCTATGCAATATTGCTCTTTACAGCATCAGACCTTGCTTCTATCACCAGTCACATCCACAACTGGGTATTGTTTTGACTTTGTCTCCATCCCTTCATTCTTTCTGGAGTTATTTCTCCACTGATCTCCAGTAGCAATTTGGGCACTTACCGACCTGGGGAGTTCCTCTTTCAGTATCCTATTATTTTGCCTTTTCGTACTGTTCATGGGGTTCTCAAGGCAAGAATACTGAAGTGATTTTCCATTCCCTTCTCCAGTGGACCACATTCTGTCAGACCTCTCCACCTTGACCCGCTGATCTTGGGTGGCCCCACACGGCATGGCTTAGTTTCATTGAGTTAGACTGCATATATATATATATATATATATATATAAAGTAAAATAATAACAGCAATGATACAAGAGACAGGATTAGGAATACAAGGAATTCTATACAAGGAATTAGGATATTTTGTTATTATAAGGTACTCACACTATCTGGTTTAGTATTAGTTCAAAGTGGACTTAGAGTAGTTGCAAACATAATTGCAAATTTTATGGAAACCACTAAAAATATAGCTGATTTGTTGAAAAAGAAAAAAAATCATATAAGATGCTTAATTAAAACCACAAGAGGCAGAAACTGTGGAAGACAAAAAGATGAATAAAGGACAAAGGCAACAAGTAGAAAACCAGTAATAAATATGGTAGATATTAATCCAACTATATCAATAATCATTTTGAATGCCATTGTTCTAAATGCACCAACTAAAAGGCAGATATTGTCCAAGTAGATCAAGAAACATGATTCAACTATGTGTTGTCTATAAGAAACCCACTTTAAATATAAAGACATATAGATTAAAAGTAAATGGAGAAAAATATACTACGCTGACATTAACCAAAAGAAAGCAAGAACAGCTATATTAATTTCAGACAATCAGCTTCAAAATAAGAGTGTTATCAGAGATAAAGAACCGCAATACATAATAACAAAGGGGTCAGGTCTCCAAGAAGACACAATAGTTTTTGATACGTATGCACCTAACAACAAAGTGAGAAACTATATGAGGCAAAACTGATAGGACTGAAAGAAGAAATAGATGAATCACTATCATAGTTACAGATTTCAACACTCCTCTGTCAGTAATGGACAGATTCATTGGGCAGAAAATCAGTGAGGACATAGTTGAACTCAACAACACCATCAATCAGCCAGATATGAATGTTATTGACATCTGTAGACTACTTCATCCAACAACAGAATAAATGTTTTTCTCAGGCTCGTATGGAATATTTACCTAGAAAATAAGATGAGTAGCTTTTCCTCTTTTTTCTTCTCTGAAAGAGTTTATATAAGATAGGAATTATTGGTCCCCTTGTGGTTTGATAAGCAGGCTTCCCTGGTGGTGCTAGTGGTAAAGAATTCACCTGCCAATGCAGGAGACACAAGAGACGCAGTTTCCATCCCTGGGTTGGGAAGATCCCCTGGAGGAGGAAATGGCAACCCACTCAGGTATTCTTGCCTGAAAAATCCCAGGGGTATAGGAGTCTGGTTGGCTACAGTCCAGGGCGTCGCAAAGAGTCAGACACGAGTGAGTGACTGAGCGTAAGCATGAGCACAACCGTGTAACAGTCTCCCATAGAACCGCACGGACCGGTATCTTTTAGTGGATGGATCTTTAACCATACTTTCAATTTCTTTTGTGGTTGATAATTTATGTTTTCCTGTTTCCATTTCATCTGGGTTTCATTTTTGCATAATGTTATTTAGTAGTCTTTTAAAACTTTAAAATCTCTTCTGAGTCAGTAGTTGGTAGTTTGACCATTTTGTCAATGCATGTAATGTTAGATAGCTCAACTGGTAAAGAATCCATCTGCAATGCAGGAGACCCCAGTTCAATTCCTGGATTGGGAAGATCCCCTGGAGAAGGGATAGGCTACCCATTCCAGTATTCTTGGGCTTCCCTGGTGGCCCAGACAGTAAAGAATCTTCCTGCAATATAGGAGACCTGGGTTTGATTCCTGGGTTGGGAAGATCCCCTGGAGGAGGGCATGGCAACCCACTCCAGTATTCTTGCCTGGAGAATCCCCATGGACCAAGGAGCCTGGCAGGCTACAGTCCATCTGGTTGCAAAGAGTTGGACGTGACTGGGCAACTAAGCACACACAGCACATATAATGTTAATTTGCCCTCCTTTTGGTTTACTCAATCAAGTTCTTCAAGTCTTTTTAAAAAATCACTATTAATTAACCTTTTCTTATTGCTTACTACTATGGTCTTTACTATTTTCCTTTATTCTACTTTCTTTATATTTCATAAGGTTTTTCCCAATTTATTATTATTTTTTTTTATTGGAAGCCCTACTAGGTTGAATGGTGTGTCCCAAAATTGATGTCCATCCAGAACCTATAAATGTGATTTTATTTGGAAATAGGGTCTTAGCACATGTACCCAAGTTAGGATGAGATCTTACAGGGTTAGATCCTAACCATTAGGATGAGTCCTAAATCCAATATGACTGGTGTCCCTATAAGAAAAGAAATCTTTCTCTGGGCCCAAAGACAGGCACACAGAGAGAACACTATGTGATGATGGAGGGAGAGAGTGGAGTGGTGTGTCTAAAGCCAAAAAGTGCCAAGGGCTGCATGCAGTCACCAAAAGCTAACAAGAAACAAGGAAGTATCCTCCCCTTGAGTGTTCAGAGAGAGTATAGCTTCTAGAACTATGAAACAATAAACTTCTGTTGTTTTAAGTCACTTAATTTGTGATAATCTGTCATGGCAGCTCTAATACAAAAGCTAAGTTCATCCATCATTGGTCTTTCTGATTTTATAATAATTGCCTTATAATAGGTGCCAATAAGTCTGTATATTTCCCTGAAAACTACTTTGCATCCCAAAGCAGTACTTCATTCAATTCTAATTTTCTTATGATTTTTCTTCAACCCATTAATTATTTAGAACTATGTTTTTAAATTTCCAGGTGTATACAATTTTCTGGTCATCTTTATACTGTTGTTGACACCTAATTTTATTTGGTTGTCAGTAGATTATTACATCAATCAAAACATTTTTGGAGACTTACCAGGCAGCCTAATAATCAATTTTTGTAAATATTCCATTTGTCTTTTAAAAGAATGTGCATTTTCTGTTGGTTTCAGAGTTCTGCACATATCCATTAGATTCATAGGTTGTTAATTACCATGTTAAAGACTGGCTAGCTGGCAGACTGGGAGAAGGCGATGGAACCCTACTCCAGTACGCTTGCCTGGAAAATCCCATGGATGGAGGAGCCTGGTAGGCTGCAGTCCATGGGGTCTCTAAGACTCGGCCACGACTGAGTGACTTCACTTTCACTTTTCACTTTCATACATAGGAGGAAATGGCAACCCACTCCAGTGTTCTTGCCTGGAGAATCCCAGGGATGGGGGAGCCTGGTGGGTTGCCATCTATGGGGTCACACAGAGTCGGACACGGCTGACGTGACTTAGCAGCAGCAGCAGCAGCTGGCAGACAAACCCGTTTTTCGCCTTCCTCCTGGGCACACAACAAGGCTGTATTTCATGGCCTCTCTAGCAATTTGATGTGGCCATATGAGTTTTGGGCATTGGAACTTGAGTAAAATTTATACTGTGTCAGTTCTAGGACTGGTTCACAGTTGATTCTCCACTTTCTCTCTATCCTTTTCTCATAATTTTACTTGGATTTATTTTTGGTTGTGCTGGGTCTTCGTTGCTACGTGGGCTTTTTCTCTAGTTGTGGCCAGCAGGGGCTACTCTCTAGTTGCCGTGTGCCGGCTTCTCATTGCAGAGGCTTTTCTTGATTTGGAATGTGGGCTCTAAGGTATGCGGGCTTCTCATTGCAGAGGCTTTTCTTGGTTTGCAGCGTGGGCTCTATTGTGTGTGGGCTTCAGGCATTGCAGCTCCCTGGGTCTAGAGCACAGGCTCAGTAGTTGTGGCACACAGGCTTGGTTTTTCCTTGGCATGTGGGATCCTCCTGGATCAGGGATTGAATCATTGTCTCCTGCGTTGGCAGGCAGATTCTTTACCACTGAGCCATCAGGGAAGCCCCCACAGTCTCTCTTTTACCACAGCTGTCTGCTAGGTCTCAACACTTAGGTGACCATGGAAGCCATACTTTGAAGCTTGCAGAGTATGTATCAGCTTGAATCCCTGAATGACTCTCTGGAGCAGAGACCCTTCCTCAGTACCTAGTGATCTAAGATTGGATTTTACATGAAAGAGAAATAAAGTTATATTCTTTAACGTTTAAATTCTTGATATTTAAGGGAGGGTTGTTTTTTTTTTTTTTTTAAAGATGTTAATGTGACCTAAACTGATAAACATTTTTGCTCTCAGGTACTCAATGCCTTTACATTTTTTGTCTTACTTATTAGTCAGATCTGAAGTGTGTGTGTTAGAATCTCTCAATAGAAATGCTGATTTATAAATTTCTCTTAGTAATTCTATAAAATCTTTAAAAAAATTTACTGGCTGTCCCATGTCTTAGTTGCAGCATGCAGGCTCTCAGTGTGTGGGATCTAGTTCTCTAACCAGGAATCAAACTTGGGCCCCTTGGGGTGGGGAAATCGTAGCCACTGGACCATCAGAGAAGTCCCGTAATTCTACGAAATCTTGCTATATATTTCATAGCTATGCTGTTAGGTGCACAAAATCTCATAAGTATTCTAAGTTCTTAGTAAATTATCCCTTTTGTCCATCTGAGAAGTATTTTGCTAATTATTTGCCAAATGTTCTTTTTCAGCTTTCCTCTGTAATTTTTAAAAGTACATTTTCTATATAATAAAATACAACTACATTCTTTTAATGGATTTTAAAGTTAACCATATTTTCATAATTATTGATATCCTTATACTTATGTTTTAATAAACTTTTTATTTTGGAATAATTTTATATTTACAGAAAAGTTGCAAAGATAGTAGTGATACACTAATAAATATAAATAGTACAGAATTTTCTAAATATTTCTAAATGAAACTGCACATCCAGTTTCATTTCCTGTGATGTTATCCTCTTACAGTATAGTGCTACATTTGTCAAAGCCAAAAAACCCAGTATTGGTAGGTTTCTGTTAACTAAAGCCCAGATTTTTTTTTCAATTTCACCAGTTTTTCCACCAATGTCTATTTTCTATTCCAGGACTGAATCCAGGATATCACATTTCTTGCACTTATTCTTGATCATCTTATTCGTATTTCCATTTCTAGGTTTTTACCAACTTTTTCTGCCCCCCACCCACACACTCTCCTAGATTTTCTTGAAATCATGGAATCATTAACTTTTATTTATTCAGTTTTTTCATCTACTGATTTGAAACTTGCATATTCTATTTGAGACTTCTAGTGGTTAACAATCATTTTTTATTGTGGTAGAATGTGCATGAAGTGAAGTTTACTATTTTTTTTTAAATTTTATTTTATTTTTAAACTTTACATAATTGTATTAGTTTTGCCAAATATCAAAATGAATCCACCACAGGTATACATGGGTTCCCCATCCTGAACCCTCCTCCCTCCTCCCTCCCCATACCATCCCTCTGGGTCGTCCCAGTGCACTAGCCCCAAGCATCCAGTATCGTGCATCGAACCTGGACTGGCATCTCGTTTCATACATGATATTTTACATATTTCAATGCCATTCTCCCAAATCTTCCCACCTTCTCCCTCTCCCACAGAGTCCATAAGATTGTTCTATACATCAGTGTCTCTTTTGCTGTCTCGCACACAGGGTTATTGTTACCATCTTTCTAAATTCCATATATATGCGTTAGTATACTGTATTGGTGTTTTTCCTTCTGGCTTACTTCACTCTGTTTAATAGGCTCCAGTTTCATCCACCTCATTAGAACCATTTTTAAATGTACAGTTTTGGGATATTAAGTCCATTCACATTGTTGTGCAACCATCACTACCATTCACCTCCAAAACTTGTTCATCTTCTCATCTGAAACTCTGACTCCTTATTCACCCCTGCTCCAATCCCTGCTACCCGCCACTCTCCATTCTGTCTACGAATTTGACTACTCTAGATATCACATGTAAGTGGAATCATACAGTGTTGGTTCTTTTATGGTTTGGTTGATTTCACTTAGCATAATGTCTTCAATCATGCCATAACATCTTTCAGAATGTTCTTCCCTCTTTTAGTCTGAATAATGTTACATTCTGACATAAATCCATTTTTAATATGTATTTATTTATTTGACAGCACAGGGTCCTAGTTGCAACATGTGGGATCTAGTTTCCTGACCAGGAATTGAACCCCGGGCCATGAGCATTGGTAGTGCAGACTCTTAGCCACTGGACCACTAAGGAAGTTCCCTGACACTAATTTTTTAAATAACAATTTTATTGAGATATAATGGGCTTCCCTCATAGCTCAGTTGGTAAAGAAATCGCCTGCAATGCAGGAGACCACAGTTTGATTCCTGGGTCGGGAAGATCCCCTGGAGAAGGGGTAAGCTACCTACTCCAGTATTCTTGGAGTATTCCAGTATTCCTTTGTGGCTCAGCTAGTAAAGAATCTGCCTGCAATGGGGAGACCTGGGTTTGATCTCTGGCTTGGGAAGATCCTCTGGAGAAGGGAAAGGCTACCCACTCCCAGTATTGTGGCCTGGAGAATTTCATGGAGTATATAGTCCATGGAGTTGCAAAGAGTCAGACACAGCTGAATGACTTTCACTTCACTCACATATAATAACATTTACCTTTGCCAAACGTACACCTGAGTATTTTGGGTGTAGTTTTATAGAGTTGTCCAACCATCATCACTCTCTAATTTCAGAACATCATCACCCTTCTGAAAAAGTATTCCAAACAATTATCACTCCCCATTCTCCCCTTCCATTAGCCCCTAGCAATCTTTAATCTACGTTCTCTTTGTATGGTTTTATTTTTTCTGGACATTTCTTATAAACAGAATCATACAATATTTATCCTTTTGTATATGACTTTTTTCGTTTACCATAATGGTTTCAAGGTTTATTCACGTTGCAGCATATGTTCGTACTTAATTTCTTTTTTTTTTTTCTGACACATCCTATAATAAAATATTTTTCATCTAATCATTGACAGTATCAACCATGATGTTTTGGTTTTTTATTGATTTTTATTAGAGTATAATTGATTTACAATGTTGTGCTAGTTTCTTCTGTACTGCAAAGTGAATCAGTTATACATACATTCACTCTTTTTTAGATTCTATTCCCATATATCATTACACAGTATCGAGTAGAGTTCCCTGTGTATACAGTAGGTTCTTATTAGTTCTCTATTTTATATATAGCAGTGTGTATGTGTCAGTCCCAATCTCCCAATTTATCCCTTCTCCTCAGTACTTCATTTCTTTTTTTGGTTGAATGATATTCCACTGTGTGAGTATACCACATTTTGTTTATTCATCCATCAGTTGATGGATATTTGAGTTGTTTCCACTCTAGCTATTATGAATAATGCTTCTATGACCATGTATTTACAGGTTTAAAATTTTTTTTTAGTTTTTAAATTATGAAAGTATGATAACACATTTATAGGAGACTTAGAAAATACAGAACAAGGTTATATATAGTTCTACTATATATTACAATTATTTTTAAGTAGATAAATTAAGATTTTTAGATGGAGTTTCAATATCAAACTCTCAAAAGTTGATAGAATGAATATAGAGAGAAGTAGAAGGATACAGTAGACCTGAAAAGAATTACAAATCAATTCAACATAGTTAAAATTTATACAATTTTCACACAACAATAAGATACAATTTCTATTCAAGTTCCTATGACAGTAAACTAGGAGACACTGGAACATATCCTGGGACATAAAACAAGGTGCAAAAATTTCATGGTCTAAAGGTATTGAAATTTCATGGTCTAAAGGTCTATTCTCTTATCACTATGGAATTATGTTAGAAATCAATATCAAAAGATATTTGAAAATAACTCATATATTTCAAGTGCAGTGTGACATTTACCGAGGAGATCTTCAACTTAGCCATTGAAAGCATCAATAAAGTTAGACTGACAAAAACAAGGTAGTAATTGCAGAGAAGAAAGCATTTAAACAAGAAATTAGTATCAAAATGAGAAACTGTGGCCTGAAAAAAAGGTGAAATAGCAATAAAGCATTTTTGACAAATGGCCAGCATAATAATTTCCTGGACTGTTGCTCATGAGATAATAAATATACTGTGTAATATATAATAATAAAGTCATGTAATGATTTATTAAACATATGATTATCTTAAATATAAAAAAATGAGAAATTAATACTAAAGACCCTCTAAACAAAATCCCATGTATTTGGAAATTAACTGTCCACTTTTAAATGATGGGTGTATCTAAGAAGCCATAACAGAAAATTGGAAAATATTTGTAATAGAATAGAAACAAAAAGAGAATTTACCAGAATTTGTTGCATGCAACTAAAGCTGCTCAATGCAATTAAGTACAATGTGGTGTCTTATAAGGTATGAAAGCAAATAATGGGCACTGGCATAAAATTTTGTGAAAATTGAGCAAAATCTGAACTTTAGTTAATGTTGTATCACTTGTTAATTTCCTGTTTTTTTTTTTTTTTTTTTTACAACATAGTATTCCTTTATATTCTCAGAATGGATTAGATTTCAAGCGTCATTCAAAAAAAAATTTTTTTTAATCACTAAGATAATAAATTTTCTAGACTTTTAGCAGTAATACTGGATGCCAAAATACATGGAACTATATCAAAATTTTGAGTGAATGTTAAGTTAGAAACCTAGCATTCTATTCATACTAAGTCAAACAGGTGGAACCAAAATGTCATAAATTTTTTTAGGTAGGCAAAAATTCATAAATTTTCTGATATATATAATATGTATACTATCTATAGGAGAAGGCAATGGCACCCCACTCCAGGTCTCTTGCCTGGAGAATCCCATGGATGGAGGAGCCTGGTGGGCTGCAGTCCACGGGGTCGCTAAGAGTCAGTTGGACACGACTGAGCGACTTCACTTTCACTTTTCACTTTCATGTGCTGGAGAAGGAAATGGCAACCCACTCCAGTGTTCTTGCCTGGAGAATCCCAGGGATGGGGGAGTCTGTTGGGCTGCCATCTATGGGGTCACACAGAGTCGGACACAACTGAAGAGACTTAGCAGCAGCAGCATACTATATATATGTATATGTACATATATATGTACATGTATATACATATATATCGGAGAAGGCACTGGCGACCCACTCCAGTACTCTTGCCTGGAAAATCCCATGGATGGAGGAGCCTGGTAGGCTGCAGTCCATGGGGTCACTAAGAGTCAGACACGACTGAGTGACTTCACTTTCACTTCCCACTTTCATGCATTGGAGAAGGAAATGGCAACCCACTCCAATGTTCTTGCCTGGAGAATCCCAGGGACAGGGGAGCCTGGCGGGCTGCCCTCTACGGGGTCGCACAGAGTCGGACACGACTGACGTGACTCAGCAGCAGCAGCAGCATATACGTATATACGTATATCTATCTATCTATCTATATATATGTTCACACGTTAGTAAAGTAATGCTCAAAATTCTCCAAGCCAGGCTTCAGCAATACGTGAACCATGAACTTCCAGATGTTCAAGTTGGTTTTAGAAAAGGCAGAAGAACCAGAGATCAAATTGCCAACATCCGCTGGATCATAGAAAAAGCAAGAGAGTTTCAGAAAAACATCTATTTCTGTTTTATTGACTACGCCAAAGCCTCTGACTGTGTGGATCACAATAAACTGTGGAAAATTCTTCAAGAGATGGGAATACCAGACCACCTGACCTGCCTCTTGAGAAACCTATATGCAGGTCAGGAAGCAACAGTTAGAACTGGACATGGAACAACAGACTGGTTCCAAATAGGAAAAGGAGTACATTAAGGCTGTATATTGTCACCCTGCTTATTTAACTTCTATGCAGAGTACATCATGAGAAACGCTGGGCTGGATGAAGCACAAGCTGGAATCAAGATTGCCGGGAGAAATATCAATAACCTCAGATATGCAGATGACACCACCCTTATGGCAGAAAGTGAAGAGGAACTAAAGAACCTCTTGATGAAAGTGAAAGAGGAAAGTGAAAAAGTTGGCTTAAAGCTAAACATTCAAAAAACTCTTGGCATCTGGTCCCATCACTTCATGGGAAATAGGGAAACAGTGGAAACAGTGTCAGACTTTATTTTTTGGGGCTCCAAAATCACTGCAGATGGTGACTGCAGCCATGAAATTAAAAGACGCTTACACCTTGGAAGGAAAGTTATGACGAACCTAGATAGCATATTGAAAAGCAGAGACATTACTTTGCCAACAAAGGTCCGTCTAGTCAAGGCTATGGTTTTTCCTGTGGTCATGTATGGATGTGAGAGGTGGAATGTGAAGAAAGCTGAACGCCGAAGAATTGATGCTTTTGAACTACGGTGTTGGAGAAGACTCTTGAGAGTCCCTTGGACTGCAAGGAGATCCAACCAGTCCATCCTAAAAGGTGTTCTTTGGAAGGACTGATGCTGAAGCTGAAACTCTAATACTTTGGCCACCTCATGTGAAGAGTTGACTCATTGGAAAAGACTCTGATGCTGGGAGGGATTGGCGGCAGAAGGAGAAAGGAACGACAGAGGATGAGATGGCTGGATGGCACCACTGACTTGATGGACATGAGTTTGAGTGAACTCTGGGAGTTGGTGATGGACAGGGAGGCCTGGCATGCTGCGATTCATGGGCTCGCAAAGAGTCAGACACGACTGAGCGTCTGAACTGAACTGAACTGATATATATATGTATATGAAAACTTTTATACTATGCTTCATAAAGGCTTGAGAAAGAACAACAAAATAGAGAGACAGGGAAATTGGAAAACATAAACTGAAATGGGAACATGCGTGCATACGTACTAAGTCGCTTCAGTCATATCCGATTCTTTGCGACCCTATGGACAGTAGCCTACCACACTCCTCTGTCCCTGAGGTTCTCCAGGCAAGAACACTGGAGTGGGTTGCCCTGCTGGCCTCCAGGGGATTTTCCCAACCGAGGAATCCAACCTGCACTGACTATGAAATAGAAAAAGTGAAACAAACTAGATAAAAGTAAAAGATCATATAATCCAGTTGTTTTTAAACATGGCTGTCATTAGAAACACATCTGTTTACAGGTTTTTGTGTGGACATATGTTGTTAATTCTCTTGGGTATTTACCAGGATTAGAACTGGTGGATTATATAGTAAATTTTTATATAACATTTTGAAGAACTGCCAAACTGTTTTCCAAAGTGGCTGTACCATTTTAGAGTCCCATCAGCAATGTATGAGGGTTCCAGTTTTGCCTTATCCTCTCTGATACTTATTATCTTTTTTATTATAGTCATCCTAATGAGTGTGAAATGGTATCTCATTGTGCTTTTGATTTGCAATTCCCTAATGACTAATAATGTTGAGTACATTTTCCTGTGCTTGTTAACATATATTTTAAAAAATTTTATTGAAGTATTGTTGATTTACAATGTTGTATTCATTACTGCTGTGTAGTAAAGTGTCTCAGTTATACATATATTTATACATTCTTTTTCATATTCTTTTCCTTTATGGTTTATCACAGGATGATGAATATAGCTGCCTGTGCTGCACAGTAGGACCTTGTTGTTTATCCATCCTAATATAATAGTTTGCACATACGAATCCCAAGTTCCCATCCCCCATTTCTCCTCCCCCTTGGCAACCGGAAGTCTGTTTTCTATGTCTGTGAGTCTGTTTCTGTTTCATAGATAAGTACATTTGTGTCATATTTTAGATTCCACATATAAGTGATAAGCATAGGGCATTTGTCTGTCTCTGTTTGACTTACTTCATTTAGTATGATAGTCTCTAGGTCCTTCCTGCTAATGGCATTATTTCATTTTTTGTGTGTGTGACTGAGTAGAATTCTATTGCATATACAATTCTATTGCATATACACACCACATCTTCTTTATCCATTCCTCTGTCAGTGGATATTTACGTTGTCTCCATGTCTAGGCTACTGTGAATAGTGCTGCTATGCACATAGGGGTGCATGTATCATTTTGAATTATAGTTTTGTCTGGATATACGCTCAGAAGTGGAATTGCTGGATTATATGGAAACTCTGTTTTTAACCTTTTGAGGAACCTTTACACTGTTTTTGGTGGCTACACCAACTTACATTCCCACCAACAGTGTAAGAAGCTTCCCTTTTTTTCTATACCCTCTCCATCACTTATTATTTGTAGACTTTTTAATGGTGGCCATTCTGACTGGTGTAAGGTGGTACCTCACTGTAGTTTTGATTTTAATGTTAATACTTAGTGATAATGAGCATGTTTTTCATGTGCCTATTGGCCATCTGTATGTCTTCTTTGGAGAAATGTCTCTTTATGTCTTCTGCCCATTTTTTGATTGAACTGTTTCTTTGTTATTGAGCCGTATGAGCTGTTCATATATTTTGGAAATCAAGCCCTTACTGGTCATATCAATTGCAAATATTTTTTCCCAGTCTGTAGGTTATCTTTTTCTTTTGCTTATGGTTTCCTTTGCTGTGCAAAAGCTTATACATTTGAGTAGGTCCCATTTGTTTATTTTTTATTTCAATTGCCTTGGGAGACTGACCTAATAAAACGTTGGTATGATTTATGATAGAATATTTTGCCTGTGTGCTCTTCTGGGAGTTTTATGGCATCTTGTCTTAAGCCTTTAAGCCGTTTTGAGTTAATTTTTGTGTATGGTGTGAAGGTGTGCTCTAACTTCACTGATTTACATACTTTCCCAATACCACTTGCTGAGTATAGCACTTGTACATCTTGCCTCCTTTAATGAAGATTAATTGTCCATAAATTTGTGGGTTTGCTTCTGGGCTCTCTATTCTGTTCCATTGGTCCTTGTATCATTTTGTGCTAGGGCCACACTGTTTTGATTACTGTAGGTTTGTAGTATTGTCTGAAGCTTGCAGGGTTGTGCCTCCTGCTTTGCTCTTTCTTCTCAGGATTGCTTTGTCAATTCTGGATCTTTTATGGTTCCCTATAAATGTTAGGATTATTCATTGTTCTAGTTCTGTGAAAAATATCATGGGTAATTTGATAGAAATTACATTAAATCTGTAGATTGCTTTCTGCAGTATGGCCATTTGTTGCTGCTGCTGCTGCTAAGTCGCTTCAGCTGTGTCTGACTCTGTGCGACCCCATAGACGGCAGCCCACCAGGCTCCCCCGTCCCTGGGATTCTCCAGGCAAGAACACTGGAGTGGGTTGCCATTTCCTTCTCCAATGCATAAAAGTGAAAAGTGAAAGTGAAGTCACTCAGTCGCATCCGACTGGTAGCGACCCCATGGACTGCAGCCTACCAGGCTCCTCCATCCATGGGATTTTCTAGGCAAGAGTACTGGAGAGGCTTGCCATTGCCTTCTCCAGTATGGCCATTTAAAAAGTATTAATTCTTCCAATCCAAAGGCATGAGATATCTTTCCATTTCTTTGAATCATCTTCAATTTCTTTTATTAATGTTTTTTAATTCTCAACATATAAATTTTTTACCTTCTTGGTGAGGTTTATTCCCAAGGATTTTTTTGGATATGATTTTAAAAGAGATTATTTATTCACATTCCCTTTCTGACATTTCATTGTTAGTGTAAAGAAATAGAACTCATTTCTATATTAATATTCATTTTTTAATGCACATATACAAATACATTTTTAAAGAATTCATTAGGATCTATGTTGTCACTCAAACAAGGTAAAAATTCTAATAATAAACTTTTTTATTTTCCTTCACTTTTTGAGCAATATTTCTATACACACTGACTTTGTTGATACCTGAAATTTTAGTTCCAGGTGGTTATTTTATAACTTTTCCAGGAAATTCTTACTATGATTTCTTAAACTCTTTGTTCTCCTTGGGTCTTTGCATGACGGTTTCCTCTTGGATTTACCTTTTTTTCCCCTTAACTGGAGCACAACATCTAATTGGCTATTGTTTTATTTTGTTTTGTTTTCAGAAGGGATCTGGAGAGAAGAGCTGAGTAAATTTTCTGAGTACTTTTATATCTGAAAATGCCTCTCTTTTATCCTCACAGTTAAGTAATAATTTGGCTATTAAATAATGAATACAAATGCCCCATGGTTGGCATTTTGAAGACATCGAAGTGATGTTGCCAAAAAGAAATGTGATTTCATTCTTTTGTGGTTGATAAATCTGACTTTTAAAAATGAGCTTTTAATTTGTAATTTCTTCTTTAGCCTTCATCTTCTGAAATTTCACTTTGATGAATCCAAAGGTGGCTTGAAAATTTTTATTGGCACATGATGGACTGTTTAAATCCGAAGACTTTTTAAAAGAATATCTCTGGGTAGTATTTCTTTAAATATTGCATCCTTTCTATTGTCTCTGCCCTATATGTCTGAAACTCTTTTTAGATAAGTATTAATACTTCTGAATCTAGCCCTTATATCCTTAAGTGTTCCTTTTACCATCCATCTCTATTATTTGTGCTGCATTCCAGAAGAATTCCTAGATCTTATCATTCAGTTCCCTGATTCACTCTTTAACTGTGTTCATTCAGCTATTAGCCCATTTATTTTTAAATTTCAATAATTATATTTTTATTACAAAATCTCTAATTGTTACTTTTTTACAACCAGCACTTTCTGCTTCTTAAATGAAACACTCTTCCTTATCACTCTGAGGATTTATCACTACATTTATTTTAAAGTCTAGTTCTGGTTAACTTTCTTTCCTCAAATGTGCCTTTATCTGTTAGACCTTTGATGTCTTTTTTTATAATATTGCACACCTCAAGCAATTGGCAATTGTTGACTGTCTATGCATTTTTGCAGTTGCAGTGTCTGATTAGGCTGACAGCTGTCTCTTGTTGAGCAGTTTGCTTATAGAGAGGGGCAAAACAGTTGCTAGGACTTGTACTCCATGATACTTTGATGGGCAGGACCTGCTGCCCATGGAGCCTCAGCAGCTGGTCTTCTGGGCATGGATGTTTTTCATTCCTTCCAGACTTTGACAGCCACTCAGTACGTGGCACTCTCTCACTAATCCAAGTACTTACCCTCAAGCTCTTACATACAAGGTATGGGGAGAAATGCAAGGTCAATGGGCCTGACTGCTCCTACTACAGTTCCCCAAAATTCCCCCATCAATTTACCCAGGGGCACTGCTTTTTTCTCCCATGACCTCTGGACATGGAACACCTTGGTGTTCTTCCTTCCTTTGGAGTGGCTCACTCCAGCTGTTGCTGCTACTGATTTCCTCTCTAATCCAATCTTGCCTGCTTTCAGTCTCATGGAAATCCTTCACACTACTGGACGATGACGAAAACTCTACTTGTTTTTGAATGTGTATTTTATCCCCCTATATTTTCTAAGGCTGACTGTGGGTTCAGTCTGCTGTATATACATGTAATTCTGTATTTTCCCACTTAATATTTTGTTGAAAACATGTTTTCAGATACGCAAGTATAAATTATGTGCTTTTGTGTGTTTCTGTGTATGTGTTTCCTAGCTGTGTCTGCTGACAGGGCCCAGAGGCAATGATACGTTAGTTGTAAAGAGTACACTTATTGTCCAAATCTTGGTTTCTAAATACTATTATCCACTAAAAGTAAACAAGGCTTCTTTGGAGAAATGACAGATTCTAGGACTGAGGCATGGACGGTACAAGACAAACCTGGAATATCTTGGTGCATCAGATAGTTTAGAAGTGTCAGAAAAAAGGATGAGTTTCTGTGAGGAGAACATAGGAGTCAGTTGAAAGGATCCCCAGTGGATAAATCTGGGGTAACTAATTAATAATAACCCATAAAATAAAGATACATAAGAATCCATGCTGATAAAAAGATGAATAAGTCTATAAATGAGGGAGAAGGGAAAGTTTTCCTTAGGGTAGAATTCCAACTAGTAAAGAAAGTTTGATGGAATCAGAAAATCACCTTTTGGCAACCACCATGGTAAGAATTGGGCTTCCCTGATGGCTCAGAAGTAAAGAATCTCCTGCAATGCAGGAGACCCAGGTTCAATCCCTGAGTTGGGAAGATCCCCTCTAGAAGGGAAAGGCTACCTGCTCCAGTATTCTTGCCTGGAGAATTCCAAGGACAGAGGAGCCTGGCAGGCTAAAGTCCATGGGGTTGCAAAGAGTCGGACATGACTGAGAGACTAATGCTTTCACTTCATAGTAAAACATTTAGCATCAATAGTTGCTAAAATTGGTGGGTAAAAATTTAACAGGAAACAGGCTATTTGCATAGTCTCAGAGTATATTTCCATGAGAAGCTTATTAATTACAGAGGGAAGAGTAGTAAGTTTAAAGTGGAGAAACTTGACAGTCAACACCTTAACTAAGTGATTGTTGTTGTTTAGTTTCTAAGATGTGTCCAACTCTAGAGACCTTATGGACTCTCACCCACCAGGTTTCTCTGTCCATGGGGTTTCCCAGTCAAGAATACTAGAGTGTGTTGCCATTTCCTTCTCCTGGGGATCTTCCTGACCCAGGGATCAAACCTGCATCTCCTGCATTGGCAGGTGGATTCTTTACTGCTGAGCCATAGGGAAGCAACTAAATGATTGTTGTTGAGTCACTAAGTTGTGTCTGACTCTCTGCAACCCTGTGAGCTGCAGCATGCCAGGCTTTCCTGTCCTTCACTATCTCCCGGAGTTTGCTCACACTCATGTCCATTGAGTTAGTGATGCCATCCAACTATCTCATCCTCTGTTGCCCACTTCTCACTACTAATGTGACAAGTAGGCACCATGTGCCTCGTTATTAATAAGGACATACTATCACCTTGGTCATGTTTCTGACAAAAATGCATAATCAGCATCTAAGTATGAGGAGTATAAGCTTTCCACATTTTATTATGATCTACACAGTCAAAGACTTTGGCATAGTCAGTGAAACAGAGGTAGATGTTTTTCTGGAATTTCCTTTCTCTGTGATCCAGTGAATGTTGGCAATTTGATCTCTGGCTCCTTTTCTTTGTCAAAACCCAGCTTGGACATCTGGAAGTTCTTGGTGTGCATAATGCTGAAGCCTAGCATGCAAGATTTTAAGCATGATCTTACTAGCATGGGCGATGAGTGCAACTGTCCGATGGTTCAGTTCAGGTTAGCACATTCTTTAGTACTACCTTTTTTGGGAATTGGGATAAGGATTGACCTTTTCCAGTCCTGTGACCACTGCTGGGTCTTCCAGATTTGCTGTCATATTGAATGAAACACCTTGACGGCACCATCCTTTGGGGTTTTGAATAGTTCTACTGGAATTCTATCACATCCCTAGCTTGTGCTTCCTAAAACCCACTTGACTTCGCTCTCCAGAATGTCTGGCTCTGGATGGCTGACTACAACATTGTAATCCAGTTCATTCTAAATATATGCATGCATGTATAATCTATAGTGTGTGTGTGTGTGTGCTCATATAAAACATTGTTGTTCAGTTGCTAAGTCAAGTCCAACTTTTGCAATCCCATGAATCATAGCCTGCCAGCCCCCTCTGTCCATGGGATTTCTCAGGCAAGAGTACTGGAGTGGGGTGCCATTTCCTTCTCTGTTATACTTGGCACTGCAGCTATTATTGCACTTGTCATATGTCGTCAAGCGGTGAGCTCCTAAAGGGCAGGACCTGGTCTGATGTATCCCTGGACCTCTATGTCACCTGTCATAGGTCCTGGCATAGAGAAGACACTCCCTGAACATAAGGATAAGTGAATGAGCGAGCACATCCATACAATATCCTTCAATATCACAGTTTTCCCGTATCCTTTACAAGGTGCACAACATGTGTACGAGTTGACTGAATGTTATCACCTCTGAGTAATTGCATACAGGTTGGTCTGTGGGCAAGTTTCCAAAGGGAAAGCAGCACCTGGGCGTGTGAGCATGGAAAGGACTGGACTGGGAATCAGGAAGCCTGGGTTTCTACCCCAGCCCTGCCATTACCTAATTGTGTGACCTTGGAAGTTGATTTCTTCCTCCCTGGGTTTTGATATACCCGTCTGTAGAATGGGCATTTTGGGCACAAAGTGTCCACTGCTTTGGCAGCCCATGAAAGCCCTCAGTACTCAGAGATTAACCCAGAAAAGAGAAAGTACCTGGAAGCTGTTGGAGGAATGTGAGCTCTCTATTTTCTTAAAAGCTGTGGAGTTTCTAGAGATATTTCCCATGTGATACCTTTTCTCTCTTAGGTTTCATAAATTATTTCACTTATGTACACTTACATACACATGGGGTGTCTTAAAAAGTAATCATGAATATGAAGTGCAACCCTAGGCACAGCCCAGGAAACTAACTGTCCAAATACAAAGAAGAGTTTATTTTCTATGAGAGTGTGTATATTCCTATAGGAAAGGGCTGAGAAGCTTACATCAAACTGATAGTAATGGTTTCCTCTGGGGAGGCAGAAAGGGTAATGGAGTCAGGGACTCCAAAAAGACTTTTTAGCATTATCAGCGATGTTTAATTTTTTACAAAGAGAATGTATCTGTGTATGATTCACTCACATAAATTTTTGCATATGTTCTGTATATTTAATGCTTACAAAAGCTAGAACCATTTTGAAAGATAATTAATAAAGTAAAAGTAAAAAGAAAAAAAAAGTAAATAATAATCAATAATAAATTGGACTTCCCTGCTGGTCCACTGGTTAAGAATCTGCCTGCCACTGCAGGGGACATGGGTTCAATCCCTCGTCTGAGAAGATTCCACATGCCATGGGGCAACTCAGCCCAGGCACCACCACTAATGAGCCTGCCCAACCTAGAGCCAGCGCTCTGCAGCAAGCCACTGAGACACCCAAGCACTGGAGCTGGAGAGTGGCCCCTGCTCTCCACTCAAGAAAGCCCGCACACAGCAGCGAGGACCCAGGGCAGCCACAGATAAATACGTACATGTTTAAACCATAATAAGTGAAAATGTTCAGGTAGTAGTTAGTGCTGCACTGCCATAATTTGGGGCCTTGATATCTATGTGAGTATATCTCTTTATTTTTATTTCCCCGTATCTCTATCTTCTGTCTAAATATGAGGATAGAAATTCATTAAGTTTCTAGCAACAAGGGGTTGGTTAAACAAAGGTGCTTGGATTCTCAAGAATATTCTGCAGCATTAAAACTACTATCTCATAAAAGTATAAACTTTCATGGAATAGAAGCAGATTAAATGGGAGGGGAAAAAAAGGAACAATCAAAGCTTTACAACAAAGGACAGATTTAACACAGAGAATGCAGTCCAGGAAGAGGAGATGGCAGAGACAATCACCAAAGGGGACATATTTTTGCTGGGACTGGGCATCAAACTTGCTTCTGAGCTTCCTGGCAGCCAGGGAGAAAAAAGGAAATTGCAATTCCTTCCATAATTATTCAAAAAAAGGATGTATATCAGTTAGGCAGAGAAAAGAAGACTTGCTATGAAATTCTAAACATAATTTAATCTAAGTATAATTATTATTGTCATGAGGAAACTGAGGCTCAGAATGATTTAGTGACTTGGCTAATATCCCATAACCAGTAAGTGGTATGGCAGGACATTCAGCTGATGTTCTCCCATGCATTATCTTGTTGAATCCTTACAAAGACAGTAAACAATAAGTATTACTGTTCCTGTTTAAGAGATAAGGAAATGGTGGCTCACAATGGTTGATGTGAAGGAAAAGGCAAACCCAGAATTCAGACGCCTGTCTTAGAACTCTAGCTCCAGGAGGCCACCAAGGGCCTCTAAAACAGCCCATCTCCCACCATCATACCATCCCCTCCTCTCCAAGGGGTGTCTAAATACCCCACTGCTTGCCTTCTGCAGACATAGTTCTTTTCATTTAATCCCCCATTAATGGCATCTCTTCCACCATTGCCCTTGTAGGAAAATTCTTTTTACTCTTCAACATCTATATCAATCCTCACCTTCTTTGTTCTCCCTGGTATTTGAAATCATGATTTCCTTTGAATACTTACCAGGATGTCTATAATTTTATATTTTCAAATCTATTGGCTTCTCCAGATTTTGAGTTTCGTGAGAATCTGGACTTTATCTTAATCATCTTTATGCCCAGAGCCTAACACTGAGCCTGGCACACAGTTGCTGCTGTTCAGTCACTCGGTCGTGTCCGACTCTTTGTGACCCCAAGGACTGCAGCATACCTGGCTTCCCTGTCTTTCACCATCTCAAGGAACTTGCTCAAATTCATGTTCATTGAGTCAATACTGCCATCCAACCATCTCGTCCTCAGTTGTCCCTTTCTCCTCCTGCCTTCAACCTTTCCCAATCAGGGTCTTTTCTAATGAGTCAGCTCTTGGCATCAGGTGGCCAAAGTATTGGAGCTTCAGCTTCAGCATCAGTACTTCCAATGAATATTCAGGATTGATTTCCTTTAGGATTGACTGGTTTGATCTCCTTGCAGTCCAAGAGACTCTCAAGAGCTTTCTCCAACACCACAATTCAAAAGCATCAATTCTTTGATGCTCGGCCTTCTTTATGATCCAATTCTCACATCCTTACATGGCTACTGGAAAAACCATAGCTTTGACTATATGGACCTTTGTCAGCAAAGTAATGTCTCTGCTTTTTTAATATGCTATCTAGGTTTGTAATAGTTTTTCTTCTGAGGAGCAAGTGTCTTAATTTCATAGCTGCAGTCACCAACTGCAATGATTTTGGAGCCCAAGAAAATAAAGTCTTTCACTGTTTCCATTGTTTCCTCATCTATTTGCCATGAAGTGATTGTGATGGGACTATATTCCATGATCTTAGTTTTTGGAATGTTGAGTTTTAAGTCAGCTTTTTCACTCTCCTTTTTCACCTTCATCAAGAGGCTCTTTAGTTCCTCTTTGCTTTCTGCCATAAGGGTGGTGGAATCTGCATATCTGAGGTTATTGATATTTCTCCTGGCAGTGTTGATTCCAGCTTGTGCTTCATCCAGCCCAGCATTTCTCATGATGTACTCTGCATATAAGTTAAATAAGGAGGATGACAATATACAGCCTTGACATAGTCCTTTCCCAGTTTGGAACCAGTCTGTCGTTCCATATCTGGTTCTAACTGTTGCTTCTTGACCTGCAAACAGGTTTCTCAGGAGGCAGGTAAGGTGGTCTGGTATTCCCATCTCTTTAAGAAAAATGTTGGCTAAATGGATGTGTAATACCTATGAGCCTGACCTTATTCTGGATGGCAAAGGGCATACAATGGTAAATGATGGTGTGCCT
The DNA here is from genome assembly GCF_055505025.1 of Bos grunniens. Classification (NCBI taxonomy): domain Eukaryota; kingdom Metazoa; phylum Chordata; class Mammalia; order Artiodactyla; family Bovidae; genus Bos; species Bos grunniens. Next base: position 87,413,134 of record NC_141174.1, on the reverse strand, counting down.
ATCCCAGAATGATTTTTTAAAAATTGAAATGTAGTTGATTTACAATGTGGTGTTAGTTTCAGTTGTACAGCAAAGTGATTCAGCTTTATACATATATTCTTTTTTAAACTCTTTTCCCTTACAGGTTATTACAAAATATTGCATTTAGTTCCTCATGCTATGCAGTAGGTCCTTATTGTTTATCTGTTTTATATATAGTAGTGTGTATAGGTTAATCCTAAACTTCTCTTTTATCCCCCACCCTTTCCCCTTTGGTAACTGTAAGTTTGTTTTCTATGTCTAGAATGATTCATAATTTCACTGAAAATACAAGAAACAATACACATGAAGCAAGTAGAGAACAAAATATATGCAGATGGCAAACTGTGTGGTTTAAATTCTGAGTGTTGATGAGGAAAGGAGGGGTGAGCTCTTTATGGCCAAGTGTGATAGAGGAGGATTTAGGAACTTGAAGCAGATGTGGGTGCAGGATAAAGCCCTCCTCTTAGTGGACTCCACATATTTTTTATGCAGCAGTGTTAGGTGATCAAATAAGTTGAAAAAAGTGTGATCAGAATGAATACATTGATGGGAAGAAGGAATCTCCATGGGATCATGGAATCTTAGACTTTCTAAACTGGTTAGGAAGATAATAGAAATTGTTCTGCTGAACAAGAGAGGAAAGGAAGGTCCAGAGAAATTAACTTCTGTTCATTTCAACAGATGTTCTTTTTGTAAAATTTAATTTGTTAGAAGCTCAGTGTATTTTTAAGTGTTTAAAGTACCTTAATGAATGATTCAAATTTTAATAATTAATAACTTTAATATCTTATGATTGAGAGTTAAAATTTGATAAGCTATTTAATTTCTAAATCTGATATCTCTGTTTTCTGATAAAGTGAAATGGGATTACTTTCAGGACAGGCACGCCCTCCTTGGTGTGTCATTGAGAAGGTCACCGATGGTCATAACTGTCTTCTCCTTAATGTGCCATTGTCCAGCTGAGACATTTCTTAAAACACTTTATTCCTTTTTTTTTTTTTTGGCTGCATCATACAGCTTGCAGGATTTTCGTTCTTCAACCAGGGATGGAAACCATGCCCCCTGCAGTGGAAGCACTTAGCCCTAACCACTGGACTGCCAGAAAAGTCCCTTGAAACACTTTATTCTTGTCCAGCGTTTCTAAATCTCTCCATATCAATTGCTTTCACTTTTATACTAGCACATGTTGTCACATGAAAACATAAAGCCTTTTTTTGTGTGAAGATATGGACCCCTACCAAGATGTGGAGAATAAGGGCACACTGTAATGATCAGGGTCAGAGCAAGAAGTAGGATTTGCCCCCAAATGGTTCAAATGAAGATACTTGAGAGAGCGAGATACAGAGACATGAGCAGAATTCAGGAAGCAAACAAGGGATGTTGAGGCTACTCAGAGACCAGCCTTAGGTCTGAAAGGCTGAGGAGTATTACTGGGGCCCACTGAACCTGGGACAAGGGACTGCCCATTAGGAGCTCAAGCCATGGAGGGAGGAAGTCAAAGACAAGCCGTGACAGCATGGAGATAGAGGGAAAGAAAAAGACCTGACCCCAAATCTGTTCCTGTCCCGCATCTCCTGCCAACCAGAAGCGAGCTGGCAAGTGAGGCTGGGGGTGCATCTACGGAGGCAGACTTTGGGGCACAGAATAGAACAGAGACTAGATCTGGGGAAAGTGTGTGTGTGTTGCCAACAAGCAGGGGATGGTTAGCCAGTACACTCTCAAAGAGCCAAACTAGAAAACGTATACATGTTGGATGCCATTAGCCACTCTAAAGCAACCCTTAGCAGGTGACCAAAATCATTGAGTGCACCCAGGATATTGCTGGGAAGCAGAACTGCAATGGGATTTCAGTTAAGGCAATTGATTCAAAATTGATTGCATCGTATCCAATCTGGAAGTTGTATGGACTCTCAGTAGGAATATGGACAGTTGGGGTGAGGACTCAGAGAATAGAATTTGGCCACGTGTCTCAACACTTTATCAGGGGAGAAGGTGGGTTCACTATCAGCACCCCCTGTGAGCCTGCCTCCAAAGAGTGATGGATGTATCAGACTGTCACAGCTTAGTGACACCTGCCTCGAAACCACCTGCTCCCTCCAGTGGCTCTGAACCGGACTCCCCACACAGCCTGTGTTTAGCACTTGACTTCCCATATAGGTTTTCTTTTGTATGTCCTTATCAGCGCACTAAGGGTTCTGCTTCTCTTGACAGTTATATCTAAGCTAAATTAATAAATTTGCCTCTGGAGTATCTGATAAACTTGGGAATTCAGAATCAGGGCCCAACCACATTTTACTTCCATTTCCCAAATCCAGTCACATCCAGATTTGATAACCGAGTGTCCAAAGCTGCGAGGTGTAGAAGACCAGTTTCTGGAGACAGGACATGCAGCAAGGCCTTGCCTCTCTGAACAACCAGCCAGCCTCACCAGAACATACCTCTACTTCACTTTTCCAGGTGCGGTGGGCCGCTGACTCTACCTGCCTTTTCAATCCTTGTTTTTATGACACTTAGCCCAAAGCTGGCAGCGGGGTGTAAGACCAAACATCCCAATCCCTCCCCACTTTTGTTTTTCAGAGAAGAAGGAAACCCAGAAAGAGGGAATGACTTTTCCAGGGTCTTAGCACATGTTGGTGGCTCACTTCAAATCTTTTTGGTACTGGGAGGGAGTATGATGAATGGATAGATGGGTGTATGGACAGATCCCTAGATGCTTGAATGAATGGATGATGCACGAATGCTGCGTGGATGGAGGTATGGCCATGAGTTCTGCTCAACACACTCTCTTTTGTGTTTGTGGCAGAGGCTTTGGGCCACCACTGAGGCCATGATGGATATCTCCAAGCGCATTGACAGCGTCCCACCTCAGGTGTTTTATCCCCTTTTCTGCCTCAGCTCTTATAGTTGATTTACAATGTTGTATTAATTTCTGCTGTATGTGTATATATACAGTCTTCTTAATATTCTTTTCCACTGTGGTTTATCACAGGGTATATTTAGGAAATTCCCTGTGCTGTACGGCAGGACCGTGTTGTTTACCCGCCCTGTATATAAGTGTTTGCATCTGCTAACCCCCAAATCCCACTCCATTCCTCATTGGCCCCACCTCCCTCTGGCGACTACAAACCTGCTCCCTGTGTCTGTGAGTCTGTTTCTGCTTTGTCAGTAAGTTCATTTGTGTCATATTTTAGATTCCGTACAGAAGTGATATCACATGGTGTTTGTCTTGCTCTTTCTTCTGACTTACTTCACTTAGCATGATAATGCCTAGATCCATTCAGGTTGCTGCAAATGGCATTATTTTGCTCTTTTTATGGCTGAGTAGTGGTCCATTGTGTGTATATGCACCACATCTTCTTTATCCATTCATCCGTCAGTGGCCATTTAGGTTGTTCCCATGTCACACCTATTGTGAATAGTGATACTGTGAACATAAGAGTGCATGTATCTTTTTGAATTATAGTTCTGTCTGGATGTATACCCAGGAGTGGGACTGCTGGATCATATGGCAGCTCTATTTTTAGTTTTTTGAGGAACCTCAGTACTATTTCCCTTAGTGGCTGTACCAATGTAAATTCCCCCCAATAGTTCAGGAGGGTTCCCTTTTTTCACACCTTCTTCAGTTATTTGTAGACTTTTTGGTGATGGCCATTGTGAGTGGTGTAAGGTGGTATCTCATTGTAGCTGTGATTTGCATTTCTCTAACAATTAGCAATAGTGAGCATCTTTTCATGTCCTACTTCAAATCTTTTTCCAAAGCTGCAGAAGTTCACTCAGCCTAAGTGCAGGGCAGCCTCAAAGTGCAGAGGAGTCAACATCCCCAGGGATAACCCTCTGCTATGGAGGATTAAAATCAACGCTCAAGTGCCCCAGCCTCTCATCCTTCAAAGGAACAATTGTGAGATGTGTTCTAGATTATTCTTAAGAGATTTACCAGCAGGATTCAGGCCCACCTGCCCACAGCAGTAACCAACTCACATGCTTTACTGATTTTTCACCCTTTCTGTCTCACGACCCCAATTTCCATCACTCTTGCAACCTCGGATCATCTCCCCAAACCTACCTGTGCTTAAGTTCTTGTCTCAGGCTCAACTTTTAAAACACAAATGAAGACTCTGGACTTCCCCGGTGGCTCAGTGAGGAAGAATCCACATGCCGATGCAGGAGACATGGGTTTGATCCCTGGGTTGTGAAGATCCCCTGGAAAAGGAAATAGCACCCACTCCAGTATTCTTGACTGGATAATCCCATGAATGGAGGAGCCTGGCGGGCTACAGTCCATGGGGTCACAAAAGTCAGACATGATTTAGTGACTAAACAACAAGGAAGATGCTGCTCAAACTAGTCTATTTGTGTTCCCCTAGAAGGAAGATGCTGATGCCTATTGAGGCATGTATGCATGTCCTCTTTCCAAATGAGAAATCCAAGGTTCAGAGGGGTTAAGAAACCTTCTCAATTCACCAGACAATAAGTAACTTTGCTGTGCTGGGTGGGGAACAACTCAGAGGACACTTCTTAATTATGGACTTACAGAATCTCATAGCTGGAAGGACTCTTAGAAATATCTAGTGCAGTGTTCTCAGCCTATTATTACCTTTCCAAGGGTGCTTTTACATTTTTTTTAACCCTATCCACTGCTTCCATGAAATTTTAATACCACAGATATATTATATATCCATTTATGCACTGTGCATGCACGCATGCTTGGCTAGATATTCTTTCAGATACTGTTGACATTTCTCCTTTTCAGCACTTGCCATAATTACTGATGGATTGAATAACTTAGTAGAATGAAATATAGTAAAATACAACATTTTGTTTCATTATCAAAGCCCAAGTCACACACAAAGTCACTGAGAAATAAACATAAACAACATCCAGGAGGCAGCAAATAGGAGCCAAAAGGTACACGTGAACCATCTCTTATGACGGGACTTCGTGATGGAGTGCGGGATGACGAGAAAGGCTTCAGTCCATCCCCTGTAGTTTTGCAGTACTGATCCTGCATGCATTTTGTGTATCTTCTGTGACCCTAATGTCAATACCAGAGAAAACCTGATGAGAGAAAACAAGTAAGCTCTAAGAAATAAGATTTTGCTAGATAGGGTTGAGCTGTGGAGGGCCACCAGCCATTGCAATATCTAAGACTGCTTCACCTCCAGAACCAGTGTTCACCCCTTCGATTGTGATGAGAATGCATGAGTTAGTCCAACACCAACATTTTACCAATGACAAGGATACCAAGTGCTGGAGGAGTAGCCGTACAAGGTGATCAGACAGAGCCGGAATGAAAACCTGCTCTTCAGGCTCTGAGCCCAGAGCTCATTTTATGTCACCTAAGAACCTGGCTCACTAGGCATGTGAACTGGGCCCAAGATCAGCCAGTCTTGGTGCTCTTTTTAAAAAACCTATGTATTTACGCACCTGCTGTGTTGGATCTTCGTTGCAGCACACAGCATCTTCATGGTGGCATACAGGCTCTTTCACTGTGGTCTCTTTGTTGTGGCATGGGCACTTTTCTCTAGTTGAAGCTCACAGGCTCAGTAGTTGTGATATGTGGGCTTAGTGGCACGTGTGATCTTCCCGGACCAGGGATTGAACCCAGGTCCCCTGTATTGGAAGGTGAATTCTTAACCACTGGGCCACCAGGGAAGTCCCTGTTGGTACTCTTTGGGAGAAAAAAAAAAAAGTCTTCATTTTGCTGTTGGAATGTACCATGATTATTAAGCTGTGTTACAGTTGCTCCCCAACCCAATTTCCGCTGGGGCATATAAAAGCAGAGAGCTAATTATATGATAGTAATTACCTGGAAATTATATGTTTATTGGTTTTCCACTAACAGATATTACTATTTTTGAACTTTGCATTGTTCTGCTCAGTGACAGGAGTCACACTGTCTCCTCCAAGCGTGCCCTCCAATCTCATGATTAGCAGACTTTTAAAAAGGAGCCACTGCCAGCAGCACGGAAAGCCTCCTGGGTAGGAAAGGGAGCGTGTCGACTCCGTCTACGCAGGAGGCACCCGAAAGTCTCCATCCCCCACATCCACATGCACCTCACTTCTTGACAGAAGCCTTTAATAATAAAGTGCTCAGCATCCTCTGGTCTAAATGAAGCACATTCCTATCTTTGCCCTTGGATACTGGGAATAGTATCCAATAAGAAGGGGCCTCATCTGCCACCGGATATATTTATCTACCCTTCAATTATGTGCCTTGGTTAATTGTCCCTTTTCTACCAGCTCTTCTTACGACAGAGATCCTGAGCCTCGCCCGTAATTATAGTGAGGAAATATTTCTATGAGCTTTTAAAGGGAAGCCTAAACTGGGTCAAAACACTGAAGGTGGGACGGTCAGGAAGCAAGGGTCAGTGTCAGCTTTACCTTGATGATTTGGTTTCCAGGGGTTTTCTCTCACTTAAGGGCCCTTGCCTAAAATCTATCATCAGCATCTCGTTCAATTGTTATTATTCCAGTTAAGATTTATGGACAACTTCCATGAAGGATTTTACAGTTTACAAAGTGCCTTTTACATGAAGCACCTCACTTATCTTCAGAAATGCTGAAAGCAGTTAGGTGATTTGGTTATACTCAGTCATTGAAATGTATCTCCTTGCCTGTGTGGAAAGGCCGGAGGGCCGGCTGGATTCAGTCCTATTGATGCTTCACTATGGGTAAGGTTGGAGAAGGAAATGGCAACCCACTCCAGCATTCTTGCTTGAAAAATCCCATGGACAGAGGAGGCAGGCTGGCTACAGTCATGGGGTTGCAAAGAGTCGGATGTGACTGAGCGACTGAACACACACACTATGGGCAAGGAGGCAGCCCATGCACCAGTCACTCTGGATATGTCTTCTGTTCACCAGGACCTCAGCACCTAGCACAACACCCACACACGGTAGGATGGAGGAAAGGTTTATTGAGTGAGTGATTGCATATATCTAGCACAGGGATTTATGAGATCATTGTTAATTATGGGCTCTCTCCTGTTCAGTACATTCTTACCTCCACGCCATTGCTGATTATGCCTGCTTGGAAGCCCTTCCTGTCTCTGTAAATGTGGCCATCAGCTTTGCATGAATTCTCCTAAGTTAGAGACCCACTCAGGGCCACTCACCCACAGGGATCCTTTCCTTTTCTGCACTCTTCCAGCCCTCCTCACCTAAATCATCATCCCACTCACTTAGCCTTGACATGAGGTTGCAAGTCAATCAATCAACTGCCCAACCACTTCATTTATCAGATGAAGAAACAGGTCTGCAGATGTAAGCAGCCTTACCCAAGCCCCAGATACCCCAGTGAGTCAATGGCAGGGTTGAGACCAGAGTCCTGGTCTTTTGGTTAGCCATCCAGCGCAATCAAAGGGTAGGAAGTAGGTTTCATCACACTTGTCGGCTTTGCTTAGGCTGTGCTGGCTGCCCAGAGTGAGAGATGGGTAGACTCATGAAGAAGTAGCCTGCCTGGTGGGAAACAGTGCTGAGATTGTTTAATCATGTCTGCCAGACTGTGGGAATGAATGTGTGGGATGGAGAGTAGCTCATGTGGCAACATTTGGGACCTCCAGTTAACCTGACCTGAATCTGATGCTCTCAGCTCCTCCTTTCCTCTCCGTCAGTTGGTTCCGGGCAACTCCTTTTGCTTATGCTGAAAAGAGCACCATGGTTGAAGGCCAGTCCGAGAGGCAGGTCAGGACCTCTCTCCTGCTTGGCTTGTGATAGGGCTAGGCTGTTACCTACTTTTCCCCACCATCCTGCCCCAACGCCAGAGATGGTTTCAAAACTTCCAACATGTGTTTGTATAATTAGAAGAGCAACCTTTAAGGGACAAGCAGCTCAGCATGTGGGATCTTAGTTCCCTGACTATGGATGGAACCCGTGCCTCCTGCATCAGAAGGCAGAGCCTTAACCACTAGACCACCAGGGAAGTCCCCAGTAATGGAATTTTAAAATGCCAGCAGAGCCAAGAAAGTTTGTTTTTCTTTGTTTTTTGAAGGATAATTGCTCTACAATATTGTGTTGGTTTCTGTCAAACATCAACATGAATCAGCCATAAGTGTACTTATGTCCCCTCCGTCTTGAACCTCTCTCACAATGCCCAAGAAAGCTTGTTTGAAAGGTAGAAGGGAGTTTAAGGAAAAGATTAAGCATAATGAGGTAATAATATGCAGTACCAGCTCCACTGGAGGTGAAGCATGTTTGCAAACTCAGGGACAATTAGGAAAATGTTTCTCTTCCTTGTGGGTTTGGAAGAATAGTAGCAGGTACAGACAACTACAGAGGCAACACAGATAATACCTATGAATGAATCAGCCTGTGTGTTGGGTACTGGAGAACAGTGGGGACTGTGGCTAATTGAGGAGGCATGCCCTACTTTGAGGAGTTCAAATTTTCAAACATTTTTGAAAACATAGCACAAACCAACTAGATATTTGCAGACTTTATTTAGCTTTAGGGATTTAGACTGAAAACTCTATCCATTAGAGACGAGTGTGTATCTGATCTAAAGTTCAGTTCAGTTCAGTCGCTCAGTCGTGTCCGACTCTTTGCGACCCCATGAATCGCAGCACACCAGGCCTTCCTGTCCATCACCAACTCCCGGAGTTCACTCAAACTCACATCCATCGAGTCGATGATGCCATCCAGCCGTCTCATCCTCTGTCGTCCCCTTCTCCTCCTGCCCCCAATCCCTCCCAGCATCAGAGTTTTTTTCCAGTGAGTCAACTCTTCGCATCAGGTGGCCCAAGTACTGGAGTTTAGCTTTAGCATCATTCCTTCCAAAGAACACCCAGGACTGATCTCCTTTAGGATGGACTGGTTGGATATCCTTGTAGTCCAAGGGACTCTCAAGAGTCTTCTCCAACACCACAGTTCAAAAGCATCAATTCTTCAGCACTCAGCTTTCTTAATAGTTCAACTCTCATATACATACATGACTACTGGAAAAACCATAGTCTTGACTAGATGGACCTTTGTTGGCAAAGTAATGTGTCTGCTTTTGAATATGCTATCTAGGTTGGTCATAACTTTCCTTTCAAGGAGTAAGCATCTTTTAATTTCATGGCTGGAGTCACCATCTGCAGTGATTTTAGAGCCCCCAAAAATAAAGTCTGACAGTGTTTCCACTGTTTCCCCATCTATTTCCCATGAAGTGATGGGGCCAGATGCCATGATCTTACTTTTCTGAATGTTGAGCTTTAAGCCAAGTTTTCCACTCTCCTCTTTCACTTTCATCAAGAGGCTTTTTAGTTCTTCTTCACTTTCTGCTATAATGGTGGTGAATCAGAAAAATAAATAAGCCTACCTGGTTCTCACAGGGTAGTGATAGTTGGGATTTTAGGGGACAGATTCTAGAGGAAGCTGGCGAGGCCCTCCCCAGCCTCTGACGATTTTATGGAACAGAGTGCCACTACTCTCTGTGGTCTATCCCGCAGCCCTTCTGGCTGTCTTTCCAGACTGAATAACTCACACTTAAGCAATGATACTGCTGGGGTAGGGAATGCTTTATAGTGAGATCAAGTCCTGGGGTTTAAAGTTGGGGTTTCCTAAAAAGTGGGAGCAGATTTGTGAGGCAGAGTAGAGAGGTTTGCAGGTCAGATCTGCAAGGCAGAAGTGAAAAGGAAGAAGCTTTCTCAGAGAAGCGTAAGGCTGGGGCAGAGGATTAGGGACTGGCAAGGCCCCAGGTAGGACTGAGCTGTGCCGTGTGGCAGCCCTGGGGGCTTGTGGTACTCACAGACATACCTGGGATGACTTCTTGGCCCCAGACTTCTTGGTTTCACTTCTTGGCACTCGCTCTCAATCTATGGGGGGAAAAATCATATTAGCATGCATGCTTGAAATTTTTTCCATTGCTACACTGAGATTGTCCCTAGTTACCCTCCCCTCCCCACTAGTTTAGCCTGATGATGCCTTGGAGAATAAAGGGAAGGGGCAGGGGGGTCAGAGTGGCCTGCCCCTCCCATTTGGAGCAAGCAGCTTGCTCTCAAGGGGACCATGAAAAGCTCCCAGGAGGAGGCCTCAACAGGCAGAGAGGAGTGCCTGGCACTGGAGGGTCTCTGCCGCTCAAAGCCTTCTTTTCTAATACGCCCTGGAGGACTTGTAGCCCCAGGAAAGGGGAGCCATTGACATTTGGAGCAGCCTGCCTGATCTCTGCCCCAACTCTCAGAAGGAGCCAGCCATAATAACTGCTCCAGCTCCCTCACAGGAGGGCTGGGTGACTCAGTGCAGTGGTAAGTGTAAAATGCTTGGGAAAATAGAGTCCTAGAAATGCAAAATATTATTTTGAACCCTCCCTACCCACACTTTTCACCTTCATTAGATGTTGTCTTTCAGGCTCAGTCAGAATAATTTGAGTTATAAGCGTATTCAGTTCAGTTCAGTTCAGTTCAGTTCAGTTGCTCAGACGTGTCCGAATCTTTGCGACCCCATGAACCGCAACACGCCAGGCCTCCCTGTCCATCATCAACTCCTGGAGTTCACCCCAACTCATGTTCATCAAGTCAGTGATGCCATCCAGCCATCTCATCCTCTGTCATCCCCTTCTCCTCCTGCACCCAATCCCTCCCAGCATCAGGGTCTTTTCCAATGAGTCAACTCTTCGCATGAGGTGGCCAGAGTATTGGAGTTTCAGCTTTAGCATCATTCCTTCCAAAGAACACCCAGGACTGATCTCCTTTAGAACGGACTGGTTGGATTTCCTTGCAGTCCAAGGGACTCTCAAGAGTCTTCTCCAACACCGTAGTTCAAAAGCATCAATTCTTCGGCACTCAGCTTTCTTCACAGTCCAACTCTCACATCCATACATGACCACTGGAAAAACCATAGCCTTGACTAGATGGACCTTTGTTGGCAAAGTAATGTCTCTGCTTTTGAATATGCTATCTAGGTTGGTCATAACTTTCCTTCCAAGCAGTAAGCATCTTTTAATTTCATGGCTGTAGTCACCATCTGCAGTGATTTTGGAGCCCAGAAAAATAAAGTCTGACACTGTTTCCACTGTGTCCCCATCTATTTCCCATGAAGTGATAGGACCAGATGCCATGATCTTCATTTTCTGAATGTTGAGCTTTAAGCCAAGTTTTCCACTCTCCTCTTTCACTTTCATCAAGAGGCTTTTTAGTTCTTCTTCACTTTCTGCCATAAGGGTGGTGTCATCTGCATATCTGAGGTTATTGATATTTCTCCCGGCAATCTTGATTCCAGCTTGTGCTTCGTCCAGCCCAGCGTTTCTTATGATATACTCTGCATAGAAGTTAAGTAAGCAGGGTGACAATATACAGCCTTGACGTACTCCTTTTCCTATCTGGAACCAGTCTGTTGTTCCATGTCCAGTTCTAACTGTTGCTTCCTGACCTGCATATAGGTTTCTCAAGAGGCAGGTCAGGTGGTCTGGTATTCCCATCTCTTGAAGAATTTTCCACAGTTTATTGTGATCCACACAGTCAAAGGCTTTGGCATAGTCAATAAAGCAGAAATAGATGTTTTTCTGGAACTTTCTTCCTTTTTCGATGATCCAGCGGATGTTGGCAATTTGATCTCTGGTTCTTCTGCCTTTTCTAAAACCAGCTTGAACATCTGGAAGTTCACGGTTCACGTATTGCTGAAGCCTGGCTTGGAGAATTTTGAGCATTACTTTAGTAGCGTGTGAGATGAGTACAATGTAAGAGTATTAAACTCAAATCAAACCGACAAATCTCAGGCCTTTGGAAATAGCAGCCCTCACTTTGGCCTTGCCTCTCTTCCCTGGGAGGAGACAGAGTGTGAGCCAGTGGAAAGAGCATGGACTGGGGCTTCTGGCAAGTCTGGGTTTGAATCTCAACTTCACAAATTGTGAAACTTACCCTCTCTGAGCCTCAGTCCCCATACCCACCTCCAGCCATAGCAAGCTGCCATGAAGTTGGTTGACATGGTCCCTCTGAGTCCCGGAAACTTTGAGCAGCCTGAAGTGGGGCTACAGGTAAATTTTTGCATAGGTGGAAAGGAAAGAATGTCTGTTGGGTTCTCAGATGACATTTATACTTTCTGTACAATTCAGCTATTGCCCAAATGCACAGACCAGGACAGATGAGCTGTGTCTCTAGTAAGGTAACATTCTTTCATTATAGAATATGTATTATTTGCCACCAAAAGTGAAAGTGAAGTCGCTCAGTCGTGTCTGACTTTTTGAGACCCCATGTTCTGTAGCCCACCAGGCTCCTCCGTCCATGGGATTCTCTAGGCAAGAATACTGGAGTGGGTTGCCATTTCCTTCTCCAAAGTCCTTTGCAAACTTACCTCTTGGATCTGTAAAAATAGAGTCTCCAGCCCCTGGGAGCCCGAGAGGCCAAAGATTGAGGTCCAGGGAAGTGGTTATGTCCCAGGACTTGGTACAGGGGGACTGCTCACCTCCTGAGGTCCCCTGGGTGTGGTCACCCAGTAGAGCTGATGTCTGCACACCTCTGGGTCCTAGCTCAAGCACCCTTCCCTGTGGCTGGGACACCTGCAGCCTTAGCAGCAGAGAGGCAGTGACAGAGGAGCAGACAGCTTACACCTGCTTCCTAGTGGCTTGCTCTCTGGGACACAGAAAATGGCGTGGTGACAGCCAGTGTTCAGACCCATCTCTTAAGGCAGTGAGAGCTCCTGGGTCCAGAGTCACCTCTTCTTCATTGAAAAGAAGGTCTTCTCTTTGGCTAGAGGATGAAGTCTAAGCCCTGAAGCCTGCGCCCAAGGCTTCCTAACATGGCTCACATCCACTGGCACATGCTCATTCGTACCCATGGCCCCTGGAGCCCAGAACCCAGCTCCTCACGTGCTTCCTGCCTTTGCCCACACACACACTCACTTCCCATTTCCATCAGCTCGACACCTTCCTACTATCAACGTGTCTGAGAAAACTTCTTTTCGCCTCCAAAAAGCAAGATACTCCCTTCATCGCATCTTAAACCATCAAACTGGGCTGATCCACCTGCATATCACTCCCCTAACAAGCACGTAAAAGCTATCAAAACAGAAACAGGCCTAGCATGCAGCTCCATCATGGGGGCCCCTGGTGGGTCACCTGAACCCATTGGTTTCTGGACCTTGGGGAGGTCTCACGGAAGGGATGGGGAAATATAGGAGCAGCAGGGAGTGGGGGTGTGGGGTGCGAATACCTGCCAGTTGTGGTCAGTCTGGTCTCTCTGCTTCTCCAGATCTCGAGCTCTGTGCTCCAGGACTGAGCCCTTTGCCTTTTCCACCCTAGGACTTTTATTTCGACTTGGGACTTTGGTTTGCTGCATGGACTCTGGACTCGGTTCAACCCTCTGGTTTTGGTGGCGCAACAACCCGTGATGGGGAATTCCCTGCCCCAGCCTCAGGTTCTCAGCTCCTGCTCCTGTTTCCATCCCAAGGGAGGAGTCAGACTGCTCCTTTCTCTGTGCGTGCCACTTTTTTTGATCTGTAACTTATCATTTCATCTTGTATCATTTCATTTCACTATGACTGAGCCCTTCCCTGGACTGTGAGGGATTTGAAGACAGAAATACGATAGGGTAGATGTCAAAACATATTTTTTTTCCCTTCAGATTTTTTTTTTTTAATGAGGTATGGTTGATTTACAATATTATACAAGTTTCAGTTGTACAACACAGTGATTCACAAATTTTAAAGGTTATACTCCATTTATAGTCATTATAAAATATTGGCCATATTCCTTGTGCTGTACAATATATCCTTGTTGCTTATTTATTTTACGTATATAGTTTGTACCTCTTAACCTCCTACCTCTCTTTTGGCCCTGCTCCTCTCTTTGCCCACTGGTAGTCACTAGTTTGTTCTCTGTGTCTGAGTCTGTTTCTTTTTTGTTATATTTACTACTTTGTTTTATTTTTCAGATTCCACATATCCATGATATCATACAGTATTTGTCTTTCTTTGACTTATTTCCCTAAGCAGAGTACCCTCCAAGTCCATTTATATTGTTGCAAATGGCATAATTTCATTCTTCTTTTCTGGCTGAGTACCTATATAATATGTATATATGTCGTATATACATATATATATATATGCCTGGCAGGCTACAGTCCATGGGGTTGCAAAGAGTCAGACACAACTGAGCGACTAAGCACAGCACAAACACACACACACACACACACGCATATATATATACATATATCTATCTTTCCCACATCTTCTTTGTCCATTCATCTGTTCATGGGCACTTGGGTGGCTTCCATATCTCAGCTATTGTAAAATCGCTGCTATGAACATTAGGATGCATGCATCTTTTGAGACATTTTTTAAATGAATACATGAATAAATTATACCCGGTCTCTTATAAAACTACAGATGATATCTGAGCACCATGAACTACATAGAAAATAATCTTTTCTCATCCCTGACTTCCATTTCAAGCCTCCTGAGAGAGAGGAAACAGAATCTGTACCTGTCTGGCCCCACTTGGAGTCAAAGGAATATTTTCGTTATTTTCCTCGTAGCTTTCTAATGCCACTACTTTCTTTGGGGCTTGTCCACCTACTACCTGCTGCTTGAATTTAGATTAAGTCTGTTGCTTGGTTATGTATTTTGAACTTCATCCTAAATTGGTCGTGGCTCATTGCTATGGCTTCACATTTCACACATTTCATCCGTTGTGTTTCCTTTTTTATTACTTCTATAGGTTGTGAGTTAGGATAATAAAGTCAAGATAAAATCACCCCAAGCCATTTGCTGTTCTGGGAAGCTGGCAAGGGCTGTCAGAAGCTGGCTGGGTGCCATTAAGAGAAGGAAATGTTCTTCCATACTGCCAGCCTTATCAGGGCTTCTAACAGCTTCTTGCCAAAATTTTAGGAAAATGATCATATACACCCTGGAGCTACCCTGTATGTTTCTATAGGCGGGGAGTCTTTCAACAAGTATTTTGACTATAAATGCCTGTCATGTTTTTTCACTGGATTAAGTTTGTAACTTGAGCTCCATATCGTGAAATACTGACATAGAGAATTAATCACTGTTCCAAGCTGAGGTATCCTTGTCATCATCACCAGCCACTCACACTAATTTAGTGTATGCAATCCCATTCAGAATATGTTCATGAAAGAATAATTGTAGACTTTTTTTTTTAACCACAAAAATGTTCTTTTGGTGGAGGGAGATGAGAAGCAGGGAGAATGACAAGAGCTTATGAAAAGCTGGTCAGATCAGATCAGATCAGATCAGTCGCTCAGTCGTGTCCGACTCTTTGCGACCCCATGAATTGCAGCACGCCAGGCCTCCCTGTCCATCACCAACTCCCGGAGTTCACCCCAACTCAAGTTCATCAAGTCAGTGATGCCATCCAGCCATCTCATCCTCTGTCGTCCCCTTCTCCTCCTGCCCCCAATCCCTCCCAGCATCAGAGTCTTTTCCAATGAGTCAATTCTCATGAGGTGGCCAAAGTACTGGAGTTTAGCTTTAGCATCATTCCTTCCAAAGAAATCCCAGGGCTGATCTCCTTCAGAATGGACTGGTTGGATCTCCTTGCAGTCCAAGGGACTCTCAAGAGTCTTCTCCAACACCACAGTTCAAAAGCATCAATTCTTCAGCGCTCAGCCTTCTTCACAGTCCAACTTTCACATCCATACATGACCACAGGAAAAACAATAGCCTTGAAAAGCTGGTAGATAATCACAATTCTATTCTTTTAAATACTTACTCTGCATCTCTTCTGTATCTCTGTGATGCCAATTCAGATAAGAACTCAGTTCAGATAAGTCAGTTTATTACATGTGTGGTATTTTTCTTTCTTGATGGAGGACCGAATCTCAAATTTCTTGTGTAAGTGTGGAGAGGATGAGGCAATAAGCGTGTCTTTCCCCACCAATTAATTGATCACCAATCAGCCATGCCTACTGAGCACTGACTACATGCCCAGACCTCTGTTAGGAAGGATACACAGAGAAATAGGGTTAGGGTTAGGGTTTAGGTTAGGTTAGGGTTTGTTTCTCCCTTCTATTTATGAGTTTATAGTCTAGTCAGATAGTCCTGGGTTCAAAGCCTACAACTTAGTAGCAAAGTGGAACTTTAGCAAGTTATGTAATAATTCTGATCTGTTTCCGTCAACATAGAGATAACGATTACACCTATCTCACAGGGCTGCTGTAGCCAGTAAGGGAAAAGGTGGGTGTCTGGTGCATCTATAGATGTCGGCTTCGTTCCCCTTCCGTTAGTGTTTGGTTTGGCAAGATCCAGCAGAAAGGGTCCCAGGACCCTGTGTGAACGTCCTGTTCTCAAGGCCAAGAGCATTACCTCCGAGGTTACTTGAAAGCAGGAATATGGTGGCTGGCCTGAGCAAGGCTGCAAACTGGCTGCCTGTAGGCCAAAGCAAACCTTAGGCATTTCTAATTTGTCCTCTGTGATAGGAAAAAAATTTGAATCTGTTGCCAATGTTTAAATATCAGAAGATATCCATAAAAATCTGGAATTTGGGGAGTCTCTAGAAAATCAGAAGATTCTGGCCTTTAACACTCAGATGGAACTGACCAGAAGCCACCTTCTTTGAATGGGTCACGTATTCTCATGGTTGCTTGTGACTTCCCACAGGGAACTCCAGTAGCTAAGACTCTGTGCTCCCAATGCAGGAGGCCCAGGTTCGATCCCTGGTCAGGGAACTAGATACCACAGGCCACAAGTAAGAGTTCCTGTGCCATAACTAAAATCCAGCACAGCCAAAAGAAAAAAACTTAAGGGAAAGAACCAAGCCAAGAGTGACAAGCTAGGGTTGCAGAAGCCCTAAGAAGATCCCCCAGAAAAGTAAAGGCTTCATTCATTCATTCAACAAATATTATTAGTGAGGACCTTAGTGTACAAGTTTCTGTATTTGCCACAAGAGAAAGAACATTTATTGAGAATCTACTATGTGTCAGGCTCTAACGTGCACTGGGCAGCCCTCTACAACAAAAAATTATCCAGTCTAACCTATCAACAGTGTCAAGGTTGAGAAACTGAATTATATGCATTAATATGGATGAATCTCATAAATATAATGTTGAGTGCAGAAAACATGTTGCAGAAGAATATATACAGAATAATACTATTTTTCTTAAAATTCAAAGGCAAGAAAACAAACAGAAAGCACTGTATAGGAATTCATACATATACAGTAAAATCGTACTGAAAACAAGAGAAATAACAACCAAATCAGTTTCCCTGGGGTGGGGGGACAGCACTGGGGGATGGACTTGGGAAGGTGTATACAAAAAAATGCAATGCTATTGGAATATTATAATTCTTAACAGGGGAGATGGGTTCATGGTTATTAGTTTTATCCTTCATAACTTACATATACACATTCTTTTAAAAGTATATTTTAGTTTATTTTTGGAAGAATATACACTATTCTGTTTATAGTGATATGTCTAACGACCAAGTTTATGGGTAACTTTCATTTCTAAATTGTTTTTATCTTTTGTGATGCATCTGCAGATGTTTGTGTTGGGAAGAAAACAATAAGGACAGAAACAAGGAACAAATACATTAGAGTTTCTTCATTCACAAGGGCTATGTTTCAAAACCTCAGATATACCTAAATGCAAATACTACCGTCATAATTCATCAAATCTAATATACCTCAATTATAAGATATACCCATCATTTTATGTATCACTAAGAATGAACAAAAAGCGCTGTCAAATAAACTGTGACCAATACTTTCATATCACTTAAATTTTTAATTCTATTTTATTGAAGTATAGTTACTTTACAATGTTAATTTCTCCTATATACAAAGTGATTCAGTTATGTACATATATACATTCTTTTTCACATTGTTTTCCATTATGGTTTATCACAGGATATTGAATAACATCTCCCTGGGCCACATAGTGTGACCTTGTTGTTTATCAATCCTATATATAATAGTTTGCATCTACTAGTCCCGAACTCCAAATCCATCCTTCCTCCCACTCCTTAGCAAGCACTTACCTGTTTCCATATCTGTGAGTCTGTTTCTGTTCCATAGATAAGTTCATCTGTGTCATATTTTAGATTCCACATATAAGTGATATCATATGGTATTTGTCTTTCTCTCTCTGACTTACTTTACTAAAGTAAAGGGCAGAGGATTGCAAGTCACAGGTCTTCAGGGTTTTTTAAAAATAGGAGTGTATGGACTTCCCTGATGGTCCAGTGGTTAAGACTCTGTGATTCCAGGGCAGGGGCCAGGTTCAATCCCGGTTCAGGAAACTGAGATCCTGCAACGCATGGCCAAACAAATCCACCCCTGCCAGCAACGGGAGTATAACAGGAACTAGTGTTGGGAGCAGCCCTCCCCAAACAAATCCACCTCTGCCCCAGCGGGAGTGTAACAGAACTAGTGTTGGGAGCAGCCCTCCCCAGGTACAAGCAACAAAAGGGTGGGCTCTCCCTAGAGAACATGAGAACAAAGATAACCAAAACTTCAGTTATAAAATCTGCCAATCCAGGGGGTCTTATCCGGAGACACTGTCTTCAAAATTCCTTGCAGTTTCCCAAACCCCTCCTCTAGGCCATGAACCTTTGAATTATGACACTGCATTCTCAATTTCTAGCCCAACCATTACAGAATGTGGTTTGCGGACCCTTGTTGATCCTCAAGACCATTCCAGAAGCTCTGTCAAGAGTACTTTCATTGTAATAACAAGATATTATTGGCTTTTTCCACCGGTTAACATCTGTGCTGGTGGTGCAAAAGCAATGATGTGATGATGCAAAAGCAGTGATGGGCGCAACTGCTGGCACTTTAGCATGAATTGAGGCAGTGGCACCAAACTGTCCTGGTAGATGTGGCATTTTTAATCAGTCTGGACTCTCAAGTTTGAAAAAAAGCCTGATTCACTTAACAGTGTCCTTAACGAAGCTGTGAAAGTATTTCTTATATTATATCTTGACCTTTGAGTACCTGTATTTTAATACTATCCTGGCTCAATGGTGAAGAATCTGCCTGCCAATGCGGGAGACACAGGGGACGTGGGTTGCATCCCTGGGTCAGGAAGATCCCCTGGAATAGGAAGTGGCAATGCACTCCAGTATTCTTGCCTGGAGAATCCCGTGAACAGAGAAGCTTGGTGCATGGGGTCCATGGGGTTGCAAAGAGTTGGACGTGTCTGAACATGCATGCATATGGAAAAGTACAAGTAAAGCATTTCTACTAAATACTGAAAAACAATGGTTGTCTTAAGAAGTGTGATTGCTCTGAAATGAAAATTGAATCCCTTGCTTTTTTTTTCTCTCCCTGAAATAGTGCTTTTAACTTGAAAGAATACTGAGAAAGATGTGTATTAAGATAATTATTTAATAGACAGTCTCTTAAATATTAATATAAACAAAATAAGCCTGTCACTTTAAGGAAAACAACTGATAGCATTTGTTGCCAATGATAAAATTCAGGTTTTGAACTGAAAACTAGAAGTTTGGAAAACCTATATTTGCCATTGCGAACCTGACAGGTTACCAATACTTAAAAACTCTTCTGAAGGGATTAGTAGCAATATTAACAAATGTGATTTTTTGATATAATATACTGAACTATGTCATCATGTGGAAGTTCTGTATAACTCAGTGAGCCAATATTTTCCAAATGAGCAAAACATAATGTTACAAAATCACACATGAGTAAAATGATCCAAAGTACAAGGATTTTAATATAACAGAGTGGGAAAGGTTTGTGATGTGGTTTCATAATCCACATTGCAGCTAACCTTTAAGATACGTATTTGATTTAATAAAGTTAAATTTCGTGAGTTTTAGAGTGGTAGCAAAAAAGGAATATTCACAATTATCTGAAAAGGCTTTTAAAGTACTCCTGCCTTCTCCATCTGCATAGCTGTGTGAGACTCTATTTTCTACGTGTACTTCAACCAGAACAACATATCACATATTGAATGCTGAAGCAGATATGAGAACCCAGCTGTCTTCTGTTAGCCAGACATCAAAGGTATTTGCAAATGCCACCCGTCTCACCATTTTTTTTTGTGTAGAAAATACAGCTATTTTTCACAAGTGGTATTATTCATGTTAACATGTTAGATGTTATATAACAATGTAACAATAACATGCTTGTTATTGTTATCTTTCAAAGAATAAAACAATATCTAAAATGTTCTTGGTTTTCATTTTTAAAACTGTGCATAGCGACAGATGTAGCTCACATAAAAGTTCTTAGGATCCTTGATAATTTTTAAGAGCGTAAAGCAATCCTAAAACCAAATGATTGGAGAGCAGTTGCTCTAGTCTAAAATGGACCTGTTTCGTTGATCTCCTGCCCATTTTGGTCTCTGGAAGAGTTCCATTTATTGAGTGCCTACTATGGGCATGGGCAAACACTCCTTTATAAGTAGGATGAAAGAGTTATGAAATTCACAAGACTTGGGACTTCCCTAGTGGCACAGTGGGTAAAAACCCACCTGCCAAGGAAGGGGACATAGGTTCAACCCCTGGCCCAGGAAGATTCCACATGCTGTGGGGCATCTAAGCCCGTGCACCACGGCTACTAAGCCTATGCTCTAGAGCCCTCGAGCTGCAGCTACTGAGCCTGGAGCCTGTACTCCACAACCGGAGAAGCCGCTGCAGTGAGAAGCCCGAGTACCACCACAAAGAGCAGCCCGCCTCCTGCACCGCCCCGCTCACCACCACAGCTAGAGAAAGCCCACACAAAGCAGTGAGGACCTAGCATTACCAAAAAGTAATTAATTAATCTTTAAAAATTCACAAGACTTGGCATCTCATCCTTTGACTCATGGTCTTTACTTTCAGCAAAATATTTACAAAGATTTTCTCCAAGTTATTTTCTTCCTCCTCCTTTCTTTGTACTCACCCATTCATTTAGTAAACATTATAGAATACCTTTTAATAACAAATAAAATTAACTAGTTGTTATCACACCCTTACCCAACCCAGACCCTATACTTCATATAGTTATCTAATTTAGTTCCTTGACAACCTTATGTTTTACAGGTATTTCCCATTTTACAGGTAAAAAATTAAGCGTTAAATGAATGAAGTGAATTGCTCAAGGGTGTGCAGGAAGTAAATGCAGAGACAAGATGTAACCCCAGGTCTAATGAGCTGCAGACCTGGTGGGTTTAGCCTCTATCTTACTAAAATTTGCTTGGGAGGGATATGACTACATTGGTAAAATATAGTCTCTGTTGTGTAGAAGCTTATAGACTAGCAGTGAAGATGAAACAATTTCGCAAACATTTGGTATGTTAAAATTTATCCTATCTTGTTCAAGAAAAAGAATTTTTTAAAGAGTTTTGATGCTTACATTCATTTACTGCCTGATTCTCCCAAGTGTTTCAGAACATTAAAAACCCCTCACTGATAAGGACTTGCTTGATGGTCCAGGGCTTAAGAATCCATCTGCCAGTGCAGGGGCTTGGGAAGCCAAGATCTCGCCTGCCACAGGGCAACTAAACCCACAGGCCAAAACTACTGAGCCCCTTATCTTTGGTTTCTGTGCGCCACAACTCCTCTGAGCCAGAGCAAAGATCCTGCGCCCTGCAACTAAGACATGATACAGCCAAATAAATTAATAATAATCATCACCCCTCACTGAGGATTGACCGTGTCCTGAGCAGAGCATTGGTGAAAGAGAAAAAAAGCGCAAAAATAAGCCTCTCATTCCAAGAGCTCACTGATTAGTGTGTATTATTGGGATGAGGGTGGTGGTGGAAAGACTCACAAAAAGCTACAATATTGGGGAGAAGCAGACAATTTCAGTAAAAGAGGTACACCATCTAAGGTGGCGACAGATTACTGAATGGTGGGAGTATGTCTGACTGGGGCAACTAGGCAAGGCTTCTGAGAAGAGATGACATCTGAAGAGTAGGACAAATTGAGGCAGGAAGAGATGGTAGGAAATGGGCAATCTAGATGGACAGAAAGATCCCTGAACTGTCGAAGCTTGGGTCCTCTGGAAGCAAACACTGAGACAGAGGGCAACATCCATGGAAGGCTGCAACGGACACAGGAAGGACAGGGGAAGAAGCAGAATTGCAATGCCAGCTCAACAAAGCCTCAGCCACTTGGGTGGGAAGTTCTGCCAGGAATAGTGCCTGGCAGTGCTGTCCCAGGTCAGGTTGCGATACCCAGGCCTGTAGACCCCTACTTCATTTGGCTTCACTGTCGGGCAGCTATAGACCACCCTGGGCTGTGACCACAGGTGAGGTAACCTTGCAGCTGAGGTTAAGTTGCTAAGTGACAGTGACTTACTCAGAGGTCTCCTTTGGGAAGGATAGCCCGGTGACAATATGGCCAGGCAGAGTCAGGGACAAAGGTGTAAATTCATCATTGGACTGCTTGTCCGGGTCCTCTTCTCTGGGAATGGCCGTGCCCCTTCTTCATGGCAATGGTGCTTGATCATGAACAGTCTATGGCACAGTTGGACGAGGTCCCCAGAACACAGCTAAGTGGTCCCAAGGCAGAGGCCTGGCCCAGGAGACTAATCAGAGTCCCTTGCATGGAGATTTGGTATTGAGTCTGAGACATTCTCATTCCTGTCTGAAGTGGTCTCTTGGAAGCAGATGGAAAACCTCAGTTGCGTGTCCACTGACCATGATTTCCCTGACGAGGTCTGAGGAAAAGGAGAGAGAGGCATAGACTAAAATTACCAAGAAGTACACTGAAAGACATCACTGACTCGATGGACGTGAGTCTGAGTGAACTCCGGGAGTTGGTGATGGACAGAGAGGCCTGGTGTGCTGCGATTCATGGGGTCGCAAAGAGTCGGACACGACTGAGCGACTGAACTGAACTGAACTGCCACTGAAAGAGGCAGCTAACGAGCCTTGGTGCTTTTCTTGTCCCTAACTCTAGTGTTTCTTTTTTGAGGTTCCAGAGGTCATCCCTGTAATCTTTTGATGAATCTTCCCCTCCAAGCCTTTTTTATTTTCTATTTAAAAAAAAATCAGTCCATTTCCAATATCAGCTCCATGCCACAAAAAGTCCTAATTGGGAGACCAGGTAGGAACTATTAGAGCCAGGAGGATCTTAATAAGGAGGACGGTGATCAGAACGGAAGAAGGCTTGATTTGAGAAACATATATCTTGGCAGCAAACTGAAGGTGGAGGGGACAAAAAAGAGAGAACATAGGAAGAGTTTTGTGTTGGGGAGGATGGCAGTCTCAGAAGAGGGATGTCAAGAAAGGGAGTTGGGGACTTCCCTGGTGGTTCAGTGGCTAAGACTCCATGCTCATGATGCAGGAGACCCAGGTTCAATCCCTGCTCAGGCAACTATGTCCCCCATGCTGCAACCTGCGACTAAGACCAGGCACAGCCAAACACAAAAATAAATATTTTTTTAAAAAAGAGGAAGAAGGAGTTGTACCCTGAAGTGGACCAAGACGTGGGGATGCCAGTCTGGCTTGTGTTGGCTGGTGTCCTATAACTGCCTCACTTCACTCTGACCTTCCTCCTATCTAAACATAACACTTGCAAACAACTTTCCGACCTGCCCTTTACTCCACCCACTCCCCCAATTTTCATAATTCCATTTCAGTGTAGGTAATCATCCAGCCCTAGGAAAGATGCTATGGCCCTTGCCATCCGGCTCTTCAGTCCTATTTCTTCATTTGATTATTTATGCCTATAACATTCAACAATAATGTGTAGAATAACCCACGTGTGCTGGATACCAGGATACAAAGATAATGAAAGAAGTGTCCTTGGATCACAGTCTAACAGTTTAAATAAACCTGCCATGATAAGAGTAATGCACAAAGATAGAAACATATGCAAACCATGAATGAGTGAACACATCCATGTAACCAAGAACTCAAATCAGGACACAGAACCACATCAGCATCCCAGAAGCTCCTTTTGGCCACCACCCCTTCCCAAGGACACAAATGTATTTGCAAAATTCCTCTCTAGCAGCAGGTCAAAAGCTGGGTCCAAGGGATTGAAACTGAAGACAGAGACATTTATCAGAGGGAAACAGCAATGGTTGTTGTTCAGTTGCTCAGTTGTGTCTGAGTCTTTGCGACCCCATGGACTGCAGCACGCCAGGCTTCCCAGTCCTTCACCATCTCCCAGAGCTTGCTCAAACTCATGTTCATTGAGTGAGTGAAGCCATCCAACCATCTTGTCCTCTGTCATCCCCTTCTCCTCCCACCTTCAGTCTTTCCCAGCATCAGGGTCTTTTCTAAAGAGTCAGTCCTTGACATCAAGTGGCCAAAGTATTGGAGCTTCAGCATCAGTTCTTCCAGTGAATATTCAGGACTGATTTCCTTTAGAATGGACTGATTGGATCTCCTTGCAGTCCAAGGGACTCTCAAGAGCCTTCTCCAACACCACAGTTCAAAAGCATCAATTCTTCAGCGCTCAGCCATCCTTATGGTCCAACTCTCACATCCATACATGACAACTGGAAAAACCATAGCTTTGACTATATGGACCTTTGTCAGCAAAGTAATGTCTCTATTTTTTAATAGGCTGTCTAGGTTTGTCATAGCTTTTCTTCCAAGGAGCAAGCGTCTTTTAATTTCATGACTGCAGTTACCATCTGGAGTGATTTTGGAGCCCAAGAAAATAAAGTCTTTCACTGTTTCCATTGTTTCCCTATCTATTTGACATGAAGTGATGGGACCAGATGCCATGATCTTAGTTTTCAGAATGTTGAGTGTTAAGCCAACTTTTTCACTCTCCTCTTTCACTTTTATCAAGAGGCTCTTTAGTTCCTCTTCACTTTCTGCCATTAGTGTGGTATCATCTGCATATCTGAGGTTATTGATACTTCTCCCAGCAATCTTGTTTCCAACTTGTGCTTCATCCAGCCTGGCATTTCTCATGATGTGCTCTGCATATAAGTTAAATAAGCAGGGTGCCAATATACCGCCTTGATGTACTCCTTTCCCAATTTGGAACCAGTCTGTTGTTCCATGTCCAGTTCTAACTGTTGGTTCTTGACCTGCAGACAGGTTTCTCAGGAGACACGTAAGGTGGTCTGGTGTTTCCATCTCTTTCAGAATTTTCCAGTTTGTTGTGATCCACACAGTCAAAGGCTTTACCATAGTCAGTGAAGCAGAAGTAGATGTTTTTCTGGAACTCTCTTGCTTTTTCAATGATCCAGGAGATAATGACAATTTGATCTCTGGTTCCTCTGCCT
Organism: Bos grunniens; assembly: GCF_055505025.1. Taxonomy (NCBI): domain Eukaryota; kingdom Metazoa; phylum Chordata; class Mammalia; order Artiodactyla; family Bovidae; genus Bos; species Bos grunniens. The sequence continues at coordinate 87,388,042 of NC_141174.1, read as the reverse complement.
TTTCTAAATCCAGCTTGAACATACGGAAGTTCTCGGTTCACATACTGTTGAAGCCTAGCTTGGAGAATTTTGAGCATTACTTTGCTAGCATGTGAGATGAGTGCAATTGTGCAGTAGTTTGAACATTCTTTGACATTGCCTTTCTTTGGGATTGAAATGAAAACTGACCTTTTCCAGTTCTGTGACCACTGCTGAGTTTTCCATATTTGCTGGCATATTGAATGCAGCCCTTTAACAACATCATCTTTTAGGATTTGAAATAGCCTGGGGGCTTCCCTGGTGATTCAGTGGTAAAGAATCCACCTGACAATGGAAGAGACATGGGTTCCATCCCTGGTCTAGGAAAATCCCACGTGCTGAGGAGCAACTAAGCCCGTGTGCCACAACTATTGAGCCTGTGCTGTAGAGCCCAGGAACTGCAAATGTTGAGCCCACATGTCTCAGCTACTGAAGCCGGAGTGCCCTAGAAGATGTGCTCCGCAACAAGCTTCTGCATCAAGAAGCCCGCACGTGGCAATGAAGAGTAGCCCTCGGTTGCTGCAACTAGAGAAAAGATCCATGCAACAACAATGACCCAGCACAGCCAAAAATAAATAAAAAGTAAATTATATATATATATGTGTGTGTGTGTGTGTGTATATATATATATGTATATAAAGCAATGATACATGCAAGAGATGGTGAGACCTGTCTTAGGGTGGTGACGGTGGAAAGGAGACAAAAGTTCTGATTCAAAGAGCTGTGAATCTGATGGCATTGATGATATCCTCTCTGTCGGAATTCACGGTATGCATTTCTCCTAAGGCAATTGTGATCTGACCCTGAGAATTTCCAATGACTTCCCTTGTAATTTAAAAGTACCCAAAGTCTGCTTAATAATAAGCAAATGCCTCTACCCTCAACGTTGCATCTCAAAGCTCTGTGGCTTTTAGAGGGAGGGAGTGCTTTAGTCTATTTCCTGGAAAATGTAAAAACAACAACAAAAACCAAACTAGATCTTGTCAGGTAGACTACAGATACTTCCTGAGTATCTTCAGCCTGTAAGAGTATTTTTGCAGGTTGGAACTGCTCACTGAGGCACACTGGCAGAGCTATATGGCATGGACTCAAGCCTGTTAATTTTACAAACACCCACACAATATTATAGGGGAAAATTTTTTAAGCAAAAAAAAAACCACAAAAAAACCCGGATAATTGCTATACATGTTTCTGCAATCCTGACACAGTAATAACTTGCCTGTAAACACCCTCCTTGAAGAATTGGCTAATAGTATGCATAAGATATGGCAAAGGAAATCATTTATCCCACAAAGGCTTTAAAAATGGGTCATTGATTATTCTTGTCAGTCTGTGACGATTCTAGAAGATTGGAGAGAGTAAAGCAACAACGTTCTAAGGATATAGGGTGAAGTAGATTTTTATGAAATAGTAATGTTCCCTGACCACGGTTGTGTCATCAGTAAAATGAAGGCATTGAGCAAGGCCTGAGAATTTTCAATTTTTGACCTGTGGAGGTAGGTCCATAGGCTTCTCTCTTGGTACCAGCATTTCGTCTGCTTTAACTCAAGCTTCTCTGTTCTCACCTATCTAAATATCATTTCCATGTAAGATTCTGTTTGAAGAGGGATTGCAGAACTAGAGTTTGAAAACCACTGGATTAGATGATCTCCAAGTTTCCTTTGTTGTTCAGTTGCTAAATCATGTCCAACTCTTTGAGACCCCATGAACTGCAGCACACCAGGCTTCCGTGTCCTTCACTGTCTCCCAGACTTTGGCTCAGACTCATGTCCATTGAGTCGGTCATGCCATCCAAAAGGTTCCTTTATAGCTCTAAGACTCTAGGAATTTAGAATCCATGTAACATATGCCTGACTTGTGAAAGCTGCTAAAGGAAAACACAGTTTCTATCCATAAGATATTCACTATCACAGGAAGTAACATGTATAGTATTCTTTTTTTTTTTTTGGCTGTGCTGGCTCTGCAGCATGTGGGATCTAGTTCCCTGACCAGGGATTGAACCCAAGCCCCCTGCATTGGGAGAATAGCATCTTAGCCACAGGACCGCCAGGGAAGTCCCAACATGTATAGTATTAATGATAGTAATGTGATGGGGCCTAAGATGAAGGTATATCTCAAGTGTTTGTGAGATGCTTTTGCAAGAGTTTCAGAGAAGATGACATTGAAGTGTTAGGAGAAACACTGACTGAACTTGCCCACCCTGGCCAGGCAAGATAGTAGCCACTTGCATGAGTTATCTAAACAATACGAGTTCCTGGTAAGAAACATGGAACCAATAACTAATTAGTTATTAACTAATAAAACAGCTAGTACTAATTGGAAGAATTCGGGAAAGGTCAAAAGGAGAGAGGAGATACCAGTCCACACATCCTGCCAACTTCCCAGAATCCTTCTTGCTGGAATCCATCTTGGCTGAGCCATGTGTGTGCCACCAGGAAGGACCAAGTCAGAGTGACTGGCCAGAGAGAACCTGGAAACTAGCCCCATTACCATAAAACCCAAGACTGCAAGCCACGTGTCAGAGCAGTTCTCTTGGATTTCCTTATGCTTCTGCTCTCCACCAGAGCACACTTTCCCAAAAGAGTCTCTGGCTTTGTCAGGTGTGTGCCTGCTCAGACAATCCGTTTCTGAGTGTTAGACAAGAGCCGACTCTTGGGTCCCCTTTCCGGCAACAGAAGTGAGTGTTAAAGAATAGGAGTTCACCAGGATAGAAAAGAAGGGGGAGGTGTTAGAGACAGAGACCAGCATAAGCAAACTTACGGAAGCCACAAAAGGTACCTGGTTGGTGAACTACAGGTAATTCATTATGTCCCCTGCATACCCAGGGAGAGTAACTAGAAGTGGCCAAGAAGATGCTGAGGGACCAACTGAACAGAGGCACGCTTCTCAAACTCCCAGATCCCATGAACTCTTTTTGGGCTGATGCTAGATTCTGTAAGAATGTGACCAACAATAGGTTGGTTAATCATTGATGAATCACTCCTTCCTTCTATTATTTTGCAACTCCATAGAGTTAAGTACAAGAAGAATGTGTTGATAAGACAGTGGGTGAGTCCACAACAAAAGCCTAGAAAAGGGAGAGTCATAACTATCTGTGCTGGTGATGTTGGCCCCACACCATTTCTGGGCCCAGGGATATGACCTGCTTAGACCAGGCCAGGGCCAGGATTCTCCTCTATGCCAAGTGGAGGCAGGCCTGCCAGGCCACGTGCCCTTCAGAAAACAGGACTTTGTGTTGAACTCTAAAGCTTGTTCCTCTAGGACAAGGAAGTTTTCCAGGGTTGAGGAGGCAAGGAAGGGACTGAGTGTTCTGGGATAGAGGGTTTGTGGGTGATGAACTCTAGAGCAACCACTGGTACCCAGTGCCCCAGACTGAGAGTGGCCCAGGGAGGCCAGGGGCTTCCCTGGTAACTCAGCTGGTGAAGAATCTGCAGTGCAGGAGAACCCAGTTCGATTTTTGGATCAGGAAGATCCCCTGGAGAAGGGATAGGCTACCCACTCCAGTATTCTTAGGCTTCCCTGGTTGCTTAGACAGTAAAGAATCTGCTTGCAATGTGGGACACCTGGGTTCAATCACTGGGTTGGGAAGATCCCCTGGAGGAGGGCATGGCAACCCACTCCAGTATTCTTCCTGGGGAATCCCCATGGACAGAAGAGCCTGGAGGGCTGTAGTCCATGGGGTTGCAAAGAGTCGGAAATGACTGAGCGACCTAGCATAGCACTAGGAGGCCAGACCCTACAAACTGGGGTCTGGAAGTTTGGATGGAAGATCTTTGTGACCTGCTTGACTCAAAGGGGATGGACTTGGTTTATAAATTGGGTAAATAGCACCTCAGCAGTGAGTGACCAGAATGTACCTTGATGGCCTTTCCTCGTATTTTCTGGCTTGTTAGGGCCTCCTGGGATTCTTGTATGATTCTAGGAAAGAAGATCCTCAATAATAAGCCGCTCTTCTGGAAAATGGATGCTCAAATTCAATTTAATCTGATTGAGAGAGATAATGAGACGCAATATTTCTTGCATCCAAATATTGTGGTGCAAATGCTTGCCACCATAATGGATTTTCAGTGGGTGTTAAGACACGACCAGACCTGTATTTGGGAAAGATCACTCTGATAAGTCCAAGAGGATGTTTGAGAGGAGGAGGGACTGACTGTGGGGAGACAGGTCAAGAAGCAATTATGGTAGTCCAGGTGAGGGAATGAAGGAGCAAGAAGAGTAGAAATGGAGATTTGCAGTGGGATTAGGAGACATTTTGGAGACAGAACTGACTAGTTTTTGCAACCAATTTAATAAATTCTAGGAGGGAGTAGGTAAGGATGACAGGAAAGCAGTGGTTTGCAACTTGGCTGAACGTCAGAATCACCTGGCAATCTTTTAAGCCTCCCCTCCCACAATGCCCAGGCCACACCTCAAACCAATTAAGTCTGAATCGCTGCCCATGGGACTCAGGTACAGGTATTTTTGAAAGTAGCCTAGGTTGGGAGACACTGCATTCAGGGTTCCACCTTGGTAAACAGAGAGAATCTGAGATGATATTAAATGAGATAGGGAACAAATAGTTCTTTGTGGTTAGGTTGTAAATAGGTGAAGAGTGGGGAGGAAGAGCAAGTTCAGGCAGAAAATAATGAGTTCTGGTTTGGATGCGCTGACTGCAATTAATGACCTGATGTCCCTGCGGAGATGGCTCCTAGCTTAAGCTTAGGGGTGGGGGATGAGGGCTTGGAAAGGGTGGGGCATCACTTATTTAGAAAGAAGGATGGGTAAACAGCTTCCAGGGGAAATGAGAAAGTTCTTACTTAGAAACAACAAAACAATGTATGTGTCATGTCAAGCCATAGGAAGGAAGGGTTAGGTAAGATTACTCTGTATCAGTTATCATGTTGCAGGAAGGTGGACCTCTTCCAGGACCTAAGAGTGGGTTCTTGTTTAACACTAAGAAATGCATTGATTGAGGAGACACACGTGCTGACAAGGAAAGAGACTTTATTGGGAAAGGACATCCCGGTGGTAAAGAAGGCTGAGCACCGAAGAACTGATGCTCTTGAACTGTGGTGTTGGAGAAGACTTGAGAGTCCCTTAGACTGGAAGGAGATCCAACCAGTCAATCCTAAAGGAAATCAACCCTGAATATTCATTGGAAGGACGGATGCTGAAGCTCCAATATACTGGCCACCTGATGCGAAGAGCCAATTCATTAGAAAAGACCCTGATGCTGGGAAAGATTGAAGGCAGGCGGAGAAGGGGATGACAGAGGACGAGATGGTTGGATGGCATCACTGATTCAATGGACAGGAGTTTGAGCAAGCTCTGGGAGATGGTGAAGGAGAGGGAAGTCTAGCGTGCTGCAATCCATGGGGTTGCAAAGAGTTGGACATGCCTAAGCGACTGAGCAACAACAACAACCCTGGTGGAGAGCTGTAGGGTAAGGGAAATGAGGAGAATTGCTCTGACATGTGGCTCACCGTCTCGGGTTTTATGGTATTGGGGTTAGTTTCCAGGTTGTCTCAGGCCTATCATTCTGACTCAGAGTCCTTCCTGATGGCTTGTATGTGGCTCAGCAAGGACATGCTCAGCTTGTACATGCAGCAGCAGCCTAGATAGATTCCAGCAAGAAAGATTCTGGCAGATTAGCAGGACATATGGACTGGAGTCTCCTCTCTCCTTTTGACCTTTCTCAAATTCTTCTGGTTGTTGGTAGCTTGTTAGTTTCAAGTTTGTTACCAGGACCTCCTATTGTAAGATTAACTCCTGCAAGTGGTTACAATCAGGCCAGGCCAGGCCAGGGTGTGTGGTTTCAGTCAGTGGTTTCCCTAACAATTATATTAACCTGGTAATAAATCTGAGAATTTGACCAACATTCATCTTAATCTGTGGTGTGCTAGAGTCAGTTTGTACCAGTTTGCAAAAGCAGATGGTCAAATTTATAGGAATTTCAGTTATTAAACAGCCATCATTAAAATTAAATAGCCTAAATTGGAATGTATTAAGTACATTCTATTTAAAACAAAAGTGATAAATCTTTATTCAATCCTCATAATTTACTAGTTATTTTACTACATGTTACTATTAGCAATGCCTTTGACGTAATTTACATCTCTTGTATGTGTATTGTAGAAGTCCTATATAATAGTATGCTACTTCTAACTCGTATGTGCTGATTTCACATTGGTATCTTGAGAGTATTTACACCTTGGAAATTGGCAAAAGCTACAAATTAGGGCCTACCCCTCCCACCTACCTATAAACAAAGCCCATCAGTAAGCATTTACCAGGAAATCACTGGTCTCAATTCATTTCACAAGAATTTCTTGACAATGTTCTAGCACCATTGTATTATATGTGCTCAAGTTCTTATTGCAGTTTATGTTTACCACAAAATAGTGTATTAGTTTTGGATCTTCTGACTAATATATTAAGCCAAATATAATTGGTAATGACAAATTGGTGATAGAAGAAAATTGGCACCAAGTTAAGCAAAAAAGAGATTTATTATGAGGATACAGAAGAGTCTCATAGAATCCCAATAAGTAACCAAATCTCAGAAAAGAACATGGATTGGTGCCAGAACGTTCTCTTTCATTTTGCATCCTCTCCATCTTGCTTTTTTCTGCTGCATTTTGACTTTCTTTGTTCCACAGGCCATGTGGCAGAAATCATCACTCTCAGATCCTGAGTTTGTAAGTCCTATCTATAAACCAGTCCCACTGAAAATGGAATCTCTTGTTAATAGTTTTGGTTCTAGATTCCCAGGGAAGACGCTCATTTGCTTTGCTTGCCCGAGATATCCAGCCTTGGATCCCTTGAAGTTTCTTCAAGGCTAAGGGAGATATGGAAGCCAAACAGGAAAAAACTACAACTCTATGTCCATTTTTTTCCTTAGGAGTAAATACATCATTTGTACTTAGAGTTCACTGGGTGTTGTAAAAGATGACAGCTGTCCTGAGACCTGGTATACAAAACTTATACATAAGAAGCATGCATGCGTGCATGCTAAGTGGCTTCAGTCATGTCTGACTCTTTGTGACCCCATGGACTGTAACCTGCCAGGATCCTCTGTTCATGGGATTTCCCAGGCAAGACTACTGGAGTGGATTGCCATTGCCTTTTATGGGGGATCTTCCTGACCCAGGGATGGAACCTGAATCTCCTGCATTGGCAGGCAGGTTCTTTACTGTTAGCAACACACGGGAAGTCTATTCCAAAACTTAGAGAAGACCTCTTTGTTCTTACTCCAAACTAAGATATCACATACATCTGTCATCTTTGCAGAGACATAAACAGCTCCAGAGGGCATCAGGCAAACAAAATTTTGTTGTTGTTGTTCAGTTGCTCAGTCATGACTCTTGGCGAGAAGCAAACAAAATATATTAGCCTAAGTGGCAATTCGTAATTTTGATGGCCTAGCTGTTTGCGTTGGTATTATGGGAGACAATTTAATCTACTACTGTTTGCTGTAAGATTGAATCCCCATCTTTCACTGCGAATCACCTCCTCCATCATTCTTCGTGAATTGTCTGAGGCTGATCAGTCAGTCTAGTCAATATTTGGGACAGTTGTTGGTTTAGGGCTTGGCAGACTTCTTAGTTCATTAACTTCTCATTGACCAGTTCAGGTATAGAAGATAGAGCACAAATCTGTGGACTTAAGCAGAAGCCAAGGTTAAGATAGCAGTGGTGCACCGTTTATTATCTTCTAGCATTAGACTGTAAACAATTGAAGGCAGGGCTGCCTAGAATCTAGACCTTAGATTATCCCAACAATCTCATAGTTCTTGGCATCAGGCCTTAATATACTAGAATTTGATATTTTTTAAGAGGAAAAAGCTTGTTCCCAATTCCCATAATTTATGAAACATAGAACACACTTCAGCTTGTGCTAAGCAGTAAGAATTTATGCAGGGAATTCTGCCCTCACACTAGTTAAGGAAGGTTATATTATTGGTGTTGACCAATTACTCAGCAAATATTTCTTTTTTTTTAGGTTTAAAAACTTTTTTTAATTGAAGTATAGTTGATTTACAATGTTATGTTAATTTCTGCCATACAGCAAAGTGATTCACTTATACACATATATACATTTTAAAAATATTATTTTCCATCATGGTTTAACTCAGGATATTGAATATAGTTCCCCGTGTTACACAGTGTGTGGGGGTGTAAGTGTGTGTGTTAGTTGCTCAGTCCTATCTAACACTATATGACCCCATGGACTGTAGTTCACCAGGCTCCTCTGTCCATCCCTTGCCCAACCAGTGCCTGCTTCACCTGTATCTCACACACTAGACTAACCTTCCTATGTACTTGCCGCAGCCACCAGCTAGGCATTGTTCTCATCAGTGGGACAGTAAGGGCTTGCTCCTGTACTGGCTTCTCTGGTGACTAATGAGCCCACCTGGTATCAATTCCCCTGTAACTGGTGATCTCTCCTTCCCCTTGGGAGCAGAGATCGTGATGTCCTCCCTGCTGTGCTCCACACATGGTGGGGTGTCACTCCAGGACCTTGCTTCAGACGTGTAAACTCCCCCATCTGTTAAACCATTGATGTCTCTGTTACTGACTCCAGGTTCTTTCTTCAGTCTTGAGGTAGAGCAAGCACAGGCCCTGTAGGCCTGTGGAGTGCAGCCCAACAACTCCACATGTTGTTATTGTTCAGTTGCTAAGTTGTGTCCAACACTTTGAGACCCCATGGACTGCAGCACACCAGATGGTCCTTCACCATCTCCCAGAGCTTGCTCAAACTCATATCCTTTGAGTCAGTGATGCCATCCAACCATCTCATCCTCTGTTACCCTCTTCTCCTCCTTCCCCCAATCTTTCCCAGCATCAGGGTCTTTTCAAATGAGTCAGTTCTTCATATCAGATGACCAAAGTATTGGAGCTTCAGCTTCAGCATCAGTCCCGCAATGAATATTCAGGATTGATTTCCTTTAGGATGGACTGGTTAGATCTCCTTGCAGTCCAAGGGACTCTCAAGAGTCTTCTCCAACACCACAGTTCAAAAGCATCAATTTTTTGGCACTCAGCCTTCTTTATGGTCCAACTCTCACATCCATACATGATAACTAGAAAAACCATGGCTTTGACTATATAGACCTTTGTTGGCAAAGTGATATCTCTGCTTTTTAATATGCTGTTGAGATTTGTCATAGCTTTTCTTCCAAGGAGCAAGCATCTTTTAATTTCATGACTGAAGTCATCATCTGCAGTGATTTTGGAGCCCAAGAAAATAAAATCTGTCATGGTTTCCACTGTTTCCCCATCTATTTGCCATGAAGTGATGGGACCAGATGCCCTTTAAGCCAGCTTTTTTACTCTCCTCTTTCACCCTCATCAAGAGGCTCTTTAGTTCCTCTTCACTTTCTGCCATAAGGGTGGTATCATCTGCATATCTGAGGTTGTTGATATTTCTCTTCGCAGTCTTGATTCCAGCTTGTGCTTCATCTAGTCCAGCTTTTCTCATGATGTATTCTGCATAGAAGTTAAATAAGGAAGATGACTAAATATGGCCTTGACATACTCCTTTCTCAATTTGGAACCAGTCAGTTGTTCCATATCTGGTTCTAACTGTTGTTTCTTGATCTGCATACAGGTACCTTAGGAGACAGGTATTCCCATCTCTTTAAGAATTTTCCACAGTTTGTTGTGATCCACATAGTCAAAGGCTTTAGCATAGTGAATGAAGCAGAAGTAGATTTTTTTGGAATTTGCTTGCCTTTTTTATGATCCAACAGATGTTGGCAATTTGATGTGATATCATATGGTATTTGTCCTCTTTCTTATTTACTTTACTTAGTATGATAAGAAAGGCAATGCCAAAGAATGAGCAAACTACCGCACAATTGCACTCATCTCACACGCTAGTAAAGTAATGCTCAAAATTCTTCAAGCCAGACTTTAACAATACGTGAACCATGAACTTCCAGATGTTCAGGCTGGGTTTAGAAAAGGCAGAGGAACCAGAGATCAAATTGCCAACATCTTCTGGATCATCAAAAAAGCAAGAGAGTTCCAGAAAAACATCTATTTCTGCTTTATTGACTATGCCAAAGCCTTTGACTGTGTGGATCAAATAAACTGTGGAAAATTCTGAAAGAGATGGGAATACCAGGCTACCTGACCTGCCTCTTGAGAAATCTGTATGCAGGTCAAGAAGCAACAGTTAGAACTGGACATGGAACAACAGGCTGGTTCCAAATAGGAAAAGGAGTACGTCAAGGCTGTATATTGTCACCCTGCTTATTTAACTTACATGTAAAGTACATCATAAGAAATGCTGGGCTAGAGGAAGCACAAGCTGGAATCAAGATTGCTGGGAGAAATATCAATAACCTCAGTTATGTAGATGACACCACCCTTATGGCAGAAAGTGAAGAAGAACTAAAGAGCCTCTTGATGAAAGTGAAAGAGGAGAGTGAAAAAGTTGGCTTAACAGTCAACATTCTGAAAACTAAGATCATGGCATCTGGTCCCATCACTTCATGGCAAATAGATGGGGAAACAGCATAAACAGTGGCAGACTTCATTTTGGAGGGCTCCAAAATCACTGCTGATGGTGACTGCAGCCATGAAATTAAAAGATGCTTACTCCTTGGAAGGAAAGTTATGACCAACCTAGACAGCATATTACAAAGCAGAGACATTACTTTGCTAACAAAGGTACGTCTAGTCAAGGCTATGGTTTTTCCAGTGGTCATGTATGGATGTGAGAGTTGGACTATAAAGAAAGCTGAGCACCGAAGAATTGATGCTTTTGAACTGTTGTGTTGGAGAAGACTCTTGAGAGTCCTTTGGACGGCAAGGAGATTCACCCAGTCAATTCTAAAGGAAATCAGTCCTGAATATTCATTGGAAGGACTGATGTTGAAGCTGAAACTCCAATACTTTGGCCACCTGATGCAAAGAACTGACTCATTTGAAAAGACCCTGATGCTGGGAAAGATTGAAGTCAGGAGGAGAAGGGGATGACAGAGGATGAGATGGTTGGATGGTATCACTGACTCAATGAGTTTGAGTAAACTCTGGGAGTTGGTGATGGACAGAGAGGCCTGGTGTGCTGCAGCCCATGGGGTCACAAAGAGTTGGACACGGCTGAGCGACTGAACTGAACGGAGTAGATAATCTCTGGTTCTGTTCATAGTGCTGCAAGTGGCATTATTTCATTCTTTTTTATGGCTGAGTAGTATTCCATGTATGTAGGTATGTGTGTGTATATAAAGAAGGTGTGATATGTATACATTACAGTCCTCTGTCAGTGAACACTTATGTAATTTCTACATCTTTGCTACTGTGAATAGTGCTGCTGTGCACATAGGGGTGTATGTATCCCTTTGAATTACAGTTTTATCTGTATATATACCCAGGAATGGGATTGCTGGATCCTATGGTAATTCTGTTTTAGTTTTTTGAAGAACTTCCACACTGTTTTCCATAGTGGCTGTACCAAATTACCACACCCTCTCCAGCATTTGTTATCTGTAAACTTTTAATGATGGTCATTCTGAACAGTGGGAGGTGGTACCTCATTGTAGTTTTAATTTACTTTGCATTTCTCTAATAATTAGCAATATTGAACATTTTGCCCATTTTTTGATTGGGTTGTTTGGGGTTTTTTGTTGTTAAATTGTATGAGCTATTTGTATATTTTGGAAATTAAGCCCTTAGTTGCCTGGTTTACAAATATTTTTTCCAAAAAAAAAACCAAAAAAAAAAACAAATATTTTTTCCCATTCCTTAGGTTGTCTTTTGATTTTGTGTATGGTTTCCTTTGCTCTGCACAAGATTGTAAGTTTGATTAGGTTCCATTTGTTTATTTTTGCTTTTATTTCTATTGCCTTGAGAGACTGACCTAAGAAAACATTGGTATGGTTTATGTCAGAGAATGTCTGACATATGAGAATGTCAAAAGTCTCTTGAACTTTCTTAGGCAAGCCAAAAAAATTATCAAGCCCTTCGAGGAGCAACTTACGTTGTGCTTATGGGTGGCTGTTGACTAGCTATGTTATGTTTAAACTTTGTTTGTATTACCACTTTTTAGGAAATTCAATTATTGTAAGACATATTTGGCACTGAAGCCACTGGGGCCACAAATGAATCTCTGTGTTCGATGACTCAGAGGGCATATTTGTACCTTCCTTCAACAGATTTTGAAACCTTGAGTGTCTGTTTTATGTGAGGCCTGTTCTGTATTGACCTTAGAAATTCAATAAAGAAGACAGCCCCACTCTCCAGGAATTTGCTAGTTTAGCTGGAGAAGGGAGGCTGCAGGGGAAGAGGAGTGGGCTGATGGGCTGGCAAGTGGGGGAATTTCAGCACTAAAGGGGCCACGCATGTGGGTAGGGACTGCCCAGAGAAGGAGTACGTCACTTAGGCTTTTGGGTGGGGTGAGGTTCAGGGAGAGCCTTCAGAGGAGGTGACGTTTTACAGTGAGACCAGATCAACAGGAGTTTGCAGACTTCCCTGGTGGTCCAGTGGTTAAGACTCTGAGCTTCCAATGCAGGGGGTGCAGGTTCAATCCCTGGTAGGGAATCTAAGATCCTTTTCACCGTGTGGTACAGCCAAACAATAGAAAAGATAAAATAGAATTATTCACTAAAAAAAAGGAGTTTGCAAATGGAGAGTGGGACAAGATGTCCAGGAAACGGAAGCAGGCTCTGCATAAGTTGAGATGCAGGAACAGAACTGGGGAGGGAGGTGGGTGAGAGGGTCAGGATGGGGAACACATGTACACCCATGGCTGATTCATGTGAATGTATGGCAAAACCACCACAATATTATAAAGTAATTAGCCTCCAAATAAAATAAAATTAAATTAAATTTTAAAAATGTGAAGGTCCCACAGGCTTTGGGGCATGGTTATTAGGTATGAAAGTACTAGTTATTATTGTTCTTCCTGATATTATTCCTAATAATATCAGACACATGTTATAGTACGTTTCCTCTCATTATCTTATCTCCTGCTCACCAGGAACCCTATGATGCTGATGCTGTAGCTCCATCTCACAGATGAACCTGAGGCCAGGCATCGTCATGTGGCTCAGTGAGCCTTAGAGAGTCTGAGGCTGTGCTGGCCTCAGCTCCTTCACCCTCACAGCCCCCTCAGGAGAGAAGTCAGCTGAAAGGATGTCTGAGGTACCCTCATGTCTCTGGGGCCAAAGGATATCAGTCACTCCTCAGGAAGCTGATGGAAGTGTTAAGGCACTGAATTTCTATAATCCTGTAGAGCAGTGGTCCCCAACCTTTCTGGCACCAGGAACCGTTTTTGTGGAAGACAAATTTTCCCCATAGACCAGGGTGGGAAGGATGGTTTCAGGATGATTCAAGTACATTACATTTATTCTGCACTTTATTTCTATGATTATGATATAACTCCACTTCAGATCATCAGGCATTAAATCCTGAAGGTTGGGGACCCCTGCTGTAGAGTAACTGAGAAGGAAAGGTGGGGGGTTGGGCTAACAGACTTGGGCTTAAATATCAGTTCTGCCAGGCGTTAGCAGCTGTATAAATGTGGGCAAGTTACTTAACTGATTCAGTGGGCATCCCACTGAGACTTGAAACTGAGTTCTTCCCTGCTTCACTGACAGGGCTGGTTTCACACAGCTCCAGAGTCTCTCTCAGTGCCAAGGTGGGGGTGGGTGGCAAAGTGCTCCCATCAGACGTGTGGTACCACTGAGACAACCATTGGTCCTACCCACACGGTCCCTTTAGCCCCAGGAATTCTCTGCTATCTTTGTGCCACATTGGGGATTTGGGCATCTTTTGTGAATCTGTTTATGGTCACCCACCCTAGATGCAGCCAGAAGCCACTCCTCCATGGGTACTGGCTACCTCCCAGGAATCAGAACCAGGGTCCCTGTGGATCAGGGACCTCCCCTACCACGGAACTCTATTTTTGCCGCTAGATACTATCTATACCTGCAAAAAGACTTCTTCCTTTCTTTCCTTTGCAAACCCTCTAATTTTCCCTCAAACTGCTTGGGTTTTGGGGAAATGAAAGTGAGAAAGCTTTGCCTACTTCTGTCTTCTGCTTTGCATCAGATCTTTCTCAAGCTATCCAAGTTGAGAGCTGACCGTCTGCTTGAATGTGAGGAATAGAGAGGAACAAATTGGGGGGTGGGGTGGGGAAGGGTACTGACAACATTAAAATCTCAAAATATAAAATCTAGTCACACAGTCAAGAGATGACTGAGGTCCCTAAACTATAGAAATAGGGTGGAGAGAGAAGGCGATAAAGTTGAGAGATGGGAAGAAGAATCGTTCATTTTTCCAACCAATTTAATGTGGGAGTCATGGAACGCACAGGTCAATCAAACAAAGTGATTAGCAGTTGTCATTTTAGGTTGACCTTGAGTTACATATAAGTAAATAAGCTGATTCATCATCTATTGACTGCACTCACTCAGCTGAACATAGTAGAAATCAGTTTGTACATTTTAGATAGATGAAGCTGGATGGTGGGGACACGAAGTTTCATCATAAGATTTCTTTTGTGTACATTTAATATTTTGCATTGTTGTTGTTGTTTAGTTGCTAAGTCATATCCAATTCTTTTGCGACCCCATGGCAATAATTTCCAAGGCAATAATACTGGATTGGGTTACCATTTCCTTCTGAGGGAATCTTCCTGCCCCAGGGATGGAACCCACATCTCCTACATTGGTAGGCAAATTCTTTACCACTCAGCCACCAGGAAAGCCCTAAAATTTTGCATACTACTATTTTAAAAATAAATAAATAAATAAATTCATTTTAAAAGTAACTTTTTACAATCCATCAACTTTTATATTATGACAAGAAATATTTGAACTAATGTTTCAAACTCACTATGAACACTTTATTCTACCAGTTAGTTGTTCTCCATAACCCTTAGTTCTGACCTGATGAATTTTTAAATCTTAAGAAGGTCTCTTGCTGATGGATGAAACATGCAGACCAAGAAAGCAAAACATGAGGGGAAAAAAATCTCAAATTGTGATAAGCCATGTCTGTATTTTCTTAGAGGTGAAACTAAAGCCAAAAAGGAAAAGGAGATTATGGAGCCTGAGTGTACTTGGCTGTACCCTCAACATCATGGGGTAATGGAGAGAGAAAGGGAGCCAGAGCCAGAGGGCATGGAGCTACAGAGAATGACTCCGCCATCAGACTAGCCCCCAGGGGACTGGCAGCAGTCCAAGACAGTGTCCAAAGGGACATGCCATACTCAGAGTCAGACAAGCGGAAGCACCTTTGTTCTGGGTCATCAGTTGATTCAGAACAAGACGGCAGCCAGAAGTTGGGGGTTTAGAGAATACTGGCCAGTTCCTCAAAGGGAGAGGCTGACAAATGTGGGCAGAGTGTCCTGGCCACATGGTCCCAGAGTCAAGGCAGGAAGTGGAGAAACAATAAGGACACCAGGCAGTTACCCAGCTGAGTGTGGTCCTAAGGGTCTTTCCAGTGAGAAGGAAAGGGGACAACTCGGGTTACTTCAAATGATGTTAACAATGTATTGGGAAAGTGATTTGAGCTTTCTGGACTATTCTTCTCTCCTTTTAACTGTAACTCCTGACTTCTGAATGGTTTTCTGCAAGGACATGGTCATGCCTTTTGCTTACTGTCTCCTCTGAATACATCTAGGCTTCTGTTGCACTGTCTGCTTTCCCTTCTGTCCTAGGATTCCCTAGGAAAAGACTCTGTGATGGATATTTGTATGCAAGAAGATTATTGGGAAGAACACTTATGATCAAAACCTACGAGAAGGAAGAGACAAGGGAGAAGTGAGACTTTGATATAGTCAATACAAAGGCCTCAGCCACCCCATGGGGAATTCTGGAGCTGCAAAAGTCTCTCAGAGATGCTTCACATTGAGCCCATGAGCCAGACCTTTGTACTCTCCCACAGGATATTAGATACTGGCTGCTCCTAGTGAAGGGGTGTAATTTGGCTGAGAGCAAGTCTAGGAGAGGAGTGGGTTGTGAATAGCCAATAATGCCTGCAGTGGGGAAAAATGAGGGCCTCATCCTAAAGGGGGGATCCACATCCACATCACAGCACCCCCTACATCTTCTCTTTGTCCTCTAGAGAGTACTGCTGGTGGGTCCACTGGTCACTCTGCTAGAGAGAATGTGCCTGTTTGCCAGAGTTCTCATGCCTGGCACCCTCTGGACTTCCCTTGTGTCCAGTCTATAAACATGGCTACCATTGACATGGGCCTTATCCTCTGTCTAACCAGATGGGGACATGGGTTGCAGAGCTGACTGACTCAGAACAAGACGGGTTTCTCAGAAGGGCCCATAAGAATGGCATCATGTGGTACCAGTGAGATAGGTGTTAGAGAAATGTATAACTGTAGCGCAGAAGCCCCAAAAAGGATGCAGAAGCTCTCTTAATCTCACACCCCCTGCCTGAAGGACTGTGGTGGCTAACACTCTGTTGGTGGTGGTCAGCATTGGCCTGGGACCTGTTGGAGGTGAGGCTGCACATTGCAGACTTGATGGTCTCCAGATGAGAGGGCCTAAGGAGGCCTTCTAACTCTGCAACTTACTAATTTTAATCAAGTCATTGGCCCAGATTTAGTCAAATTAGGCCCCGATTTAGTTTGACCTGAGGCCAAACTATGTTGGAGGTAATGAAGGTAATGGTGACCTCCTTGAAAAGGGCCCTTGAACGCACTCAGTGCACCCGAACCTGCAGCAGGCCACCGCCGACCCACACATCCCCTGGAGACTCCTGGACACTCATGGGCAAGTCTGGGGCAGTCTCTTGTGGGGTCACTGCTCCTTTCTCTTGGGTCCTAATGCGCACGAGGTTTTGTTTGTGCCCTCTAAGAGTCTGTTTCCCCAGTCCTGTGTAAATTCTGGTGGCTCTATGATGGGGTTAATGGTGACCTCCTGCAAGAGGGCTTATGCCATACCCAGGTCTGCTGCACCCAGAGCCCCTGTCCCTGTGGCAGACCACTGTTGACCCGTACCTCTGTAGGAGACACTCAAACACTCAAAGGCAGATCTGGCTCAGTCTCTGTGGGTTCTCCTGGTATGTATAAGGTTTTGTTTGAGCCCTCTGAGCATCTCTGGTGGGTATGGGGTTTGATTCTAAACACAATTTCAGCCCTCCTAGCATCTTGTTGGGGCTTCTCCTTTGCCCTTGGATGTGGGGTATCTTTTTTTGGTGGGATCCAACATTCTTCTGTTGATGGTTGTTCAGCAGTGAGTTGTAATTTTGGAGTTCTCGCAGGAGAAGATGAGTACACATCCTTCTACTCCACCATCTTGGATAGTAATGGGTAAATATTTAGTGAGTACCTATGTACCAGGAACTATGCCTAGCATTGGTAATCTCTCTCTGGGCCTCATGTTCTTCTTTGTAAAATAAGGGTGTTGGAATAGATAATCTAAATGGATTAAAATGGTGGCCACATTCTCAAATAAAAATCTAAGATACACTATCTGATAATGCAGAACATTTGATATTGAGCATGCCCCAGATAGCACAGTTGGTAAAGAACCTGCCTGCAAAGCCGGAGACCTCAGTTTGATTCCTGGGTTGGGAAGATCCGCTGGACAAGGGAAAGGCTACCCACTCCAGTATTTTGGCCTGGAGAATTACACGGACTGTATAGTCCATGGGGTCACAAACAGTGGGACATGACTGAACAACTTCATTGTACGCCTACAGATGGCCTTCATCTCCCCCACCCCCTGATCTTTATTTATTTTCCCTGAATATTCCAGAGAGAGTGGTTTGATCCCCAGAACCAGGAGTGGAGCTATATACGTTATACAGTTTCCTATCTTGCTTACCTTTAAAGTCATTCAAGTGTTTACCCTTATGTTTTGAATTCCTTAGGAGCTACATGATCTGAATTTAAATAGTCCTGAACATGTTCCTCTAACACTCTTATTTAAACAAAGCCAAGCCATGGTAGTTACACAGCCAGGTTATTTGCAAACCCTGAAGACTTTATCACGGTTTTATCTTGGGGACAAGCATCTGTACCTCCTAAGTGTTTTGCTTTTGAATAGCCTTTCCCAGATTGGTGCCAGAGTTCTGCACAGCACCATCCACAGTGGTTCAGGCAGATCTGGTAAGGTGGGGTACACCTTCCCCCTGGTCACAGAGCCACAGGGCTGAATATTGGGAGGTAGACAAGGATTCAGTTCAGTTCCGTCGCTCAGTCGTGTCTGACTCTTTGTGACACCATGAATCGCAGCACGCCAGGCCTCCCTGTCCATCACCATCTCCCAGAATTCACTCAAACTCATGTCCATCGAGTCAGTGATGCCATCCAGCCATCTCATCCTCTGTCGTCCCCTTCTCCTCCTGCCCCCAATCCCTCCCAGCATCAGAGTCTTTTCCAATGAGTCAACTCTTCGCATGAGGTGGCCAAAGTACTGGAGTTTCAGCTTTAGCATCATTCTTTCCAAAGAACACCCAGGACTGATCTCCTTTAGAATGGACTGGTTGGATCTCCTTGCAGTCCAAGGGACTCTCAAGAGTCTTCTCCAACACCACAGTTCAAAAGCATCAATTCTTCGGCGCTCAGCCCTCTTCACAGCCTAACTCTCACATCCATACATGACCACAGGAAAAACCATAGCCTCGACTAGATGGACCTTTGTTGGCAAAGTGATGTCTCTGCTTTTGAATATGCTGTCTAGGTTGGTCATAACTTTTCTTCCAAGGAGTAAGCGTCTTTTAATTTCATGGCTGCAGTCACCATCGGCAGTGATTTTGGAGCCCCAAAAAATAAAGTCTGTCACTGTTTCCACTGTTTCCCCATCTATTTCCCATGAAGTGATGGGACCAGATGCCATGATCTTTGTTTTCTGAATGTTGAGCTTTAAGCCAACTTTTTCACTCTCCTCTTTCACTTTCATCAAGAGGCTCTTTAGTTCCTCTTCACTTTCTGCCATAAGGGTGGTGTCATCTGCATATCTGAGGTTATTGATAATTCTCCTGGCAATCTTGATTCCAGCCTGTGCTTCATCCAGCCCAGCGTTTCTCATGATGTACTCTGCATAGAAGTTAAATAAGCAGGGTTACAATATACAGCCTTGACGTACTCTTTTTCCTATTTGGAACCAGTCTGTTGTTCCATGTCCAGTTCTAACTGTTGCTTCCTGACCTGCATATAGGTTTCTCAAGAGGCAGGTCAGGTGGTCTGGTATTCCCATCTCTTTCAGAATTTTCCACAGTTTATTGTGGTCCACACAAAGGCTTTGGCATAGTCAATAAAGCTGAAATAGATGTTTTTCTGGAACTGTCTTCCTTTTTCGATGATCCAGTGGATGTTGGCAATTTGATCTCTGGTTGCTCTGCCTTTTCATTAGAGGCCCAGTATTTGGCTTGATAGGAAGGGGTACAGTGGTGAGTGGAAAGCCATCGGAATAGTGAGTGCTTTGTATGGTAAGACATTTTTTAAAGTACTGTAAGAGGTATAAAGGGAAGGGAAGGAAATTAAAATCTGTTACAAGTTTGTTTTACATTAGGCCCTTGTATACATACTTCTAATCAATCAATAATAATAAAAACAATAAGTGCTTCGACACACTTGCTATGGTCTAGGCACAGCACTCAGTGCTTTGTGTGTGTGTCCTCTGTCCATGAAATTCTCCAGGCAAGAATACTGGAGTGGGTTGCCATTTCCTTCTCCAGTGCATGCATGCTTGCATGCTAAGTCGCTTCAGTTGTGTCCAGCTCTGTGTGACCGTATGGACAGCAGCCCACCAGGCTCCTCTGTCCATGGGATTCTCTAGGCAAGAATACTGGAATGGGTTTCCATGTCCTTCTCCAACATGCTATCTAGGTTGGTCATAACTTTTCTCCCAAGGAGTAAGCATCTTCTAATTTCGTGGCTTTAGTCACCATCTGCAGTGATTTTGGAGCTCCCAAAGATAAAGTCAGCCCCTGTTTCCACTGTTTCTCCATCTATTTGCCATGAAGTCATGGGACCGGATGACTGGGAAAGGTCAATTTTCATTCCAGTCCCAAAGAAAGCCAATGCCAAAGAATGCTGAAACTACCGTACAGTTGCATTTATCTCACATGCTAGTAAAGTAATGCTTAAAATTCTCCAAGCCAGGCTTCAGCAATATGTGAACCGTGAACTTTCAGATGTTCAAGCTGGTTTTAGGCAGAGGAACCAGAGATCAAATTGCCAACATCTGCTGGATCATCAAAAAAGCAAGAGAGTTCCAGAAAAACATCTATTTCTGCTTTATTGACTATGCCAAAGCCTTTGACTGTGTGGATCATAATGAACTGTGGAAAATTCTGAAAGAGCTGGGAATACCAGACCACCTGACCTGCCTCTTGAGAAACCTGTATGCAGGTCAGGAAGCAACAGTTAGAACAGGACATGGAACAACAGACGGGTTCCAAATAGGAAAAGGAGTACGTCAAGGCTGTATATTGTCACCCTGCTTATTTAACTTCTATGCAGAGTACATCATGAGAAACGCTGGGCTGGAGGAAGCACAAGCTGAAATCAAGATTGCCGGGAGAAATATCAATAACCTCAGATATGGCAGATGATACCACCCTTATGGCAGAAAGTGAAGAGGAACTAAAGAGCCTCTTGATGAAAGTGAAAGAGGAGAGTGAAAAAGTTGGCTTAAAGCTCAACATTCAGAAAACAAAGATCATGGTATCCGGTCCCATGAGTTCAGTTCAGTGCAGTTGCTCCGTCGTGAAGCATGTTGTTGAAGCCTGACTTGAAGAATTTTGAGCATTACTTTACTAGCGTGTGAGATGAGTGCAATTGTGCGGTAGTTCCAGCATTCTTTGGCATTGCCTTTCTTTGGGACTGGAATGAAAACTGACCTTTTCCAGTCCTGTGGCCACTGTTGAGTTTTCCAAATTTGCTGGCATATTGAGTGCACCACTTTCACAGCATCATCTTTTAGGATTTGAAATAGCTCAACTGAAATTCCATCACCTCCACTAGCTTTGTTCGTAGTGATGCTTCCTAAGGCCCACTTGACTTTGCATTCCAGAATGTCTGGCTCTAAGTGAGTGATCACACCATCGTGATTATCTGGGTCATGAAGATCTTTTTTGTACAGTTCTTCTGTGTATTCTTGCCACTTCTTCTTAATATCTTCTGCTTCTGTTAGGTCCATACCATTTCTGTCCTTTATCGAGCCCATCTTTGCATGAAATGTTCCCTTGGTATCTCTGATTTTGTTGAAGAGATCTCTAGTCTTTCTGATTCTATTGTTTTCTTTTATTTCTTTGCCCTGACCACTGAAGAAGGCTTTCTTATCTCTCCTTGCTATTCTTTGGAATTCTGCATTCAAATGGGTATATCTTTCCTTTTCTCCTTTGCTTTTCGCTTCTCTTCTTTTGCAGCTATTTGTAAGGCCTCCTCAGACAGCCATTTTGCTTTTTTGCATTTCTTTTTGTCGGTGATGGTCTTGATCCCTGCCTTCTGTATAATGTCATGAACCTCCGTCCATAGTTCATCAGGCACTCTGTCTATCAGATCTAGTAAGCTATGGTCTTCTGACCCTCACTGACAAGGAAACACAGAATGTATAATAATTGAGATTCAGTTGGAGCACCCTGGCTGCAGTGTTGAGAAAGGGCTGGAGGGAGAAGCATGGAGACCTGAGGAGGCCATCGCCATCATCTAGAGGAAAGGTGATGCGGATCCTTGGACCAGTGAGGTCATAGCGATTACATTCTCATTTATCTTCCACCAACCTCTGACATATGTACTGAAATGATCTATATAGAGGAGGAGATTCAGGCTCAGAGGTAAAGTGACTTGCCTAAGGATTCAAAGCATATGAGTAGTAGAGCTTGGATATGAAGCCTAGTTCAACTCCAAAGTCCTTAACAATCATACTGCTACAGTCCTCTCACGTGGGCCTTGTTATCCCAAATTGCAGATGAGAGTACTGAGACTCTAAGAACTCAAGAAACTTGTTTGAGATCAAGTAGGTCTTAATGACTCCAAAGCTATCACTCGGACTTCCCTGGTGGCACAGTGGATAAGAATCCACCTGCCAGTGCAGGGGACATGGTTTCAATCCCTGGTCTGGGAAGATTCCACATGCTGTGGAGCAACTAATCCTGTGTGCCACAACTACTGAGCCTGCACTCTAGAGCTTGCGAGCCTCAACTGCTGAGCCTGTGCGCAGCAGCTCCTGAAGCTCGTGTGCCTAGAGCCTGTGCTCCACAACAAGAGAAGCCACTGCAGAGGCCCTCACACCTCAACAAGGAGTTCCGTTCAGTTCAGTCGCTCAGTCGTGTCCGACTCTTTGTTACCCCATGAATTGCAGCACGCCAGGGCTCCCTGTCCATCACCAACTCCCGGACTTTACCCAGGCTCACGGTCAAAGGCTCTGGCATAGTCAATAAAGCAGAAATAGATGTTTTTCTGGAACTCTCTTGCTTTTTCGATGATCCAGCGGATGTTGGCAATTTGATCTCTGGTTCCTCTGCCTTTTCTAAAACCAGCTTGAACATCTGGAAGTTCATGGTTCACGTATTGCTGAAGCCTGGCTTGGAGAATTTTGAGCATTACTTGACTAGTATGAGAGATGAGTGCAATTGTGCAGTAGTTTGAGCATTCTTTGGCATTGTCTTTCTTTGGGATCGGAATGAAAACTGACCTTTTCCAGTCCTGTGGCCACTGCTGAATTTTCCAAATTTGCTGGCATATTGAGTGCAGCACTTTCACAGCATCATCTTTCAGGAGTAACCCCCACTTTTGCAACTAGAGAAAGCCTGAGCAGAAGCAACAAATACTCAGAGCTGCCAAAAGATGGATAAATAAATACAATTTTTAAAAGAGTTAGTACTCTTATTACAAACCAAGACTAATTCTCAACCTAAAATGGGACTTCTGCCCACAGATGTTTCTATTCTGGGTGGGAAGATTCTTTATATGAGAGCCTCTGGACTGTGTATAAAGTGTGTAGGGCATGAAGAGGAGGTGGAGTGACATTTACCTGGAGTGGGGGGAAGAGGGGATTGATGGAAAGGTTGCTATTTTCCATAGGCTTTGAAAAATAGCTGGCTAAGTCTTGGATAATTCTTACTGTGGTCAGGACTGCTGTTGGTTCTTCTCAAAGATACAATAGTATCTGGAAAAAAAAATTTTATATCATATAACATGTATGTTATACATAAAACTTTTAAAAGATAGGGGGAAATAAAAATTTAAATAAATAGTACTCAAAATTCCATGCTCTGAGATAACCACTGGTATTATGTTAAAGTAGACATATCCATATTTTTTCCCATGTATAAACACACCTTTTGAAAATTGGATTATAAGGTATATATTGTTTTACAATAGGATATTCCCATTTCATGTATTTTGAACATTTTCCTACATGATTAAATGTGGAAATTTCATTCTACAAAATCATTTGTAATGGTTGCAAAGTATTCCATTATTCTTTTACTCCAAAAAAAGTAACTGAATATCTAACTATCTGAAAAGTACTGTCCTGGGCTCTCTAGGGATACACAAATTAGCAGAAGTGAGAAAAATCCCCCATCTTACGTAATTTACATTTTAGTAAGAGAAGACAGACATTTCAAAAAAAGAAATGTAGTAAATAAATAAGTATAGGGCATTGTAGGCCGTTGTGAAGATTTTTATTTTTTGCTGTGAGTGAAATGGGGAACCATTGCACTGCCTATTATATGAGTATATAATTTATCCAACCAAGTCAGGCATTGGTTGGCCATTTAGGTTATTTCCAATATTTTGCTATTATAAAAAACATATTTTTATATATAGATATACAGTAGACACTTTTTTGCTTATTGGCTGTTTGATGTTTTTGTCATAAGAGTAGTATATTCTAATTGTGATAAGCCAAAGAATATAGAGATATATACAGAAATTTCAATAATCTTCTCACTCTCTTTTCAATTTCACCCTTCTGACATAATTAAACTGAATTAGTCAGGAAAACAGAAAAATACATGGGTACTTTAACAGAGATAATTTTAATCTAGGTTGGAGTTGACATGCTAGGGCCCATAATTCATTCAAGTACAATAGTTGGTCAAATCCCATCGTATCTATTTTTGTAGATAAAGTTTTATTGGAACATAGCCATGCTCATCTGTTTTTCAATCATCTATGGCTGCTTTCCTGCTACAACAGCAGAGTTGAGTAGTTGTTACAGACACAGTATGGCCTACAGAGCGTAAAATGTTTACTGTCTGGTCCTTTACAGTAAAAGATTACAAATCCCTGATGCAGGAGATTGGGGTGGTATGAAGAATACTGGCCCCCAATGATGTCCATATCCTAGTCTCCAGAATCTGTCACTATTAGGGAAAGAAGGCCCTTTGAGGAAAGTGCATTACTCCAAGGTTGGGAATCATATGATTCATGTAGGTCATATACAGAACATCAAAACCTGTGTACACGTGTCCCAGAACACTGACCAAAGAGATCCAAGCACATATTTCAATTTTCTAGTGACATTTTCTACTAAATAATTAACTACAGAACTAAACCTATTCCTTTATCCAAAACATGCATAATATGCCTTCTATGTACTTCACAAGCAAAGTTCCTGCTGTCATGAAGTTTTGGCTAAGGGGACTTTGTAGATAATGATAAGGTTACAGATCTTGAGAAGGGGACATTATCATGGATTACCAGTGTGTATCCAATGTAATTGCAAGGGTCCTTAAAAGGAATACAGGGAGGCAGGAGAGTCAGAGAGTTGAAGATGCTATATTGCTGTCTGTGAAGGTGGAGCCATAAACCAAACTATACAGGCAGCTTCTAGAATATGGAAAAGGCAGGGCAATAGATTCTTTCCTAACCCCTCTGGAAGGAATGAAGACTTGCTGATACCTTGATTTTTTGTTTATTTTTTTAATTGAAGGATAACTGCTTTACAGAATTTTGTTGATGCCTTCATTTTAACCCAGTGAAACCCATTTTGAACTTCTGCCCTCCAGAACTGTAAGATAATAAATGTGACTTGATTTAAGCCACTAGGGTTGTGGGAACATACTGGAGCAGCAATAGCGATCCAATACACTTGACTTAAACAGATACTGGAAGACTGAGGAGGCCAAAGCGGGCTTTGAGATAACAGAGAAGCTGTAGGAAATGGCTCCCCACCTAGGGCTGGAGAACAAAGGGAATTAGCCAGAGTTGTTTGAACGCAGACACTAGGAGAGCCGGGACCCAGACCTCTTGAGGAGCAGACACTAGAGGACCAGTGCTCTAAAGGGGCGTTACGAAGCTCATTCTGGGGTTGCGGAAAGTAGTGAGAACTGGAACCAACTGCTGCTGCCAGTGGGAAAAATTACTGGGATTACTTTTACAGGAAGCCCTCAGGAGGCAGATAGGAAGTCCCTCCTTCAACTTTCCAGTCTCCCTCCTGCACCCCGTATTAACAGAGGGTGACAACAGCTGGCAACTGTAGTTTGTGGCATTTGAGGCCTGGCATCACAAAGCAGAATGAAAGGTTTCTGGACCTGAGACAAGAGTCTAACAACAAGCACACAGTGTTAATGATATTATCTGCATGCTATACACTTTTCTCTGTGCTCATACAAAGATTTATTCACATGTATTGCAGGCATTCCTCTTTTTATTTAGAAAAAAATGTGATCATATTATACACATGACTTGAAAACTTGGTTGTTTCATCAAACTATCAATATAAATTATGCTCATCTTTCCAAATAAGCATACTAGAACAATCTCATCTTTTAAAAGCTGCTCAGTAATATCTAGTGGAAATGCCAACATTTATCCAGTCGTTCCCAATTCCAGTGATTAGTCCAGGGTTTGGCATGTGACTCGATCCAGTCTGGAGTCCACTGGAGCTGAGGGTGTGGTCATACCTACCCAATCACATGCCTGAGAATGTGAGAGGAGCAGTTCCTCCAAAGGAAAATCTACGTTTTCGACAGAAAGAAAAACTGCTGGAGAAGGAAACAAAAAATGTCCACCTCAACTTTGTCATATCCTTTGCCTGTTGCTTCTGTTGGGTAGTTTTTTAACTGGTTGATTAATGGTCTTTGAAGATAGCGAATATTAATCCTTTTTATATGTATTACAAATGTTTTTTTCTAGCATATGATTGCTTTGTGGCATCTTTACCACACAAAAGTTAAAATTAGTACATAGTCCAATATGGCTTTTTTTTTTAGTTTATGGCTGTGGATTTCCTTTCTTGCTTAATGTTTTCCTCCTACAGAGATTAAGCACACCGGTCACTGCATTGGTCAGGATAGATTAGGGGTGCTGTGATAAGAAGGAAAAAAATGATCTAAAATCTCAGTGGAGTAAATCAGTAGAAGTATTTCTGCTTATATTACATGTTAGGTTGGCAGAAAGCTGTATGGATTGTGGTCACTCAGGGGCCCATGCTAAAGGAGACTGAATCTCAAGATGTGCTTCTATAAACACCAACACAGAGGAAGAACAAGAAGAGGAAAAGATGGGTCAGCACTGGCTCTTAAAGTTTCTGCCCTGAGTTTCCCTGGTGGCCTAGTGCTTAGGACTCCAAACTTCTACTGCAGGAGCACAGGTTTGATCCCTAGTTGGGGAACTAAGATCCCCCATGCTGCCAAAACAAAAAAAGCTTCTGCCCCCAAATGCCATCTGTGATTTCCTTTCACGTGTTATCGACCAAATTCAATCACATGGTCAGGATTAATTTCAGATTGAAAGAGGAAGTACAATCCTACCATATGCGTAGGAGAAGAAAACCAAAATATTTATAAACAGCCATGAAGATTACTATAATCCACATTTCAGCCACCAAAGGCCTTTCCCACAATCCAAATATTCTCATTCACAGGCTTCCCTGGTGGTCCAGTGGTTAAGAATCTACCCCAATGCAGGGGACACGGGTTTGATCCCTACTCTGGGAATATCCCACATGCCGTGAGATAGCTAAGCCCTGCACCACAACTACGGAAGCCCACTTGCCTAGAGCCCCTGCTCTGCAACAAGAGAAGCCATCTCTCTGCAATGAGAAGCCCGAGCACCGCAGCTGGAGAGTCGCCTACGCTCACCAGATCTAAGGAAAGCCTGTGCACAGCAGCAAAGACCCAGTGGAGCCCAAAACCAAACCAAACCAAAAAAAAAAAAAAAACACAAAACCAAAAAATCCAAATAGTCTCACTCACTTTTTCTGAAGGGAATCAGCCCCAAAGTCCCATTCTGATTGGACCTTTATTCTCACATTTTAGTCCTTGGGGAGGTTTTAAATGTGGATATGAGGGCAGCAGCCTTGAATAGATTCTTACTATAACACTGGGTTTTCGTTGTTTGAGCTTTTATTTGTGAGTAGAAGCAGTCTTCCAACTCTGCAAATCTCTGAATTCCTGGACTCTCTCTTTTGACTTTCATTCCTGCTTGCAAACCACTCAGCCCCTCCCTCCCTTTCTCTCTCTCTGTAATAACTTGTCAAAAACAGCCAAAGCATACGGTTAACATTATGTTTTTTAATTGCTTCTTCTAGATCTACAACTTCATTAGGTACATAATTTACCTTCCAAGTAATTTCATGCAACAGCTTTTACCAAATGTTTCACCATTGGATAACATGACTCATCGTCCTTGTCACTGCCAATGACACTTTACAGGTTTTTGTTCTGGCAGCATCTCATATTAGGCATGAGGTCGGGATTAAACTGTAGTAACAAACTCCCAAATCTTGATCACTGAAAACAAAGAAAGTTTATTTCTTGCCTATGCTATATATCCAATGTGGGTCAGCAGGGCCGACTGTTTGATGAAGTCACCCAGGAGCCTTAGCTGATGGAAGGTCCACTTCAGCATCTGCTTCTACAATCATCACAGCAGGGAGAGGGAATATGGCACCGATCCATGGCTCTGCCTAGAAGTGACACATCTCCCTCCTCCTAACACTTGGATATTTGTGAACAAACTTAATGGCTATCACAGGTATTTTTGTTTTGAGGGTTTATTGTGGTGAAATAGACTATAGGTAACAATAACAACCTCTCATTATTCACATCACTGGGTCCCATTTTTTAACTCCAAGGACTACTCTATTTTTATGGTTCGGAGGATGGGCCACCATATTCTGCCCACCTTCAAAAAAATGTAATTTTGCTTTAAGGCTAAATGAAAACACCCAGTCCTTAAGACTGACTTCCTTCCACTACACCACCCTCACTCAAAATAAGTTATAATTTGGATATCTCCTTATTCTATCCTTCTTTCTTACCTGATATTTCATTCTGCAATTCTATTAAAGACTGAAACTCCTGGTTAATAATGTGTTTTACAAGAGAGTCAACTCAGAGAAATTTTAAAAGTTTTTATTCAAAACAAAATCCTTATTTTGTTTTTATTCAAAAATTTTAAATGACTTGGTTTAGTTCCCTAAGATGATGGATATTCATCAGGTTATGATGATC
The DNA here is from genome assembly GCF_055505025.1 of Bos grunniens. Classification (NCBI taxonomy): domain Eukaryota; kingdom Metazoa; phylum Chordata; class Mammalia; order Artiodactyla; family Bovidae; genus Bos; species Bos grunniens. The sequence goes on along the minus strand of NC_141174.1, from coordinate 87,359,657 downwards.
TACTTTGTGGAATGGAAGAATGTTAGTTAGAAAAGTGAACTATTGTTTAGCAACTAAAAGGTAAACATAAATATTCGAGAAGTAGCAACATGAGACAGCTTTCTAATCATTTATCCTGAAATTAGATCCTCGATCTATCTTGAAGCTAGGCTCCCTTAATGCAGGCTTCTTAATCATTGGATGAAAATGCTTCAACAGAAAATATGTTGAATTAAACATTACAGAGGGGATGGCTGCTGAAAATCCCTTGTCTGTGAAGAAACAGACAATACAGCTGCTGCTGCTGCTGCTAAGTTGCTTCAGTCCTGTCCGACTCTGTGCGACCCCATAGACGGCAGCCCACCAGTCTCCCCCGTCCCTGGGATTCTCCAGGCAAGAACACTGGAGTGGGTTGCCATTTCCTTCTCCAATGCATGAAAGTGAAAAGTCAAAGTGAAGTCGCTCAGTTGTGTCTGACTCTTCGCGACCCCATGGACTGCAGCCTACCAGGCCCTTGCATCCATGGGATTTTCCAGGCAAGAGTGCTGGAGTGGGGTGCCATTGCCTTCTCCGGACAATATAGCAGGTAAGTAAGCAAAGGAGGCATTCATTCATTCAGCTAGCACTTACTGAGTTCTTGTTATATGTCAGTTCCTAGTCAAGCATAAAAGGTACAGTGGAAAACAAGATAGATACTAACCTTGACTTCCTGAGGCTTACTGTTAGGTACGGGTCAACACCAAGTAGACAAATAGATAAAATAATTATACATTGTGATAGCTATAATGAAAAAAATGAATGAGAGAGACACATCAGACAGGATCCTTGATTGTAAGCAAGCAAATCCACTTAGGTTAAAAAAAAGTGGTGGGGGTGGGTAGTTATTAGAAGGTAATTGGAAACTTTGGATCAAAGGGAGTCTGGATAAATAGACTTGGAAAGCGAACTAGAACCCTGAGAGGTCCAGAGACTGAGTATCAGAAACCACTGAGAAGGTGATGCTGCAGATAGCTGGGTTTGCTAGGTCTCTGCCCTTGTGTCTAGGTCTCAATAGAGAACCAGGGAACCGACAGCAAGCGTTTGTGCGACTGGATTTGATTCACGCTCCTGTCCAGCTGCCTGAACCGTGAAGCTGTTCTCCCCCCGCTCCTGGCTTCCACTGTGGGTGGCTAGCTCTGGACACTTGCTTCCCACAAAAACTCCCACCATGGGGGATTCCCTCTGTGAGGTCTAATATAATAGAGGTGACTTAGATGTGGGTCAGCCAAAAATAAGGCAAATATTGACTACAGGTGAAATAAACACCATGTACTGTCTTGGATAAGAAGGCATCTCAGAGGGAGTAACATTTAAGCTGAGTACATCATGAGAAACGCTGGGCTGGACGAAGCACAAGCTGGAATCAAGATTGCCGGGAAAAATATCAATAACCTCAGATATGCAGATCACACCACCCTTATGGCAGAAAGTGAAGAAGAACTAAAGAGCCTCTTGATGAAAGTGAAAGAAGAGAGTGAAAAAGTTGGCTTAAAGCTCAACGTTCAGAAAACTAAGATCATGGCATCTGGTCCCATCACATCATGGCAAATAGATGGGGAAACAGTGTCAGACTTTATTTTTTGGGGCTCCAAAATCAGTGCAGATGGTGATTGCAGCCATGAAATTAAAAGACGCTTACTCCTTGGAAGGAAAGTTATGACCAACCTAGATAGTATATTAAAAATCAGAGACATTACTTTGCCAACAAAAGTCTGTCTAGTTAAGGCTATGGTTTTTCCAGTGGTCATGTATGGATGTGAGAGTTGGACTGTGAAGAAAGCTGAGCGCTTTTAAACTGTGGTGTTGGAGAAGATTCTTGAGAGTCCCTTGGACTACAAGGAGATCCAACTAGTCCATCCTAAAGATCAGTCCTGGGTGTTCATTGGAAGGACTGATGCTGAAGCTGAAACTCCAATACTTTGGCCACCTTATGCGAAGAGTTGACTCGTTGGAAAAGACCCTGATGCTGGGAGGGACTGGGGTCAGGAGGAGAAGGGGACGACAGAGGATGAGATGGCTGGATGGCATCACCGACTTGATGGACATCAGTTTGAGTGAATTTCGGGAGTTGGTGATGGACAGGGAAGCCTGGTGTGCTGTGATTCATGGGGTCACAAAGAGTAGGACACGACTGAGCAACTGCACAGAACTGAACTGAACTGAAGCCTATTTTTTCCTTTTCCTAAATTTGCTACACTATGGGTTTAATAAGTGTTTCCCTGATAACTGATGAAGTTGAACATCTTTTTATGTATCTATTGGCCATTTAGAATATGCTCTTTAGTGAAGTGCCAATTCAACTCTCTTGACTATTTGCTCTATTGGATTGTCTGCTTTTTATTTTGTTGAATTGCTTTGAATAAGTTTTATAAGCTTCTCGCATAATATTATAGAAGATTTCTTTTGTTGGATACATGTATTTTAATATGTTCTCCCACTAGTGGCTTGCTTTTTCTCTCTCTTCTAGGACCCACCTCCTAGAGTAATGGAAATAAAAACAAAAATAAACAAGTGGGGCCTAATTAAACTTAACAGCTGTTTCACAGCAAAGGAAACTAGAAACAAGGTGAAAAGACTACCCTCAGAATGGGAGAAAATAATAGCAAAGGAAACAACTGATAAAGAATTAATTTCCAAAATATACAAGCAGCTCATACAACTCAATACCAGAAAAACAAACAACCCAATCATAAGATGGGAAAGGGACCTGAAGAGACATTTCTCCAAAGAAGACATACAGATAGCTAACAAGCACATGAAAAGATGCTCAACATCACTCACTACTAAAGAAATGCAAATCAAAACTCCAATGAGACATCACCTCACACCAGTCAGAATGGCCATCCTCAAAAAGTCTACAAAAAATAAATGCTGGTGAGGGTGTGGAGGAAAGGGAACACTTGCATTGCTGTGGGAATGTAAATTGATACACTATGGAAGATGGTTTGGAGACTATTTAAAAAGCTAAGAATAAAACCACCATAAGACCCAGCAATCCCACTCCTAGGCATATACCCTGAGGAAATAAAAATATGTGAAAAAGACACATGTACCCCAATGTTCATTGCAGCACTATTTACAATAGCTAGAACATGAAAGCAACCTAGATATCCATCAACAGATGATTGAATAAAGAAGCTGGGGTACATATGTATGATGAAATACTACTCAGCCATAAAAAGGAACACGTTTGAATCTGTTCTAATGAGGTGGATGAAACTAGAGCCCATTATACAGAGTGAAGTAAGTAAGAAAGAGAAATATAAGATTGTATACTGACATATATATGGACTCTGAAGAGATGGCACTGATGAATTTATTTTCAGGGCAGCAGTGGAGAAACGGACATAGAGAGCAGACCTATGGACACGGTGGGAGGAGAGGAGGGAGAAGGGGAGATGTATGGTGAGAGTAACATAGAAATTTACAATACTATATGTAAAATAGATACCCAATGGGAATTTGTTGTATGACTCAGGGAACTCAAACGGGCTCTGCGACCAGCTGAAGGGTGGGATGGGGAGGGAGATGGGAGGGAAGTTGGGGAGGGAGATGGGAGGGACGTCTGGGAGGGAGGGGACATGGTTGTACCTATAGCTGATTCTTGTTGATCTATGACAGAAAACCACAAAATTCTTTAAAGCAGTTATCTTTCAATTAAAAATTCGTTTAAATTAATTAACATGTTTATTTTTGGCTGTGCTGGGTGTTTGTTGCTGCGTGTGGGCTTTCTCTAGTTGCGGCCAACAGGGCCTCCTCTTCGCTGTCACGCGTGGGGTTCTCTCGCAGAGCACAGGCTTCGGGCGCACAAGCTTCGGTAGTTGTAGTACGCAGGCTCAGTAGGAGCGGCTCGTGTGCTCTAGAGCGCAGGCTCGGTTGCTCTGTGGCGTGTGGAATTCTCCCATACCAGGGGTTGAATTCATGTCCCCTGCATTGGCAGGCAGGTTCTTATCCGGTGTACCACCAGGGAAGTCCATCTCCTTGTAGCATCTTATGATGAAGAGAAGTTTTCATTTTATATACTCCAATTTATTCAAGTTTTCCTTTGTGGTTGGCACTTTTTGTATCTCATTTAAGAAATCTCTTCCTATCTTAGGGCCTTAATGATATTCTTCTATGTTAACTTATAGAAGATATTATTTTACATTTCACATTTAGATTTATAATTTGTCTGTAATTGCTTTCAGTGTATGATTTGAGGTAGAGGTCATGAGTCATTTTTTTGCTAAATGATATCCAATTGACCTGTATCTTTTTCTGAAAAGAGTGCGCTTTTTCCAGGTGTCTCTGAACTATTTCTTTGTTCCTTGGTCTATTTGTTTCTCCTAGTGCCAATGTTATAATGATTTAACCACTCTAGGTTTATAATATATATTGATATCTGGTAGTCTGAGGCCTCCACTTAGGTTGTTTCCTTCGAGACTGCATTTCCTTCTTCTGAATCATCACATTTCTATAAATATTGGAATCAGTTTATTAGTATCTGTAACAAATCTAGGATTTTGATTACAATTACACTGAATATATTCCAATTAAATACCTATCAATATAGGAAGAACTAATATCTTTACAATATTGAGTATTCAAATCTATGAAAAGCATAATCTGTTTATTTAGGCCTTTAATTTCATCAAAAGTTTAATAGCTTTCTGTGTAGAGGTCTTTTTTTTATAAAATGTGTTCAAATATATTTTTTGTTGTGTTAAAAATGTAATTGACATCTTTTTCTGAAGTACATCTTCTATTTATTTATTGCTGATATAGAAATGTAATTGATGTTTGTTAGCTCACATCCCATCCAGTGAAATTCACTTATTAATAAATTTTACTATCCAATAATTTTTGTGAGAATTATTTCAGATTTTCTCCATGCACCATCATGTTCTCTGTGAATGACAGTTTTATTACTTCTTTTCTTTTTTTTTTTATATTACTTCTTTTCTAATCCTGATTTTCCCCTTCTACTTACATTATCATCTTGTCTCATTCCAATTATCAAAAGAAATACTTTCACTGTTTTACCTTTAATTATGTTTTGTTGTGGGTTTTTGGTAAATAGTTATAATCATATAAAGGAGTTTCCTCCTATTACTGGTTTATTGAAGTAGTATCATGAATAAGTGTTGAATTTTATTAAAGGATTTTTCTATATCTATCAATGTGATCATGTCATTTTTTTTCTTTTTGCTAATGTGACAAATTTAAATGGTTGGTTTTCAAATATTAAACAGTTTTTTTGTGTTCCTAGAATAAGCTCCTCTTGGTTTTATTCCATTACATGTATGTGTGTGTGTGTATATATATATATAGAGAGAGAGAGAGAGTTGGATTAAGTTTGCTAATATTTTGCTTAAGATTTTCACCCCATGGGAATGAAAGACAGTGGTCCTTACTTTTCCTGTCTTGTAATATCCTTGTTAGGTTTTGGTTTCACGGTCCTGGCCTTGTAAAGAGTTGAGAATGTTATATCTTTTTCTGTTCTTGAGAAGACTAAGATTGGCTGTTATTTCTTCCTTGTCTAGCAAATTCACTGGTGAAATCATGTGTGTCTGGTGTTTTCTTTGTAAGAAAGTTTTAGATAACAGATTCAACTTTTTAAATAGATGTAGAACTGTTCTCATTTTCTTGGATATGAGTCAGTTTTGGCAAGTTGTAGGCTTTATGGAATTTGTTCATTTTGTTTAAATCATCAGTTGTATTTGAATCAGACTGTTCACCATATTCATTATCTTTTATAGTGTTTATAGGATCTGTAGTGGGTGACCCTTGCTGCTGCTGCTAAGTCCCTTCAGTCGTGTCCAACTCTGTGCTACCCCATAGACGGCAGCCCACCAGGCCCCGCCGTCCCCCGGATTCTCCAGGCAAGAACACGGGAGTGGACCCTTAGTTCATTCATGATGATCATAATTTCTAAAAAGGGCTTCTGTCCTTACTGGCACACACAGGACTGCTCGTTTGCCTTTCGTGTGGAATCGACATCATGATGATGATAATTTCTTCCTTTTTTCTTCTTCTTGATAAGTTTTATTAGGAGAAATTTAATTTTATTTATTATTTTTATTTCATTTTATTACCAATTTCATTAAAATTTTCAAATAGCCAACTTTAGGCTTTGCTGACTTATTTTTATTTTAAATTTTATCTCTGCTCTCATTATTTGCTTACTGCTAGCTTGAGTTTGATTTGTTATTCTCTTAATAGCTGCCTGGGATGGAAACTTATATAACTGATTTTCAACCTTCCAATTTTTCTTATATTGGCACATATGGCTATGATTTCCTTCCAAGTTTATTTGCTTGGTTAATTTTTTACTGTGGTAGATCATGTGACACAAAAGTTGCCACCTAGGAGTTAAATTCAGTAATGATATGAAATACAAAATCAACACACAAAAATTAGGTTTTTTTCTGTACACTATGAACAATTTAAAAAGGAAAGTAGGAAAATAATTTAATTTTTAATAATATTAAAATAAATAAAATTCTTCAGAATAAATTTAACCAAGAGATTCACATTGAAGAGCTTAATCATTTATATTTAAAATAATTATTGATTAGAAAGGTCTTTCTTCTGTTATTTAACTATCTTCTGTATGGTTTATACACTTTTCATTCCCCCATTACTGCCCTGACAATTTTTTGGGTTGATTTTTATGTAGGATTATATTTTGATTCCCTTCTTTTCTTTTCTGTATGTATTTTAGTGATTTTTCAATCTAATCTGAATAATACCAATGTCTGAGCTTCGTCAGGGATAGTTTTTATCAATTTTATTTTTTTTGAATGGGCCATTTTTTCCTGTTTCTTTGTACTTTTTGTGATTTTTTGTTGTTGTTGAAACTGGATATTTGAATATTATAATAGGTTATCTCTGGAAATTAATCTCTCTCCCTCGCCCAGGATTTGCTGGTCTTGATTTTTGAAGCCTCAACTTACATTCAGCCAGTGCTTTTACTGAAATTTCCTTGAACACTGAGCACTTAAACAAATACCTTTCCCAATTTTTGCAGTTGGCTCTTGCGGGAGTATTCCTTTAACACTTAGCCAGGCCACTTGAAATTCTTCCTCAGCCTGTTACTTCCTGGTTACACTGGGCATATAGATCAGCCAGTGGTAGAATTTCAGGATCTTCTCAGGTCTTTCCTGAGCACGCATCTTGTTTAGCTTTCTAAATACCCCAGTGTGCATAAGCACTTTTGAATTTGAGTGCTCTTAACTTCCCAGAAAACTCTCTCCAGCTTTTACTTCCAGGCTTTAGAAGGTCTTTTGTGTACCAGCCGTAATCTTTGGCCCCAGGCCGTAGCAGGTTATTTATTCACTTTACAGTGTTTTCAAGCAATGACCACTGCTTTGGGTTCCAGCGCTGGCAAGATGGAGACAAGGACCTTGAATTAGTCCTTCAGCTAGCCCCCAGACAGATTGGAATAGACAAACACAGTGATACCAGGGATCAGGGCTCTTCCCTGGAAAGGTGGGCTTCTGTCTGCTGCAGAGTCAGGGAGGGAGTAGGGAAGGGGCAAGTAAAAATGTCATTAAGTTTTCTTACCATTTTTAAGTTGCCTTAAAAAAAAATTAAGCATTTGGCTGGTTGCTATAAATCTTTGACTGTTTTCCAGAATTCTGATAAAGTTGGTGTGATACCTTCTGTTTGTTTTTTCAATGATTTGTGGTATGGAATTGGGAGCTATCTACTCTGTATTTTGTTGCTGTTCCTCTCTCCACAAATTTCGATATATATATATTTAAATAATTTCCCATTCATTTTATTTATTTTTGGCCACACTGGTTCTTCCGTGTGGTACCCGGGGGCTTCTCTCTAGTTATAGCACATGGTCTTCTCTTGTGGAGCATGGGCTCTAAAGCATGAGGACATCAGTAGTTACAGCACATGGGCTCTCTAGTTGTGGCACACAGGCTTAGTGCCCCCACAGCATGTGGAATCTTAGTTTCCCAGACAGGGACTGAACCTGCATCCCTGCATTTGAAGGCAGATATATAACCACTGTACCTCCAGGAAGTCTCCAGATTTTGATATGTTAATACATATATATATATACATATATACACTTTTCATATATATGTATATATGCACACTGTTCAAACATATGTATACATATGTATGAAAAAATATATGTACTTTTATTTTGAAGTAGATTAACAGAAGATTGCAAAGAAACACGCAGGGAAGTTACATGCATCCTTTTCCTATTCTCCCCCAAAGTTATTAACAATATCACGTGGAAGTATAGTACAATATCAAAACCAAGAAGCTGACACTTGAAAGAACTATTTTCTCCCTCTACCCCTAATTCCTGGCAACCACTAATCTCTTCTCCTTCTCTGTAATTACATTATTTCATCACCTGGTAGCTCAGACAGTAAATAATCCACCTGCAATGCAGAAGACCTGGATTTGATCCCTGGGTCCGGAAGAGCCCCTAAAGAAGGGAATGGCTACCCACTCCAGTATTCTTGCCTGGAGAATTCCATGAACAGAGGAATCTGGTGGGCTACCATCCATGGGGTCGCAAAATCAGGCGCAACTGAGCTATGAGATATTTCATTAATGCTACATAAATGGAATCAAGCAGTAATTCACATAATTCTTTCGGGATTGTTTTTTTCACTCAGCATAATTTCCATGAAGTTTATCTAAGCTGTTGTGTATCAATATGTATATTTTTTAATTGCTGAGTAGTATTGAGCCGGGAAGGAAGAGGAGAAGATACAACTTTTAAAAGAATAACATAGATGTTATGGATAAGACAAAAACTGGTTAGAACCTACTAGGCCCAAGATGGTGGAAGATTCAACTTCCAGTAGACCTTGACCCTCACGGTAATACATTAGTGTGCTAAATTACAGGCATACAGTACAAATGCTGTGACAGTTCTGAGGCCAACCATAAAAGATTACGGAGTAGGCTGTAGCCCAGTTCCTGGAAATTTCCATCTCTTTTCCCAAATAGCTGGAATAATCCTCCCACTCATTAGCCTATGAAATTACCAAGCCCATAAAAACTAAACATCTCCCATGTTTGGGTCCATTTGCCTTTTGAGACTGACTGCATTTTGACTGTGAAATGTGTATCTCCCAGGGTGTCTCACCTTCTAAGACTGCCCACATTCTAAGAAGTGTGTATCTCCCAGGGCGTCTCACCTTCTAAGACTGCCCACATTCTAAGAAGTGTGTATCTCCCTAAATAAATCTGCTTTCCCACCCTTGTGGCTCAGATGGTAAAGTGTCTGCCTGCAATGCAGGAGACCCAGGTTCTATCCCTGGGTTGGGAAGATCCCCTGGAGAAGGAAATAGCAACCCACTCCAGTACTCTTGCCTGAAAAACCCCATGGACAGACAAGCCTGGTAGGCTACAGTCCATGTGGTCACAAAAAGTCAGACATGACTAAGTGACTTCACTTTCTTTCACCCTTGCCTTCTGGCTTATATCCCTTATAGAAGATTAGAGAAAGAAAGTGAAAGTTGCTCAGTCGTGTCTGACTCTTTGCGAGCCCATGGACTATACAGTCCGTGGAATTCTCCAGGCCAGAATACTGGAGTGGGTAGCCTATCCCTTCTCCAGCAGATCTCCCCAACCCAGAAATCGAATCAGGGTCTCCTGCAATGCAGGCTGATTCTTTACCAACTGAGCTATCAGGGAAGCCCATATCCCTTAAAAGCATCCTGTATTAATGTCTACTTTGTTGCCTATCACTTTGCCTCTTGCTAAATTCCTATTTCTCGAAGACGTAAAGAACCTGAGCTTCCATAAGTCCTGGCACCAGGTGAGTGCTTTTAATTTAAAGACAGTGGGTTTGAGTCCCAGTCCATGGGCTCAAGACCCAATCTGAACTTTAACTGTGTGAAAATCCCATCTGATGTGTGCAGTTTCAGCATTTCATGGTCTGGATGTATCAGTTCAGTTGGCCATGTACTCATTAAAGGATATTTGGATAATTTACCGTTTGGTGCTCTTATACAGCTGCTATGAACATTACTTTGCCAACAAGGCTATGGTTTTTCCAGTGGTCATGTATGGATGTGAGAGTTGGACTGTGAAGAAAGCTGAGCACTGAAGAATTGATGCTTTTGAACTGTGGTGTTGGAGAAGACTCTTGAGAGTCCCTTGGACTGCAAGGAGATCCAACCAGTCCATTCTGAAGGAGATCAGCCCTGGGATTTCTTTGGAAGGAATGATGCTAAAGCTGAAACTCCAGTACTTTGGCCACCTCATGCGAAGAGTTGACTCACTGGAAAAGACTGATGCTGGGAGGGTTTGGGGGTAGGAGGAGAAGGGGACGACAGAGGATGAGATGGCTGGATGGCATCACTGACTCGATGGACGTGAGTCTGGGTGAAGTCAGGGAGTTGGTGATGGACAGGGAGGCCTGGCGTGCTGAGATTCATGGGGTTGCAAAGAGTCAGACACGACTGAGCGACTGAACTGAACTGAACTGAACTGATGAACAACATTCTGGTACAACCTCCTGTACAACCTCTGTGAAAACTGCCCAAGGACACAACTGTTGTCTGTAAGTATGTTTTTAGTTTTCAAAGGAACTGCTAAACTATTTTGCAAGCAGAAATGGCAACCCACTCCAGTATTCTTGCCTAGAGAATCCCCATGGACAGAGGAGCCTGGTGGGCTGTAGTCCATGGGGTCGCAAAGAGTCGGACATGACTGAAGCGACTTAGCATGCATACATGCATACTATTCCTATTAACAACGTATGTGTGATCCTTACCTAACTATGCCTAACCCAAGGCCATTGAGATTTATTCCACAGTTTCCTTCTGACGAGTTTTATAGTTTTAACTCATATTTAGGTCTATGATTTATTTGGGGTTAATTTTTAAGTGTTGAGTGAGACCCACAATAGTTTTAGGGTCTCACAAAAATGTTTTAAATCTTTAAAATCAGAAGAAAAAATAAGTATACTCTGCTTGGATTAATTAGTCTTTATACTGATACAGATGTAAAATATACTTTTAAAGTTTTTTGTGGAAGAAGGGGCCTCTAAGGTTCTTTCTGACACCAAATATGGTGGTGTCTTTCTACATTAGTTCTCCAGCACCAACTGGGTACCCAATAAGTCAATTTTGACACTAACTACAGGAGTAAGACCTGATGCTGCGAAAGACTGAAGGCAGATGGAGAAGGGGACAACAGAGGATAAGATGGTTGGAGGGCATCACCAACTCAATGGACATGAGTTCGAGCAAATGGACATGAGATTGAGCAAACTCTGGGAGATGGTGAAGGACAGGGAAGCCTGGCATGCTGCAGTCCATGGGGTCACAAAGAGTTGGACATGACTGAACAACTGAGCAACAACAACAGGAGTAAGATCAGACCCCACAGATTGAGTGCTCTGTTCCACAAGACTGCACCTATTTCAGATGCCAGTTGCCAGTTTCATAGGCCACTCATACTTCTGACTGACCATATTTGAGGATTCCTGCAATCCCCTCCTAAGTTTTGATAATTCCCTGAAATGACTCAGAACTCAGGAACACACTTCACTTACATACACCAGTTTATTATGGCTTTTCCTGGTGGCTCAGATGGTAAACAAAGTGAAACTCGCTCAGTTGTGTCTGACTCTTTGTGACCCCATTCCATGGTCATGTACAGTCCATGGAATTCTCCAGGCCAGAATACTAGAGTGGGTAGCCTTTCCCTTCTCCAGGGGATCTTCCAAACCCAGGAATCAAACCCAGGTCTCCCGCACTGTGGGGTGGATTCTTTACCAACTGAACTATCAGGGAAGCCCTGATTACAAGAATCTATCTGCAATGCAGGAGACTCAGCTTTGATTCCTGGGTCAGGAAGATCCCTTGGAGAAGGGAGTGGCAATCCACTCCAGTATTCTGGCCTGGAGAATCCCATGGAGAAAGGAGCCTGGCAGGCTATAGGCCATGGGGTCGCAAAGAGTTGGACACGATTGAGCAACTAACACTTTTCACCATTTCTTTATAAAGAAAACAACACAGGAACAGCCAGATGGAAGAGATGCACAGGGCAAGGTATGAGAGGAGGGGATACACAGCTTTCATACCTTCTTCAGGCACCCCACCTCACCTGCCAGGGCCTCCAGGGTTTCACTGTCCTCCTCTAATCACATTTGATTTTCTAATGACCAACTCCCATCCTGAAGCTACCCAGGAGCCCCACCATGAGTCACCTCTTTAACATAAACTCAGGTGTGATGGAAAGGGGCTTGTTATGATGAACAAAAGACAATTCTATCACTCAGGAAATAAGGATTTTAGGAGCTGTGTGTCAGGAACCAATGTGTGTGTTTCAGTGGTGTCCGACTCTTTGCGATCCCATGGACTACAGCCCGTCAGGCTCCCCTGTCCACGGGATTCTCCAGGCAAGAATACTGGAGTGGGTTGCCATTCCCTTCTCCAGGGGATCTTCCTGACCCAGGGATTGAACCCCGGTCTCCCTCATTGGAGGCAGATTCTTTACCTTCTGAGCCACCAAGGAAACCCTCCAGGAACCAGGGACAAAATCAAATTTTATCTGTTCTTATACCACAGTACCTAGAAGGCAAAAGTCCCTAGGATCAAAAAAGTCTGTGGTCCTATCAGTTGAGTATCTTTCCAGCAGTCCTTTTGTGAGATTATGGCAGCCTGGAGTAGAGTAATAGTAGTGGAGACAGTGAAATGGATGGGCTTGGGATATATTTTAGAAATAGAGTCAGCTGGACTGACTGATGGATTGGATGTGAGAGGTAAATGAAGCAGCAAAACCAAGGGTGGCTTCCACAGTTTTGGCTTGAATGGCTGGGTAGATGATACTGCCATCCACTAAGAATGCTGGGAAAAGGCCAGGATTGGGGCTAAAAGATCAAGGCCTTTTGCTATGGATCTGAGAAGAACATGAGTCATGAGGTAGAAGTATAACCCATTATTGATTGATGGATTTTTGTAGAAACGAACACCTGTGGCCAGTGATTTTTATTTTGGCTGGTCAAAATGAATTCTGTTATATAACTAACACTTTGTGGGTTATTACACTCAATAGTTACATCTGACACACCTGTAGTCTTCTTCAGCTCTGTGAGTTTCACTTTCCATATCAGAATCAATCACTCAGGTTTTTCATCTTTACTCTGGTCTAATATTCACAGGGCCTGAATCAGAACTATATTCTGAAGATGTATCATCTTCTGAGACACTAGTATATATGTCACTCGGACAATCAGAAAAAGTATCTGCATAAAATTTACTGAAAAATATATCTTCGCTCAGAATTTTGCAATGCATCATTTTTTAAAATGTTATGGTAATAAACCTGCATTTATAATATACACAGGTTGGAACAAAAACCTAATGGAGCAAAATGTGATTGATAATGGCGATTATAAGTTGTATAATGAACCCTTGATCAACTTTAAGCTCTAACACTGTGATGTTAATTGTCTCATTTTCTAAAAACATATCGATACATCTCTGGTCATGTCTTAACTCTGGTCATGTGTTATACATCTCTGATCAATAATATTTTAAGTAACCAGTTGGATTTCTGAATCTGGGTTTTGGTGGAGTATCTGGGCTGGAGAGAAATCTGAGCGTCATCACAGATTTAGACTTAGAGTCAACGAGATCACCTAGGGGGAGTAAAATTAAAGAGAAGAGGATAAGGGCTGAACCCTGGAGCACCGAAACATTGAGAAAAAGAGGGAAAAAACAACAAATGATTTTGAAAAGGAGGCTCAGGGAGGGAACAGAAAATCAGGAAAATAAGATATTGAGGGGAGTTCAGGTGGAAAAGTGTTTCAAAAGAAAGGAAGCTTGTCGACTGTTTGAATCTGCTGGGATATCAATTTAGATAAGAATAGAGAATTGGCAATTGGCTTTGGAAACCTGGAGATCATTAGTAATCTTGATAAGCGATGTTGATGAGGAAGTCCAAGCTGGATCAGAGTAGGCGGAGAAGTAAATGTGAAGTGAGAAAGTGGGAAAGAGCTCTTCAAAAACCTGTGAATTTATGCAGTAAAGAGAACTGAGAAATTGGGCAGCTCTAGAGGAACTTTTGGAGTCAAGGAGGTTTATTTTAGATGGGAGGAGTTTCAGTATGTTTATTTGGATATAGAAATAATCTAATGGGTGGGGAATTAATGATGCTGGAGGGCAGGGTAATTGTAGGAGGAACATGGGAGGGGAAAAAAGTCAGTTTCCCGGTGGAGGGACTGGCTTTCATAGGCACAGGAAAACTTATAGTAACCCAAATGTTGCCACACCTATAAGAGTAGTTTTAATGCTGAGAAGACATATGATATCTTTTCCACCAGGTGTGACACAAAGTTAAGCAGCAATAAGTGGAGTTTAGGAGGAGGATTTTAGTAGAGAGGGTAAGGTGTGAAATAATTCTTTCAACACTTCTTAAATGTCAATTTCATGGAGAAAGCCCTTGCAGGATTAAGTACATCTCCTTCCATGCCCCCTTTTCTCTCACTGGACCATTTGTTCATTTTTGGTACTCATCACCATTTGTAATCGTATCTTTATTGGTTCACTTGTCTGTTTTCCATGTTAGAGAACTACACGGAGACAGGGACTTTGTTGTATTATATTTAATTTCCCAAAGTATATGTTTATATATACACACATATATATCCCTTATAAGCAGGGCTGGTACATAGTCGCTAAATAAATATTTGTGAAAATAAGTAAGTTAATGAATGAACGTCCTCAACCTCTTTTAAGTACTAATCTGGGTAAGTCACTTTTGCTATCTGAGCTTTTATGTCTGAACATATATACCACAAAAAATTGTAATCTCTTCCCTGCCTACCTCACTGCTTCATGATGAGGATCTGAGCTAATAAACCTGGAAATGCTTCAAGTGATCCTTTAAATATAACGGATTGTTATTTGCAGCCCACGTGAAGCCTCGCAGGTAGCAGGTGCTGAAAAGGACTTGCTGATTAGGGGAGAGGGGCATTACTGTTTGCTGTGGCTGCAGGTTTAGAAGCTTTGCAGAAGGGTTCCACAGGCCGCGGAGGGGCGGGGCTCAGGCCAGTAGCCCTCCAGCGCCGGCCTTTCCCTGGAGGCGCCAGCCGGGCACGGATAGGGGGCGGGGAGAAAGAGGGGGAGTAACTGTCAAACCTCCTCGCTTGGCGCCATTATTTAAATAGTACGTGCCCGTCTCGCAGCTGTACGTGCCCGGGGCGGGGCTGCGAGCGCCCGGAGCGGGGCGGAGGCCCGGGGCGGGCCGGGGAGGTGGAGGGGAGAGAGGGGACGGGCCGGGGCGGGGCCAGGCTGGCTAGAGGGGCGGGCCTAGCGGCGGCCCCCGGCGAGGTTCACTGCGCTTGCGCTGACAGACGCAAGATGGCGGACAGTGCGGAACTAAAGGTAAAGCGCAGCTCGAATTCACTTCTAATATTCGGCCGCGGAGACGGCGCTGCTTGTGCCGGGGGGGATGGGTCCGACCCTGGGGGGCCGCTCGGGCTTGACTCCACATGGGCCTGGAGTTGTAGAGAGGATCGGCGCGCCTGGCCCCAGTTGAGGGGGCCCGGCAGCGGCGGGCCGCGGGCCCCGGGTGCCTCGGGGGCGCTGACGGGTCGTCCCCGGCGTGTTATTGTTGTGGGCGCCTCTGGCGGGGGTGGCGGGGGAAGAGATCGGGAGTCCGGAGGTGGGGGCCGCGGCTGTCTCTGGGGCTCGGCTTCTTCACCTTCCAGGCAGCCTCCCCGCCCCCCGTGAGGAGCGGGGGCAGGGGATGGGTGTTCATGTTGGGGGGATTGGGAAACCTCCCCGCCGCTGCTTCCTCTTCCTCCTCTGCAGTCCCGGGCTGCTGTCAGGCGCTCTCCTCAGACCCCCGGGAACTTGGCTCTGGCCGCCCCGCCCCTCCGTGGCTCCCTGCCGCCCCCGCCCCGGACTCGGCTCTCCCCGGCTACCCGCCTGTCAGTAGGCGCCCGGGGTGCCCGTTTGTGGGCAGCGCGATCCTGGGGCGATGGAGTGGGGATGTAGGGGAGAAGCTCCAGTAAAGTTTAGTGAACCCCAGGCTGGCGTTGAGGTTCGACTGGGGGGTAGCGGGGCAGTCTGCCTGGGCGGGACGGTACTCTTTATCTCTGATTCCGGGCAACCGCGGGGAGAAACCCCCTCGAAGGGTGTGTATTTGGAAGCAATGGTAGGTGGTGGGAAGCAGCTACTCTCCCTTCTTTTCCATCTCTTCCTTTTGGCTTGGTATGGAGGGTGAGAGGAGCCTTCGGGGGTCTCTGCACACACCATGATGGCGATGCTATAGCTGATGGAGGTGAATGGTTCGTGTTTATATCCCCCCGTTGCCTTTTGTTTGTAGGGACATCTTGCTGGCCATGTTGATTTGAACGAAATTGTCCCCTCATCCTACTTCAACCTCCAGTTAAATAGAACGTTCCTCCGTTCCTCTCAACTGTACCAATTACTCACGCCTCGCGAAATTGGATGAAAGGGTGCCCCCTTTTCCCCGCTTTTTCTCCCACCCCAATCTTCTTTACCTGATGATGGCTTCTTTACCGAAGCAGATATACCACTACACAAGCAGTTGGGGGAGGGGGGTGGAACCCTTGTGATTGGATTGTGACAAATGGGGCTCCGCTTGAATAATTTTGGTTTAGTAGCAAGCAGTTTTTAACTAACGCGTATTATTTCGAGGCTCTGAACGCGATATTCCCTTCTCTGTGGTTTCCTACGTGTGAACCGAGCAGCTGGTTGTATCCTGACCCAGAGAACTGACATCGCTGTCAGAGTGGAGATCGGGATATACAGTTGTAAATCCTGGGGGGAGAGTCGTCTTTTCCTAATTAGTAAAAATTATTTAAAGAATTATCTCTGTTACAATGAAACGATAACTCCTAGAACAGGCAAACGGCAGGTTTGTTTCTGGAGAGTTTCTCAGTGGAAAGCTTCGCCGAGAGATCGTTTTTCCCAATACATTTTCAGTGTTAACATTACAAAATTTGTATATTTAGACTCTGCCTTTGAGCGTCATTCTTTTTAATTTACTTTTAATTGCAAATTAAGGGAGAGCAAATCGAGAATGGGTGGTTTCGTTTTTTCTAGTTTCAAACTATGGACTTAAATGAAAAAGCCCCAGGAATTTGAATATTTGGAGGTAATTAACTCTTAAAAAAGTATGCAACTTTAAGGTACATGTTTTCTGTAGTTGTAAAATGCAGTTATTATGTCGCTGTGATCTTTGCATTCTAGTACTTATTTTGTTAGGAATCCTTCGGAATGATGGCTAATCAGTTCTGTTATACGTGGACTACAGAGTAAAGCTGGCTATGTTGTCACTCTTGATGCTGTCCAAAGAAACTGGTATGGAAAGCACATGCTGGGAGATTTCCTCCTTTGTTCTTTCTCATTTTAAGAAAGTGCCTTTGGGGATAGATCAGATCCCTGGTGTGAGTCTTGTTAGGTAAAGTTTCTCTTTACAAAAATGAGCCTGCATCAGATAAATGCTAAACACATGGGGGGAAACATTATTTTTCTAAAACTGGTCTCCTGTTTTGCTCTCTCCAGAATCTACTTGAGTTTTTCTAAAGGAGTTTTTTCTATTATTATGTTCTGTTGTACAGTGTTTTTTTCCCTTCAGATTGTAATAACTGCTCTTGACATACTGGTCTGTCATTGTGTGTACCAAGTACTTTGAGGAGCTGTGATAAATTGCTTAGTTGGTGAGAGCTGTGTTAAATATTTTGTTTATATTTGATTGTGGTTACATTTGCTGTTTTTTTTTTTTTTTTTTTAAGGGGAGGAGATGATCTTAGGAACGCCTACCATAGTTATTTGAGAATGTGTATATATAATTTTCTCTGCAGTAAGCTTTGGAAGATACTTTTGGAAATGATATTTTCTAAGTGGTTTTGTGTGTGTGTGGTTTTTGGAGGTAAATAGCATTTATTCCTAATAAGGAATGAAAAGTCAGAGTAAAAATTAAGAAAAACTCAGATTTTTTAAGCGTTAGGTGACAACACAGTATACCAATGGATTTCCAACTGTGAGGCTTAGAGTAAATAGAGTGATTTGTTACCTTAATTATGAATACAATCCATAGCAAAAAGAAATGTGGGTTGTAAATGTTTTTCCTCATGACCCATTTTAGTGAGGCCCTTTAAATCTAAACAAATCTGCAGGTTCAGATGGGAAAAATGGATAGGTCTGTATCTTCTGCAAGTGCAAGCTGCAACACTTATAGATACTGCCAATAAAAATTAGATTGTGAGTCATACATATCAAAAAATTCTCTGTACTCATTTGTTTATGGAAGGTTTAATTTTTCATTAGGGGAATACCCAAAAATGACATTTGTAAGAATGTAGAGAGTGAGCATTTTATTATCTTTAGGAGTTTAAAAGCAGGAGGGTGTGATGGCCAGATGATCTTGGAAGTTAATCTGACAGCTTCATGTAGCTTCTCTTAAAATACTTAATGCAAAAAAATTTTTTTTTTTTTAAGTCAAATTGGGTTATATTGCCATCTTACCTCAGGAGGAACAGTGGAAGGGAAGAAATTCATTATCATTTAGTGAAGTAAATAATGGAATTCAAGGGGAAGAGAAATCAAACTTTAAAAACCATACCTTTAAAAGTAGTATCTATACAAGCCTGTCAGTAAATTATGTTGTTGTATTCTGCCTCTCTGTTTTCAAGAACTAGCCATTTAATTTTGGTCTTTGTGGTGTAATTTGTCTGCTTTTATTTTAGATGGAAGCAAGTAAATCTGACAGTTTATTCATGAGTTTGATTTGAATCTCCATAACTTGCCTTGCTGAAGTGCCACATTTAGATGGTTTTTGTTTTAAATCACCATTTTTATGAACAGCATTTAAAAACAATTTGTAAGACACTCTGGTTTTTAAGTATTTCATATAATCGTTTTGAAATATCTCCTGTTGCTCTGCTGTTTTCTCCGGGGTGATCGTATTGTCTTTCTCTTCAAAGAGTCTCTTGTAATCCCGGTTGATTGCAGTAGTGCTTAGTGGTGAGTCCATAGCTGATTAACCTTGGGTTTCTCCTGGTGAACTCCATCAACGTGCTACTCCAGGGTTCTTGGAAAGGCTTTTGAGTTCAGGGTAATTTGTACCCTTTCTTGCTCGTAACGAGGGATAAGAAAAGAAAATGGCTTAGAGTTGTAGTAGGAATGGGAAGAATTGTCTAAGTTTCTGAAAAACTGCAGTGTTTATAACGAGACGTAGTCTTAAAAAACAAAACTGCTGGTCATTATGTCATAGAATTGGTTTTAGTGTATTCTGCTGTGGCATCAAGTACCTTGGTTTTGTTTGTTTTTTAATATATGTATTTGAATAATACCTTATATGGTACTTTGCAGTTCTTAATGTATCACATTATCTCATTTGATTTTTCCATCAGTTCTTTGAGATAGGAAAGGCAAGTAGTATCTCCCTTTTATTGATAAAGTATGCCAGGAAAGGGTAAATGACTAGTCCAAGGTCATACACATGAAAGTGGCAGGCATTTAAGCCTAGGACTTGTGATTTCAAAACTCTGTGCTGTAGGCTGCCTTCAAGGTGCCATGTCAGTCCTGGAACCCTTGAGGGTGCCTCGCTCACAAAGAATTCTAGTTATGTTGTTGCTAATACTTTCCCTCTTGCTCTGTGCCAAGGTATTTTTGGATATTCCTTGGGCTTTTTGCAGGGAAGAGTTTGGAGTTTTTTAGTTGGAATCATAGGCATTAATTCTTGCAGATATCATTTTACTTGAGAAAACCTCAGAATACTGAAAAGTAAGCACAAAAATAAACAGCACCTGTAATCTCAGTACTTAGAAATATCATGGTTAGCATCTGGGTATCCATTTAGACTTTCTCTCTTAGAGCAAATGCATATGTATATTCAACACAAAAGAGAGCTCATACTCTTTATTTGTAATCTGCTGTTTTCATGGCTGTCTTTCCAGGGTAGTCAGTAGAGGTCTCTCTGATCATTTGAAAGGTAACATTGTCTTTTATTCAGCTGATACCCTGTCATTGGACTTCTCTGGTGGCTCAGATGGTAAAGAATCTGCCTGCAATGAAGGAGACCTGGGTTTGATCCCCGGGTTAGGAAGATCCCCTGGAGAAGGAAATGGCAACCCACTCCAGTATTCTTGCCCGGATAATTCCATGGACGGGGTACAGTCCACGGGGTCACAGAGTTGGACACGAGTCATTGACTAACACACATACACCCTATCATTGGACAATGGGTTACTTCCACTTTTTGCTTTTTTAAACAATGACTTGACAAACAGCCTGATACAAAAGTTTGCCAGTGTTTTATTCTAACTAAATGTATGTATTCTACAGACCGTTTTTTGTGCTTCAGGAACAGTGCAAATAGTGTTTTGATTAGGTGAGGTGTTCAATGAAAAGTAATTTTTGATTTGTTCGTTGTCTATACCTTTCTTATTTCTGTTCCTATAAATCTGTCAGATAAGGTTATAAAATGATGGCAGAGATAGATTAAGTCAACATTATATAAATGTTCTGAATCAGAACATTTGATAAAGTATGAAATAGATTATGAAAATAGAAATAGATTTTGAGAATATTTGCTTTAGCTGTGTTTTTAATCTCAAAGCAAAGTGTTGCCATATTATAAAATTGGTAGGTGACATTGTTTCGGGGAGGCTGTTAGAGCGAGGAGGTTCCTTTGGCAGTGAAAACATTTATTCTGTTTTAAAGAACCTTATGGGTTAAATCAGTTAATAAAAGTATGTGAGTTGAATTAAAAATATTACTTGTGCAATATCTGAAGAGTACTGCACTGTGGAAGGAGCAGCTGATGAAATTAAAGATATGAAATTAATCAAACTCTAAATTTTGACATGTTAAATTTGGTCCTCACCTAAATCTTCAGCATTTATGTAACAAATTGTATGACTAGGATTTTTTGGAGGTAGGTGATAGAGAAATTTTAAAATATTAAGTTTTCCTTTGCTACAATTTAAGAAATAGTGCTAATTATTATGCATTTTTTGCTACTCTTCCTACAAAGTGTTTGTGACTTTGTGACTACTACTTCCTCTTCCATGTTAAAAATTGTGGAACTCCTGTTGGTTTTGATTCCGTCTACTCTTCGTTTCATGGTAGCACATGAAAAAACTCCCTAAGTCTCCCCTCCCCTCAGAATTTTCTGGTAAAACTTCATTCTTTGTCATGAACTTCTGAAATTCATCAAAATGAAGAAATCTTTTCCTTTTCTGCTTCACCTTAGATTAAGAAACAAAACAAACCCTTTGAACATTAGCTGGTAACTTTGAAATATCAATAACTTTCATAGGACTGTTGTACATGTTCCTGTTTTCAAAAATTTCATCTCTTTCTTACCTTTCCTGCTATTCTTCTCTTCTTTTAATTTCCCGCTTTGGTTGCCCAAAGGTCAGTGTTCCCCAAACACTCCTTTCATCCTGTCACTCCACTGGCTTTTCATTGAAATCAGGATAAAGCTTTAGCTCTCAGTTTGGTATTCAAGATTTTCTAGTCTGACCCCAGTACATTTTGTGTGTGTGTTTTGCCTCCTCCACTGAACAGCAAAAGTCTTTTCCTTAAAGCCAGAGCTAGTTTGCTTTTTTCATGTTGACTAGTGTTCTGCTTTGTATGCCACTCTGTTTTCCCTTAGCCCTACCCTATGGACACGGACACAGTAGGTGCCTAAGATACGTTTGTCAAATTCCATTCAAGATTTGTTTCTGTTAGTGAGGGGGCAGATGCATATATTTATGTAACAGTCTTAAGTTGTCAGTGTTCTGAGATAGGGTCATATTGTCACACTTTTTTTCATGGCTGCTTCGTAGATGAATCCAGAATAATTCATGAAGACTGTTTTCGGTTCAGTTCAGTCACTCAGCTGTGTCTGACGCTTTGCGACCCCATGCACTGCAGCACACCAGGCCTCCCTGTCCATCACCAATTCCCAGAGCCTATTCAAACTCTTGTCCATCGCGTCGCTGATGGCATTCAACTATCTCATCTTCTGTCGTCCCCTTCTCTCCCGCCTTCAATCTTTCCAGCATCGGTCTTTCCCAGTGAGTGGGTTCTTTGCATCAGGTGGCCAAAGTATTGGAGTTTCAGCTTCAGCATCAGTCCTTCCGATGAATATTTAGGACTGATCTCCTTCAGAATGGACTGGTTGGATCTCCTTGCAGTCCAAGGGACTCTCAAGAGTCTTCTCCAACACCACATTTCAAAAGCATCAATTCTTCGGTGCTCAGCTTTCTTTATAGTGCAACTCTCACATCCATACATGACCACTGGAAAAACCATAGCTTTGACTAGACGGACCTTTGTTGGTAAAGTAGTATCTCAGCTTTTTAATATGCTATCTTGGAAGACTGTTTTAGGTTTACCTTTCACATTTAAGTTATATAGATAATAAATATATTTCTCATTGTAATGATACAGCAGTAAGTAGAGTAAAATTTTAAGTCTTCATTTTCACCCCACCCACACTTCACCCCTTGCAGCCACTTTGGTATCCTATTTTTTGAGGTGGAAAGAACATAAGCTTATTGAGGTATAATTCACATACCATGCATTTCATCCATTTATGTGCATAATTAAATGGTACTTTAATATTAATATATTCACAAAGTTGTGTAACTATTACTGCAACCAATTTCAGGATATTTTTCCCTTCCCCTTCCAAGAAATCTTGCATTCTTTAGCTATCACCCCTATTGCCTACAACTCACTCACCCTCAGGCAACTGCTTATCTGCTTTCTGCCCTATAAATTTGCCTATATTGAACACTTCATATAAATGGAATCATATGTAGCCATTTGTGTATTCATTTTTCTGTGTGTGGACATTTAATTGTGTCTAGCATTTGTAATTTATTGTATATGTCTAGGTTTGAATCAAATTAGGGACATAGAACTCAGTATTTATTAAATGAATGTACATACATTGCTATACATAATCTTATTATACATGGTATACTTTGACTTGCTTTTTTCACTTAACAGTATACTATGTTGAAGCTCTTTCCATTGCATGTTCCAAAGTGAGAATGTTTCTCTTTTTTACAATGCAGATATTTCATATGTATATTTGTAAAGGTTTAGCTTGTGGATTTATCAGTGTATATGTCTAAAAATTGTTAACTTGTCTTGATGGTTTTGCTAAATTTTTTTAATAGTTGACAATGTTTAATGTAACTCCAGTAAAGTTATATTTGAGGTTCCCGTAAGAATAGGAATGAAAACTGTCGCAGGTAAGGGTTGTTTGGCTTGAGGAGAATGGAATGCAGGCTCTTTATGGCGCGCTCGCAGTACACAGCCAGAGCAGTTCATTTTGTATTTGGGTTTTTGAATGTGAGCAAGCCTTTTCTTAGCTTCATGGCATACTGCTTAAAATAGAATTTAAACATGCTATCTTATGCTTTATGGTGAATTTTAAGACTTTTTCTTGTAGCCACATAAGTGTAATCTAAAAAATAAGATCTGAAATATTTCAGGGTAAATATTTTTCTCATATATTAAAATTATCAGTCTGGTCTGTGGGCTTCTGTGAGTTACCCCAAAAAGGGAATGTAGAAGCACCTAGCTCAGAGCCTAACATGGTAGGTATTTGGTAATTATTTGTTATTTATTTAGGAAGTATCTGTCATATTCTGTCACTCATTATATGTTTGAGTTATGACTGTGAATGAAGTGCTAGGTATCAGTTGGTTTGAGAATGTTGTCATGTAACTGCTACTATTAAGTCACTTCAGTCATGTCAGACTCTTAGTGACTCTATGGCCTGTAGGCTGCCAGGCTCCTTTGTCCATAGGATTCTCCAGACAAGAATACTGGAGTGGATTGTCATGCCCTCCTCCTCCAGAGGATCTTCCCGACCCAGGGATTGAACTTTTGTCTCTTATGTCTCCTGCACTGGCAGGTAGGTTCTTTAGCAATAGCACACCACCTGGGAAGCCTATCACCGTGTAAACGTGTATTTAAACACTCTCACAGAGGGATATGCACCAAAAATATTTGTTTCTTAATCACCCAAGTAATGCATCAGCTATTACAGTGGTTCTCAAAGTCTGTTTCCCAGACCTCTGTTAGTTTTCCAGACTCTTTCTGGGGATCCTCCAGGTCAAAACTTTTCTCAGTAAAAGTAAGGCATTATTTGCTATATTGAAAGTGGTAGTCATTCTGTCATGTCCGACTCTTTGTGACCCCATGGATTGTAGCCTGCCAGGCTCCTCTGTCCATGGGGATTCTCCAGGTAAGAATACTGGAGTGGGTACTCATTCCCTTCTCCAGGGGATCTTCTCGACCCAGGGATTGAACCCAGGTCTCCTACATTGCAGGCAGATTCTTTACCATCTGAGACATCAGGGAAGCCCATTAGCTACATTGGCATTTGCATAATCAGTGGTGGGTAAAATTGTGTGAATTAAGGCAGTAGTATTAAACTGTACTAGTTTGGAACATCATCATGTACTTGGAATTAAGATGATGAAGCAGTAAAACTTAATTTTATTATGTCTCAATCCTTGAGCACATTTTAAAGTATATTTTGTGTGATGAAAGTCCTGTAAACCGCTTTTACTAAACACCAAACCTGATGGTTAATTCAAGAAAAAGAACTAGTACAGGTTTTGAGTTGCATGCTGAACCAGCTGCTTTTTAAATGGGATACCGTTTTATTTGAAAGGCTGACAAAGTACGAAGACTTGGGTATTTGGCAGACATTTTCTCAAAACTAAATCAAGTGAGTTTGTACCACAAGACACACTGACAGTATTTGTTGCTAATGATAAATTCTGGCTCTCAAGTGAAAATAGAATTTTGGGGAGCCTTGTGTTTACCACTTTGAGCTTGATAGTTTCTCAATACTTTTGGGGGGGGATAAGATCAGTGGTGCTATTAATGAATGTCATATAGCAAAGTTGTACAGTAAAAGGGTCAAAATCAACATTGGCAGGACTACATAACTTTCAACTATTATTTTCTAAATAATCAATGCATGGTATTGCAAAATGGTAAAATGCTCCATTGGAAATGTAAGATAGATAAATGGATTTCAGTACATAAGAGTAGGAAGTGTTCATTGATTCACATTCCATTTTGGAGCAGCCTTTAAGAAACTGCCACTTCTTGAGTTTTGGTGAAGAATGAAAGAATATCCGTATCTGAAAAAAAAATGTGGAAGTCACTTTGTGTATCCCACTCTTTGCAACCTCATGGACTGTAGCCTGCCAGGTTTCTATGTCCATGGAATTTTTCAATCACGAATACTGGAGTGGGTTGCCATTTCCTGCACCAGAGGATCTTCTGAAGCCAGGATTCGAACCCAGGTCTCTCACATTGCAGGTGGATTCAGCTACCAGGGAAGCCCCAGTTACCTGGGAGAGCTGTTGAAATATTGCATCTTTTCTCACTACATATCTGCATGCGGCTGAATTTTCTTCATGTACTCCAGTCAGAACAACCTGAAGCAGATTGGATGTGAAAGTGGATATGAAAATGAATCTGTCTTTATTAAACCAAACATTAAAGAGTTTTGCAAAAATGTCAAATACTGTTTTTGCTTTTTTTGTTTTTGAATAGTTTAATATTTTGATTTAACAAGCAATGTATTATATTTTAAATGACAATGAATCTTTCAAAATTTTCTGTTTTAATTTTTCTTTAAAAGTTTTAAGTTATGGTAATATATACGTAACTTGAAATTTACTCCTTATCCACTTTTAAGTGTATATAGTTTAATACTATTAAATATATTTACATTGTTATGCAACCAATATCCAGAATGTTCTATAAAACTAAAATTATATCCATTAGACAACAATTCCAGTTTTAACTTCTAATACAGTAAACATGAATAGATTTAATCAGAGTATTTTTTGGAGGGGGGAATCCTCTATTTTCAAGACTATAAAAAACCCAGAGAGTCAAAACTTTTGAGACCTTGAACACTCTTATGTAAGATACACAGTGTAGCTTAAAATGGGAATATCATTCTCATCTTCTTATCCATGATATTTTTTATCATTTAAAAGAAAAAAGTTGTACTTATAGATAACAGTGATCCATTTTCAAGGCAAGTTTGCTAAGCAGAGCTGTTTAATTGTATCCTGTGTCTCTATAGTAAAAATGCTAAGTAGTAATGGTTTCCATTGCATTGATTGGCATCACGGACTCAATGGACGTGAGTTTAAGTAGGCTCTAGGAGTTGGTGATGGACAGGGAAGGCTGGCATGCTGCAGTCCACGGCGTGGCAGAGAGTCAGACACGACTGAGCAACTGAACTGAACTGAATAAATGTGCTCCAATACTTTCAGTCAGTAATGGTGTGGGAATTGCGTGATTTTTTATTTTTTCAAGGCTATGTCTCAACCCTTTATTGCCATTTTTTTTTTCTATAGTAGGGGATGGAAATAGCTTGAATAAATGAAAAATCCATACAGATGTCCTCTAGCCCAATTTTAGTCGATAATTTCCTCTTTAGCAGATCTTATTAGCTCTTTCATCCGTACGTGCTCAGTTGTGTCTGACTCTTTGCAACCTCATGGACCGTAGCCCACCAGGCTCCTCTGTCCATGGGATTTCCCAGGCAAGAATACTGGAGTGGGTTGCCATTTCCTCCTCCAGGGGATCTTCCCAACCCAGGAATGGAACGCTCATCACTTTTGCATTCTTTACCATTGTACAGCCTGGGAAGCCCCATTATTAGCTCTTACTGCATATATATAAGATGGCTGATTTGCATCTGACCTATTTTGTTTTCTCCCTTTCTCTGTCGTATTAAAGTGGGACCTAGAGATTACAGGACTGAATGTTTTTCACTTTCTACTCTTCTTTATTTGAAAAACTTCAGCCTCTGTATCTCAAGCATCTTTCTGCAGGATGTCAAATTAAGATTGGAAAAGGAGGATTTTTGTCACAAAAATTATTCTATCAAAATAAAGTAGCATCTTAAAGGTGAAAGATCTTTTCTAAAGCATTTTGAACTGATCGTAATTAGAGCAAAGAACATGAATTTTGGAATTGCTGTTAATTTTCCCTCTTTAGATGGTCAGGCCAGCTATAGTTGAGACTACTGGGAAGGGTGAAGGATTGAAAATAATAACCCTTAATTTCATACTACTTTAAAAAAGTTACTTCTTGGTATATGTGGCAAGTATTTTTAAGTTTTTATAAGTGGCAACTTTGCCATGCCCAGTGGAAAGTATATAGGTAAGACTCATTTATAATTAGTCATATTTGCATATAAACTATTAATGTGTTAAAATTATTGTGTAGGTTGAATTTTGTTACTTACAGGTTGATTAGTTGCTTAGAACATGTTTTCTTATAGGTAAACACTTCAGACTGTACTGAGTTATTCTCTGGAAACTGCCGATTTTAACAGGTGATTCTGCAGAGTGTGGAGGGTGATACTGGACATCTTGTTTTGCATACAGATTTCAGTTTTCTTTGTAGCTTTGTTAAAAGTGATGCATTTTTTTGTTGTTCAGACATCTGTCATCCTAATTGCTTAACCCATTTGAAGGAATGGAGTCTGAAGGTGATGTGTGTTTGTGTGCATACAGCGAGGCTGGTGGCGGTGGTGAGGATACTGTGAATACTGTTGGAATTCAGGGAGTTTGTCCTCTATTGAAGGTAATTCTGCAAATAAAGTTAAGGGGGAAAAGGATATTGATATGAAGAGCAAGCTCTTATTAATTAGCTATGAGTTGAGAGTATTTGAAGGGGATTCCCTGGTGACTTAGACGGTAAAGAGTCTGCCTGCAACGTGGGAGACCCAGATTCAATCCCTGGAGAAGAAAATGGCACCCACTCCAGTATTCTTGCCTGGAAAATCCCATGGACAGGGGAGCCTGGTGGGCTACAGTCCATAGGGTCACAAAGAGTCAAACATGACTGAGCTACTTCACTTTCTGTTTCTTTATAGAGTATTTGAAGAAGTAAGCAGCACGCAGGACACACAATTATACCTCGTTAATATGAAAATAATTTTTTCATTTTATTTAAAAACTGATCCTTTAATATTTTCCTTTTTATAGTCTATGTCACGTTAAAAATGTAGTATTGAAGAGAATATTTTACTTTCTATATAGTTAGGCCTTTTCTTATACTCATTTATTCAGTAAATATTTGAGTGTGTATTGTGTGCCTGGTGCTGTGTTAATCATCAGTATACAAAGATAATTAAGACACGGTTCTTGACGGAAAGGAATCAGGATGATGGAGATGGACATGTACTATTTTGTGTAAATTATCTGCTTAAGATGGGCAGTAGAGCCATGCGTAATTGATCTCTACCTTTTACTTAACTTTGAATCTCTGCATTCCTGACATAGTTAAGAAAGTTAATTGTTTCTCCTCAACTTTCCCATGTGAATGATTTTGAGTAATAAAAATAGCTTTTTATTTTGAAAAATTTATGTATACAGGTTTTTAGATTCCTGTATCTCTTTTGTCCAGCTGTCTGCCCCTGCCCACAACCCTTCCTGCCCCATGGTTTTTAAAAAGTATTGTTTTGGGTTTTTTTTTCTTTTTTTTGCCAAACTAAGTTAAAGTAGTCAAAATCTTTAGGAGCAGGAGAAATTTAAATAAGTGAACATTGAAATTAACCATTTTACTCAGTTTCTGTTAAATCTTTGACAAATCTTAGCTTTTCAAAAAATTGAACACTTGTTTTATCTGTTGATTGAAACTCCAGTTTGAAGTATGATATAATTCTGAATAGACATTTTCTCTTCTTTACTCTCATAAGCTAAAGATGATTTCCGTATTGTATGGAGTAAAGAGCAATGTTTCAGTTCTTGAACCTTTGCAAGTGACCTGTCTGGAAGTTTTAGGAGCTTTATGATATGTGCTCAAACTTCATGATATGGAAACTGTGTATGGATATTTTTTCGTTCATTGTGCTGAAGTATTTGGTGGCGCAAACTGGAGGTACTTGTCTTTTATTTCTGAGAAATTTTCTTGTATTAACCCGTAAGTAATTTTCTTCTTTTCCTTTTCCGTGTTTGGTTAGAGAAATGGACCTGTGCATTTTCTTTTCTTTTTTTTCTTTTAAGCAATCAATTATTGTTCCTTGAGCTTGTGAATTAATTTTTTTTCTTCCTTTATTCTTTATGCTTCCTTTTTGTTGTTCAGTCACTCGGTCGTGTCCAACTCTTTGCAACTCCATGGACTGCAGCATGCCAGGCTTCCCTGTCCTTCACCATCTCCTGGAGTTTACTCTAACTCATGTCCATTGAGTTGGTGATGCCATCCAACCTTCTTGTCCTCTGTCATCCCCTTCTCCTGCTTTCAATCTTTGCTAGCATCAGGATCTTTTCTGAGTCGGCTCTTTGCATCAGGTGGCCAAAGTATTGGATCTTTAGCTTCAGCATCAGCTCTTCCAATGCTTCCTTTTAGGGAGGGAGTATGATAGATATTTGTGTATGGTCATTTTGTGTTTAATGGGAAGACGTTGTAAACTTGCTGCAAAACTTATGATACAAAATATTTGCTAGTGTTCAATTAGGATTTATATTGAGTGTTAATAGGAATTGTGTTCTTTTCTGAGAGAAAGCTAGGTTGCTTTAGAAAAATAAATATATATGCAGAATAATATGTATAACTTTGTAGAGCAATGTGTAACTTATAGATGACTGGTAAAACAAACACCAGACTTAACAGAGTATTCCAAAACTTTGAGGCCTTCTTTTGTGCAACCACATCCTGTTTCCTCCCCACTTCCTCCGTGCAGCTTGATTAATATGTTTTACTTTAAAAATCAAAACTAGCAGTGAAATAATAGTTTTGTGTATTATTTACTTGTAAGGTGGTTTTTAAGCCATTGCTTCTAATTAAACTATTAATTATATCACAATTCTATAAATTTTTAAATGTGACATAGCATTTTTTGAAGAGAAGGATTCCACAAGTGGAGACCTCATTTTGAAAATATATGTAACTGTGGCAGATATTCATGCCCATGGAATCTATTAATTATGCTCAGTGATGTTTGGGGAAGAAAAGGAGGCTTTGGTTAATGGCCACAGTGATCCACATTTGGTTGAGTCTTTAGAAGTGCTTAGATTTATATGTGTTTGTGGTATAGTTTATGAAGACATTAAATCAGTTATAGGAGAAATCTAGCTTTTTAGTGGATGCCTAAACCGTTAAAGGAAAAACCATTAAAGGGTTTCCTGGGTGGTACTAGTGGTAGAGAACCTGCCTGCCAATGCAGGAGATGTAAGAGACAATGGTTTGATCCCTGGGTCAGGAAGATCCCCTGGAGGAAGTCATGGCAACCCACTCCAGTATTCCTGCCTGGAGAATCCCTTGGACAGAGGAGCCTAGTGGGCTGTAGTCCATAGGGTCATAAAGAGTCGGACATGACTGAAGCTACTTAGCACGCACACATGCAAACCATTGAAAGTTATATTTGATTTTTGTCCATTGTTTTGTTTGATACACTTTTAAAAGTCTTATATAAAGTAAAAATAATTATGCGTTTTCTGGGCTATAGATATTCTGTGTTAAATCTTGAAAACAAATAAGCACTCTCTCCTCCCCCTTCCTTTTGTCTATTTCAAGTTTGGTCTTTCATATCACAGTTGCTTACAGCAAGGTTCTTATTTATTCCATCAATAAAAATGAAGGCTGGTTTATGTACCAGACACTTAGGTTAGATGCTCAGTAGTAGGTTGGGAATGAAATAGATTCTTTGCCCTCATGAAACTTATATTCTGGGATTCTGGTTATATGGTTATATATGGTTTATATGGTTACATGGTTATATATGGTTTTCATATATTATATGAAAGATAATTTGGTTCTCCTGCACTTATATGAATCTAAATTTTTATAATTAGCAAAAAATGCTGTTTAATTTTGCAAGTTTTTAAAAAATATATATATCAAATATACCAAATAACATTGTTAGAGAAAGTCATTGGTTTTATGCATGCGTCCTAAGTGGGCTTCCCTGGCAGCTCAGACAGTAAAGAATCTGCCTGCAGTGCAGGAGAATGAGGTTCAATCTCTGGGTTGGGAAGATCCTTTGGAGAAGGGAATATCCATTCCAGTATTCTTGCCTGGAGAATTCCATGGACAGAGGAGCTTGGTGGGCTTTAATCCAAGGGTCGAAAAGAGTCAGACATGACTGAGTGACTGACATTAGTGCTATGCTTCCTAAAGGTAGTATTGGGGGAAAGGAGATATGAGAGGAACAAGGGAAAGATGCACAAGTTATCTTTCTGTGGGAAGTTTGCTGGTTACTGGAAAATTTAGTAGGATGCCTATACCTATTGAGATGGATGATTATGAGTGTATTGTAACATCTCTTTGCCTGTGTGCATGCATTCTTCTGTCTGCCTGAGTTGTAAAGTTAGAACAGGTAGAGTGTGCCAGGCATAGAGTGGGGAAGGGGATTTTGCACAGGAATGTTTAATGCTATACCATGCCCCCCCCACCAAAAAAAAAAAAAGAAGGAATCTAAGCTGAAGGGATAGAGAGTGATAAACATCACTTAACTGGAGGTCATGATAAAGTTGAGTTGTTGGAGTGAAGGTGCTTAAGCACGTAAGAATAGGTGGTAGTTGGAGAGTGGAGTATTTGAATTGGTGATTTTTGAAGGTGGTACAGGTTTTGGTGCAAAGATCTAAGGTGAGGCCATGGAAGTACGTGTGTGAGGTTGGACAGTAATGAGCAAGAGTCAGATACAGCCCAGGGTATTGGTTTGGAGCCAGTGAATGACAGGGTGAATATTATTTTAGAGCTGCATTGTTTAGTTACTTTTTTATTTTTGCTTTTAAAACATGTTATTGAAGTATAGTTCATTTATAAATTTCTGCTGTACAGCAAAGTGATTCAGTTATACACACACATATACGTGTATATATGTATATTCTTTTTCATATTCTTTTCCATTGTGGTTTATTTATTGTATTTGTAGCTATTGCACATTTGAGATGTGGCTGTGAGAAAAAGATACACTAGATTTTGAAGACATAGCGTGGAAATAAAGGAATATATCTCAGTTGTTTTATATTGATTATATGTTTGAATGATACTACTTTGGATATATACTGCGTTAAGCAAAATATACTATGAATTTTACCTTTTTCTCTTTACTTTTTAAAGAGTGATTAGTGTGGAGTAGGAAATGGCAACCCACTCCAATATTCTTGCCTGGAAAATCCCATGGAGAGAGGAGGCCAGTGGGCTACAGTCAACTGGGTTGCAAAATAGTTGGACGCAACTTAGAGACCAACCAACAACATCATCTAAATTTAACTTAAATAGTATAACCAGTAAAAATGATACATGAAGTCCAGTGGTAGATCCAAAATTATTTTAAATTAGGCAGCTGTGTTCATTTATCAGAACGAAAAAGGCGGTTTCACCTCACCTCTCCCAATGATTCCCTCAAGTACTGGGTGAAATGGAAGAGTTGGGAGTAAAATGTGTACCTTTTGACATCCTTCATTAGAATCATGTTGATGCTCTTTTTGTTAGTTTTTAATGGTATTTGGTCATCCACAAGGCAGTATAATCCAGCAAAGACTTCAGAGTCTAAGTCCCGTCTCCATAGTTCACAATTGGACAAGTAAAAAATCTCCAACCCTCAGTTTCCTTCCCTATCAAACAGGGGTCATAAGAGTTGTGGTTTTATATGATCATTTTGAAAATGAAATAAGGTATAAGTATTTAATTTACACAGTTTCTGAAAAAGCACTCCATATATGTCATGATTATGATTTATATTCCCTATGACATATTTATGCGTGTTATCTAAACATCAGCAAATTTTCAGGGCTGAAGTTAACTTAAATATGAATATCAGACAGAAAATTTTGATGAGAATCTAGCCAAATAAAGGTATCTGAATTTCATCTAAAAAAAAAAAAGTGATTAGTGGAAAATTTTAAATTCCATGTGTGGCTAACCATTGTCGCTTACATTGTGTTTCTTTTGGGCATTGATTTCTAGAAATAATATTGCCAATAACTAACATGAGGAGCAGGAGGAAAGGCTGTAGTCTGTAGTACCCAGTATAAGACTCCTTTAGGAGAGGGCGTGGGTGGTGTTCTTAGACTTACTTTTGTTGAATTCCTGCTACCTTCTCCTCTGCCGCTGTTTGTGCTTGCAGTTTCCTTCTCGTCAGCCTTTTCACACCTACCTCTGCACCGCCACCCCAGAGCTAACCTCAGGGAGTTTTGCCTTTC
The DNA here is from genome assembly GCF_055505025.1 of Bos grunniens. NCBI lineage: Eukaryota > Metazoa > Chordata > Mammalia > Artiodactyla > Bovidae > Bos > Bos grunniens. The sequence goes on along the minus strand of NC_141174.1, from coordinate 87,326,482 downwards.
TTGTGGAGGAGAGAAATGTCTAGAACAACTGTAATAAAAAGCTAGAAAAGAATAACTGTGTAAACAGTTAACAGTATATTCATGAGAGGAAGACTAGTCACTTCTGGCCAGGCTTATTTTAAACTGGTCCTCAAAAGAGGAGACTTCTCGAAAGGTTTTGATTGCAGGGAGATTGTTTCAAGCAGAGGGAACAGCGTGAGAAGAGGTAATGAGAGACACTGAGGCATGTTTATCGCACATCCAGTAGAGCCATGTCTGGATTTCTATATGACAGAGTGATGTAATTGTGGACAGCTGGAGCCAAATTGTTATCAGAACTTCTCATGTTGAAATTATGAGTCTGAAACTGTACTAAATTCTGTAAAGGAAAAGAACAAAATTCTATAAGCACATGTAACAAGGAGACCTGACCTAGTTTGGGCGCTCAAGGAAGGCAAACTGTGTGTATTTCTGAGCCATCTGAGCTACATCCTTCACTTCCAAGTCTTGTCAAATATTTTAAATGTTGTGCCTTCCTTCCCTTCCCTGTTATCACCCTTATTATTTCAGACTCTCATAGTTTCATGCTGATATTAACAACCCCTAAATTGGCCTCGTATCTTAATTTCCCTTTTCAGTTTTAGTCAGATGGCCTTTTTGATTATATGTCAGTCTCTCTCTTAACCCTACATTTCTGCAACTGGAGAAGTTTCTGTAACTCCCCCATTTTTGTAGGATTAAGAACAAAATTCTTTACCTGTCCAAATTAAGTAAGTTACTGTTTAAATAGCAGTAACATGCTGAGTAGGCACTGATCAGAATTATGTAATGTCCTTATTTGTGAGAGAGAATATATATTATTTCTAATAGGCTTACACTGCCAGTATGGTTTATAATATTCGAGATGCCAGAACATTGTTACTCATATTCATTGACAGTGAACAAAACAGTTTGTATAGACTGAGCTTGTGGTTTGGTAGAAAGTAGACAAGTAAATCGGAGAAGGCAATGGCACCCCACTCCAGTGTTCTTGCCTGGAAAATCCCATGGATGGAGGAGCCTGGTGGGCTGCCGTCTATGGGGTTGCACGGAGTCGGACACGACTGAAGCGACTTAGCAGCAGCAGCAGACAAGTAAATAGGGCTTCTCTACATTTTGGCATGAGAACTGTGTTGGGTTAAATTGTAGAGCACATAAGAAGGTAAATTTACTAATGGATAGCCTGTGGAAAGTATCCCAAAGTTGATGACTTCTAAGGTGTGACCTGAATGAGTTGAAATTAACTAGAAGAAGATTAGGATGGGAGAGGAGAGGAGAGTTATTAAAAAACAGCGTGTGTATGAAAGTCCTGGAGGATGGAAAGCTGGTTAACAGGGCTTTTAGCGGCAGTGTCCAAGACTGGATCATGAAGGATCTCTTAGGCCATGCTGAGAAATTTGCCCTTTATCCTTAGTCTAGTGGCTAATCATGAAAGATTTAAGCTCAGGAGTGACATGATCATCTTTCTATTTTAGAATAGACCTCTAGTGTGAAGAATGACTTGAAAAGATAATAGTGGAGACAAGGAGAATTTCTTACAGACATCTAGGGAAGGGATCATGGTAGTCCGAATTAAAGTGGTAATAGACATTTAAAGTGGTAGGATTGATGTGACTTGGAAAATAGACGTGAGTGAGGGAGAAGGTGGCATAGAAGTTTTCTCGCTTGAATAACTGGTTAAGTGGTTTGAGAGAAGTTTGATTTGTTAAGTTTAGATGTGTTGAGCTGACTGCTGGGACATAGAAGTGTTTAACATTGTAATTCAGAAGACAAAGGCTAGGCTAGAAATGAAGATTTGGGGATTGTTAACCTCAAAGTGTTATGAGATGATTGAGGTCATCTAGGAAGATTGGAGTGAGTGAAAATAAAGTCAAGAATTCTGAGGACCTCTCACAATTGAGAACTGAAATAATTTAAAAAAATACCTTTTAAAACATAAAATGTCTTGTGTGGACGTGCTGTAATGTCTTCAAGAGTTTTCCTTTCCTTACAGTTATATGTAATAGACACTTTTTAAAAATTATGCAATTACAGATATCTTTCACTGTCTACATCTGGTTTGTGAGTTCATTTAGCGAGAATTCAGTAGTCCAGAGTATTTTGAACATATATGATTGCTAGTGGAGAATTTTTTCAGAAGTTTGAGAAAAAGAGATCAAGATTAATCATCATCTGTATAACATTTTAACTGCATGTAGTAACATGGCCCTGTTAATTTGGCATTTGGCTTTAAAATATCTGTTTAGTTTTAGAGTTAATTCTAGGGTGACCATATAATTTATCATCCAAAGTGGGACACTTTTAAGAGTGGAAGGGGCTGCTTTTAATAATGTTGCTGTAACAACAGGTGTACAGTGGAAAATTTGAAGATCTTGTTGGTTTTTCTAAAATTCTTTTTTTGTCAAGTGCTAGGAAATGAGATGACAGTGATTGAATAATAATAATAATGAAGAGTTTAGTGGCCAGGTAACTTTGCAAAATATTGGATACAGAGTTAACATACTTCTTTCTGCAGGACTTCTTAGGACCTTTAATATGTAAATATTATTTGAGAAGGTAGGGCATGGTGGGGAATTACAGAATCTTGAATTTCCTTGATTGGTTTTGCCACAATACCATATTACTTTGAATATCTATTAACCCTTTGAACCTGGTTTAGAAAATGGTGACTTGAAGTATCCTGTCATTTAAATTGGATCTTTTTAATGTGAAACCCAATCAGATTGTTTCTAGTCTTAAGTTTTATTTAGGATTTTTGATTTTTCATGTCTGGGTAGCTAGCTTTATTACAGTGAGTAAAATTTGAAGTTTAAAAGAAATAACCTCATAAAATTGTCATTATATGTAGATGACATACTATATATAGAAAACCCAAAAGACTCCACATAGAAACACTAGAACTGATAAATGAATTCAGCAAGGTAGCAGGATACAAGATGCACATACAGAAGTCAGTTGCATTTCATTAACAATGAAATATCAGAAAGAGACTATTTGAAAAAAAACCTTTAAAATTTTATTAAAATTTTGTTATTTTATTTCAGAGTATAGTTCATGAACAATGTTGTATTAATTTCAGATGTACAGCAAAGTGTTTCACATACACATGCATACACATGTATGTGTTCTTTTTTAAATTCTTTTCCTGTAAGTTCCTACAGAGGGTTGAGCACAGTTCCCTGTGCTGTACAGTAGGTCCTTGTTGCTTATTTGTTTTAAATATAGCATTGTGTACTTACCAGTCCCCAACTGCCAATCTGTTTCTCCCCAGGTAACTGTAAGTTTGTTCTCTAAGTCTGTGAGTCTGTTTCTATTTTGTAAATAAATTCATTTGTATCTTTTTTTAAAAAAGATTCTGTATTTAAGTGATATCATATGATATGTCTTTCTCTGTTTGACTTAATTTTGTATTATAATCTGTAGGTCAATCCATGTTGCTGCAAGTGGCATTTTATTCTTTTTAACGACTAGGTGATATTCCATTGTATAAATGTCCGTCTTCTTTATCCATTCATCTGTCAGTGGGTATCTAGTTTGCTTCCATGACTTGGGTATTGCAAACAGCATTGCAGTGAACTTTGGCATTTGTATCCCTTTGAATCATGTTTTTCTCTGGATATATGCCCAGGAGTGTGATTGTTGGATCATATGGTAATTCTGTTTTTAGTTTCTGAGGAACCTCCATACTGTTTTCCATGATGGCTGCACCAACTTACATTCCCACCAACAGTGAGGAGAGTTTCCTTTTCTCCACGGCCTCTCTAGTATTTGTTATTTGTAGACTTTTTGATGATGTCCATTCAGCCATTCTGACTCATGTGAGGTGGTACCTCATGGTAGCTTTGATTTGCATTTCTCTAATAGTGATGTTGAATGTCTTTACATTTGCCTCGTGGTCATCTGTTGATCTTCCTATGTTTTGACTGGGTTGTTTTTAAAAAAAAAAAAAAAAACCTTTTAAAATCACACCCACCCACACACACACCCACCCACCCACACCCACACCCCACACTCCCCCCGCTGGAATAAACCTGACCAAGGAGGTGAAAGACAAAATTTTATGATGAGACCTATAGAACATTAATAAAGGAAATTGAAGATGATTCAAAGAAATGGAATGATATCCCATACTTTTGGACTAGAAGAATTAATATTGTTAAAATGCCTATACTGCCCAAAGCAACATGCAGATTTAACACAATCTCTTTCAATTACCCATGACATTTTTCACAGAACTGGAACAAATAAGCCTAAATAGGGAACTGTAAAAGAACCAGAATTGTGGAAGCAATCCTGAGGAAAAAGAATAAACAGGAGGCATAACCCTTCCAGACTTCAGACAGTGCTACAGTAATCAAAATAGTGTGCTACTGGTACAAAAACAGACATATGGACCAGTGGAACAAGATAGAGAGCCCAGAAGTAAACTCACACACTTACGTTCAATTAATCTTCAACAAAGGAGGCAAGACTGTAAGATGGGGGGGGAAAGGCAGTCTTTTCAGCAAGTGGTACTGGGAAAGTTGGACAGCTGCATTTAAATTAGTGAAGTTAGAACACATCCTCACACCACACAGAAAAATAAACTCAAAATGGCTTAAATACTTGAGTGTAAGATAAAACACTATAAAACTCCTAGAAGAGATGATAGGCAGAGCATTCTTTGACATAAATCATACCAATATTTTCTTTGGTCAGTCTCAAGGCAATAGAAATGAAAACAAAAATATACAAATGGGACCTAATCAAACATAAAGCCTTGCACAGCAAAGGAAGCCACAAACAAAACAAAAAGACAGCCTGTTGGAATGGGAGAAAATATTTGCAAGTGATATGACCAGCAAGGGCTTAATTTCCAAAATATACAGACAACTCTTAACAACCCAGTCGAAAAATGGGCATAAGACCTAAACAGACATTTCTCCAAAGAAGACGTACAGATGGCCAAGAGGCACAGGAAAAGATGCTTGTCATTGCTAATTGTTGTTTAGTTGTTAAGTTGTCTCCAACTCTTTTGTGACCCCAGTGGACTGTAGCTTGCCAGGCTACTCTGTTCATGGGATTTCTTAGGCAAGAATACTGAAGTGAGTTGCCATTTTCTTCTCCAGGGTATCTTCCTGACCCAAGGATCCAACCTGTGTCTCCTGCTTGGCAGGTAGATTCTTTACCACTGAGCCACAAGGGCAGCCCTGCCAGTTATTAGAGAGATGCAAATCAAAACTACCATGAGGTATACCACCTCACACTGGTCAGAATAGCCATCATTAAAAGGTCTACAAATAACAAATGCTGGAGAGGATGTGGAGAAAAGGGAACCCTTCTACACTGTTGGTGGGAATGTAAGTTGGTGCAGTATGGAGGTTCCTCAGAAAACTGAAAGTAGAATTACCATATGATCCAACAATTCCACACCTGTGCATGTATCTGGACAAAACTAATTCAGAAAGATACATGCACCCCTATGTTCATAGCTGCACTCTTCACAATAGCCAAGACATGGAAGCACCCTAAATGTCCATCGACAGATGAATGGATAAAGAAGATGTGGTTCATGCAAACAATGGAGTACTACTCAGCCATAAAAAAGAATGAAGTAATGCCATTTGTAGCCAAATGAATGGATCTAGAGATTATTCTACTAAGTCAATCAGAGAAAGACAAATACTGTATGATTCTCACTTATATGTGGAATCTAAAATGTGACACAAATGAACCTATTAGGTTGGTGCAAAAGTAATTCCAGTTTTGCATTGTTGAACTTTGCCATTTGATACTGGAATACGTTCTTAATTGTGGTTATACATCATTTTAATGTGCATTTCTTGCTTTATGTATTTTGTTAATGAATTATTACTTGCTGTTTATTTTATTTGTATTTTAGACTATGGAAATGATGTTAGACAAAAAGCAAACTCTAGCGATTTTCTTGTTTGAGTTCAAAATGGGTCATAAAGCAGCAGAGAAAACCTGCAAGATCAAGAATGCATTTGGCCCAGAAACTGCGAATGAACTTACAGTGCAGTGGTGGCTCAAGAAGTTTTACAAAGGAGACTAGAGGCTTGAAATGAGGAGCACCATGACTGGCCATCAGAAGGTGACAGTGACCAACTGAGAGAATCCTCAAAGCTAATCCTCTTACAACTAATGGGAGAAGTTGCCCAAGAACTCAGCATTGACTATTGTGTGGTCACTTGGCATTTGAAGCAAAATGGAAAGGCGTAAAGGCTCGGTACGTGAGTGCCTCATTAGCTGACCACAAATCAAAAATTGTCATTTTGGAGTGTCATCTTCTCTTATACTGTGCAACAACAGTGAACCATTTCTTGATTGGATCGTGACATATGACAAAAAGTGAATTTTATACAACAACCAGCACCAACCAACTTAGTGGTTGGACTCAGAGGAAGCTCCAAAGGACTTCCCAAAGCCAAATTTGCCCCCCAAAAAGATCATGGTCACTGTTTGGTGTTTCGCTGCTGGTCTGATCCACTACAGCTTTCTGAATCCCAGTGCAACCATGACATATGAGAAGAATGCTCAGCAGACATGAGATGCACTGAAAACTGCACGGCCTGCCGCCAGCACCGGTCAACAGGGAGGGCCCGGTTCTTCTCTGTGACAGCGCCTGACTGCGCTTTGCACAGCCGGTGATTCACAAGTTGAAGTTTTGCCTCATCTGCCATGTTCACCCAACCTCTCACCAACTGCCTAACACTTCTTCAAGCATCTTGACAACTTTTTTGCGGGGCAAATGCTTTCACAACCAGCAGGATGCTGAAAATACTTTCCAAGTGTTCCTTGAATCCCGAAGCACAGATTTTTATGCTACAGGAAACAAATTTATTTCTTATTGGCAAAAATGTATTGATTGTAATGGTTCCTATTTTTCATTAATAAAGATATGTTTGAGGTTAATTATAATGATTTAAAATTCAGGGTTTGAAACCATAATTATTTTTGCACCAACCTAATAGAAAACAAACAAACTCACAGACATAGAGAACAGACTTGTGGGGGAAGTAGGGAAAGGAAGGGCTGGAATCAACACGTTGTAATAGTAACAATTATTATATATGTATTTATATATATATGATTTATATATATATATTGTATATAAAACTTCGGTTACATTTCCCTGAAAAACATTGCCGTTTTAGGGGAACTTTGAGGGTTGAATACTAATTTATCAAACAGATTTTTAAAAGGCCTTTTCAGTGTTGTTTCTTCCAAGCTAGGCAATATGCCTAGCTAATTTCTTTTTCTTTTTTTTAATCATTTTAGACGTAGGATGCAGCTATAGGTATTGTTTCTTCTCTGTCAAAGAATCTCTGTTTTTGATCTTTGAATGAAAGATTACACCCTTGTAGATTTAGGAAGGAAAGAATTGAACTTGCACTGTAAAGAATATTATGGCTTTGACTACATGAAGAAATGTTCTGGAATTTGATTAGTTATGTGTTTAATGGTATTGAGTTTTTTTTTTTGTTTGATTATGATAAGCTCATAATATATGTATATATTTTATTTTCTAATAACAACAAACGGTAAATTATTCTTTTAGCATAATTATAGTACATTTCTTTCTTTTGTTGGCTAGTTTTTTTGACCTTTGGACATATGAATTAAACTTTTTTCCTAATTTTGTGCTTAAAAAAATTCTTCCCTGACAGTAAAATTGGCATTGGTTTGCCCCCCTCCCCCCACTTTTTAAATTTGTTTAATGTTCTGGATATGTAAATATGGATGCTGTTAGGTTTTTTTTTTTTTTTACATCAGAGGCTTGTGAGTAGCTGATCTTCCTCCCTCCCTAAATTTCAGGAAGAGTGTGTAGTATGTTTTCATGGTCTCACCTTAATGGAATTTCTCCAAAGAAAATGTGAGCATTTTCTTAAACTTGCTTTCACTATTATAGAAGCTTTGCATGTAAATATTTATCATACTGATCTGTTCTGAAGATAATGATCTGTGTAAGGTTTGTAATACTTTAGCAATTTTGCTTTATTAGCAGTATTACCTTGCAGTAAAGGATGTTTCTGTTGTTTCTCTTAGCTGTAACTTGTAGAATATCAGGTGAAAGTATTCTATTTATGTAGAAAATAAAGGGGTATTATCATTAATAGGTTTCTGATAGGATTTAAAAGAATACTTAGACAAGCTGTCACTGTAGGACTTGGGTTTTCCGTGTAACCTATTTTTTTCCCCAGTATTTCTTAGTAGTTTGTGAGCAGTCATTCCCAGGATTTTTAAGGACATTTGTATAATGCACCTCAGTGAGAAAAGGGAACCCTCTTACACTGTTGGTGGGAATGCAAACTAGTACAGCCACTATGGAGAACAGTGTGGAGATTCCTTTAAAAACTGGAAATAGAACTGCCATATGACCCAGCAATCCCACTGCTGGGCATACACACCGAGGAAACCAGAATTGAAAGAGACACGTGTACCCCAGTGTTCATCGCAGCACTGTTTACAATAGTCAAGACGTGGAAGCAGCCTAAATGTCCGTCAAGAAATGAATGGATAAAGATGTGGTATATATACACAATGAAATACTGTCCAACCATAAAAATGAAATAATGCCCATTTGTAACAACATGGATGGACCTAGATATTATCACACTATGTGCACTAAGTCAGCTGGGGAAAGACAAATGCTATTTGATATTACTTATATGTGGAATCTAAAATATGACACAAATAAATTTACAAAACAGAATCACCTCACAGATGTAACTTATGGTTACCAATGGGGAAAGGGAGTGAGGGGGATAAATTAGGAGTTGTGGATTAGCAGATACAAACTACTGTTTATAAAAGAGACAAGAAGATCCTACTGTGTAGCGTAGGGGACTATAACTGATATCCTATAATAAACCATAATGGGATAGAAATTTTAAAAATAAAATTAAAAACAACATTTATGAGAATTCTCTGGTGATCCAGTGGATAGGACTCGGGGCTTTCATTGCAAGGGCCTGAGTCCAGTCCCTGCTTGGGGGACTAATTAAGATCCCACAAGATATGTGACATCCCCCTCCCCAAAAGATGGATATCTTTTTTCTAAGCTTGTTTTTCTCTGAGAGCTATAAGTCAAGACTGGTATATAATAACCTGAATTGTTTTTCTTGTGCACCCTGGACAATGTTTATTGAATAATTACCTTAAAATTGGAGAATCCTGGGGAACATAATCATCTGTCTCCTAAGTAGTTGAACAGTCATATTTGTAATCTTTAACTTTGTTATCTGAAGGGGAATTTCTTATCATGTGCCATTGGCCTCTATAGCCTTGACCCTGTTACATCTCAAGTTTTAAGCGTGATCTGTATGACTATTTAAGAAGCAAAACTCTCAGATTTTGTCGGTGACACAAAACTGGGAAGAATATATTAGATGACAGAATCAAGAGGAATTAATTCATCATCACTATCATTTCCAGTGCATTTATTGGATCATCCACCATACTTAGCATAGGTCATGTGGAGCAAAGTGTCCTTGAAAATGTCAAAGTCTAGGGAGGACGTAGACTAGAAAATCAAGGAACCCTGTATGATAAGCGCTACAGTTGAGACTGCAGGGTGCGATTCATAAACAGCATTTTGAAAGGCTGGAATGATAAACATGAAAAAAAGGAAGTTTAACAATACTATATATAAAGTTCTATTTTTAAATAAAAAAAAATTAGAAAATGAGGGGGTTTAACCTAGTAGCATTTCATGTGAAAACTATTGAATAAAGGTTTTAGTTAACCTCAATCTTAATATGAGTGATAATATGATGTGGATGTGACTCCCTGCCCCTGCTGAAAAAAAAGCGTAACATAAAACATCCTTCCGTTTGCCTAAAGAAAATAATCCAGTCAGCCTAAAATGCCTTATTAGGTTGCACTGGTAGAAATAGCTGTGTTCATAATAAGATAGATAATACTAAGAATAGTCAGACTTTTATCTGGATTATATTACTCACTCTGAGTATGATGGATAGCAGAATGCTCATGAAGTAAGGGACCAGGCTGGGAAGGGTCTCTACTAACAGAATGAAAATTTAAAACCATTGAGCATCAATTCACAGAACTTTTCAATAATGTGTGCTGCTTTAAGATTGTAAACTCATAATTCACAATCTTAAGTGTTTCAGCAGAGGCTGGGAGACCATCAATTAAGGAGGTTACAAGTAGAACTTCATATATTAGATGAGTTGAACAAGAGGATTTCTAAAGTTCTATTTTAAACTAACAGCATAGTAAGTCAACTATATGTCAATAAAAATAAAGTTCTATTTTATGTTATGATCCTGTGATTCTACAGTTTTTAAAAACATCGTTTCATGGACTTTGCTGTTGGTCCAGTGAGTGGTTAAGACTCTGGGCTTCCACTGTAGGGGTTGCAGGTTCAGTCCCTGGTTGGGGGGGCGTCCTGTGCCATGCGTTACGGCCACACACAAAAAATCATTTCAGATTACTTACTCGTGTCTGTAATTGTCAGCACTCCACAGCATCGTGTGGGCTTTGTCACCTGACTTTCAAGTCTGAACTCCACTATTTGTAGCTCTGCGTTTGATCGAATAGGTTGTACCTGTGACCCTCACATAATTCTTTCTCTTGATACTTTCCCTCAAAGGTTTTTTACTAATCACTTTTCTGGGACCCAAATTGAAGGCAATGATTGAAAGATTTTGCTTAGTTACAGAATGCGTTTTTTCCCTCACTTATTGTTTCGTTAATATTTTTAAAATTAATTTAGTTTTTAAAATTTCTGGCTGCACTGTGCAGCATGTGGGACCATAGTTTCCTGACCAGGGATCAAACCCATGCCCCTTGCAATTGGAAGCTTGGATTTTAACCACTGGACTGCCAGGGAAGTCCTGTTTTGTTAACATTTATCTCTTCTACTTTTTCCGCTTAACTTTCAGATAGAGTGCAATGGAATTCTCTAGGCCAGAATACTGGAGTGGGTAGCCTTTCCCTTCTCCAGGGGATCTTCCCAGTCCAAGGATTGAAGCCAGGTCTCCCGCATTGCAGGTAGATTCTTTACCAGCTAAGCCACAAGGGAAGCCCAAGAACACTGGAGTGGGTAGCCTGTCCCTTCTCCAGAGGATCTTCCCTACCCAGGAATCAAACTGGGGTCTCCTGTATTGCAGGCGGCTTCTTTACCAACCGAGCTATGAGGGAAGCCTTAATAGAGTTATAGTATTATAGAATTTTGAGGATTTGAGTAACCTTTGAGAAGCTCTAGTCAATCTCTCATTTTTTAAAATGAGAATATAGACCCTGGAAAATTGTGATTCAGTAAATTAGTGGCCAAGTCAGTACTAGAATCCAAATTCTACATATACTAGTACCATATTATGTTATATTTGTACTTAGCACATAGGACGTGTTGTTACTTTTGAGAACTGAATTAATACGATTATATGCCCCTGTCTCTGAAGAATAGCTTATCTCTTTGTGTTCATTGTTTGTTCCAGTATTCCCTCTTTCTACAACTCATTTAGGGCTCATTCATGAATCCAGAAAGTGTTTGTTACACAGCTATGTACAGAGCAACTTTTTACCTAAAGTTTTGTTTTTCCTACCTGTGCATAAGAAGTTTAGCAATGTATTAGAATTTTAAACTCTTGATTTTTAAATTAAGCTAAACTTTTTTATTATGAAAGTAATACTTTATCCAAATTTTAAACTGTTTTGGTTTGAGTTTGTTATTTTTAGTATTCAAGTTATCATCCAGAAGGAGCTTTTAAAGGACATATCTTTCGGTTTTGTGGTAGTACATAAATGGGAATGATGTTTAAATTATCAAAAATCAAAGCTATGGTATGCCCTTTCAACAGAATGTAAGATTTGTACTTTGCTTGAAGGAGAATGCAATCTTCATGTTTTGTCATTATATTGGAGCTAAATGCAAGCCATGTGATGGAAGATAGCAGAAGAGGAAAGATAGCTAGAGGAGTAGGCGCTGCAGGTCATTTTTCGGTCATCTTATATTGAGAAATCAATAAAAGATGAGAAATTGGGTGGAACAAGATTATGGAGAAGTATGTAACCAACCTAACTTGCTCCTTCAGTAGAAACTGTCTAACTAGGTTTTCCAGTTGAACTGGACATTGCTGACAAATTGCTAATCTAACAACTGTTTATTAACTATTTCAAATGGAAAGGATTAGAAATGATCCCAAAGTCAGTTCCACTGAAAGAAGAATCCAACTTTGAAAATAATGAATAAAATAAAATAAAATTTAAAAAAAAAAAGAGGAAGATGAAAAAGCTGGCTTAAAACCCAACATTAAAAGAACAAAGATCATGGCAAAAAAAAAAAAAAGAAAAGAATGAATAAAATATTTTTGGTGTACTGTACCATCTTTAATGTATGCACCGTATTTTCGATAATTTTTTTGTTGTTGATAGCAAAAGTATAAATGAAATACTAGGACATTGTTAAATGCCTCTTTTGTCTACCTTTAGAATTCATTTTGCTTTATGATTAGTTACAAATTGATACCAGATAAAGATTCGTAATACAGGGTCTGCTTCATGACATCCTTTAAAATACTGCAGTGGGAATGTGTGAACAAGGGTAATTAGGGGGTTCAAAAGGAAGTACCTAATTCTTATTCAGAAGTTAGTTATGACCTTTAATAACATAGGGTCATAGCTAATGAGAAAGTAACATTGGCACTTTATATTTAATCTCAAAAACACTCAGTCTACAATACTTGTTACTATTGCTTGATTATTTATCTTTCTCAGTGTATGGTCCTTCCTCTGTGGTTGAACTAGTGTTCTTATACAGGCACACAGTCTATGTATATGTGTGTCTGTGTGTGTAAAATCTTAAATATTTGAGAAGAGATTAAGTTGAAATGTGTTCTTACTGGATGGTAAGGACCTCTTCTTCCTCCCTCCCCATTCCCTTACTGTGTTCAGAGAACACTGGAAGCCAACCTTATATCGCCAAACCAGGAGGTTGAGGGATTCCTTTCTGCCAAAATTGATCAGATAAAAGGAATCCTCATGATAGCCAAGTTTCCTGCCTGATCATCCTGGAGTGAAGTACCCTGGTCTGGTCACTCACACAGTTCATCTCATCATCTTTGTCATCTTAGATACGAGGCTTCCTGGGTGGCTCAGCGGTAAAGAATCTGCCCGCGATGCAGAAGACGCTGGAGACACTGCAGGAGACACTGCGAGTTTGATCCCTGGGTTGGGAAGATCCCCTGGAGGAGGGCATGGCAACTCACTCCAATATTCTTTTCTTGGAGAATCCCATTTACAGAGGAGCCTGGTGGGCTACAGTCCATAGGGTCACACAGAGTGGGACACGACTAAAGTGACTGAGCACGCACTTATTATTAGATATATATAAATGTACAGCTAGAGATTTCCTCCTGCTCAAGGAGAACATCAAGCCTGAGAGGCAGAGACCAGAGAAAACAGAAAGAACTCAAATTATAGAGACAATGCAGGCAGCTGAAGAAAACCACAATGTCAAACACCCAATTTATTTATATCCTCAAGAGAAAGGAAGATAATAAATTCATGTAAAATAAGAACAAGATGTAGAAGGAAAAGAAATGTGCAGCAAACAGAAAAGAACTCATAGAAATTAAAATTTTAAAAGAAGAGTTAGAAGATAAAGTTTAGGAAATCTCCCAGAAAATACAGCTAAAGACAAGAGATGTAAATGCAAGAGGAAAAAGAAAAAGAGCAAAAGAGAATTAGACAGTTTAGGAAGGCCATAATCTAAATAATGACATGAAAGAGAACGAAGTCAAAGGAAGGTTACTGTAAGAAATCTTCCCAGGATTGAAGGACACACATACATCACTAAATGTAAAAATTTAGCCATGGTCAGTTCATACAATTAAAAACAAAACCATGAGAAACTTCTGTGAGGGATATATAGATGACTGTGAAAGATTGCCCATCAGAAAGATTTCAGGCTTCTTAACAGAAGATGATGAGGAAAGCCTTACAAAATTCTGACAGAACACACGTTCTTGTCTGGAATTCGGTACTGAGCCGAGCTCACTTCTTAAGTATGAGTAAATGAAGATATTTTTAGACAATACAAGGAATTTTTAAAAAGTGTACTTCCCATGCCCTCTTTGCAGGAAGCTACTGGAGGAACTACCCCAACTAAAAAGAGAAAATCCAGAAAGGAAGAAGTGAGAACAAGGAAACGAGGTCCAGCACGAGTGACAAGGGAATTCCCAGGATAAGTTAGAGGGGAATTCCATCAGCACAGTTTTTTGCCACACCAAGAGAGCAAGCAGTTCCAGTTGGAACCTAATGGAGGGTTTTAGGAAGTACATTTTGAAGAAGGAAATTAAAACAGAGATTTACCTGATACAGTTGAATATGTTGAGAGGAAAGTTGCACTTTAGCAGTTTGCAGATGAATTAACTATTACTTCATAGAAAACTAAGCAAATACAAAAATGGTACAGTTATTAACTAGAAGTAAGGTCATAGCATATTCAAAAACAGACATTACTTTGTCAACAAAGGTCCGTCTAGTCAAGGCTATGGTTTTTCCTGTGGTCATGTATGGATGTGAGAGTTGGACTGTGAAGAAGGCTGAGCGCCGAAGAATTGATGCTTTTGAACTGTGGTGTTGGAGAAGACTCTTGAGAGTCCCTTGGACTGCAAGGAGATCCAGCCAGTCCATTCTGAAGGATATCAGCCCTGGGATTTCTTTAGAAGGAATGATGCTAAAGCTGAAACTCCAGTACTTGGCCACCTCATGAAAAGAGTTGACTCATTGGAAAAAACTCTGATGCTGGGAGGGATTGGGGGCAGGAGGAGAAGGGGATAGAGGATGAGATGGCTGGATGGCATCACTGACTCGATGGACGTGAGTCTGAGTGAACTCCGGGAGTTGGTGATGGACAGGGAGGCCTGGCGTGCTGCGATTCCTGGGGTCACAAAGAGTCGGACACGACTGAGCGACTGAACTGAACTGAAGGTCATACAAAAAATAAACAGTAATCATGTACTTTTGGCTCATCTGTGAATATTATTTACAGCCATAGTAATAATGTAAACACCAGCAATTGATTCAACCAAAAATGATGATGGAGAGGTGGAGGTAGGGACTTCCCTGGTGGTCCAGAGGTTAAGACTCCGCGCTCCCAGTGCAGGGGGCCGGAATTCATCCCTGGTCAGGGAGCTAGATCCCACATGCCACAACTAAGAGTTTGTATTCTGCAACTAAAGATCTTGCATGCTGCAAGTTAAAAAAAAAGCAAAAAAGATCTTGCATGCCGCAACTAAGACCGAGAAGAGCCAAATAAATATTTTTAAAAAGAAAGATGGAGGTAGAGGAGATATAACAGATCTAAATCGTTATCTTTTAATAGGAAATAATTTTTAAATTTAAAATATTATTTTAAATAACTCTAAAAGACCTACTATATAGTAGAAATGGAGGGGAAATGCCAGAAGAAACAGCTAAAAAGACTTGAAAATGGTTGCCTTAAGGATGTGAAAAATGGGGGCAGGGCAAGGGACATGTTTTCCTTCTAAAATTTTGACTTTTAAAACTGTATGCATTTCTATCTGATTAAAAAGATTCATTTTAGAAAGATCTCCTTTACAGAATGCTTTCTATACAGAATATATACATTTCTCAGACATTCTAAATTCTTCAGGATTCTGAGAACTATCATTTGGGCATGTAGAGTCAGCACAGTGCTATCCGAGAAGGCAGTGATTTCTAGTAGTAGCAGTGGTTGATGTTATCTTTAGTTATAAATGTTCATTTTGTTATAGTGTTAACAAATGGAGATTTTAAACACATGGAAGATTAAAATACCCTGCATTTCAACATTTCAGATGTGTTAAGTTTACCTCTCTTGTCAGCACTTTGCACTGTGAATTGACTGTTCCATGCTTCTCTGAAGTTTTTGGTTTGAGTAATAGATAACTTCAGATATTTGTGTTTCCTACCCTCTTTCACTTGATTTTTTAAATACTGCATGCTTATTACAGACCTTAAGATTATGCAGAAGCTGCTCCAGTAATAGCAATAGATAGAGCCTCATCTTTCACTATATCTGATTATAAGGAGCAGTGGTTAATTTGAATCCAGAAGTTTTCTTTTATCTTAACCACCAATTATTTTAAGGCTAAAATATTGAAGCTTGAAGTTGAGATTGAATATTAAATAAATTGATCTTTTTCCCTAACTAAAAGGCATGTGGTTTGTTTTCTCTAAAAGACAATAACGTAGTATGAAAGTACGTTTGGCGTAGAAGTAGTTGTGTAACATTCAACAAATTTCTTAACCTTTCTAGGGCTAAGTTTTTCCATGTGTAAAATGAGGACAGTAATTATGATTAATTATGCATCCTGTGATAACAAAACCAAAAATTATACCTATGTCATTAACTTTTTTCTTTTGATGATCAATCAGAAGATTTAATTTTATGTGAGTTGTCCATGTACTCTTCCATAGAAATAGAGCAGTAATCCATCTGTGCTGCATTTAAATCGTTACATCCATAAAGAGTTAGGACAAATGCTGCATTTAAATCCTTACATCCATAGAGTTAGGACAAAAGAATTTTATGGTAACCCATGAATGTTGATTTTTGTTTGTGTTTGACTTGGGAGAATGGAATGGAATTGAAATAGAAGGACACTGTTTTGAAAACTCTATTGTGTTTTCTCTGCAAAATGAAATATATTTGACCAATGTCAAATTTATTTTTAACCTATAATCTTTGAAGCATAATTCATGTTATTCTCTTAAGAGCAGAAGCTTACTTCTAATACAGTGCTTTTCTGTTGAAATCTCTGTTCCTTTTAAAATAAGTAATCTTTAAAATTATTTTATACTCTTAGGATAGGTTGAATAGTAGGGAGAAATTGACATTATAGTAATTATTTAACCTCTGATAGCAATCTAAAGAAAGATATATTTATAGGATTTGGGGTAAAATTTGTTTTTAAGGTCTACATTATATCTTTGTATGAACATAAGAACTTGAGAGTTCGTTTGGAGTTATATTTTAATTGTATGTATAACTTATCCCTGTAGAATCCATCCCCACCCTTTCTTTTAGTATGACTTTCTAATTTTGTTCATCATTCATTGTCAAGGCATTATTGTTGGGCCTTAGTGTTAGACGCTGAAGGTAACATGACCTTGTACCACAGAGGCCCTCAGTCTGATCATGGAATTGTTTGTATAAAAATAAAATTGTAGTACAGCAAAATAAGTGCCAAAATAAAGATATGAAAAATGACCAGTGAGAGTAGTGAAAAGGGAATCATTTAGTTCTGCCAGGCCTAAAAGGCAAGGATGACAAAAGCTGAGCTTGGAGGAGACCAGGCCGGAGAAGGTGGGGGAAGGGCTCAGAGTTTTTTTGATTAACCACCTGTATTGCATATAAAGCTCTTTATACACTTGTTTTTCTGTTTTTCTTAAATGTTGTGTAATATGTAGGTAACTTCTAGATGATTGGCTTGAAATGGATGTCATTTCAGGGAGTGGTCATAAATGAGGAAAGCCAGTTCAGCTTTCGTGTTACTGGTATTTGGGATGAGGCCTTCCTGATGGCTCAGTGGTAAGGAATCCGCCTGAGAATGCAGGAGACACAGACATGGGTTCAATCCCTGGGTTGGAAAGGTCTCCTAGAGGAGGAAATGGCAACCCACTCCAGTATTCTTACCTGGACAATCCCATGGACAGAGGAGCCTGGTGGGCTACAGCCCATGGGGTTGCAGAGTCAGATGCGACTGAGCACACGTGCATGAGTGTACAAAACAGGTGGGAAAATAGAGAGCAGATGATGAGCTTACATGTGTCTTTCATCCTGACACCTTCTGTCAGTGGTGGTAAAGTCAGGATTCTGCTGTTAATAGCTGTTACGATCTTGGGTCATATTTCCTTTTGGGTTTCATTTTCCTCAACTTTAAAATGAGAGAATTGGTATACATTGATATTTCCTGTTGGTGGTCTCTTAGTATTAAAAGTTGGGGGAAAAGGAGAAAGAAATTTGGGAACAGAGAGTTAAACAAAGTTAGATTTCTTTACTACAGGCTATGGATTTTGACATGTGGATTAAATTCCAGGACTTTTTAGCTGCACGTGTGGGATCTTAGTTTCCACATGAGGGATTGAACCCAGGCCCTCAGCAGTAAAAGCAGAATCCTAATCCCTGGACTGACCGTGAAGTCCCAATTTCTGGACGCTTTAGCCTAGCTTTGCCAATAGAGTCAATAGTATATTTCCAGTTTCATCCTAATGGTTTAATGAAAGATCATGGTATTTAAAATTACATGTATCTGTAATTTTACATGTAAAATTACATGTATCTGGGTTTGAATCCTGGTTGATATTTATTACAGTAGCTAAGTGGCCTTAGGTAAGTTACTCAACCTTTCTTAACTAGTTTCTTCACATGTAAAGCAGGAAGGGTAACACCTTGTGGTGGTGTAAAGATTTAAGGACAAACCGTATGAAAATACCATATGTATCTGGTATATAATGGGTCAAAAAAGGTATAGTTTAAGCCCTATAAATCCCCAAATTAGTATAGAATACAATATTGTCTGTAATGTTACAATATTTGTATCATGCTTTCATCTGGTGCTTGAGGTAGACTATTTATGTATTTCACATGTATGTATATAATTTTCCCCGAGAAAACAGATATTCTTGAGGGCTCATTATCTTGCCATCCACATAGCACTCAGTACTCTCTGGGAGACTTAGTAAGTGCTTGGTAAAGACCTGACGTTTTCACTATAACAATAAAATGAGGTGAGGTGTGGTTCTACCTCACGTCTGCTTTATTTTACAGTTTTCATAACCCTATATAGAAGTTAGTGGGTTTATGAACATTAATTTTAAATTTCTTTGTTTACTTACTCTAAATGGTTAGATTTTTAAGTTTGAAATAACTAGAATTGACTGTAACAGAACTGGCTTTTGTAAACAAAACATAAGGATAAAATGTTATAATAAAGTATCATTTAATGTTGTAAATTATGTTATTGGATTACTAATGTTTCACATTTTGTTTTGTCTCTAAGCAAATGGTTATGAGCCTTAGAGTTTCTGAACTCCAAGTACTGTTGGGCTACGCTGGGAGAAACAAGCACGGACGCAAACACGAACTTCTCACAAAAGCCCTGCATTTGCTAAAGGCTGGCTGCAGTCCTGCTGTACAAATGAAAATTAAAGAACTCTATAGGCGGAGGTTCCCCCAGAAAATCATGACGCCTGCGGACTTGTCCATCCCCAACGTACATTCAAGTCCTATGCCAGCAACTTTGTCTCCATCTACCATTCCACAACTCACTTATGATGGTCACCCTGCATCATCACCGTTACTCCCTGTTTCTCTTCTGGGACCTAAACATGAACTGGAACTCCCACATCTTACATCAGCTCTTCACCCAGTCCATCCGGATATAAAACTTCAAAAATTACCATTTTATGATTTACTGGATGAACTGATAAAACCCACCAGTCTAGGTAAGATTATTCTATAATGGTTGTTTGGTTACTATTGGAGGATACATTTTCACTTTTGAGTTTGAATGTAACCCAGATTATCATTCATAATGAATTTTATATTTGGTAGTAGCATCCAGATGGTAATAAGAATCTTTCAGTTTTAGACAAAATCAAATATATATAGGCTGTCTTTTAGACAGGAAAAAAGTATATTCAGGTCTTCAGTGATGGGTGCTGATAACGTGAATGGTAAAAACTTTCCAAAAATATAAATGTTTTTAAAAGTATAATATTTTAGATTGTTGATTAATATTTTATAGTAACTGTTACAAAATCAAAACCCAGTAATTACTGTCAGTCTCTGAATTGTTTTTAATTTTTAAGGGTTGATGACATCTAAAATGACTTGATATTTTTGATTATTTAAATGAGTAAATGGTTTAAATTATTATAGAAGGAGATGTGAGTTTTGATGTGTAGTATTTCAATTTCAGTTGACTTTTTCAAGTGAATATGTGTGTCTTACAGGTACACACATGATCATGGTTATATAATACTAATACACACTTGGAATTTCATGTACTATGTTTTCCCATTGTTTGGTCAGTGTCTAATATATTAATAGAATTCGATGTATTAATCAACTACAAGTTTTAATTGCTGTATGCTCCCTTACTTTATTTAAGGTAGAAGAAAACTGACCCTGTTGGGATCTCTGATACGTTCAGTGTAATACATTTAAAATATCAGGCTTCCAGATGCTGGTTTGTTGTTAAAAATCAGTGATTGCCAAACTGTGGCTGGAAAGGCAAATCCTGCCTGCAGCCTGTTTTGATGGATCTGAGCTAAGAACTTTTTTTATTTTGATATCCCTAAAGGGTTGTAAAGTAAAAACAAAGACGAAGAAGAATATGCACCAGAGACCATGCATGTCTGCAAAACCTTAAAATATTTACTGTCTGGCTTTTACAGAAAAAATTTGTCAATCCCTGTTACAAATCAGTAAACATTTCAGTTTGGGGGATTGGTGAGTGTTGAATTTTGAGAACATTTACAGAAATTCTTGAACTAGGAAATGTTTGTTTTAAATTATTTAGCAGAATACATGAAAAAATTGATTATAGGAGTCATTTTCAAACAACATGAATTTTATCACATTTGTAAAATAGCCATTAATAAGGAAACACTTGTTGAGAACCTGCTGTAAACTAAAACTTATACACGCTCATTATAAAAAGTGAAAGTGCCAAATTCCCTTCCTCATTAGCACTTCAGTGTGTATGCATACATAAGCACGTTAATGTTTCTCGTGTTTAAGAAGGAATCATATTGTACATAGTATTCTGTGACTTGTTTCTTCCTCCCTTTGTCTTACTAATATAGTATAGACATTTCTCCTTGTTCATCTTCCCATTTTTGTTGGAGGCCATATATACACATGGGCTTCCCTTGTGGCTCAGCTGGTAAAAAATCCGCCTGCAATGTGGGAGACCTGGGTTCGATCCCTGGGTTGGGAAGATCCCCTGGAGAAGGGAAAGGCTACCCACTCCAGTATTCTGGCCTGGAGAATTCCATGGACTGTATAGTCCATGGGATCACAAAGAGTCGAACACAACTGAGTGACTTTCACATCACACATATATACATACACATGTGTATACATACACATGCGTATATAATGTGTATGTGTACATGTGTGAGCATGTGTATATATAGTAGCTCATTTCTTATTAAAGACTTAATTCTGTGTTCTAAATAAGTCCTCTATTAAAAGACATATTTTCTAGTTTTTCGCTGCCAAAAACATGGTTAATAATTAGCATATCTTGTTTTCAGTTTCACTAATATGAATTTCAGGTACCAGAGTGAATAGATGATGTTTACATACATGTCTATTAAATTTTGTTATGAAGAGTAGAAATGCACACTGGATATACATTATGGTTATATTGAATAATATTTTAAATAAATAAAATTGAACATTTAAATTATTGATATTTAACTGAGGTACTTTGCTTAAGTATGTTATATGCTCACTTATAATTGTCTACACTAATTTTTTATGCCTTTGTAGCTTAATATCTTGTCTTATTACTTCAGGATACTTTATCCTTATGAACTTTTTAGTGTGTAAAAATAACGGGTAAACATCTGGTTTTCCCCTAAAAAGATAATAGAAGGAGATAGTTCATAAGAAATTATGTTAAGGCTACAGATAGCTTTTGCTATCTTTCTATATGGTATTTTCTTCTTAATGACTTTTTTAAGAGTAGTCAGTGAATTTTAAATAATATTTCTCTCTTTATGCTTCATCTGAAAAGTTATAGAATGCTTTAATGGAGTGTTTTCATGTAACAGTTTAAGAACCGTGTCATAAAGTTTTACCTATTCTTGAAATCCAATAAGTAAACCCTTGCATTTACAAAATTGACTGAAGTGCTAAAATATTTCCCATAAGGTTTATTTAATTGAACTTTCTTTGTGTTGTTGAGCCTCATTATTTGTACATTCTGGTGAGTGAATGTGTGCTGTCTCAAATTTACTTGTAAATTCAAAATCACTTCTTACAACAGTTGCATAGCCATTTAGAGACATGCACGGAGCTGCAAAAAACTGGAGTTTGCTGATGCGAGCATTCAACCTGTGGTTGATTAGGTGGTTCTTGTCTTCTTGTTTTCTGCTCTCATAAACAAATGTCCTCTTTGCACTCTACTTAATGCCACATTTTTTGCATTTCGGTGCTTTTTGTTGGTGATAACATTGTTTAAAATGGCCCCCAAACATAGTGCTGAAGTTTTGTCTATAATGTTCTGAAATGCAAAAAGGCTGTGATGTGCATTATGGAGAAAATATACATAGTATTTTTGCTCAGGCATGAATTACAGTGCTGTTGGCAGTGAACTTAGTGTTAATGAATTATCAATATATATCAAATAATGTGTCTTTAAATAGAAACACACAGAAAACAAGGTTAGATATTGATCAGTTGTTGAAAATGTTGTGATCAGAGGCTTATAGGCACTTAACCCTTTGTTTCTCCTAGGAGCAATGGTTCAGTATTCACTAACTCATTGTTTGTAGTGACTTCCTATTAATAGAACACCAGACTTTATGAATGTGTGTGTTAGTTGCTCAGTCGTGTCCGACTCTTTGTGACCCGATGGACTGTAGCCTACTAGGATCGTCTGTCCATGGGATTGTCCAGGCCAGAATACTGGAATGGGTTGCCATTCCCTTCTCCCAAGGGATCTTCCTGACCCAGGGATTGAACCCAGCTCCCCTGCATTGCAGGCATATTCTTTACCATCTGAACCACCAGGGAAGCCTGTCTTCATGAATAAATCCATTATTTTTGATATACACACAAAATGCTAGGTGGTATAGAATTGCTTAGTGGGATGTAAATAGATTTCTAGTTTCTCACTCTTATCATAGAAATAAAATAAAACAATTTGGTTATACATAGGAAGCTCACCAGAAAGTGATTTGTGGGAGTTTATTGATCCAGTAAATATTTGTGGGATGGAAATACTCAGAGACTCTGAAAAGATTGAAAAAAGATTCTGAGTAATCTGCAAGAGTTTAGAATGAAAATATTTTAAAGCCCTGCTAAGTAACAGAAACGATTGAAAAAAAGAATTTGTAAGATTTTTAACATTGTTAAAAGACTTTCTCTGTACTTCATTAATTGAAGTGACTACCTCATTGTAGAATTCAGTTTTCTAAAGGATGGCTTTTGCTAGTAGGTCGTTTGTTTTGAATCTAGAAAACTATTTTCTGAAAAATTAAATGCCTTGCAGCATTCTCTTTCTTTCTCAACATAACATACATTTAAAATCATTACAAACTCTTAAGAATTTAGTTTTGACCTGTACTTAGCGATCATTTGAGTCCAGAATGTGATGGATAAATTTAATTTTTCATTTTTTCCCCTTCCATTTTATCTGTAAGCACTAAATTTAGACAGAGTTTAAGAGGTTCCAGTGTAAGCTGAATGTTTGTATTGTATGCATGGTTCGTGTTTCTAACTAAAAACAATAGTTTTGGCATTCCCCTACTTTATTAGATAATTTTTATCCATTTTTATAATCATTTTATTTCTTTGCTATGCTATGGTATGCTAAGTCACTTCAGTCGTGTCCGACTCCATGCGACCCTATAGACGGCAGCCCACCAGGCTCCCCCGTCCCTGGGATTCTCCAGGCAAGAACACTGGAGTGGGTTGCCATTTCCTTCTCCAATGCATGAAAGTGAAAAGTGAAAGTGAAGTTGCTCAGTCGTGTCCGACTGTTAGCGACCCCATGGACTGCAGCCTACCAGGCTCCTCCGTCCGTGGGATTTTCCAGGCAAGAGTACTGGAGTGGGGTGCCATTTATTTCTTTAATAGTAAGTAATTTTAAGGTCCTTCTTCATTTTGGAACACATATTAAAGAGAACTCTTTTCATTGTCCATAGTAACTGGAAGAATTGGGAGATCAGGTGAAAGTGGTTATAAAGTAAAATGCTTAATTTTCTGTGTATTTTTGTCCTTCAGTATTAAAATCCAGTTTGTTCTATGAGGCCTATTTCAGATGCTTTGATGTTTCCCATCCAAATCAGTTTCACTTTCTTGCATGCTCTTAATAAAATTTGGTTATTTATTCCTCAAGATTAACTCTGATATATTCATCTGTATACTCTCAAAAGAACCTTTTATGTGGTAACCACAGTAAATACTTATTAGCACTCCACTTTATTTAAATACAATAAATAAAGTCTTTTCTAATGTTTTTTTGCAAAGAATCTGAAACACATTTTAATTGATCATATGGATGTCATCCTTCAGTTTGTCATGAAGCAAGTCACTTTTTTCAGTCTTTTTTAAAATTATTTTTTATTGATGTATAGTTGATTTACAATGTTGTGTTAGTTTCTGCTATACAACAAAGTGAATCAGCTATACATATACATACATCCACTCTGTTTTTAGATTGTTTTCCATATAGGTCATTACAGAGAATTGAGTAGAGTTCCCTGTTCTATACAGTAGGTTCTTGCTATCTGTTCTCTATATAGTAGTGTGTATATGTCAATCCCAGTCTCCCAATTTATCCCTCCCTCACTCTTTTTATAAGTCTTGGAGGGTGGCTTCTATATAGGTTTTAATGTTTGTCAAACAGTCTTTTTCATTAAACACCACAGGTCTAAAACACCACATACTTTCTCACTGTGTATTTGATTTTCCTGAGTTCTGTTACGAGTAGGTCTACTTCAGTGTGGAACGGTGTATTGATACTCCTAGGTAAGTTCAACAGCCTAGTGTATAGGGTTTATAGTCTCAGTATTTTAGAAAGCTAGGTCAGTCTGTTTCCTTTTTAAAGTAGAACATTTGCATAAAGGAAATTACAGTATTTTAGACTTGGGAAGATGTGTGAATAATTTATAGAAAATATTTGAATTAATATATATTTATTCATCCGATTATACACACACATACACACACACACACACTTGATTTTTTGCCTTAGGAAACAAGACAACAGATGGTGTCAGCATTCCTAAATAGTTAAAATGATCCATCTTGTTTTGTGCGGTGCGGGTAGGGTTTCTGCTACATCTTAATAACGTTGGTTACCAGTGTTTTCTGCCAAGGGCTCCTCTGGCATTGGATTAGGTTTCACAGTTTCCTTCTCCTCTCATTTTTTATAATTGAATTTGCCTTCTTTGACATGCCTAATAGCCAGTGCCTGAAGATCAGGTGATGCAAATTCAAGGACGTGGGCTCTGATAAGTACTGAAAAGGGCATTCAAAGGTTTATAATTTACTCTGCTTTTAGAAAATTTGCCTTCTAACAATTCAACACAAGCTGTGCTCTTCTGTACTTGAAATTTAGGAAATCAAAAGCACTAATTCTTTCTGTAGGCGGGTTTCTTCCCTAGAAACTTGTCTTCCTAATTTGGCAGCACTGGTTTCTTCTCTTTTCTTTTCTAAAAGATGTAGAGAATATTTATTTATTTTAAACTTTGGCAAATTTGACTAATTTGTTTCTTATGCATTTTAGTTACATTTGTTGTTGTATACAGTAGTATCACCATACACTAGTGTCCATTAAGAAATGTAAATTGCAATTTTATTTTTAAAACTTTTTATTAAAATATTTGTAATAGTTTCAAGTATGTAGTAAAGTGATTCAGCTTCATAAATATATATTCTTTTTAATTATAGTTTATTACAAAATACTGAGTATAGTTCTCTATGCTATACAGTGGGTCCTTGTTGGTTATATATTTTATGTATAGAAGTGTGTATATTTTATTCCCAGACTCCTAATTTAAACCCCCTCCCCCTCCCCTGGCAACCATAAATTTGTTTTCTGTGTGAGCCTATTTCTGTTTTATCAAAATGAAACTGTTAGTCTCTTGGTCTATTTATTATATTTAATTTTTACTCAAAATACATTTTTAATGCATTTTTATTTAATGTAAAAGTCAGAAGTTACCAAAGAGTTTATAGTGAAAAGGAAGTCTCTCTCCTAATTTTATTTCAACCACAGGTGTTGCTTTCAGTTCCTTTTATGTCTTTCCAGAAAGTTTTTGTCCTCATATTTGCCTCATTCTTTTTTTAGCATCTGCTTAGTATGCAGTTGATTGGACTGTGTTTTATTAAATATTCTTCTGTTGATTGACATTTATTTTCCTGTTATTAAAAACTGTATTACACAGAAAAGCTGTATTACACAGATTGTTCTGGGATATATATCCCTATGCACATGTCCAAATATATCCAATATTTTTAAAAGATAAATTCCTAGAAGTAGAATGTCTGTTTAAAATTTTGATAGATGTTGCCAAATTTCCCTCCAGAAAAGGTTTTTGCCAATTCATAATGCTAGTGGCTATGTAGAGAATATTTTTTTCCCTATGCCTCAGCAATACTCTTACTAAACTTTTTGAACGCTTCAAATTAGGTGAGTATCTGTAACATTGAAGTTTTTACTTGCGTCTCTTAAGAGTGAGGATTTAGTTTGTTTAAGATGGTTCTGTTTCTTTCTCTTTGAACTGTTCTGTGAACTTTGCTCATTTAAAAATTGGTTTATGGGACTTCCGTGGCATCTATGGGACTTCCCTGACGGTCTAGTGGTTAAGTCTTTGCCTTTCAATGCAGGGGATGCAGGTTCGATCCCTTGTCGGGGAGCTCAGATCCCAAATGCCTTGCAGCCAAACAACCAAAAGGAAAGACAGAGGCAATATTGTAACAAATTCAATAAAACCTTAAAAAATGGTCCTATTAAAAAAACATCTTAAGGAAAGTAACATTTATTTCAAAGAATAAGCTTAATCTGAGAAATGAGAAAATACAGAACCAAAGAAAAATTGTCAAGCAGTCAACATATTAAAAGTTTAGTCATTAAATTCAAGGACTTAAAAAAAAATTGGTTTTCTCTGATCTGTAAAATTAAGGAATTTAGCACTTTGTGATATAATTCACAACTGTTTTTTCTATTGTGAGATCTTTTGACTTCATTTATGATTTGTGTTGGAAATTTGCATTCCACTCCTTTTTATTGCTAAGTAGTAGTTCATGGTATGCATGTGTCAGTTTCTCTACGTTTTTACCTGTTGAAGGGTGTTTTGGTTTTCTTCAATTTTTGCTACTACAAATAATGTTATAAGCACTAATGTGCAGTTTTTTTTTTCCTTTTTTCTTGTTCATATATAGGTTTTTGTATGGACGTAAGTTTCCTCTTTCTTTCCTTAATACATACCCAGTAGTGAGTTTTCTGAGTCCTAAGTATGTGTTTAGTTTTTTGAAGAAACACCAAACTGTTTTCCTGAGTGTGCATACCATTTTATGCTTCCACTGGCAATATATGAGAGATCCAGTTTCTCTTCATCCTTGCCAGCTTATGTTATTATTGCTTTTTATTTTCAGAGTTTAATTATGTATGTAGTGATATCTCATTGTATTCTAATTTGTATTTCCCTAATCGCTAATGATGATGTTGAACATCTTTCCATGTGTGTATTTGCTGAAATATTTGTACATTTCTTTCACATTGTTTTCCTTATTTTTCTAATTGGAGGATAATTGCTTTACAATATTGTGCTGATTTCTGCCGTACATCAAAATGAATCAGCCACAGATATGCATATGTCCCCTCCTTCCTGAGCCCCACTCCCATCTCCCACCGCATCCCACCCCTCTAGGTTGTCACAGAGCACTGGGTTGAGCTCCCTTGTTACACAGCCAATTCCCGCTGCATGTCTATTTTACATATGGTCATGTATATCTTTCCATGCCCTTCTCCATTCGTCCCACCCTCTCCTTGCCCTGCTGTGTCCACAAGTCTCTTCTCTATTTCTGTGTCTCCCCTGCTGCCCTGCAAGTAGGTTCATCAGGACCATCTTTCTAGATTCCATACACATGAGTTAATATACAGTATTTGTCTTACTCTTTCTGACTGACTTCACTCTGTAATAGGCTCTAGGTTCATCCAGCTCATTAGGACTGACAATGAGTAATAGCCATTGTATATATGTACCACAGGTTTTGTATCCAGTCATCTGTTGCTTCCATGTCCTAGCTGTTGTACAAAGTGAACACTGGGGTACATAGGTCTCTTTCAGTTACAGTTTTCTCGGGGTCTATGCCCAGTAGTAGGATTGTTGAGTGATACTGTAGTTCTGTTCCTAGTTTTTTAAATAATCTCCATATTCTTCTTCTGGAGAAGGAAATGGCAACCCACTCCAGTATTCTTGTCTGGAGAATCCCATGGATGGTGGAACCTGGTAGGCTACAGTCCATGGGGTCCCAAAGAGTCGGACACGACTGAGCAACTTCACTTCACTTCACTTCACACTCTTCTTCATAGTGGCTGTATCACTTTACATGCTCAACGTGCAAAAAGGTTCCCTTTTCTCCACATCCTGTCCGGCATTTATTGTTTGTAGATTTTTTAATGATGGCCATTCTGACCAGCGTGAGGTGATACCTCACTGTAGTTTTGATTTTCATTTCTCTAATCATGAGCAATGCTGAGCATCGTTTCATGTGTTTGTTAGCCATCTGTACGTCTTTGGAGAAATGTCTGTTTACGTCTTCCACCCATTTTTTGATTGGTTTGTTTTTCTGGTATTGAGCTGGATGAGCTGCTTATGTATTTTGGAGATTAATCCTTTGTCAGTTGTTTCGTTTGCAATTATTTTCTCCCATTCTGAGCTTTGTCTTTTAATCTTATTTATTGTTTCCTTTGCTGTGCCAAAGCTTTTAAGTTTAATTTAAGTCCCTTTGCTTTTGTTTTTATTTCCATTACTGTGGGAGCTGGGTCAAAGAGGATCTTGCTGTGATATATGTCAAACGGTTTCACGTTTTTTAATTTGTTTGTTTATATAGTGTTGAATTTTGAGAGTTGCCGTATATGTATTCTAGATTCTAGTCCTTAGATACATGATTTGCAAATAGTTTTTTTTCAAGTTATAGCTTGTGTTTATTTTTTTAATTGATTATGAAATAATCATAGATTCATAGAAAATTACAAAGAAGTGCACAGTAAGGATCATCCTGCCTACCCTTCACCCAGCTTCCCCATTGTTAGCATCTTTTCTAGCTATAGTGCAATATCTTAATAACTAGAAAATTAACGTTGGTACAACTCACAGGACTTATTCAAATTATATCAGTTATTTATGCATTCATTTTTGTGTGTATACCTCTCTGCAACTTTATCACATGATTCAGTCAATTCAGTCACTCAGTCGTGTCCGACTCTTTGTGACCCCATGGACTGCAATATGCCAGGCCTCCCTGTCCATCACCAACTCCCGGAGTATACTCAAACTCATGTCCATTAAGTCCGTGATGCTATCCAGTCATCTCATCCTCTGTCGTCCCCTTCTCCTCCCACCTTCTGTGTTTCCCAGCATCAGGGTCTTTTCAAATGAGTCAGTTGTTCGCATCAGGTAGCCAAAGGATTGGAGTTTCAGCTTCAGTGTCAGTCCTTCCAAAGAATATTCAGGACTGATTTCCTTTAGGATGGACTGGTTGGATCTCCTTGCAGTCCAAGGGACTCAAGAGTCTTCTCCAACACCACAGTTCAGAAGCATCAATTCTTCGGCGCTCAGCTTTCTTTATACTCCAACTCTCACATCCATACATGACTACTGGAAAAACTATAGCCTTGACTAGATGGACCTTTGTTGGCAAAGTAAAGTTTCTGCTTTTTAATATGCTGTCTAGGTTGGACATAGCTTTTCTTCCAAGGAGCAAGCATCTTTTAATTTCATGGCTGCAATCACCATCTGCAGTGATTTTGGAGCCCCAAAAAATAAAGTCAGCCACTGTTTCCACTGTTTCCTCATCTATTTGCCATGAAGTGATGGGACCAGATGCCATGGTCTTTGTTTTCTGAATGTTGAGCTTTAAGCCAACTTTTTCACTCTCCTCTTTCACTTTCATCAAGAGGCTCTTTAGTTCTTCTTCACTTTCTGCCATAAAGGTGGTATCATCTGCATATCTGAGGTTATTGATATTTCTCCCAGCAATCTTGATTCCAGTTTGTGCTTCCTCCAGCCCAGCGTTTCTTATGATGTACTCTGCATATAAGTTAAATAAGCAGGGTGACAGTATACAGCCTTGATGTACAATATACAGCCTTGATGTACTCCTTTCCCTATTTGGAACCAGTCTGTTGTTCCATGTCCACTTCTAACTGTTGCTTCCTGACCTGCATACAGATTTCTCAAGAGGCTGGTCAGGTGGTCTGGTATTCCCTTCTCTTTCAGAATTTTCCGTAGTTTGTGGTGATCCACACGGTCAGAAGCTTTGGCATAGTCAATAAAGCAGAAATAGATGTTTTTCTGGACCTCTCTTGCTTTTTCGATAATCCAACGGATGTTGGCAATTTGATCTCTGGTTCCTCTGCCTTTTCTAAAACCAGCTTGAACATCACATCACATGGTAGCTTCATGTAACTACCGCCAAATCCACATGACTGCCTATTACTACCCTTTCATAGCCTCACTACCGTCCTCCCGCATGCCTCGTCCCTGACAACCACTAATCAGTGCTCTGTCTGTAAGTTATTTCACCAATATTAAAAAATCATGCCTTATGTCCTTTAAAGATTGGCTTTCTTCACTCAGCATAATTTCTTTGAGGTTTATCCAAGTTGTTGTGTATATCAGCAGTTCTTTTTTTATTTCTAGGAAGTGGTCTGTTGCAGGTGTTCTATTATTTAGCCATTTTATGCACTGACAGACATTTTAGATAGTTTCCAGTGTGTTGGCTATTATGCATAAAATTGATATTACCCTTTATATATGGGTTTCTGTGTGGAAATAAGTTTTTCTTTCTCTAAGATAGATGCCCGAATATTCAATTGATGAGCCATATGGTAAGTTCATTTCCAGTTTTAAAAGGAACTGCAAAATTATTTTCCACAGTTACTATGTTGTTCAGTCACTAAGTCGTGTTTGACTCTCTGCAACCCCACGGACTGCAGCACGCCAGGCTTTCTTGTCCTTCACTATCTCCTGGAGTTTACTCAAACTCATGTCCTTTGAATCGGTGATGTCATCCAACCATCTCATCCTCTGTTGTCCCCTTCTCCTCCCGCCCTCAACCTTTCCCAGCATCAAGGTCTTTTCCAATGAGTCAATTCTTTGCATTAGGTGGCCAAAGTATTGGAGCTTCAGGTTCAGCATCAGTTCTTCCAATGAATATTCAGGACTGATTTCTTTTAGGATTGACTGGTTTGAACTCCTTGCTGTCTGTGGAACTGTCAAGAGTCTTGTTCAGCACCATAGTTCAAAAGCATCAATTCTTTGGTGCTCAACCTTCTCTATGGTTCAACTCTCACATCCATACATGATTACTGGAAAGACCATAGCTTTGACTATATGGACTTTTGTCAGAAACGTGATGTCTCTGCTTTTTAATACACTGTCTAGGTTGATCATAAGTTTTTTTAAACAATCACGTTAAAATCAAATCCCATACCCTCCGAGTGGGTGACCCACAAACTGAAGAACAGTAATAGCAAAGAAGTCCCACTGTTGCAAAGATTCTAGGCCCCACATCAGACTTTCCAGCCTGGGGATCCTGCAAAGGGACTGGGAATCCCCAAGAAATCTGACTTTGAAGGACAGCAGGATTTGTTTACAGAACTTCCATAGGACTGAGGGAAACAGAGACTCTCAGAAGGCACAAACAATAACTATACCATTTTGCATTTCTACTGGCCATGTATAAGTGATCCAGTTTCTCTGACTCTTTTACATCATTTGGTGGTTTTTTTTTTTCTTTTGCCTTTCTGGTAGATGTGTAGTGATAGCTTATGATTTTAATTTGGCTTAATGGCTAATAATATTGAACATCTTTTTATTTGCTTATTTGGCATCCGAATATCCTCTTTAGTGAATTTTCTCCATATTTTTTATCCATTTTCTAATTGGAGTATTTGTTTGTTTTTTCATTATTGAGCTTTCAAAGTTCTTTATATATTCTAGATACTAGTCCTTTGTTGAATATGTGGTTTGCCAATATTTTCTCCTGTTTTGTAGTTGTTTTTTATCTTCTTGATAGGGTATTATACAGAGCAAAATTGAATTTTTTTTCTTTTATAGATCATGCTTTTGATGTAAAGTCTAAAAACTCTTTAAAGTCTAAAAACTCTTTGCTCAACTCTAGATATGTCTGAAAGATTTCTCCTGTGGTTTTTTTCCTAAAAGGTTTATATTTTTATGCTTTACCTTTAACTCTGTGCTCCATTTGTTGTTACCTTTTAAATAAGGTGAGGTTTGTCTACAGATTTCTGATTACTTCAGTATCATTTGTTTTAAAAGTGTATCCTTCCTCCATTGAATTGCTTTTTCACCTTTGTCAAAAATCACTGTCCATACTTATCTGGGTCTGTTTCTGAGTCCTTTGTTCTGTTCCACTGATCTGTTTTCTGTCTCTCACTTACATCACATGATCTTGGTTACCATAGATATATAGTCTCATAAAATTGAGCAGAGTAATTTCTCTAACTGTATTGTTTTGTTTTAAAATTTTTATAGCTATTCTAGTTTCTTTGCCTTTCCATATAAATTTTTTAAGTTGTCTTGTCTCTCTCTACCAAAAAAAAAAAAAAACCTGAGATTTTGATGGAAATCGAGTTATACCTCTATATCAACTTAGGGATAATATACAGTTTTTCTGTTGAGTCTTTCAATATATGAATGTCTTTGCATTTAATTTTTCTTTTATTTTGTTCATTAGCATTTTGTTTGTAGTTTTCAGTATACAAGTCTTACACTTGTTTATTAGAGCTGTATCTAAGTATTTCACTCTGTTGAGTGATTACAGGTGGTATTATAATTTAAATTTTGATTTTTCATGGTGGTTGTTAGTATATAGAGGTACGTTTGACTTTTTGTTCTTGATTTTCTATCTTGTGACCTTGTTGAGCTCATTAGTTCTAAGAAGGCTTTTTTTTTTTAATTTTTGAAATTTTCTATATACAGCTACAATGTCATCTGGTAATAGAGACAGTTTTATTTCTTCTTCTAGTCCCTTATATGCTGTTATCTTACTGCACTTTTTGGGATTGCAATACACTGTTGAATAATGGTGGTGAGAATGACCATCCTTTGTTTTTTAATCTGAGGGGGAAAGTCTCGAATTAAACTGTTTTTTTCCCCTCCTGCTTTTAGACTTTTCCTCATAAAGTTACCTTTGTTTTGTTACTTTTTTTAAGCTTCCTTTTTATTACTATCTGCCTGATAAAAGCTGTGTTTTTTGTTTTTTCAACCTTTGTGTTTTAAATAGTGGCTTTACTGATACATCAGTCAGTTCAGTCGCTCAGTCATGTCTGACTCTTTGTGACCCCATGGATTGCAGCGCACCAGGGTTCCCTGTCCATCACCAGCACTCAGAGCTTACACAAACTCATTTTCATCGAGTCGGTGATGCCATCCAACCATCTCATCCTCTGTTGTCCCCTTCTCCTACTTTCAATTTTTCCTAGCATCAGGGTCTTTTCAAATGAGTCAGTTCTTCACATCAGATGGCCAAATTGGAGTTGCAGCTTCAGCATCAGTCCTTCCAATGCATATTCAGGACTGATTTCCTTTAGGATTGAATTTACCATAAAATTTACTCTTTTAAAGTGTACAATTCATTGGTTTCAGTATATTCCCAGAGTTGTGCAACTATCACCACTGTCAGTGTTGGAACATCTTCATCACCCTGAAAAGAGACTTTATACTCATTAAAAGTCACTCTCCAGTCCCAACTCCCCAGCCCCTGGAACTACTAATGCAGTTTCTGTCTTTATGGATTTGCCTAATGTTTTCAAGGTTCATTCATGTTATAGCATGTTTCAGTGCTTCATTCTTTTTTATAGGAAAATAGTATTTCATTGTACCACATTTTTAAAATTCATCAGTTGATGGACATTTGGGTTGTTTCTATTTTTTCAGTATTATGAATAAAGCTTATGACTATTCATATACATGTTTTTATATGGACATATGTTGTCGGTTTTATTTAGAAGTGGAAATACTGGGTGACTCTGTCTAACCTTTGAATAACTGCCAGACGGTTTTCCAAAGGAGTTGTGCCATTTTACAGTCTCACCAGTGATATTTGAGGGTTCTTATTTCCCCACATTCTTGCTGCTGCTGCTAAGTCGCTTCAGTCATGTCTGACTCTATGCGACCCCATAGACGGCAGTGCACCAGGCTCCCCCGTCCCTAGGATTCTCCAGGCAAGAACACTGGAGTGGGTTGCCATTTCCTTCTCCAATGCATGAAAGTGAAAGTGAAGTCGCTCAGTCATGTCCGACTCTTCGCTACCCCATGGACTGCAGCCTACCAAGCTCCTCCGCCCATGAGATTTTCCAGGCAAGAGTACTGGAGTGAGATGCCATCACCTTCTCCAACATTCTTGCTAGCGCTTGTTATTGTCTTTTTGGTTATAACCAACCTAGTGGGTATGAAGTGGTATCTCCTTGAGGCAGTTTTTCCTCTTGTAAATAACAAGCATCTAGCTGGCTTTTTAGCAGCTTCCCAGATGGCTCAGTGGTAAAGAATCTGCCTACCAGTGCAGGAGATGCATGTTCAGTTCTTGGGTTGGGAAGATCTGCTGGAGAAGGTAATAGTGACCCACTCCAGTATTCTTGCCCAGAGAATCCCATGGACAGAGGAGCCTGGCTGGCTGTGGTCTCTAGGGTTGCAAAGAGTCATACACAACTGAAGCAACTTAGCATGCACACACTGTTATATTTGGTCTTTGTTCTGCCATCTTTGTTTCGTTAAGTAGTTACTATTTAAAGTTCTGTTTTTGTTGTTGTTTAGTTGCTAAATCATGTCAGACTCTTTTGCACCCTTGTGGGCTGTAGCATGCTGGGCTCCTCTGTCCATGGGATTTCCCAGGCAAGAATACTGGAGTGAGCTGCCATTTCCTCCTCCAGGGAATCTTCCTGACTCAGGGATTGAACCTGCATTGGCAAGTGGATTCTTTACCACTGAACCACTAGAGAAGCCAATTTTAGTTTACCAAACACTTTTAAATCTAAGTTTTCTTAACAGCTTTGTTAATTTTTCAGTGTAATCAATGTGTCTTTCTTCTTTCCCCCACTTTGTTAACTTATTGGTTGATTTATTTTATCAGAAGTATGTTGATGGCTATTTCTTCAAAGTTTATATTAACAGTTGGAAGTTTACATGACAGTCATTGACAGAAGCATTTTCCTCATTGCATGATAAGAGTAGAAATCTTGATAGATTCAATAATTATGGTTATAAAAGAATTGCTGTCAAATGGAGAAATAGACATTCACTTTAGTGCTTTATTTCAGATTATTTTGAGAGGTCTCTATAGAACCTAAAAGCTAACAAGGAGTTTTTCAACTCCAAAGTAGGTGGATTGGGGACTAGAAAATCTGACAAATTTATTGTGAATTGAGTTAAAGTGCAACCAGAAGAGGTGAGCTGTAACAATATTTAGCATGTCAAATTGCAATTTTATCCATTTAGCAGATTAGGAAATTCATATTTTCAAGTTCACTTAGGGTGTGAATTGTTAACTTCCTTTTTAATAGAAATAATACATTATTCTTTAAGTAATAGCCTTGATGGTATAACTTGTATTTCTGCTTAAGATTGAAATTTCTCTAGAATTCATCCCATGGTTACTTTTAGATAAAGTAAAACAGCTCATGTGTTTGTATTTATCTTTTATATGTTCAAGTGTAATCTTATGCTTTGTGTAGATTTTGGTGTGCTTTTGAAGTAAATTTAAAACCAAGATTGTATTTCTATATGTGATTTTTTTTTCATATTCTTACCTTCCCACCATAAGACCTGGATTTGCTAAATCAAAAGACTGTTTAAAGAATGACACTTGGTGTGATTAGAATTAAAGTGCTGGAGCTTTTACTACCTAATGAGTAATCTATATCAGCCTTTCTGTGTCTGCAGCTTGCTTCTACTTTGCTCCCCAATCTAGCATTGCATCTCTTTTGACCCCCTTTATGCTTTTAGAGTAACTTCTGAAATGTGTTTTAACTTTTATAAAATGAAGCTATAGTTCTTAATAATAGTTATATCTCTTATTGCCCTACATGTGTTAGATTTGCTATATAAAATTGGAGGATAGACACTTAATTTTTTTGATACCTAAAAAATCATTCACACTGTTAACCATTTTACCCTTTAAAAAGTGATAATTATCAGTCTCATTCAGTTCTTCAACTGAAGGTCATTGCAGAGCATACTTTTTCTGCTGTAAGCAAACTACAGTTTAGATACTGATTCAATTAAAGGTGATACCTATTTTTCCAGCTGATTTATTTTAATACTCTTAATTTGCATACATAGACATTTGCATACAAGAATATGTGTAAGAGAATGCACTCATATGCACCCAGAGTTCAAAAGAGTAGGAGAAATGAAAATGTTTACTTTAGAAATATTAAACTATTTGCATCCCCCTTTCTCCTCCAAGCTTAAACATGATGGTTAAACACCTATTTCTGTGCCCATGAGGACAGTAACCTTTGCTTCTAGGCCTTCTGGGTTTTCTGAATGGGGGGTTTGTGGTACAGGAAGGTCAACTTGAGGAGCAGGAAGAAACTGTTCTCTTAACCCATGTGCAAAACGGGCAAAGACCAAATTTCAGTGGAAGTAAGTTTGTTTTTGGCATCTTCCCATTTGTCTTTCTTCATGCTTCTCCCACCTCCTTCTGCCTTCTTCTTGGGTGTCTACTCTTTTTAGCTCCTTACTGTGGCATTTTTTCCAGGCCTGCAGATGTACCTCTTATTAACTTCCACAAGACTCCTTCATTTTCTTTCCAAAGTCTGTAAAATAAGAAAACAGTCTCATCTATAGAGCAAAGGGAATTGGTTCTACAAGTCAGTGGATTATTAGCCTGACTACTGAGAGTTCCTGAAATTCTCTGTTACAATAGTGTGCCATATTTAAATAGATACACAGCACAGTAAGCTTTCTTCCAGCATTGGATCAGATTGCTGTTTCATTGGTTGAACAGAGATGAAATTGGCTTATGTTTTGGGTCATGTTTTGTGAAAAATTTTTACTGGATCTTTAAAACATGAGCATCATAATGAGCTTAGTGAGGTGCTCTTGTTAGGAGAGGTAGAGACTGACCTAGGGAAACACTCTTCTGCTTAACTGGGGACTGTAGTGAGACAGAATCTCTGGCATTATTTTTGATTATTTGGCACCTTAGGAGAGCAGTGGTTTTTGAGCAAGGAGCTGAATCTAAGAAGCCCACTTTGGTTTGAGCATTCTTCTCAATCAACTCCATTAATCTTGATATCATGATATTTCCACGTTTGAACCCATAGGTTCTCTGCTTAGGAATGGGAGTCCAGGGTAGTGATAGCTATTTGTACATGTTTAGTGTTAATCGTGTTACTCACTCAGTCATGTCTGACTCTTTGCAACCCCATGGACTGTGTAGCCCGCTAGGCTCCTCTGTCCACAGAACTCTCCAGGCAAGAATACTGGAGTGGGTTGCCATTTCCTTCTCCAGGAAGGAAATGTACTTGTTTGCTTTTTGTAATTTTAAGTATTTGTTAGAAATTATCCAGTGACTTATAGCTGGTTTCCCTCTGATCACTATTCATGGCAAATATGCTTGGATATTGGGCTCACTTGCCACCACCTTCACCACATGAATTCTCTTAATCCTTATCAGAAGGAAATTCCATTTCTTCCTGCAGGAAAGTAAACGTAATAGTTTGTAAGATTGAGTTCTCTTCAGCAATATATTTCAAGAGTATAAATCAGTATTTACCCAAATGCCTGGAATTTCTAGTTTGTCTGTTATAAATGTAAAATCAGTTACGGGTAAATGTTGCTAAATGTCTAATATTAAATTACAGTCTTTGGAACCTTTTCTGGGCTTACGAATATAGGTTGCTACTCAGATTTTAATATTTTGCCCTTCTAC
The DNA here is from genome assembly GCF_055505025.1 of Bos grunniens. Classification (NCBI taxonomy): domain Eukaryota; kingdom Metazoa; phylum Chordata; class Mammalia; order Artiodactyla; family Bovidae; genus Bos; species Bos grunniens. Next base: position 87,288,561 of record NC_141174.1, on the reverse strand, counting down.
TTCATTTACGAAAGGATAGTATAGCATGACTTTGAAAATGACTGTTAAACTGTATCTAAATTCAAGTATACAACTAATAGTAACATATGATGACAAATAAGGTGGCTAACATAAACAAGAAAAAAAGTTCATGGTAAATCCTTAATGCTTGTATTTACTGGAGAAAATACACAATTAAGAAAACAGCTAAGTGTACAGTCATTGTGTTTCAGTCTGTACTACCAGATCGTTACTGAAAGATTATTTAAAGTAATTTCCCTTTCTAGTGTATAGTTGTGTAACTGGAAACTTCTAGCTACTTTTATGCAAGAACTCTTTTTTAATATATATGCAAGAATTCTTACACAGGAATACCAGTAGAAAATCAGCTGTTTGGAGCTGTTAGAACTAATTAAGAGTTCAGCATGAGAGTGAATTAAAAACTTACTGTGAAAAAAATCAGTATTCTTACTACAAGTGATACAAAAAGTCCACCTAAAACTGGCATAAATGTAAAAACTAATCCATTAGTTTATGTAACCAAAGAAGAAGAGGCTTGATGCTCAGCTCAGTGACATCAGCATGATCCTTCTCTTAACCCTGTACTTCCCTTGTCAGCTTCTACCCCCATTGCCTTGCTCCTCATTATGGCAAAATTCCTTGAACAAGTCTTCTGTAGTCTCTGTCTCCAATTCCTCTTTTTCCATTCTCCTGTAAGCTCACTCCAGTAATGCTTTTGTTCCAGTCACTCCACTGAAACTTTCTTTGTCAGGAAGATTTTGATGCCAAAGCCCATGCATAGTTCATTCTCAGTCCCCAGCTTACTTAATCTATTAGCAGCATTTGACTCAGTTAATCAAGTTCTCCTGCTTACAGCACTTTAGTCACTGAACAGAGTAGTCTAGGACACAACTCTGTTTCTTGGTTTTCCTTTTGTCTTGCTGGTCATTTCTTCTTACACTTGTTTTCTTTTTCTTTAAATTTTTTTAATTGGAGTATAGTTGGTTTACAATGTTGTGCTAGTTTCTGCTGTATAGCAAAGTGAATCAGCCATATGTGTATGCATATATTTACTCTCTTCTAGATGCCATTCCCCGCCCTGTTGGTCATCACAGAGTAATGAATAGAGTTCTCTGTGTTACACAGTAGGTTCTTTTTAGACATCTTTTGTCTACAGTAGTGTATATATCCGGAGAAGGCAATGGCACCCCACTCCAGTACTCTTGCCTAGAAAATCCCATGGACGGAGGAGCCTGGGGGGCTGCAGTCCATGGGGTCGCTAAGAGTTGGACATGACTGAGCGACTTCACTTTCACTTTTCACTTTGCTGCATTGGAGAAGGAAATGGCAACCCACTCCAGTGTTCTTGTCTGGAGAATCCCAGGGACAGAGGAGCCTGGTGGGCTGCCGTCTATGGGGTCACACAGAGTTGGACACGACTGAAGCAACTTAGCAACAGCAGTAAGTGATATTGAACATCTTGTGCCTCTTGGCCATCTGTATGTCTTCTATACTTTTCTTATCCCAGACCTCTTTGCTATCTGCATTTCCTTGATAATTCTATCTAGTCTCAAGGCTTTAAATAGTAACTAAACGTAAATAAATGATTCTAAGATTGTATCTGTAGCCAAGTTCTCTCTGAGTTCCAGAGTCTTATCCAACTGCCCATATAAAATTACTGTTCAGATGTCTATCTCAACCTTAATATGTCCAGCAGTGATTTTTTGTTCTTCCTTTTAAAACAAATTTGACCCACAGTCATCTTGGTTAAGGGCACCTTCCATCTGCCTCGATGGTCAGGCTAAAATCTTTAGAGTCATCCTGGATTCTTCTTATTCATTATAGTGTAAGTAAGTAAGTGAACACACATTCGGTTGTGTCCGACTCTTTGTGACCCCATGGACTATACAGTCCGTGGAATTCTCCAGGCCAGAGTATTGGAGTGGATAGCCTTTCCCTTCTCCAGGGGATCGTCCCAACCCAGGAATTGAACCAGGGTCTCCTGCATTGCAGGTAAATTCTTTACCAGCTGAACTACCAGGGAAGTACACTCCAGAATTCTTAGGATCTAGTCATCTCTTCTTACCCATCTGGTATCATCATTTACTAGTATTCTGTTTAATTTGGCTCTGACTACAGTGACTTTCCTGCTATTCTTCAGATGCACTGTATGCTCTTATCCTGGGCCTTGGCATGGGTGTTTTTTTAACCTGGAATGCTGTTACCAAGATATTCACATGGCTATCTCCTTCAGTTCCTTTAAGCCAAGTTATTAATATTTTTAAATGACTTACCCAGACTACCCTATTTAAAATTCCATCTCATTCTTTCTAATCCCTGTTACCCTGTCTTATTTTTTCATAATGTTTACTACTTTTTGACATACTTCATTATGATGTCATTTATTATCTTTCTTTTCCTATTAGAATATAAGTGCATTAAGGGCAGAGGTTTTGGTTTCTTCTTCATTAATTATCCCAAGCACCTAGCATTATGTCTTATACATGTTAGATGCTCAATAAATATTGTTGAATGAATGTTTGTGTAACAGATCTGTTTCATGTTATTTTGTGACTCTTGCTTCCTTGCTGTTGGTTTCCTTTTTTTTTAGTCATTATGTAGTTCCCAGCAGTTCCTGGAATCCTTCCAGATTCAAATCTAGCCCAAAAGAGAAAAAGTCTTTGTCGCAGTATTCCCAGGAAAAAGTCGTGAGGTTCACTATGATTTAACTACTTTAAATGCCATGTCCTACCCTTGACCGATCAACCCTGCAGGGGAATGCAGTGTACTTTCACCCTAGACTTTGATCATATGCTCCATTCTGAGACTGGAAGAAAGTCACAAATAAAAATATCTGTTGGGGGAATGGAAGCTGCTGAGTACAAGAAATGTCTACTAGCTTTTGTACCACTGTTTTACAAAATGTGATTGTTAGATACTGGTTCCATGGCATGTCAGTAGGTGTTCTGTGACTGTCTCCCATTAATTTTGGAAACTTAAATTTTGTAAAACTTTGTTATTGCAGAATTTCTTGGGGTTTTAAATATAATAATGTACTCTATGAATCTCTAAGTAAGATATGTTTTATGCAACAATTCCCAGAATTCTTTGAACATGGAACCCTTTTCTCTCAAGAACAGCTCATGGTATATTCTCACGGCCCACACAAGGAGAAATACTGTTATGTTTGCTAAGAACTAGTTAGGGAAAAAAAAAAACTAGTTAGAACATGCAGCAACAGCAAGAAAAAAAATATAAAGGAATACTCATCAAATTTACAGGATTTGTTAGAAGAAAAAATGTTTATGACTCCACAAAGACTTTATATAGAAAAACACAGTCCTTTGAAAGATGTCTGTTCTCAATAAATTTAGTGTAGTTGTACTTGTAAATCCAATGTAATAGAGAAGGGAGTGACGGGAAGAGAAAGAGTGCTTTATCAAATGGCTTTCCGAGTTCCTTTGTGTTGTAGTTTTTTTTGATTGCAGGAAAGGGTAATACTTCAGGCCACCTCAGAAAGGTTTATTGTGAGGCTATATAAGAATTAAAACCAGAATTAGAAAGTTATTGATTATGTACTTTGTATGGTTACGTTTATCCCCTCCCTCTGTGGCACCTCTTTCTCTTTCTAAGCATCTATTTTGTTTGCCTCCCACTGCAGGTAGCTTTTGGAGACCTTCTGTGTCCACACTCCAAATCCTGAAAGAAGCTAGTTTGAATTGATTTTAGTTAATATGTTGCTAATGGATGAATTCCTTCAGGCATAGTCATTTTATGGCCAGTGGATAGGCTACCCCTGGGAAAATTATGCTCCCTGTTGCTGTCAATGACTGTCCAGTATAGAAAACAGCCTAAAGCTGCTTTCCTGGTAGAAGGCATGGGCTGGGAAGGTTCAGCCAGGAGAGAAAGATGGTTGTGGTAGGTAACATGACTGAAATGTGTAGTATAATTTAGAAGAAATAAGAATAGAGGAATTCTGAAAAAGATGTGTATGGCATACGACAATAAAAATATACTGCCTATAGGAATGGCAAAGGTATAGTAATTAAAGCTGTGGAACTGATGCCTGAATAAGTAGTTAATGAAGTAGAAATACAATTCTAAAACAACATAAAAGTGAAATTTCTAATTAGTGGCATAAATTGGATATTAAATTCTTCAGAATTACCTAATTAACCACTAAAAGTAAAATTCCTACCTTCCAACTTGTCAGAATAATATCAAAATGGTTTAAAGGTTTAAATGCTTAAAAATGAAACTGTAGTGAGGTCAGAGAGGAATATAAGTTACATTTAAATAAATGAATAAATATGCATTACATGGGATAAAAATATGTAAATAATATTGGAGTTAGGAAGGAGTTTTTCTTCAGGAAAAAAAGCATTAATTGTGAGGACTCAAAAAAATTTTTTATTACATTAAATGGCAAAATAAAGCAAGGGAAAATATTTACTACATAGGATCATATTATAAATCTTTGCTATATGAAAGACTTATAAATAATTTGTGTATGGACAGAAGTGCTTAATTTTACCAGCCATCAGACAGTGTTACCTAGTTCATACACGCTGGAGACTGTTTAATCTTATTCTCTCACAACACACTATTTTCTCTCACACAGCTATTCTTCCATTCTCTTTGCTGATGATTTCACGTATTTCTTCTTTACCAAGAAAAAGGAACCAGTCAAAAATTAACTTCTAAAAGTTCCCACCATCACAAGTAACTTATACACACCTACCTGCATCTCTGCCCATATGCTGTATGTGATTTTTGTGTGACTCTGGGTGAATTCTTTGATCTCTGAACTAAGACCAATCTTTACACTTGTCCTTTAGATCCCATTCACTTCCTTATTCAAGGACATTGCTTATTAATTCTTCCTTCTCTCTCCTATGTCATCAGTGTTTTTTTTGTTTGTTTTTTGCCTGTGTACTAGATCATTCCTTTAATATACAATTTTGTGCTAACTTTCCAGTCTTAGAAAACTACTGTTCTCCTAATTTTCCTCCTGGTATACCCCCATTTTTTTTTCCTTCACCACAAAATTCCTTGCCAGCAGTGTTTCAATTCACTGTCTCTTGATTTCTTTCCTCCCTTTTATGTCATGAATCCTTTCCAAGTAGATTTTCACTTAACCCATGCCAAAGAAACCACTGTTATCTAGGTCATCAGTGACCATTATGACAGTAAAAGCAAATCATTTCTCAGTTTTGAGGCATTGAAAGAGTGGCTCATAACATAAAGCCAAAAAGGGTATGAAAAGTAGTCAGCTTAGAGTAGCCAAAGAAATGCAAATTAAAGACAATAAGATGTTTTTCATCTAGTGCCCAGTGTTGGCAGGGAACTCTCATATACCACTTACTTATGCAAGTGAACAGCATTTCTGGAAGCAGTTTGGGCAGTTGTACAAAAGCTTTAAAAATATGTATATCTTTTGACCCACCTCTTCCTTTTCTAAGAGCGTATGTCCTAAGGAAATAAAGATCACACAAATGTGTATGCACACTCGCCATGGAAGAGGAAAGGATTCATCAAGGAGTAGTTTCCAAAAGGAAAAAATTGGAAACAACCTGACGGGGAAAATTGAAAACAACTGAAATACCTACCCTAACAATGGGCGATTGGTTACATTACCACATTTCTGTGTAATAGCATACCATGCAGCCGCTGAAAATGGTGACAGAAGGAGGTTTGTTGACCTGGAAAGATTTTTATTATACATTTAACTGCGAAAAGTATTTAGAGCAATTTTTATGGAAAACACTGTGTATATTACACTCTTGAATGTACATACACCCAACAATGAAATGCTTGTTGTTCTTATTCAGTTGCCAAGTCATGTGCAACTCTTCGTGACCCCATGGACTGCAGCATGCCAGGCTTCCCTGGCCCCGCCTTCTCCCGGAGTTTGCCCAAGTTCATGTCCATGGAATCAGTGATGCCATCTAACCATCTCATCTTCTGTTGTCCCCTTCTACCTTCAGTCTTTTCCAGCATCAGGGTCTTTTCCGATGAATCAAGTGTTCGCATCAGGTGACCAAAGTATTGGAGCTTCAGATTTAGCATCAGAATGCTTGGAAGAATGTATTCCAAATGTGTTTTAGCTATCAAGTAGCAGAATTTTGTTTTTTTCCTAACTTCAGTTCAGTTCAGTCGCTCAGTCGTGTCCGACTCTTTGCGACTCCATGAATCGCAGCACGCCAGGCCTCCCTGTCCATCAGCAACTCCTGGAGTTTACTTAAACTCACGTCCATTGAGTCGGTGATGCCATCTAGCCATCTCATCCTCTGTCGTCCCCTTCTCCTCCTGCCCCCAATCCCTCCCAGCATCAGAGTCTTTTCCAATGAGTCAGCTCTTCGCATGAGGTGGCCAAACTTTCCTAACTTAGATTGATTGTATTCCCAACATCAGAAAAAGAAGAAAATGAAAAACTTTTGCAAAAGAAAAAACCCACCTTTCCAATGATAGTCTTCTTCCTTTTTCTGTTTTTGCATTTAAACATTGAGCATCAAACTTGGTTCATAACTGGCTGGCTTGGTTTGACCCAGTCTTTTTTCTTAAACCCCACTGGACTTAAATAGCCTGATGGCCTGTCAGCTGTGAAAGAATAGATAGGCCAGATATAATATTTACCGTACTTTTAGTTCTAAAGTTATTCAGGGGTCTCTGTAGGCTCATTGGATCTAAGTCTTTCGGGAGACCAGCTAACTAATTCAGTAAACTGAGAAATTATAAAGACAAATAGAACAGGTAGAGTTAAATTCCAGAGGAGAAAGATGATGAAAGCATAGTAAGCTTACTGAAAATGAATTTATTAGGAACCTACAATTAGGATGTGACAAAATGAAATCAAAGGCTTTTACACAGCTAGAGTCCATTACGGAGAAGGCAATGGCCCCCCACTCCAGTACTCTTGCCTGGAAAATCCCATGGATGGAGGAGCCTGGTAGGCTGCAGTCCACGGGGTCACTAAGAGTCAGACATGACTGAGCAACTTCACTTTCACTTTTCACTGTCATGCATTGGAGAAGGAAATGGCAACCCACTCCAGTGTTCTTGCCTGGAGAATCCCAGGGATGGGGGAGCCTGATGGGCTGCCGTCTATGGAGTCACACAGAGTCGGACATGACTGAAGTGACTTAGCAGAGTCCATTAGAATTGCATGTTCCAATGTTCTTTTCCACTTCTTAGTACTTTCTGTTCTATATAAGTGGAAAAATTCATGTCTAGCTTTTGTTGTCCCTCCCAAAGAACTTTAGTCAAATTTTGTTGTGAAATACTTGCCATCCTAAAATTCTTAAAATCTTGCAATAAAACATAGCTGTATGTTTAATGCGTATGTATGATATTATATTGGTTTCTATGTAAGATAAAACATTATTATAAAAGCAGTACATATTTAATATGGAAAAAATTTTAAGTTACAAAGTAATTAGTTTTGCTGCCTCTTTTGATCTTTCAATGCATATATATTTGTCTATATATATAAATTCTACTTATGCTGTACATTTCAAGTTTATATCTTGCCTTTTTTACCTTAATATTTTATGACTGTGTTCTTAGATCTTTATATTTTGTTTGCTTAAAGTATTTCCCATATTAAGGATAGTAAGTTTGTTGATTTGTTATATGCCTTTTGTTGGGGAACAGATTTTTGCAATCTTACGTTTTAATGGTAGTTAGCAGCCTAATGATGAAATTATGTAGTTTTAGGTATATTTTTAAAAATTACCCAGTTGTCCAGGTTTTTGTTTTTTAAGTAAACCAATATGCTCATTAAAGATTTTGTGACTGATGTTTGTAGATAGGTACTTAAGTTTCACTTTCCCCAAGACAGCGAGAAATATTCTATAACAGAAAGATGACTATTTTTAGCTTTTCTTTCTGCTGGTGAGGTGGAATTACGAATATTTTTAGAGCAGTTGAAAGTACAACCACTTAGATTAGCTCAGTGTTTCTATCATCAGAATCTCAATAACTGTTTATTTTATGTATCTAGGTTTTACCTTCCATGTGTTTATGTAAATTGCCACATGATTCTTCTTTCTGTTTTTAGTCTAGTTCATCGCTCTATGGAACAATGTTTTAAAAAATGAAGTTTCCAAAACCTTAACCTTTTCTCTGCACATTTTATATATTGAATGATAATTATATTCTGGTTATTATGAGCAATGCTTTTCTTTCTTACGATTGAAACAGAAGTTAATACTTACGGGGAGATTATTGAAAATCTTTTCCTTTGAGTACAGTATGCCCTTAATATTCTCAAGAGATATCCTCCACAACCTTTGTAGGTAACTTCACTAGGACGTTTCATCCTTTCTCTAAATCGGTGTATAGAAAAGGTGGAAATCTGAATGACTCTCTTTACCGTCTACAAGAGCTACTGACAAGTATACAAAAATTTAGGCCACATTGAGAGGTTGAGTTATTACCCAGGACGCTCATCCTACATCCTGAAAACACTCATATTAAACACTTAGCAAAATTTCAAGTTATAGAACTTTGAAGGTCTTTAAGATTGCTTATAATAATTCAAAACAGAAGGATAATTAGTTCAGAAGTCTGAGATATTAATTTCTTATTGCAGTTATGAAAACAAACATCCATATTTAAGTATTAAAATCAGTAGCCATTCATACCTGAATCTGTTGCAATCACATTCCACTGAAACAGGTCCAGCCAAGATCACCTATGACTTGCTAGGTATTAAGTCTAATTGTCAATTCTTATCCTGACTTCTGAGCATTTAACATTATCACTTTGAAATTCTGTCTTCCTTTGATATCAAGGACAACATTTCTTTCTGTTTTTCTTTCTGAATTTCTGGGCATTTATTCCTTGACTTGAGCCTTAAATTTGGTACAGGTTCTCCAAGGCTCTGTTGTTCATACCCCCTCACCATCTGCCCTTTTTTTGCATGTGGGTGTGTGTGTGCACCATTTTGCTTTACTTACTATTTTTTTAAACAACTTTATCCAAGTATCCCTGACATGCCATAAACTACACATACTTGAAAGGTACAATATAATACATTTTGCCTATGTGAAATTACCACCATAATAAAAATAATGAACATATCTATCACTCCCCAAAGTTTCCTCATCCCATTAGTAATGCCTCCCTGCTGCCCCTTCCATTCCCACCCAGCTCCTAGATTAGATGTTTTTTGTCACTATAGATCAGTTTGCATTTTCTAAAATTTTATAAATGGTATCATGAAATATATAATGGTTTTTTTTTTTTTGAAGTGGGTAGTGAGGTCTGATTTTTTTCTTATTCAAGATTATATTCTAAGGTTTATCTATGTTGTATTTATAGTTTATTGCTTTTTATTGCTGAGTGGTATTTCAGTGTGGATATAACACTATTCATTCACCCGTTGATAGATATTTGAGTTGTTTCCAGTTTTTGGCTGATGAGAACAAAGCTGCTATAAAAATCTGGGCTCAGAATTTGGGCTCAAATGATTATATGCTTATATTTTTCTTGGATAAATTACTTAGGAATGGAACGAGTGGGTCAGTGGATACAGGTTTAACTTAGTAAGCAACTGCTCAACTTTTTTTAAGTATTAGGTCATTTTACATTCTCACCTACAGCATATGAACTTTGCAGTTGCTCTCCATCCTTGTCAACACTTGATGTTATCATTTTAAAGATTGTTAGACATTCTAGCAGGTGTGTGTCTCTTTGTGGTTTTAATTTGCATTTCCCACAGACTAAGGATGTTGAACATCTTTTAATGTACTTTTTTGTCATCCATATATTTATCTTCTTTGGTGAGGCGTCTGTTTAGATCTGTTGCACATTGTAAATTTTGTTAGGTTGTTTGCTTTTTTGTTGGTGACTTTATGTAGAGTTCTTTATATATTCTGGCTGCAAGTCTTAGTGGATATGTGAGTTTTAAATATTTTCTCCCAGTCTGTGGCTTCTCTTTTCATTTTTTTTTTTAACAGTGTCTTTCTAAGAGCATAAGTTCTTAATTTTTATGAAGTTCAGTTCATCAATTAAAAAAAGCATTGTGCTTTGGGATTGTATCTCTAAAGAAATCTGTACCCTCAACTTACCCCTGGACTGGGAGTTTGGGATTAGCAGCTGCAAACTATTATACATAGAATGGCTTACAAAAAGGTCTTACTGAATAACACAGGGAATAAAGTGTCCTGTGATAAACCATAAGGGAAAAGAATATGAAAAAAATGTACATATATGTATAACTAAGTCATTTTGCTGTACAGCCAAAATTGAAACAACATGTAAATCAACTACAATAAAATACATTTTAAAAAATAGAAGTCTTTACCTAATCCAAGATCGCAAAGAATTTTTTTTTATGTGTTCTTCTAGATATTTTGTAGTTTTAGGTTTTTCATTTAGGTCTAGGACCTATTAATCTTTTTATTGTAATAATATACGGCCTTCCCAGGTGGCACAGAGGTAAAGAAATCCACCTGCCAATTCAGGAGACACAAGAGACACAGGTTGGATCCCTGGGTCAGGATGATCCCCTGGAATAGGAAATAGCAACCCATTCCAATATTCTCGCCTGGAAAATTCCATGGACGTAGGAGGCTGGTGGACTGCAGTACATGGGGTCACCAAGATTCGGACACAACTGAGCACACACAATATATATAATATAAACTAAATTTGTCGTTTTATCCCTTTTAAAGTATATAATTCAGTGTGTTTCATTATATTTATGATGTTGTTCAATGATTATAACTACATTTCCAAATTTATATCACCCTAAGCAGTAATTTTGTAGTCATTGAGCAGTAATTTCCCATTCCTCCTTCCCTACAGCCACTAGGAACCCCTAATCTACTTTGGGTCTCTGTGAATTTGCCTAATCTAGATACATAAGTGGAATCATGTAATATCTACCCTTTTCTGTCTGCCTTATTTCAACTTCTATTTTCAAGGTTTGTCCATGTGGTAGCATGTGTCACAAGTTTATCCTTTTAATGGCTGAATAATATATTCTGTGGTATAGATAAACCACATTTTGTTTATCCATTCATGTTGATGGACACCGTTTTTACCTTATGGCTATTGTGAATAAAGCTGTCGTGGACACTGGCATTTGGGTGTCTGAGTCCTTGCTTTCATTTCTTTGCTGTAGTATATACCTAAAAGTGGAGTTACTGAGTCTTAATGATAATTCTGTGTTTTACTCTTGGGGGAGCTGCCAAATTGTTTTCCACAGCATCTGCATCAGTGTATGAGGAGTTCCAGTTTTTCTGTATCCTCACCAACTCTTGTTGTTTTCTGTTTTGTTTTTAATGATAGCCATCCTGGTCAGTTTGAAGTGGTTCTGGTTTTGTGTACAGTAAGTCCCCTACATATGAACCTTCAAGTTGTGAACTTTCAAAGATGCGAATGTACGTTTGCATGTCCAGTCACGTAAGTTGGTTCACGTGTCTGGCATACATTGTCAAGTGCATGCTTCCTCTACAAATTGTTGTGTTTTTATGTACTTTACTGTGTAGAATACAGTAGTACGTATCTTTATATCAAGCCCAGGATGTCCAGAAGCAAGTGTAAAAGCAGTGGTGATGTAGCTGTTACTGCTCGGAAGTACCAAGTGATAACAAGGGAAACAAAAATGAAAATAATTGAGAGTGCAATGAGGTGAAAAGATGGTAGATGTCGCTTGTTCCTATAACATGAATCATTCAAGCATAGGCCCAATTCTAAAGAACATGGAGAAGATCATGGAACATGTGAAGTCTGCTGTGCTGGTGATAGTTGACAATAATATTGAAGAAGTGTGGAAAAGCAATGGAGGAGAGAGAGAAACTTCTCAGTGTGTGAATGCAAGATCAGCCTCAGCACTGAGTTTCAGCTCAGCTTAATGCTGACTTAATGAAAGCTCAAAGTCTTTATGAAGACTTGAAGTAAAAACATGGTGAGAAATCAGAGGGTGCATCTCTTAATGCCATCCATGGCTGGGAAAGACAGGGAACCCTGGTGTGCTGCAGTCCATGGGGTTGCAAAGATTCAGACATGACTTACCAACTGAACAACATGGCTGATTTCACCAGTTCAAGGCTAGAGCCAGCCTTCACAACGTAAAAGTAAGTGGCGAGGCAGCCATTGCAGATACAGTAGCTGCCTGGGAATTTCCTGAAATTCTAAAAGCTATTATTGATGAAGGCGAGTATTTACCTGAGCAGGTCTTTTTATGTGGATGAGACAGGACTATACTGGAAGAGGATCCAGACCAAAGTTACATCAGTAAGTAGGAAAAGTTGATGCCATGCTATACAGCAGCAATGCTAAGTCGCTTCAGTCGTGTCTGACTCTGTGCGACCCCATAGATGGCAGCCCACCAGGCTCCGCTGTCCCTGGGATTCTCCAGGCAAGAACACTGGAGTGGGTTGCCATTAGGCTAATTCTTGTTTGGTGGCAGTGGTTCCAGCTATGTGAAGCTGAAGCCTTTCTTGGTTTATTGTTCAGAGAACCCAGGAACCCTTAAAAGCATAGCCAAGGACTCTCTTCCTGTTGTATGAAAGAGTAACCCCAAAGCCTGGGTGCACAGGCCATTTTCCAGGACTGGTTTTTCTACCACTTTATCCTGGAGGTAGAGAAATATTGCCTGCAGAAGGATGTCCCATTCAGAATTCTTTTGCTGTTCAACAGTGCTCCAGGCCCTGTTCATGGACAACTTTCATGCCAACGTCAAAGTAGTGCATCTGCCACCAGATACTACGCATGGACCAGGGACTTAGAGCGACCATTGTGTCACACTTTTCGTCAGGCAGTAAAGGCGAGTGATGAATCAGGAACAGTCTCGCAACAATTTTGGAAGGACTGTAACATCTACAAGGCCTTAAATACCATTTACTTTGCTCGGCCTGAGGTTTCAGCTGTCATCATGAATGGAGTTTGGAAGAACCTTTTCCCACAGTTTGTTCATGATTTTCATGGATTTGAGAAGGTGGACGCAGAGTTCAAAGAGGTTGTCAGCAACTTAGTGACCCTCAGGGATAAGCTGGAGCTAGCTGCATTCCTTTTGTGTGGTCTGTGAAGTTTCTCTGCCATTTCTCTTCAGTCAGCCTGTGATCTGACAGATTTCTACAAATAGCCAATAACCCTCTCACCCTGCCCCCTCCTAAGGTGTGTAAAGTGTGTACACCTCTTTAAGTCTTGTAGTAGATGGCAGGTCACAGTCCCTACAGCTATAGTAGGGCGGAGGAATAGGGGATGATTGCTAGGTCTCTCACATAGCCCTCTCAGCATATTCGATAGACTCTTCATCAAGCATTCCTCCTGGTTGCTGTGAAGTGTCTGATCAGGTTTAAAGTTCTGAAATCATTAATTCTGATCTTTTTAAGAAATTTCTCCAGCTTAATGGTTGTTTTGGAGGAGGGAATAACTCCTGAAGCTTCCTGCTCTACCATTTTCTCTGTTGTTACTTATGATCTACTTTGTGTTAATTTTTACATATGGTGTACTGTATGATTCAAAGCACTTTTCCCCCCACTGCATATGGTTATCCAGTTGTTCTGACACCATTCATTGAAAAGACTATTCTTTTTCAACTAAGTTGCCTTTGTGCCTTTGTCAAAAATCAGTTGTTCACATATATGTGGGTATATTTCAAGATTCTCTACTCTGCTCCATAGATCTATTTTTTTTTTATCTTGACACCAGCATCACAGTGTCTTTGTTACTGTACCTTTATGATAAGTTTTGAAATCAAGTGGTGTTAGCCCTCTGCTGCTGCTGCTAAGTCGCTTCAGTCGTGTCCGACTCTGTGTGACCCCATAGACGGCAGCCCACTAGGCTCCGCTGTCCCTGGGATTCTCCAGGCAAGAACACTGGAGTGGGTTGCCATTTCCTTCTTCAGTGCATCAAAGTGAAAAGAGAAAGTGAAGTCTCCCAGTCATGTCTGACTCTTAGCGACCCCATGGACTGCAGCCTACCAGGCTCCTCTGTCCATGGGATTTTCCAGGCAAGAGTACTGGAGTGGGCTGCCATTGCCTTCTCCGCTTAGCTCTCTAGTTTTGTTCTTTTTCAGAGTTGTTTTAATTTCTTCTAGGTACTTTGCATTTCCATGTGAAGTTTAGAAGCACCTTGTCAATTTCTTTAAAAGGAAAAAAACAGCAAAAACTAGCTAGGATTTTGATTAGATTACATTGAATCTGTAGATCAGTTTGAAACAACTGGTATCTTAGCAGCATTGAGTCTTCTGATCCATAAACACTGTCTCTTCATTTATTTTGGTCCTTAATTTTTCTGAGCATTATTTAGCATTTTTCACTGCACAGGTCTAGTGCCTCTTTTGTTGGATTTATCCCTAAATATTTCATTTTGAGGGGATGCTACTGTAAATGTGTTTTTAAAATTTCAATTTCTTACTGTTTGCTGCTAATTTACAGAAATAACACAGATTTTATATTTTATTGTTACCTTACTGAACTCACTTATTCTAATACCTTTCTATGAGATTTTCTACATAGATCATCATATTGTCTGTGGATAGATGATTTTAGTTACTTTCCAATCCTGATGTTTTTTATTTCTTTTTCTTGCTTTATTGCACTGATAAGAATTGCCAGTACATTGTTGAATAGAAATGATAAATGGATATCACTGCCTTGTTTCTAATTCTTTAGTCTTTCATCTTTAAGTATAATGTTGACTATAGATTTTTCATAGAAATCATTTATTGGGATGAGAAAGTTCACATTTATACCTGCTTTGCTGAGAGCTTTTTTTAAAAATCAAGAATGTTGAATTTTTGTCAGATGCTTTTTCTAGATCTATTGAAATGATAATATGTTGTTTCTTCCTTAGTTTGTTAACCTAGTGACTTGAATGTTGAACCAACCCTGCATTCTTGGGATACGTCTCTGTTGGTTATGATATATTACCCTTTTTAAAATATAGTCATATAGTATAGTCATTTTTTATAGTCATATAGTCATTTTTTTTAACTTTAATATAATTGGATTGGATTTGCTAAAGTTGCGTCAAGAATGTTTGTATTTATGTTCATGAGAAGTAACAATGGTAGTTTTCTTTCAATGTATTTGTCTTGTTTTGGTACTGTAGTACTACTCTCTTCATGGAATGAGTTGAGAAATATTCTCTTTTTAATTTAGGGGCAAGAGTTTTAAAGTTGTCAGTTCAAGTCTGAAAGGTGTTCATGATATTCTTTTATATGCTTTTATTATCTATAGACTCTGTAGTGATGTCACTTCGTGTTTCTTACTCTTATTTGTGTCTTCTTTTCCTTAGTATTGCTAGAGGTTTATCAGTTTTATTGATCTTCAAAAGAAACTAGCTTCTGGTGTTGATTTTTCTTTTCTTTTTTTGGTTACAGAATGTTCTGTTATATGAATGCTTAGTCATTCTCCTATTGATTGATAGTTTGTGTAAGAATAATCTTAACGGAAACTCTGTGACTAATTTTTATGATAAAAATGCATTCTTGTGTGCTCAGTTGTGTCTGACTCTTAGTGACCCCATGGACTGTAGCCCACCAGATTTCTCTGTCCTTGGGATTTTCCCAGTAATAATACTGGAGTGGGTTGCCATTCCTCCTCCAGGGGATCTTATTGACCCAGGGACTGAACCTGTATCTCCTGCATTGGCAGGCAGATTCTTTACCACTGAGCCACCTGGGAATCCCATGATAAAAATGGTAAAACCTTAAGGATATGAATAAATGGACACAGGTACAGTACTCCAGCATAGAAAGATTAAAGATATAAAGATATCAGCTCTTAAAATAAGTCATGGGTATAATTTTACTCAAAATACCATTGAACTTTGAGAATCATGACAAAAGGATTCAGAAGTTCATCTTGATAAAACATTTGAGTTGATGTTAAAGTTCTGAAAAAAAGAATAAATGGAGAGAAACCTAATAGAAGACATCAAAATATAGTGAAACTGTAACAGTTTAAAAAATAGGGTGCCAGCACCAGGATAAAGAAGACCAATGAGAAAATAGCCTGGAAATGGAACGTGTTGGATATAAGGATTTAATATGATAAAGGAAGCACACATATCCATAAGGAAGAAAGATTATTTAATAAATAGTGTTAGTATAACTAAGCAAATAGGAGAAATAAAAATTTATATTTAAAAAAAAATCACATATTAAAATATGTTCCAGATGGATTTATAATTACATGGAAACAACAAGCCAAAGAAATGAATTGTGTACTGAATGAACCTAAGGAGGGAAACAATACAAATTAACAAAGGAAGTGATTGACAGATAAGACTACATAAAACTTAACTTTGAATTATCCAATAATATTGCCAAAATGAAAAAATGTAACAGACCAGGGGAAGTATTTTCAGCAAATTTCCAAGGTTAATATTTTTTTTTATGTATGAAACTCTATGCAAATGTAAAAATGGGCATAGGACAAGATTGGGCAATTAACTAAATAGGAAGTTGAAAACAGGAAAAAATTTTTCGATACAATTTAAACTACTAAGGAGTTACACAGACCTACCCATTAAATTAACAGCAACTCCCAGGCAGGCCAGAGTAAAACGCAATAAGTAGATGCACAAATTGGTAATGGTTTTATATATATATATATATATATATATATATATATATATATATAGTGTTACAAGTGTTTGAAAACCACTTTTGTGATAAAATTCATTTTAAAAGATCTCAATACTTTTTGACCCAGAAAACCCACATCTGGGAATTGATCCAAAGAAAATAATTACTACACCCCCCTTTCCAAAAAGCAAACATGTAAATCCTGTATACAGAGTTGTTTTCAAATAATGAAAACTTAGAAAACCTAAATGGCTAATCAAAGGAGTAATTACAATTTTCATATATCCCATAGATAGAATACAATGCAATAATTAAATATGGTAATAGAGATTATAATTGAAAATGTGATAAGAGTAATTTTTTTAAAGCAAGCTTTCAAATTATGTGGATAATTTAATTGGTAAGAAATATGTAGAAATGACAAGCAGTTATGATGAGGGTATAGTGGGACACTCTTTTCCTGTTTCCTGTGATCAAATATAATGCTGCTGCTGCTGCTAAGTCTCTTCAGTAGTGTCTGACTCTGTGCGACCCCATAAACGGCAGCCCACCAGGCTCGCCCGTCCCTGGGATTCTCCAGGCAAGCAAATATAATGCTGCTGCTGCTGCTGCTGCTAAGTCGCTTCAGTCGTGTCCGACTCTGTGCGACCCCATAAACGGCAGCCCACCAGGCTCCCCCGTCCCCGGGATTCTCCAGGCAAGCAAATATAATGCTAGTCTGTACTTAATAGAAGTACAACACTTTGATCAGGGAAGCTAATAGTCCTATGTTATGAGAAGAGCATGGGCTTTGGAAATGTGTAGATCTGAGTTCTAATTTGGGTTCTACTTACCTAGTATGAGGCCTTGACAGTTACATAACTACTTAGAACCTCAATTTCTAAATCTGAGGAAATAGTTGTTTATGGTTGTTGTGTGGATTAGTAATAGTATATTGCAGTTGTTGATAGAAATATTGTTCTTGTCATGTGACATCTGGAATAATGTCAGTCAGCTTAAAAGCAATCATAAATTTCAATGGCAAACAATGAAGAGTTATTTTTCACTTAGGCTACTTATTATCTGTGAATTGATTGTGGCTCTGCTCTAGTTCTCTCCACTTTAGAATCAAGGTAGACTAGAAGGAAAGATGTTGAAACCCAAGGACAGGTCTTAAAGGTCTGCTCTGAAGTGGTACACTTCCAGTCATATTTCATTGACCAAGGCAACAGTGACACTGTGTCATAATCCTCCTTTGGGGAATGGGTCAGCACAGAGGGGCAGCAAATATTTGGGAAAAATAATATATGCTATGACAAAGAGTGTGTTCAGTGCTGTTACTTTCAAAGTGTGATAGTCTGGTGTATGTCTGGAGGAGAAAGATCAGAATGGTGAGTAATTCTGAAATCCTGTCTGAAATGCAGTGGAAATAGTCAATGGAGAGAGTGGGGCACATTAATGCTGTCTAAAATATTTGAAGAGTGGCTATAACGGGCTATACTACATGACATCAATGGGTAGGAGTTAGAGCATTATGTTTTGATTCAGTGTAAGGTCATAAGGCACCCCACTCCCGTGCTCTTGCCTGGAGAATCCCATGGATGGAGGAGCCTGGTGGGCTGCAGTCCTTGGGGTCGCTGGGAGTCGGACACGGCTGAGCGACTTCACTTTCACTTTTCACTTTCATGCATTGGAAAAGGAAATGGCAACCCACTCCAGTGTTCTTGCCTGGAGAATCCCAGGGACGGGGGAGCCTGGTGGGCTGCCGTCTATGGGGTCACACAGAGTTGGACACGACTGAAGTGACTTAGCAGCAGCAGCAAGGTCATAAGGAGAAAGGGAGACAGAAAAGGAAATTCATGCTTTTAAAATATCTTACCTCATTTATATTTAAATAATCCTATGAGGGTTTTTGTGTTTGTGTATGTTAAGTATTGGGGAAAACAGTACCTAAGGTCATATGGCAAATAAGTGGTAAAACCTGTTTCAAATCCACGTCTGTGTGATCTCATCTCTCTCCCACTATACTTGCTACTCTGTTGGGCTGCAAGCTTTCTTACAATTACACTGTACATCACTAGTCATCTTCTGTCTGACAAGGTAATGACCACTCTTCCTTCATCTCTAAAATGTTTCAAAGTATATAAATGGAAGAATTGAAAGGAATGTTGAATTCCTGAATTTGAATTTAGATCAGTGGTCTGCAAGCTCATTTGATCATTTGTACCCTTTCAGAAAAATAATTTAGCATGTGCCATACAAGATTTGACATAAAATTTTAGGTATTTTTGTGAATTAGATTTTATGGAAAATCTAAGCATCTCTTAGATGCTTATCCTCAACATTGGAGGTCATTGTTTTGGATGATTTGTAAGGCTTACTTTTCAGTATAAGATTCCATGCTTCTGTTTGGCCTGAATTTTTCTGAAAGGAATAATGATAGCTTAATTAACTTTTAGAAAAAATTTTAAATGGTCTGTTACCTAAGACCAAAACTAAATTCACTGGCATTCATAACAAAATTAAACCTGAAAATCAAATAGTATGAAATATGGTTTTCCAGGTAACCAGTAATAATCCTGTGAACAGTCCAGTCTACTATTAATATATATAAAAGAGGATATAAAGGGGTTACTATTAAGTAATAAATCTGATTTCTACGTGTGGCTCAAAAAGCAACCTCGTTATTTTAGTTATATCTTTTCTAAGTCTGTGTGTGTATGTGTCCAAAACTTACTGTACTCATATATTCTAAAAGAATCTGAAATTTTGCCTAGAGAATATTATTTTTGATACTTGGAAACTTATTTTAGTACTGTTTTACAACAGAGCCAGAAATCTAAATCAGGCTAAGCCTACTGGACTAAAATTTTGAGAGAGACATATCCTAAGTCAGAAACAAAGAAGTTACTTTCATTGCCTGAAAGAGGAAACTGTTTGCTTTTCTACATTCTGGTCCTTGGTTATCTGCTTTTTGCCAAGTTGATATTTCATGATTAAGATAGCTTTCTGATTATCTTAACTGTTTCTTGGGGATAGAGTCTTTAAGAAAAAACTTTCCCAACATAGGCAAAACACTCCCTGACATAAATCACAGCAGGATCCTCTATGACCCACCTCTCAGAGTAATGGAAATAAAAGCAAAAATAAACAAATGGGACCTAATTAAACTTAAAAGCGTTTGCACAACAAAGGAAACTATAAGCAAGGTGAAAAGACAGCCTTCAGAATGGGAGAAAATAATAGCAAATGAAGCAACGGATAAAGAGTTAATCTCAAAAATATACAAGTAGCTCATGCAGCTCAACTCCAGAAAAATAAATGACCCAATCAAAAAATGGGCCAAAGAACTAAACAGACATTTCTCCAAAGAAGACATGTAGATGGCTAACAAACACATGAAAAGATGCTCAACATCACTCATTATCAGAGAAATGCAAATCAAAACCACAATGAGGTGCCATCTCACGCCGGTCAGAATGGCTGCTACCCAAAAGTCTACAAGCAATAAATGCTGGAGAGGGTGTGGTGAAAAGGGAACCCTCTTACACTGTTGGTGGGAATGCAAACTAGTACAGCCAATATGGAGAACAGTGTGGAGATTCCTTAAAAAACTGGAAACAGAACTGCTATACAACCCAGCAACGCCACTGCTGGGCATACACACTGAGGAAACCAGAATTGAAAGAGACACGTGTTCTCTTTCAGTGTTCATCGCAGCACTGTTTACAATAGCCAGGACATGGAAGCAACCTAGATGTCCATCGATGGATGAATGGATAAGAAAGGTGTGGTACATATACGCAATGGAATATTAATCAGCTACTAAAAAGAATACATTTGAATCAGTTCTAATGAGGTGGATGAAACTGGAGCCTATTATACAGAGTGAAGTAAGTCAGAGAAACACCAATACCGTATACTAACGCATATATATGGAATTTAGAAAGATGGTGATGATGACCCTATACACGCAACACCAAGAGACACAAATGTAAAGAACAAACTTCTGGACTCTGTGGGAGAAGGTGAGGGGGGTAATGATTTGAGAGAATAGCATTGAAACATGTATATTACTAAGTGTGAAATAGATTGCCAGTCCAGATTCAATGCATGAGACAGGGCGCTCAGGGCCGGTGCACTGGGATAACCCAGAGGGATGGGATGGGGAGGGAGGTGGGATAGGGGTTCAGGATGGAGGACAAATGTACACCCGTGGCTGATTCATGTCAATGTATGGCAAAAACCACTACAATATTTTAAAGTAATTAGCCTCTGATGAAAATAATTAAATTAATTTTTAAGAAGCTTTCCCAGATCACAGAAAGCAGAAATACAAATGTAGGCTTGGAAGAGATACTCCTGTCAGTTCAGTTCCGGTCAGTTCAGTTCAGTTCAATTCAGTCACTTAGTCATGTCCAACTCTTTGCGACCCCATGAATTGCAGCACGCCAGGCCTCCCTGTCCATCACCAACTCCCGGAGTTCACTCAGACTCACGTCCATCGAGTCAGTGATGCCATCCAGCCATCTCATCCTTTGTCGTCGCCTTCTCCTCCTGCCCCCAATCCCTCCCAGCATCAGAGTCTTTTCCAATGAGTCAACTCTTTGCATGAGGTGGCCAAAGTACTGGAGTTTCAGCTTCAGCATCATTCCTTCCAAAGAACACCCAGGACAGATATCCTTTAGAATGGACTGGTTGGATCTCCTTGCAGTCCAAGGGACTCTCAAGTGTCTTCTCCAACACCACAGTTCAAAAGCATCAATTCTTCGGCGCTCAGCTTTCTTCACAGTCCAACTCTCACATCCATACATGACCACTGGAAAAACCATAGCCTTGACTAGACGGACCTTTGTTGGCAAAGTAATGTCTCTGCTTTTGAATATGCTATCTAGGTTGGTCATTGACTTGAAATTGTAGATCCAACAGTACTCTTTTGGATTCCTTTCTCATTCATTTGTACAGCTTTTTTGGACATTTGTGCATGGTAGTTTTGGAGGAAGTGTTGCTTGCAGGTAAGAAATGGCCAACTTCAGCTACTTTTTCTGCACCAGTTTAAGTGGCCCGCAGGCTGGGAGTTCTTTGGTATGAAAAGTGATCCATTTGTTCTAGAAAATTATCCTGGAAAAGGACGGTTTAAATAATTTAATTTGCTATTCCTTCATTTTCAGTCTTTACTTCATTCAGCGATCATTTAGTGCTTCTTTGTGCAGAAATATAGCAAACAAGAAAGATATTTACCACTGATATCAAAATATATTCTTTTCTTTCCCCACCTCGCCTTCCTTCCTCTTCTCTCTATTCTCTTCTTTCCCTTCTTCGTGTAACTCCTTTCCTTTTTTGAGATAGTAACCACAGGCGAATTTTGAGGTCTGTTCATCTAAGGATAGGGCAAATTATATATGTTATTTATTTTATAAAAATTTAGTGGTATAGTTAGGTGGGGGGTGATAAAATTCTTAATTTGCCTTCAAGTCCAACTGTCATCTTACCTGGGCAGATCTCAAGGTGTATGTATACGTTTGTTACTTAGCTCAAAAATAATATGTTTGTTACTTAGCTCATTTATATCTTTAAATGGCTTTGTATTATTTTAAATAAAATTAATATCAGCGTGTTTTTATACATGTCCTTTTTAGATGCAGACGTCTATGATTAGACATGTAGCACATGTCTTAATTTTCAAATGCCATAATTGACTTGTTATCTAAACGCTAGCATTCATCCTAGTTAATTAAAGGCATGTGAATGGTTGAAGTTTTTTGTTTTGTTTGCTATTGTGTACTATATTGAGAATTTGAAGGTAATTAAAAAATATAATTCTTTTCTTCTTTAGCATCAGACAACAGTCAGCGCTTTCGAGAAACCTGTTTTGCATTTGCATTGACGCCACAACAAGTGCAGCAGATCAGTAGTTCCATGTAAGTTGTCTCTGAGTGTAACTTGCAGTTTGACCTTTGCATCCAGTTTTGTCTATAATAAGTGACTTTTTGAAACAGTATATTCAGGGGTGAGTATTATTGTCATGCAAGTATTAGTACTGAAAATATCATTAGAATGTTACTTACCATAAGAACTCTTACTATTTCTGATATACGTTCTGGAGTTAGCCGTGTCTTTGAATCAGCTTTCCTGTGGATGTCTTTAAAATAATTTTAGTTCTTACCATGTCTTTTCTAGGGATATTTCTGGGACCAAATGTGACTTCACAGTGCAGGTCCAGTTAAGGTAAAGTATTGACTACAGTATATATTCAAAGTTTAAAAATCAATATTTCTTAAAGATTTCTAAAATCTTTCTAATTTTCAGTAAGTATTTTCTGTGTCCTATATGTAAACCATTAACTTTTAAATACTCTCTAATTTAGATTCTGTGTGAGACATCTTTTGATAAATTTGAAAAGCAAAATGAGAATTTTCCAACGTGGTACTGTCCCATATTCAATTTCTTTTCTTAGCCCATTTCTTCTAAGAGTATCTAACACATCTTTTATGTTAATGTCTCTCATTGCTTACATAAACCATCTTATGCTGTTCTTTTTACTCAGTGACTATTGTAGTGTAGACTTAAGTGCCCCACACTGTTCTTGTTGCGATAGAGATAGAAAGACAATTGTTTTCCTCCGGAAGCTATTTTCCATATAAAGTAAGAAGGATAAGTCAAACACATAGCCCAGTCTCAAAATCAAATACTAAGTTGTATGTATAGATTATAAACGTACTAAGAGATCAGAAAAGAGATTAAAGAACCAGCTCAGTTCTTCACAGAATAATGTGAAAACGTCTGATCTAGACTTAGAAGTAGTGTGATGAAAACTGAGAAAGCAGAGGAGAGGTAAGGTCTTGGTTTTGGAAGGTACTGACAAAGGTGTTTCTGTGTGAAGGCGCTTTATCCTCTGTCAGGCAGATGATGATAATGACTGACTGAAGGGCTAAAATTCAGCGCCTTCGTAAATAATTACATATTGCTGTGATATTTTTTACTTCCTGCCTCAATTTACATTTTGTTCATACTGCTATGTGACTTTGTCTTTTAAAACAGTGGTTTTCAGACTGTTGCTTGAAGCCACCATTTGGCTTCCCTCTGGCTATCATTCCACCTTCTACCCCACCCC
The DNA here is from genome assembly GCF_055505025.1 of Bos grunniens. Lineage (NCBI taxonomy): Eukaryota > Metazoa > Chordata > Mammalia > Artiodactyla > Bovidae > Bos > Bos grunniens. Next base: position 87,264,940 of record NC_141174.1, on the reverse strand, counting down.
AACTCTCCTACCTGACACACACACATATACACACTCTGAACCAAAGTAGTGCTGCTTTGACCTGTTTTTACATGTTTGACTTCTGGGTTAGTTTTCGTTTGAGGAGACTATCCCAAGACTGAATTTGCAAACCATAGTTCTAGAACAGAAGATCCACCTGCTATCCTTAGCATTACCGTCCATACATTCTTTAAAGCAGCAGGAGGCATTGATCTCATTCCATAGGAAGGTTTTCTTTCTTTCTAAGATCAGTTCAGAGATTCTAAGGGAATCGTGATGGTTAAAAATGGCTTGTAAAGTGAAAGTTGCTCAGTCGTGTCCAACTCTTTGAGACCCCATGGACTGTAGCCTGCCAGGCTCCTCTGTCCATAGAATTCTCCAGGCAAGGATACTGGAGTGGGTAGCCATTCCCTTCTCCAGGGGATCTTTCCAATCCAGGGATCAAACCCAGATGTCCTGCATTGCAGGCAGAATCTTTACTGTCTGAACGACCAGGGAAGCACAAGAATACTGGAGGGGCTTAGCTATTTTAAATTCAGATTATATCCGAAACTTAATGGGAAAAGAACCATTTTGTACTATATTTTGTATATATTTTGTATTATATTTTGTATATATTTGGGAATTATTAGGTGGTTCTTTGTGTTTTGCTAAATTGTTTATATTAAATATATTGTATATATTTAATATATACATATTTAATATATATAATTATGTTTAATATATACAATTGTGTTTTGCTAGATTGTTTATATTAAATATTGTATATATTTTGTTTATATTTGGGAATTATTAGATGATTATTTGTGTTTTGCTAAACTGTTTTCATCCCCACATTGCCCATCCCCCACAGCAATCCCAGGTTATTAAGTTTGGAGCATATACCATCTACTATCCTAATTATAAGTCTTTATCTAAAACATGAAAAACAGTTTGGTCAGAATTAAGATCAGTATTTTCTCTATTAGATTCCTAATCTGTTTTCATTTATCTGTTTCCCCTCTCCACCCCCATAAACATCTGTATAGAAACTTTGTGCTATTGTTCCTTTTTTAAAAAAACCTTTGGTTTGTAAGAATGATTTATTAGATGTTCACTTTTTACTTAGTTGAATAGGAGTCAGCTTGTCACATGAATTCTGTTTTTCGGCAGCTTCAGGCAGCCAGGTCCATGTTTCTAATCTCCCACGACACTGGCATAATTGGTTTGAAACTAGAGCATCCTCTTACTTTTGCTAAGTAAAGAACTGGCCTATCATAGAAGGTTCTGCTGGGGCTAGAGATGATCTTGTGGGTGTAGATATCTGTGTGCTAAGTATATTTTGAGAAAATCTTCGCAGGTTAGTAATTCTAAACCTTTCTATGACTCTCTAACCTCTTTGAGAATGTAATGGAAACTATAGATTGTCCCTGCTTAAAGATGACCATATATGTACCCATAAAATTTTACATAGAAAATTGTCCCATTTGTGGACCTTCCCTCACACAGATTCCGTTGCAGGCAGATCAGGATATTGAGAGAAGATACTTGTGCTTCTTGTTTAAAAACTTGTGTAAAAACAATGAATATTTCACAGAATTCAGAGATAGCATACTTAACATATAAACCAAAAAGTTCTGGGAACATTCTGTAAAGGTGGCGTGAACCTTAGCTCTATATTGGGAACAAGGAAGTAATTGAGAATCGTTGTCTTAAATAGCAGATTAATTTATTTCTCAATCTATGTAAGAATGAATAGAGTAAGGAACTTCCCTGGTGGTCCTGGGGCTAAGCCTTTGTGCTCCCAATGCAGAGGGCCCAGTTCAGTACCTGGTCAGGGAACTAGGTCCCACATACCACAACTAAGACCTGGTGCAGCCAAATTAAAAAAAAATAGAATGAAAAGATTGAGAGTGTACAAATTATGTAGCTGTCTTGGTTTTTCCTGAAAGATTGCACATTTAATTTAGAAATAAATGTTTTTGTGAGTTTCTAAATAGTATTCTAAGCACATGTGGATATAATACAAATATTATTATTATTCAACATCTTCAGTTTTCAGAAACTAATGGAATACTTGAACTTGGTGGACAAAACTTGATCCTGGAGCTTGACTTTTAGCATTTTTCAGTATATTCTGCTGAGAACCAAAAAAATGTTTTATAGACAAATACATTTGGGAAATACCATATATTATATTGGGCTTCGCAGGTGGCACAGTGGTAAAGAATCTGCCTGCCAGTGCAGGAGATGCAGCTTCAACCTCTGGATTGGGAAGATCCCCTGGAGGAGAAAATGGCAACCCACTCCAGTATTCTTGCCTGGAGAATCCCATGGACAGAGGAGCCTGGCGGGCTACCATCCATAGGGTTGCAAAGAGTCAGACGCAACTGAGCGCACACACATATATTTTCTTCTTAAAAAGCTACAGTCCTTATTAGCTTTGAGATGTTCTGTATAGAGAAAACTTAGTTGTTTTCATTGAAGAATGATTGCTTTTACTGAATTTCATTGTTTTCTGCCAAATATCAACATGAATCATCCATAGGCATATACATGTCCCCTCCCTCCTGAGCCCCCTCCCCACCCCTCCCCTCTAGGTTGTTACAGAGCCCTGATTTGAGTTCCCTGAGTCATACAGCAAATTCCCATTGGCTATCTGTTTTACATATGGTAATATAAGGTTCCATGTTACTTTCCAAAATTTCTTAAATGTATTCAACCCCAGAGCACTCCCCCCTCAACCCCCCTGCCCCCGCCAGCATGCTTGAACAAATGACTGGAGATGTTATAAGGACAACTACAGGTTGGTAGTTGTGACTACTGAAACTCTACATTGACAAAATTATTTATTTTGATCCTATTTAAATGCATTTATTCATAATATGAAATGTCTAGTTTTAATAGTTGTTGCTGTTAAGTTTGACCATCTTTTAGATTAGTTATGAAACAAAAATATCAATGAGATCATCTTTTAATAAAGGAAATTAAAGTTGTTCTTTATTGTTTAGGTTTTGTTTATCAGAAACCAGTTGTCCACAAGAAGATCACTTCCCACCCAATCTTTGTGTGAAAGTGAATACAAAACCTTGCAGCCTTCCAGTAAGTCCTAAAAGCTATTTTTCCAGTGCGTTGCCAGCATAGCTAGCAAATAAGTCATCACAGCTGTTGTTAATCATAGTTTTTCATTAAGAAAACATCTTTATTTTGGATGTATATTCATGTGACTGACTAAAACACTTGTACCAACTATGTACAATTAACAGCTGTGACATTAGCTATGGAGACACTCTAGGACTTGGAGTTGGGTGTGGTAGCTTTTAGTATTTTATTTAATTTTGGGATGAAGAGATAGTTTCATCAAAATCTCAGATGTATTCTTGTGTCTGAAACCTTGTGGTAGATGGGAGATTTGAAGACTGGTGTGCATTTAACAAAGGAGTGGGTGCTATTGTTGCTCACCTTTAAAATAGTCCTTATGTGTTTATCCAAGCTGTTTATGAATTCAACCTGATTCTTAAATTCTTATAGATTTTTAAGTTCTATCACCAATATTTTTCTCAGGCTTACTATAATGAGACTGTAGGGTATTTTAGAGAAACATACAGAAAACTCTTACAAGTGTTTGCTTCTCCACTTTTAAGTGAAAATACTCATATTTTCTAATATGTAGTTTGTAGGTTTTTTTTTTTAAGGAATGGAAGTTGAAATGGTTGTGGAAGTAATAAATAGAAATGTTATATTTCGTCCTTAGGGTTATCTTCCACCTACTAAAAATGGTGTGGAACCAAAGCGACCCAGCCGACCAATTAATATCACCTCACTTGTCCGATTGTCTACAACTGTACCAAACACCATTGTTGTTTCTTGGACTGCAGAAATTGGAAGAGTGAGTAAATTTTGTTTCTTCCAGAGTTTTGTTTTATAAGGAAGGGTTAATCTCCATGGCTACTTGTGCTTATCTATAAATAAAATGGGCATAAAATGAGTTGCCAAAGGATTTATTTTTGTCTCACAATGAATTTTCAACATGTTCCCATTTTAAAAATGGGATCTTGCAATATTCAGTGTTTTATAACTTGATAACTCTCACTAAGTATTTTCATAAACATCTTCCTATGTCATTTCATGTTCATCTGCATGATTTTAAACGTCTACATCATATTCCAAACGAGTATCTATAGTGTAGCCCGTTCCCTATTGTTGAACATTATTTGATTCTTTACTTCAGAGAGCGTTTTGAAGACCGTCCTAATAGCTCTGACTTTGCACACACATAGTGCTTTCTTTAGAGTAAATTCCCTGAAGTGCAATTCCTGAATCAAAGACCATCAGAATTTAGAGAAATTTTGTGTTCACTGGCAGATTGCCTTACCAAAAGATGTAAGATTTATTCTCTGACTTTCAGGTTTTTTTCATATGCCTGTTGACTGATAACACTGAGTTTTATCTTCTTTGAAATCTCTACTAATTTTTATAGATAAATAGTGGTATTAGATTGCTTTAATTAGTACTCCTTTTATTGTTAGTGAGATTGAACAAATTTGTGATTTTTCACATTTAAAACATATATAAATATGTTTCTCTATTGTTTTTCTTATTTTTATTGTTTACGAGTTCTTACATTACTGATTTAACCTTCTTTCACATGCTGCAAATGTTTGTTTCTAGTTTATTCCTTTTCATTTATGTGATTCCTTAATGTGTAGAAGATTTAAATTATTATGGACCCAAATTTTAACCAGTTTGTTTCTTTTTTTCTTTTAATTTCTTCTTTATCGAAGTATACTTAATTACAGTGTTGTGTTAATTACAGCTATACATCAAGGATATGTGACTCAGTTATATATAGATATATATATTTACATTCTTATTCATGCTCTTCTCCATTGCGGCTTATCACAGGTTATTGAATATAGTTCACTGTGCTATACAGTAGGATCTTATTGTCTGTCCATTCTGTATATACTAGTTTGCATCTGTGAATCCCAAACTCCTGCTCCTACCCTCTCCCATCTCCCTTCCCCTTGGCAACCACCAGTTTATTTTCTATGTCCTTGATTCTGTTTGTTTCATAGATAAGTTGGTTTGTGTCATATTTTAGATTCCACATATAAATGATACCATATGGCAATTCTTTCTTTTTGACTTACTTCCCTTAGTATGATAATCTCTAGTTGCATAGTTTTATTTCTTTATAGTGTTTCTGCTCAGCCTCTGTTGAATTTAGTCTATCTTCCCTTCCCAATCTTACGTAAATATTTGTTTATATTTTTTCTTGACTTCTGAGATTTCTTGTTTTATCTTTACATATTTAATCCATTGTAAATTTACATGTGGTGTGAAATAAAAATTTAATTTTTTAAATAGCCAGTTCTAACACCATTAACTAGACAAATGCTAATTCTGAAGTAACCATTGTTATATATTTGATTTTTATTTATAGTGTGTGTGTTTTTTCACTTTTCTGTATTGTTTTTTAGCCTAGCATTCTTTTTCTGGCACAATTTTAGAATATTTTTGATTATTACAATTTTATATGAGTTTGTGTATATTCACGAGTTCATTTGAAATTTATAGAATGTATGCTATATTCCATGTACTATACTGAAAACTGGCGGTAACACAGTGAGAAAAAAAAGTCCTGACTTGGAGCCAGAATCCAGTTTACACACAAAAATGTGAACGGTGTCACAGGAAATACAAAGAAGAGGTGCATGATGATATTAGAGTATATTAGGGCACTTTGAACTAGAGAGAGGTCAGGCAGGGCTTCCCTGAGGATGTAATGACTGAGCTAAGAGTTGAGAGAAGGGTAGAAGGAATCAGTTTGGTGAAAGGTTCAGAGCAAATGATCTTCAGAGTAGCCCACTGGCAGGTGTGAGCCTCGTTCTTGTTTTTTTCTTTTCAGGCAAGACTTTATTGGGTCCCCTGCTGCAGCAAGGAGGAGCAAGAACAAACAACAGGTTCCCTTGTTTCCTGTCTCCCTGAGGGGAGATAAGTTTGTACCTTACGCAGGGTGAGGGTAGGGGTATAATTCAGGGGTTGGACATGTGCAGTTGGGGCAAATTCTGGACAAACGATATGAAAAGACTAAAAAAACCCCACTGCCACTTCTGAAGAACCAGGAGCAAAAACAGGGTGTTGCGAGCAGAAGCAGGGTGCTGAGCATGCCCCCTGCACTCAACACGTCCAGTGGGGTGGGCAGAACACCTAAGCCACTCTTCTGGCCTGACCCCAGAGCCTAGTTTTTTTAAGAAACTGAAAAGGAGCAAGAATGGCTAGAGTTTGAGATGCCTTTAAGATACTCTGAATAGGTGGGCATATGGGCTCAGAAAAGAGTTTGGGCTAGAGAAGAAAAAAAAAAGCATTATCTGCATATTGGTGATTATTGGAGCCATAAAAGCAGGCTGACTTTGTTCAGGGAAAATGTATCAGGTAAGAAGAAGAGAGTATTGAAGACTTATTCTTGAGGAACTATATAACATTTAATACAGGTAGAAGAGAATGAACCTGAAGAGGGCATGGGGAAATAGTACCAGAGATGTGACAGAATTGAGGGTGAATATGAGAAACCAAGGGAAGAATTTCAAAAAAGGAGGAGATGATAAACAGTATTGAACAGATGTTGAGAAATAAGTATTTTTTGAAGTCTAAAAAAATACCTTTTGGATTAAAAATAGAGCATAAGCTGCTCTGGCGGATAGTGGGAGAAGCCAGATTGTGACCAGGTGTAAGGGAGGCCATGGAGATCGTGAGTTGTAGAAGTGTGGATTTGGAGATAGTTACAGGTAAGCTGGAGGGAAATGTGAGATGACAGTTGTTTATTTGCTTTAATGGGAGAGTGTTAAACATGTATAAAGGATGATGGCAAGTATCATCTTGAGAGGAAGAAGTTAAATATACAAGAGGAAGAAAGAATAGTCAATAGTAAATTTCACAGTAACTCATTGGAGCTAGGAGGGACAGCTTCTTTATTTAGTGGACTAAAAGAATGTGTGTGTGTGTGTGTGTGAGATTGTGAGTGTGTGTGTGTGTGTGTGTGTGTGTGTGTGTGTGTGTGTGAGATTGTTACTGGAGAGATGAGTTAAGCTCTAATCTGATGACTTCCGGGTATGTCTTTGAAATAGGAAGTGCGAGAGGCCACTGAGAATGAGAGAAGAAATCAGGGCCTTGAGAAGAGTGAAATGTTGGAAAAGTAATTACAGAGAATAAGACAATTTCCCTTGCATTATTCCCCCAAATCTTTCTGGAAGTGAATGAGCTTGCTTAAAATTTGTGTGTTAACTTAGGATTAACTTATTTACGATATTCAGTGTCCTTATTTCAGGAGCTGTATGTTTCTCCATTTGTTTGAATCTTCTTTCATGTTCCTGTGTAATTTAATAGATTTCTTCTCATAAATCTTTCATATTTTTTTGATTCTTATATAGTTTATTATTATTACTGCTTCTGTAAATAGTTCTTTTTCCATTGTATTTTCTAAACTTTTATTTTTTACTTATTTAAAAGTAAATATTTTTACTTATTTATTTAGTTATTGTTGAATATTTACTATTCCTATGTTGGTTCTGATAACTTTTTAGTAGGTTCCTTAGTGTTTCCAGACCGGCGGTCTTGAGTCTGAGAAGTATCATTATCTAAATAATGATAATCCTAATGCTTACACCATAATTTCTTCTTGTTCTGTTGTACTGTCTACAGCCTTCAGAACAATGTTAAATAATGTGAGCACTAGTAGACATACTTGACTTGTTCTTTATATTAATGAGAAGACGTGTCACAGCATTAAGTATTATAATGACTATTAATTCTTGATAGAACTTAATTGCATTAATAACATAATCCTGTGATCCTCTTTTTTTACTGGATATTTTTGAGAGAAATATCCAGTAAATTTTGATATTTTATCAAAATCCTTTTTGACGTCTATCACGGTTATCTGTTTTCCTTTACCTAATCAGTATGTCACTATTAGGTTTCAGTCCTTTAAAATGTTTTTTGTCTGGTGTACCTTGGGCTCCTTGTTTTTCCTCCTTTTTAAGAGGGTATGGCAGATATTTTGGGTTTGTCTGTGTGTGTGAGAGTATAACCCTCCTGGGAAGTGTATAAACACCAGGGTGTTTACAGTGAACCATGAAAAAAGTCTGAAGCTGTGGGAGAGGAGGGAAATATGGTTGCTGATAATATAGCACCAGAGGAGGGGGAGATATTCTTCCATGGGAAGTGTTCCACAGCTCAGAAAGAAAACAGTATAGTATCTTCAGTGATTTGAAGATCTCCCAGGTAAGATTTTTATGTAGACCCTGATCTAAAAGTTGGAGATCTTTTTTGAGGTAAAACATTGAAAGAAAATTATTTTTTTTAAAGCTGCAAAAGTAACTTATTAGTTTGGTTTTTGATCACTAGTTTTACTCAGCTTATGAAGATACTCTAAATAGTACATGTAGGATCTCTTACTGTTTGGGGGATTAATTTCTATGTTATTAGTTTTTATAATATAGTGGACTATAGCCCACCAGGCTCTTCTATCCATGAAATTCTCTAGGCAAGAATACTGGAGTGGGTTGCCATTCCCTTCTCCAGGGGATCTTCCTGACCCAGGGATTGAACCCTGGTCCTCCTGCATTACAGGAAGATTCTTACTGTCTGAGCAACTGAGGAAGCCCATAGTGATGGTAACCATCTTACAATATATTTTAACTCTTTGCGGTCAACATGTTGTACACTTTAAAACTTATGCAATGTTATACATCAATTAAAAAATTACAAAAGAAAAAGCTACTACAGTGCTTGAAGGAAATAAGTGAACTATATATTATAACTTCTTATCCTGCCTCAAAGTAATCACTGCATCTAGCATTTATTAAACTGTCATTGTATAGAAGTTTAAATACTTGTGTAAATACTGATACTTAATGTGTGTATCATATCTTAATAATGAAGAAAATGTCCTATGAACTCATTAGACAATTTGAAGACTCTTTGAAAGAGCGTTTAACAAAAGCATTAGTATAGTGCAGTGTATTTCAGCAGTTGGAGTTAGATAGCACTTTGAAGGGGTAGCTGGAATAGTATGACACCATCCACCTAGAAGAGATACTATACCACTATGAAGGTGGTGTTTTGTGTTTTGTTTTGTTTTGTTTTGGAGTGGGGAGTTGCTACTGAATCTTTCATGTGATATAAAATTTAATTCCATATTATCAATATATGTGGTGTTTGTTAACAGCCGACCATCTCTTTGCTTTTTTGCTTGTTATGTGTTTCAAATAGAGTGAACATACAATTTCACTTGTACCTGTGGTTCCTACTTGATCTCTCCTTAAAAATCTATATAAAACCTTAGGTGATTCTGAATACTCAGGCTGTGAGTATTTGATTTCACAGTGTTAATTAGCATTTCTTCACTTTCTGTCATACTTGAAGCATTAATCAAATAATAAAGATGAATAGGATTTTTTTTCCTAAAAGAATCTTTTTAGTTTTATATTAGATTGGTATGTTTGTTGTCAGTCTAAAATTTTGGCAAGTTTTAAGTTATTTGTTCCTCATTAATAAATTAGAAGATTTGGGACTTGCCTGGTGGCTTAGTGGTAAAGAATCCACCTGCCAATGCAGGAGACATGGATTTGATCCCTGCTGAGCCACAACTTTTGAGCCTGTGCTCTGGAGCCCGGGAGTCGCAACTCCTGAAGCCCACACACCCTAGAGCCATGCTCTGCAATGAGAGAAGCCACCTCGACAAGGAGCCCATGCACTGCAGCTAGAGAGTAGCCCCCACTCACTGCAGCCAGAGAGCAAGCCTGCTTACAGTGACAGAGACCCAGCACAGCCATAATAAATGAAGTTTTTTAGAAAGACTGTTAAAACTAATTATGTTTAATTATGGGATTTATTAATGAAAGGATGTGTGTAGTGTGTTAGTCACTCAGTCATGTCTGACTCTTTGCAACCCCATGGACTGTTGCCCGCCATACTCCTCTGTCCTTGGAATTCTCCAGCCAAGAATACTGGAGTGAGTAGCCATTCCCTTCTCAAAGGGATCTTCCTGTCCCAGGGATTGAACCTGGGTCTCCTGCATTGCAGGCGGATTCTTTACTGTCTGAGCCACCAGGGAAATGCCTAATGAAAGTAAATTAGATCTAAGTTTTTTTTAATTTAACTTTTATTTTATATTGAGGTATAGTTGATTTACAATGTTGTGTTAGTTTCAGGTGTACAGCAAAGTGATTCAGTTTTACATGTACACGTATCCATTCTTCTTCAGATTCTTTTCCATTTATGTTATTACAGAGTATTGAACAGAGTTCCCTGTGCTATTTAGTAGGTCCTTGTTGATTATATATTTTATACATGTGCCGTGCTTAGTCACTCAGTCACGTCTAGCTCTTTGTGACCCCATAGACTACAGTCTGCCAGGCTTCTCTGTCTATGGATATTCTCCAGGCAGGAATACTGGAGTGGTTTGCCATGCCCTTCTCCAGGGGATCTTCCCAACCCAGGGATTGAACCCAGGTCTCCTGCTTTGCAGGCAGATTCTTTATAGTCTTAGCTACCAGGAAAGCCCAAGAATACTGGAGTGGGTAGTCTATCCCTTCTCCAAGGGATCTTCTCAACCTGGGAATTGAACCAGGGTCTCCTGCATTGCAGAAGTGTGTATATGTTAATCCAAGACTCCTAATTTATCCTTCTCACATTAGCTTCTTTGGTACTCCACCCCCTCCCCCCACCCCCAGAAAATGTATAACATGTGAACACCAATAAGTTTCTGAACTGTAAATGAAAATGTGACCTTCCAGAGGGTATTATAGGATATATTCTCCTCTTGCCAAAAGAGGGGAATGTGTTTTCCAGAGAGTGGACATAAATGAAAGTTGGAATGTACATTGGACTAGGTTAGGAGGGTCAAATCAAATGGTGTGTGAAGTTAAGATCTATAGAGAGCCACTCTGGCCTTGGCCATTAGTCCTTTGTCTTGATACCCCTACTCTTTCCTCTTGATTTCTAGTGCCACCTTTGTCACCAAGCAGGTGCATGATCATGAGCAGATTACATACATTTTTAAAATTTAAATTAAAAAATATTTTGTGTGCTTCCATTGCATCAGTCCTTTACTTAGAAAAGTACTTGCCCTACATATCTCTTACAGGCCTTCTTTGAGGTTTAAATGAAGTGGATAGTATACATTAAGAGTGCATACAAAGCTCTCTATAGCTAATAAATAGAAGATGGCCATAATTATTTTTCCTTTTGCTTCTTTCCCAGTCTCTTGATCTTCTTGATTCCAGTACCAAGTGGAAAGTGGGCCTCCTTATTTACCTCTTTTACCCTTCATAAGCTTCAGCCCTCTTTTATTCCTCTTATCCAGTCATGTACCCTTTCCTTTGCCTTGTTGATCAACTTTTTCTTTCTTCCCTTTTTCCTACTTCCATCTCTGGGTAATCCCTCTGCTGGTCATGGATATTCATCTGTTCACTTGCCAAACCAGCAGCTTCTCTTTGAATATTTAGCATTCCCTCTACTTATTGTGGTAATAGCCCAAGTAGGGTCTTTTCAAGAACTAGTTAAAGCATAGAGAGAGATTAAATGATATAAATTACCAATCTAATTTGTAATTTTTTGAATAGCTACCGTTAGTTACTAAATATGGTTTATGATGACTTTGGCATCTTATTGGCCTTGGTTTATATTTATTTTTAACAATGTTCTTTTACAAAAGTGCCTAAAATGGTTAGCTTCAAGCATAGGTAGTTAGGTAATACAGAAGCATAACAGATCTAGCTTTATCTCTTGGAAGTTGCAAAATTAGGGCAAATTCTTTTACTTCTCTACACTTCGTTTTCCTCAGCAGCTTTTTGGTTAAGATTAAGTGAATTACCATTCATGAAAACACCTGAGATAGTGTTTGGCACACAGTAGGGGTTTTAACAGGTGTTAATTTTCTTTCTCTATCATTTTGGGATTAAAGTAGATGTACCTATTTACTTACATATGTTTGTTTTCTACATCGTTTTGTTTTGTTTTTTTTCCAGAACTATTCCATGGCAGTGTATCTTGTAAAACAGTTGTCCTCAACAGTTCTTCTTCAGAGGTTACGAGCAAAGGGAATAAGGAACCCGGATCATTCTAGAGCTTTAAGTACGTATGATAATCTTGTTTTATTTATGCAGCTGAACTATTTTGGTAAAAGTTAGAATAGTATTTTCTCAACTCAAGAAATTTTAGGGGTTTTTTTTGTTTTTTTTTTTTTTACTAGAGCTTGTCACAGTAGATTAAAACACTGAAAACCTTGTTTTGTGAGCTAGAGTAATTCAAGACTTAACAGTAGTTTTAGGGAATTCCTTGGCAGTCCAGTGGTTAAGACTGCATGCCTCCACTACACGGGGCATAGGTTCTATCCCTGGTTGAGGAACTAAGATCCCACATACTGCATGGCATGGCCAAAAAAAAAGTTTTAATATCTTTGTCATGACCTATATTGTATAATTTATATTTTATTGATCTTAAAATTAACTTTGTAACATCAGTATGTAAACACAGAACATTTTACCAAAGCTTCATAAAAATAAATGTTCAGGAATTCTAAAAGATAGAAAGAAAATCTTGGCATATATTTTACAACAATTATTGTGTATTTAGGGTTTATCCAGGAAAAACATCCAAGGATATGTGATGACAGCATCCCTGCATTAACAAAGTAAAAAGAAAGTCAGTGGGGTGGTAGATAAAATAATGAAATAAGTTCTGCTTTTAGTCAACTATGTGGCCTTGGAAAGTCAGTCTACCTCCTCTGAGTTGCTCATTCCTCATCTGTAACAAGAAGTTTATACCATGTGATAATCTAACACTCCTCAAAATCTGCATTCTTTGGTGGAAAGCATCGTTCCTTTTGTTCTGTTGAACTTGAGAGGTAGAAAGGTGCGACTAGACTGTTCTGGCCTCAGTGCGGGTTAAGCCCAGAGGTTGACGGCCTTTCCAAAGAAGTAAGCTAAGTTCTTCCTTTATTCTCTTCTTTATAAGAGGTAGACTCTTCATAAATGAATTTGCTAGTATCTGGAGATGGGCCCTTGGAAAACAAAACTTTTACGGATGAAGGTTAGATGGCTACCCGTTAAGGACGTTCTTGATGTGAGTTGATTAATGGAGCCCCTATCAGATTTGTAGTTAGGAACATTCTGATAGGAAAAAAACTAAAGCAGTAAGACCACCTTTCCTCTTGCTTCCCTTTGTGGCATAGCTTTTATTTTTGTTCTAACCTGTTTTCATTCCAGAGTAAAAGATCCCACTACCTCTGAATATCAGTATACCCTTAAGAGTTCATTGAAGGATTTTTCTACTTTAAAGAGGCTTTTTTAAAAATGCAAATATTCTGAGTCAAGAGGAGCACACTGGTGGCTAATGCCTCTGTAGGCATTCCTTGATAGACAGTGGAGAGCTAGAGGTCTGGTTGATATCTAAGGGAGTGGAAGCACCATTTGCCAAGGCCAAGGAGATAGTGAGGGACCTAAAAGTAGAGAAGGGACCGACACCTGCTTTGAAGGAACATGAAGAGAAGAATTTTTCTTTTTTCACACTCCATTCCTAGTCATTCTCTTGAGAATCTTGGTATTTTGCCACATCGTATTAGATTCTCATTTAGTCAGAAAGTATTATTAAATTATGGGAGCCTGTGTGGAAGAGGTCAGACCAGGAAATAAAGCTAAAAGCTGATGAAGCTATTAAGTGGCACAACAGTAATAGTGAGGCAAGCTGTCTTTGTTCAAGCGTAAACTCTTCTCCACTTGTAGCTGTAGCACCATCTGGAGGGGGAGTGGAAAGATGAGCCTAGAGTTTCTTTACTGGCACAAACTACTGTTAGCCACTGTTAAGCAGGAAAAGCTACTTAACTCAAAAGTTGTTTATTTCATCTCTGATGCATCCTGGAAGTAGAGAATAGTAGGAGATTGGGTAGAATTTTTGTCACACTTTATGTCTTATCTTAATTGGCCTGGGGAACCAACAAAACATTCACTGGATCTTACCAATAAAACATTTGTCCTGATTGACTAAAGAACAGATTGTTTGCCTTTATGCTATCTCTAAAGAAGTAACTTTCCTGGCAAATTAATTATGTAATTAAAAGATTGTGTGAAACAACTTGACAGAAGAAAATGTTGGTGGATATCTCAGATATTTTGAAGGATCTAATTACCTCCAAATATGTTCATTTTAAGTCATTCTTATCAATAAATTCTACTGGCAAAAATAAATCAGACATTATTCCTGAAATAAAGTCAATAGTATTTAGGCTTTTCACAGAGAAATCCACTCTCTGGTTCATTTGATTTAGTAGATTTTTGTATTGTGGTTTCTACCTTCATGTAGAGTTTTCCCATCATAACTATCACAAAAGAGTCCTTTACTAATTCTTGGTCAGGCTCCTGTCTCCGCTTCTTTTTCTCCTGAGCAGACGTTTTAAACCTTGGCCATACTTAAACAATATTCCCTCTCTTTCAACACACTGTCAGTGTAAGAAAACTGGTGCTATATGACTTCTCTAAATTGTCCATTTCTTCCTTAATGTCACCATAACTTCATTCTTACTCATCCTTATTTATTCTCTTCAATCTCAGGAGGAAATGTCCCTTTTCCTGCCCAATCTTAATCTATTGATTGATTCATCTCAGTCAAGAAATTGTTTAAGAGCCTACTGTGTTCCAGGCACAGGAGAACATGGTATTAAGCAAAACATGCTGTTTCTGCATCCTTGAGAAGTTTGCAGTCTGATGGGAAAGACAAAATTAGATGATTGTACAAATCATTAATGAATTACAGTTGTGACATGTGTCGTAAAGAAGAAAGACAGGGAACTCTGGAGGTAACAGCAGGAGAACATAGTCCTCTGGTGCTGTGATGTTTAAGGCAAGATTATAAGGATGAGGAGGAATTAAACCCCAAGATAGGAGAATATATCAAGAGACAAGGCTAGTGGGGTTGGAGTGGAGAGAGCAAAGGAGGAAAGTGGCCAGAGAGAGAGCCATGCAGTGAGTTCTTATAGGTGATACAAAGGTAAATGACAGAAAACCCTTAAAGGATTTTTAAGCAGAGCAGTATGACCGGATATGGGCAATGAAAAGATCACTTGGGAGACTGAATTGAAGGGGGGCTAGACTGGTGTAAGTGAGCCGGTTAGAGACACAATTGTACAGAGATGGTATCTTGAACTGGAGTAATAATGATGAAAATAGAAGTTGATGTTTTGAGAGATGTTGAAGGGGAGAATAGTGGTTATGTGTGGGGAGCGAAGAAAAAGAAATGAAGAAGGAGTTCTGGGTTTCTTACTAGGCACCAGCTTACATGGTAGTGCCATTTACTCAGATGGAAAACAGTGTTGAAAAGATCAGGTTGCAAGAGCAAGATCAGAGTCCATCCTTGGACTTTTGGTATTTTAGATACCTATGAGGCATTCAGATGGAGATGCCCACAAACAGTATTACGAGGCCTGTCTGCTCACTTGTCTGCTCTCTGTCCTGTATTTTCAGTTCCTTCCTTTCCACAGGCTCTTTCTGTCAACCTTCACTGTCAAGTCTTTTGCATCCTTTAAATAATACAAAAGCAGGGTACTCTCTAGGAACCTGTGTTCCTCCATTCTCATCCTAGTTTCCCCAAAGAGTAGTTGACACTTCCCTTTCTACCTCCTCAAGGCAAACCATTGTCGACTTTTAACTCCCATCATTCCACTGAAACTACTCTTGCAGATATCACAAGTGACAATCTGATTGCAGAATTTAGTTTGTTTTTTCAGTTTATAACTTAGGTATTTTTGCTACATTTTGTGCTAACAACTTTCCCCTTGAAATTCTTGTTTCTCTTCTCAGTCATTTGCCTTCAATGGATTCTCTAAAGGGAAGCATCCTAAATGTTTGTTTTCCCTGGGTTTTTGTCCTTGGTCCACTTTTCTACATACTTTTGCTAGAGATTATCACATTCACCTTTGTGGTTTAAGTTAGCACCAACTCCCAAACAAATATTTTCATTCCAGACCTTCCCCTGAATTTCAAATGTAGATACATGTAGCTGTCTTCACTGAAACATACCACTGTTTCCTCTAATTCAAGGAGTGAAAACTCACAAGTTCTATCAGACATAAACCCTAAATATTTCTCAACTCTTGTCAGTTTTCTCTCCCTACCATCACTGACCTCATTTAAGCTCTTATATCCTAAGTTTATTTCAAAAACCTATTCTTGAATTATATATTCCTCTCCTTTCTTGGCCCCCCCCTTTTCCTATCTCTCTTCTGATAGCAATCTAAATGATTAATATGACCTAAACTTACCTATTTTTTTTTTTTTGCAATCCATGGCTTGCTAACACCAGTGGAATAAAAACTAACTTTGAGGGCTTCCCTCCTGGCTCAGTGGTAAAGAATCCACCTGCCAATGCAGGAGACATAGGTTCAATGCCTGATCCCATGTGGGAGGATCCCACATGCCATGGGGCACCTAAGCCTGGACGCCACAACACTAAAGCCTGCATAGCTAGAGCCTGTGCTCCTCAACAGGAGAAACCCATATAGCACAACTGAAGAAAAGCCGGCGCAAAGACTCAGCACAGCCAAGAATAAAGAAAAATTTAAAAATTAAAAAAAAAAAAAAACAAACAACTAACTTTGTTAGGATGACGTAAACATACAGTTTCCATGGTGTGGCATCTGTTTATTACTTTCTGATGTCATGTGTATTCACTCCTCTCTCATTCTTTATATTCCAAAGATAATGAATTCTTTCCTTTTCCTCTATACCGTGTCAGTATTGTTCTCTGTGACTCACATTTCCCTGTTACCTCCTTTGCCTAATTCTAGTTATCCTGCGTGTTTCACTTTTTCCCAGAGGCATCTCAGAACCCCCAGAGTTGATGCATTGAATTTCAGCTAGTTTCCATTACAATGCATTAGAGATGCTCTCAACTAAGTATCTTTGCTCCCATCTAGATTATGAATCCCTTTAGGCAGGAATTTAATCTTATCTTTCTTTGAATTCCTAATGCTTAGCTCAGGGTCTGGCACATAGTAGACCCTAAGACTTCCGTTAAGTAAACTGATGAGAAGAGATCTTGAATGAAAGATCACATCTCTGTGCCTCTTGTTTTCTTGTTTATAAAATGAACGTGATGGACTTAATTAATATATTCAGTTGTTTCCAGCCTTAAAAGTCTAAAAAGGATAGAAAATTTTTTTTTAATCTAGAACAGCACTAATAGAATGTTCTGTATCAGCACTGTCCTGTCCCGTGTGGTAGCCCCAGCACCATGTGTGTGTTGAGCACTTGAAATGTGGTAGTGCGACTGAGGAACTGAATTTTAAATTTGGTTAAATTTAAATAAAACCACATGTGACTAGTGGCCAGCTCTCATAGCACAAGACAACAGGGATTTTCAAAGATTAATTTTAAAGGTGGCTAACTGTAACTTTATTATGGGTCATAAAGGAAAATACTGTTACTGCTGCAGCTCACAGTGACACAAGGAAACTTGAACTCCTGGAAGGCTTATCACATGTTGGTTGATGCAGCAGGATAAATATCATGTCTTGTTTTTATTTTTCATTCCCATGCCCACAAACAATGAATACTTTACTTACTTTGTCTTTCCTCCATACTTTCTTCTGAAATTTAACATAGTGATTCCCATCCCCTACCTTCAATATTTTGGTTGTGTTTATTGAAGTTTACAAGCAGTGAAAACTCACCTTTTTAAGTGTCCATTCTGAGTTTGACAGGTATATGCAATCATGAACCACATGTTACAATGAAAACATGTAACATTCTTCACCCCAGAAAGTTCCTCTATGGACCTTCACAGTTTGTCTCATTTCTTCTCCCCTACTTCCCATAACCATTAATATGATTTCTGTCTCTGTAGCTTTTCCTTTTCCAGAATTTCAGATATTTGAAGTCCCACATGTAGCCTTTTTTTTTTTTTTAATTATTTTTTATTGAAGGCTTCCCTGATTGCTCAGATGGTAAAGAATCTGCCTTCCATGCCAGAGACCTGGGTTCGATCCCTGGGTTGGGAAGATCCCCTGGAAAAGGGAATGGCAACCCACTCCAGTATTCTTTCTTGGAGAATCCCAGGGGCAGAGGAGCCTGGTGGGCTACAGTCCATGGGGTCACAAAGAGTCAGACACGACTGAGTGACTAACACACACAGTTTATTGAAGTATAATTGCTTTACAGTGTTGAACTAGTTTCTAGTGTACAACAAAGTAAAACAACTATACATATGCATACATCCCCCCTTTTTTTATTTCCTTCCTATTTAAATCATCACAGAGCATTGAGTAGAGTTCCCTGAGCTATGCAATTGATCCTCATTAGTTCTCCATTTTATATATAATATCAATAGTGTATATATGTTAATCCCAATTCATCCCACCCCCTGCCTTTCATTTCTGATTTCTTTCACATAGTATAATCCTTTTAGGTTTGTTTGTGTAGTTTGAGCTCTTTATTACTGAATAATGTTCCATTTATTGGTACTGTAATTTGTTTATCCATTTGTCAGTTGATGGAAATTTAGATCGTTCCCAGTTTTTTGTTATGAATAAAGTTGCTGGAAACATTTACATTTTGCATATGAATATCTCAGTTTTGTGAACATACGTTTTCATTTCTGTTGGGTAAGTACTCAGGACTAGGATTGCTGGGTCACAGGGTAAATGGTATGGAAAAGAGATTGGCAGTTTCCTATGAAGTGCATATTCCATTTTTGCATTCTGTCCAATAAGATTTGAGATTTTGAGTTTTTCCCCATTCTCACTAACAGTAGGTATTGTCAGGCTGCTTTGATTTTGCTATTCTGATTACTGTGTAGGTGATATGTCATTTGTGGTTTTAATTTGCACTTTTCTAATGACTAATGATGTTAAACATCTTTTCATGTGCCTATTTGCCATCCTTCCAGCTTCTTTGATGAAATGGCTCTTCAAATTTTTCCCATTTCTTTTATAGTTTATGCTTTTTGTATACAATGAAATCTTTGCCAAATCCAAGATCACAAACATTTTACTTCTAGAAGTCTTATTGTTTTAGTTTAGGTCTGCAGTTTATTTTACATTATTTTTGGCTATGCTAGGTCTTCACTGCTGCATTCAGGCTTTCTATAGTTGCAGCAAGCAGGGGCTGCTCTCTGGTTGCAGTGCATGGGCTTCTCATTGCAGGGGCTTCTCTCGTTGTGGAGCACAGACTCATGGCACACAGGCTTAGTTACTGCATGGGCATGTGAGCTCTTCCCAGACCAGGGATCAAACCCAGGCCCCCTGCGTTAGCAGGTAGATTGTTAACCACTGGATCACCAGGGAAGTCCCTACAATTTATCAGAAATTAATTTTTGTATGTGATGCAAAGTAAACTTATAGGTTCATTTTCTCCCCATATAGATACCCAGTTGTTCCATAACATTTGTCAAAAATACTAAATTTTCCTCCATTTAATTACCTTGGCACCTTTGTCAAAAACCAATTGATGATAGGTATATAAATTTATTTCTGGACTCCTTCATTATCTTCCATTGACCTATTTGTCTATCTTTATACCAGTAACACAGTCTTACTAACTAAAGCTTGATAGTAATTCTTGAAATCAGGTAGTCCTCCAACTTTTTCTTTTTCAGAATTGTTTTGATTAAATATAGTATATAAAAAGGTAATGCATAGTGATCAAATAGTTTATACAGGGATATTAGGGTCATTACATATTTTTAAAAATCTGTCATTATAATTCACCTCAGCAAACTAAAAAAAAAAAACAAACAAATCATATGATCATCACCATAGATTCAGTAAAAGCTTTTGGTCACTTTTTCAATATCCATTCATGATAAAATTCAGCAAAGTAGAGACAAGGGGGTTGTTTAATGTATGAAAGGGTATTTTATAAGAAGCCTTTCGCTAATATCATATTAAATGGCAAAAACTTTACCCCTAAGATTGAAAATAAGGCAAGAATATCTTAATATGTCTGTTCAGCATTGCCCTTCAGATCCTAGCCAGCACAATAATGTAAGAAAAAAGAAACCGATTAGAAATGAATAATAATTATTTGAAGATGACATAATTGTGTAGGGAAAAAAATCCCAAAGAATCTACCCAAAAAAAAGCTACTTGAGTTAATGTGTGAATTTATATGGTCAGTTTATAAAAATTGTAACATCAAAAAAATGAAGTACTTAGGGATATATTATGCAGAATACGTGCAAGATTTGTATGCTGAAAACTATAAAACACTGGTAAGAGTAACTAAAATAAGACCTGAATAATGGATAGATACATCATGTTAATGGATCAGAACACTCAGTATTGTTACTGGAGAGATGTCAGTTCTCTCCAGTTTGATCTTTAGGTTAAATTCAATTAAATCAAGATCCTCAAAAAGTATCTTTACATGAAAGGATTGAGTGAATCTATAATGGCAAAGGTGAAAAAGCAAAGCTTTTCTTAAAAGAAAGTGACAGACTGATTCTAAAATAATTTCAGAAAAATCTTTCACCTCTGAAAGAAAATGAACGTGCAAATCATATTTTATTTTGTTGCAATAGCTAATATTTTTTCTCTCCCTCCTGAACCTCCCTCCCACCTCCCTCCCCATTCCACTCAATAGCTAATATTTATTGAGAATAATGTTGTTATTTTAAAGCATTTGTTTGTATTAACTCATTTAATTCTTAAAACAATGCTATGAGCTACTTGTATTATTCTCATTTACAAGATGATGAAACTGAGGCACAGAAAAGTGACTAAGGCTGAATTATAACCTAGGCTGGCTCTAGACTCCTTGCTCTGAACCATTGCCTCAGGTTGCCTCTCCTTTTTCATTTCTGTTCAGAGTACTAACGCTGAACTTCGTATAGACAGAACCTAAAGTCAGTTACTGTTGCCTTGCTGTTTGTACTGCTGTGTGGGTATTAAGAGGGGTGGTTGTAAAATGGTTAGTAACCACATTTATCATATGGTAGTTGTCACCTTTAAGCAGATACTATTCATTAAATGTATCTTAAGAAAGGATTAAGATTGGGTCTATAATGGCAAAAGCACGTTTTTCATAATTTACTTATATAATTAATTAGCATACGTGATGTGATAACTATTTTCCAGACAAAATCCATGGATTGTATGCCTTTTTAGATGTGATAGCCTACAAGTTAAGTAGACTTTAAATTTACGGAATTTCTAGGCCATAAAATTACTTTTTAGTATGTCATCGGAATCACATCTGGAACTTTTTATTAAAAAACTACTCATTTGTATCCCTCTTCTCCATTTTGATTCAGTGGGCAATTATAAATTAGAAAGCTCTGTAGGTAGCTCTGATGTGCATCTTACTTGAGATCCACTAGTTTATGAAGACAGTTGTATAGAGTATCTAAGATTTGGACCACTTCAAAAAAAATACGCTCATCAAGTTTAATAAAGGCAGGATTCTTAATTCTTATAAATGGCTATTAGTTTCATAGACATCTGTTCTGAAATTATTCTTCTTTATCCAAGTACTTTTCCCTTTTCTTCTCTCTGTGTATCTATGCATATCTGTGCTTCTACCCATCTATAAGTCAACTGTCTGGTCACAATCAGTTGTGCCTCAGGTCTGAAATTCTGTGATTAACTATGTCCACAACTACTCCGCTTGGGCCCCCTTACACATATAGACTTTAAAGTTACTGTGAAACAGTTTCTAAAATTATTTGAATATTATATTTAGGTGTATTCTGTCGCACTTCTGTGTTGAAGTTTAGTTGACGTTCTAGGGGTTTCAGAAGTAACCTGAATGTCACACTGGTTTGCAGATGAGAAGTGTAAGATCCTTGTTGTATTAAACTGACCAAGAGTAACAGAATAGCTTTAAAAGTAAAATTACCAGTGCTGCCTCTCTTAAGAACCACAGGAAATTTGAACTGAGAAGACTTAGAGATTATATAGTGTGGTTGTTATTTTCCAAGAAGTTAAATTAATCTCAGAGAGGAGGATTGACTTACCCAAGATAGTGTAACTTATCAGGTTATGGGTAAATAAATATAAAACTCAAATAATTATATGGTTTTAAAAAAGGCAGTTGAACTTTTTTTCTTTTTACAATATGAAATTAGGATTAATATGTTTACAATAAATATTTTTATTATCTGAGCTTTGTAAACATTTATACATGTTTTATAGTTTTTATTAGTTTCTTTTAAAATAATATTGTCATAGTTTAAAAGAAAATATTTATCCAGTTTCTTAGAGTTATAAAAGAAGGGTCTGCCATCATTTGACTATGTTAAACTGCTTATATAAATTCCTTTTATGTTAGTGCAGTGCAACTTTTGTTTTGTCGGTGAGAAATAGGAAGCTTACAGGAAGTGTAGTCAGTCTATAGATAGGTATACAGTCATTTTCCTTCCTTTGCTTATTGTAGAGATTATAAACTATAAATTTTTTTTTTCATTCAGTTGATTGGAAAATAATTGAGCAGATTATTCTTTAGTGCCATTTTTTTAAGTTTCTCATTCTTTTTCTTGTGTTGCATCAATGATACATCTTTAACAAACTTCTTTTGTTTGTTTTTTTCTTTGATGAATGTCAGTTAAAGAGAAGTTGACTGCGGATCCAGACAGTGAAATAGCTACAACCAGCCTGAGGGTTTCTCTACTATGTCCAGTAAGTGCTAACTAATATTTGGTCTCCAGGAGGTTTAGTACATATTTTCTTTTTTTTACTAAGTATTTCCAGTATTTAACAAATTCTGTTACCTTGAAACATATCCACTTGTTAAGAGTTGATGAAAAATAAAAGATATTATGTAGTCTTAGGATTTGAAATCTAAACAAATTTATGTCTATAAAATTTTCCATTCTTAGTTATATTTAAATATTGATTATGGTTATTAGATGACTGTTTCTCAGACTTAAGTGTAAAATCTCCAAATGAGGCATGTTTATCATTTCAGTGTATTTATTGCAGTTTCATTTTATTAAATAGTATGCTTCTGAATAAAAATCTGGCCATGATTTCTCATACATTTAGCTTAACCACTTTGCCAGCAATGACTATAACAAGAATTAAAAACTATTGTTTAACCTGAATAATTGAATTGGTATGCATATAAAAATCAACTAGACATTTTTAAACCAGAAAATGAGATCAGTTTCATTCATTTGTATAAAATAAATATAATGTCTAAGTGAAAACTGGTAGTGAAAATGTTTCCAAAAATGTGTTGTTAAGGTTTGTTGCTTAACTAATTTGATGTTAGGTCCACCAATAGTAGAAGTGGTAGTTGAATGTTGCTTTCATATAAAAATACATGAAAAACTAAAAGTAAGTTACATTTTGATTGTCTGTTGTTCTGTAATGAATCATTTAAATTGGGAGAAAATATGAAAAATAAGAGGACTCAGCTATTTCCTCATTTGCTGGGATTGTTCAGGCAAGTCTGATATTGAAGGCTTTTAATACTGAAATCCTACTAATCTAAGATGAATTTATTCTTAAAAAACAAAAATTTAAATAAAAATTGTTTTATTTGTCTTATATCTTAGTCTCTTATAATTTATAAAACCTCAACACAAGTGTGAAAAACACACCTCAACACAAAAAGTAATGGCAGAAGTCAGTAGCTCAAGAATTAGTTTATAATACAATACAATATAAACACAGCTTAAAAAAAAACTTTTGTTAAGAGAACTTCTGTTCACTATTAAGCATCTGTAAATTACAGAAAAAATACAGTGAAATTAAGGAAAACTACCAAACCTATCATTTTGTATATATCCTTCTATCTTTTTTTCCCTTACTATGGCCAGTCCTTTTTATAGGGAAAATATTTTGACTCCAGGATTTTTCTGTTTGTTTTTTGTTTGTTTGGGTTTTGGGTTTGTTTTTGTTTATGTTTTTCTGCCATGCCACGTGGCATATGGGATCTTAGTTCCCCAACCAGGGATCAAACCTGTGCCCCACTGCACTGAAAAGGCAGAGTCTTAACCCCTAGACTGCCAGGGAAGTCCCTGTATAATTATTTTAAATTCTTTCCCATGTATATGATTCAGTAGTTGACAGAACTGAAGGGAGAAATAGACACAAACACAATAATATTAATAGTAGTAGACTTTGATACCCTACTTTTGGTTATTGATAGAACAACCAGACAGAAGATCAGTAAGTAAGCAAAGAGCCTAATCAACACTGTATACCAATTGGACCTAACAGATATACTGCACCCAACAAAGCAGAATATACATCCTTCTCAAGGGCACACAGAACACTCTCTAAGATAGAGCATGGGTTAGGCTACAAAAGAAGTCCTAACAAATCTAAGATTAAAATCATATACAATATCTTATCACAATGTGATGAAAGTAGGAATCAGTAACATGAAGAAAACAGGAAAATCCACAGACATGTGGAAATTTAATAATACATTCTCAACCAATGAATCAAAAGAAGAGGTCACAGGGAATTTAGAAAATATTGGAAGACGAAAATAAAAATACGGTATACCAAAATTTACAAGATGCAGCAGAAATAGTAGGAAGAGGAAAGTTTATAGCAGTAAATGCTTACATTAAAAAAGAAAGAACTCAAATCAACAACCTAATCTTGTACCTCAAGAAACTAGAAAAACAAACTAAAGCTGAAGTCAGCACACAGAAAGAAATAAAGATTAGAAAAGAGATAAATGAAATAAGACACTAGAAAAACAGTCCAAACAAAAATCACAAGACTAAGAGTTGGTTTTTGAAAGATCAACAAAATTGACAAGCCCTTAGCTAAACTAAGGAAAAAGAGGAAAGATTCAGATAGCTGAAATTAGAAATGAAAGAAGAGACATTATAACAGATGTCACAGAAATTAAAAGGATTATGAGACTGCTGTGCCAACAAATCCTGAAAGATGATGCTGTGAAAGTGTTGCACTCAATATGCCAGCAAATTTGAAAACTCAGCAGTGGCCACAGGACTGGAAAAGGTCAGTTTTCATTCCAATCCCAAAGAAAGGCAATGCCAAAGAATGCTCAAATTACCGCACAATTGCACTCATCTCACACGCTAGTAAAGTAATGCTCAAAATTCTCCAAGCCAGGCTTCAGCAATATGTGAACCGTGAACTTCCTGATGTTCAAGCTGGTTTTAGAAAAGGCAGAGGAACCAGAGATCAAATTTTCAACATCCGCTGGATTATGGAAAAAGCAAGAGAGTTCCAGAAAAGCATCTATTTCTGCTTTCTTGACTATGCCAAAGCCTTTGACTGTGTGGATCACAAGAAACTGTGGACAATTCTGAAAGAGATGGGAATACCAGACCACCTGATCTGCCTCTTGAGAAATCTGTATGCAGGTCAGGAAGCAACAGTTAGAACTGGACATGGAACAACAGACTGGTTCCAAATAGGAAAAGGAGTATGTCAAGGCTGTATATTGTCACCCTGTTTATTTAACTTATATGCAGAGTACATCATGAGAAACGCTGGACTGGAAGAAGCACAAGCTGGAGTCAAGATTGCAGGGAGAAATATCAATAACCTCAGATATGCAGATGACACCACCCTTATGGCAGAAAGTGAAGAGGAACTATAAAGCCTCTTGATGAAAGTGAAAGTGGAGAGTGAAAAAGTTGGCTTAAAGCTCAGCATTCAGAAAACGAAGATCATGGCATCCAGTCCCATCACTTCATGGGAAATAGATGGGGAAACAGTTGAAACAGTGTCAGACTTTATTTTTCTGGGCTCCAAAATCACTGCAGATGATGACTGCAGCCATGAAATTAACAGACGCTTACTCCTTGGAAGGAAAGTTATGACCAACCTAGATAGCATATTCAAAAGCAGAGACATTACCTTGCCATCGAAGGTTCGTCTAGTCAAGCTATGGTTTTTCCTGTGGTCACGTATGGATGTGAGAGTTGGACTGTGAAGAAGGCTGAGAGCTGAAGAACTGATGCTTTTGAACTGTGGTGTTGGAGAAGACTCCTGAGAGTCCCTTGGACTGCAAGGAGATCCAGCCAGTCCATTCTGAAGGAGATCAGCCCTGGGATTTCTTTGGAAGGAATGATGCTAAAGCTGAAACTCCAGTACTTTGGCCACCTCATGCGAAGAGTTGACTCATTGGAAAAGACTCTGATGCTGGGAGGGATTGGGGGCAGGAGGAGAAGGGGACGACAGAGGATGAGATGGCTGGATGGCATCACTGACTTGATGGACGTGAGTCTGAGTGAACTCCGGGAGTTGGTGATGGACAGGGAGGCCTGGCGTGCTGCGATTCATGGGGTTGCAAAGAGTTGGACACAACTGAGCGACTGATCTGATCTGATGCCAACAAATTAGATAACCTAGAAGAAGTAGATAAATTCCTGCAAGCATATAACCTACCAAGACTGAATCATGGAGAAATAAGAAATCCGAACAGACTTGTAACTAGTGAGGAGATTGAAGCAGCAATGAAAAACCTCCCAACAAAGAAAAGCCTAGGACCCCTTGGCTTCAGTGGAGAATCCTACCAAACATTTAAAGAAGAATTAACACCAAGCCTTTTCAAACTCTTACAAAAAATTAAAGAACGAACACTCCCAAACTCATTCTTTGAGGATAGTGTTACTGATCCCCAAAACCACACAAAAAGACAAGACAAAATGAAACAAACAAACTAGAAAACTGCATACCAGTATCCCTGATGAAACAAAAACTTGCAACAAAATTCTAGCAAACTGAATTCACCAGTGTATTAGAATAATCATACACCAGACCAAGTGGAATTCATAGCTGGAATTATAAGACTTGTTCAACATACAAAAATAAATCATTGTAACAGAGCACATTAACAAAATGGAGAACAAAACCCACATCTCAGTCAGTATAGAAAAAAATTACAAAAGCATTTAATAAAATTCAACACCCTTTCATGATAAAAATACTCAACAAACTAGAAATAGAAGGATGCTTCCTCAACATATGAAAAGCCATATATGAAAAGCCCACAATGAGGATTATACTCAGTGTGGAACGACTTGAAAGTTGTTCCTCAAAGGTAGAGAACATGACAAGGATGCCCATTTGCACCACTGCTGTTCAATATAGTTCTGGAAGTTCTAGCCAGAACAGATGGGCTGGTGGTAGATTGGAAAGGAAGAAGTGAAATAACTTCTGTTTTCAGATGACATGATCTTTTATGTAGAAAACTCCCCTTAAGATTGCTCAAACAAACAAAAAACTTATTAGAACTAACAAAGTTATAGTCAAAATCAACACAAAGTAGCAGTCAAATGTTAGTGGCCTCTTCCCTGGTGGCTCAGTGGAAAGAATCCACCTGCCAATGTAGGAGACACGGGTTGGATTCCTGATCAGGTAGATCCTACATGCTGCAGAGCAGCTCAGCCCGTGTACCACAACTGTTGAGCCTGTGCTCTAGCACCTGGAGCCACAGCTACTGAAGCCTGTGCGCCCTAGAGCCAGTGCTCCACAAGAGAAGCAACAGCAATGAAAATCCCACATGCTGCAGCAAAGAGTAGCCCCCACTCACCCCAACTAGAGAAAGTCCAAGCAGCAACAAAGATGCAGCACAGCCAAAAATAAATAAATAAAATTTTAAAAAGTTAATTGTCTTTCTGAAAAGAACTAGGTGACCAAACTGAAAAGGAAACTAAGAAAGAAAGAAAGTGAAGTTGCTCAGTCGTATCCAACTCTTTGCGACCCCATGACTGTAGCCCACCAGGCCCTTCCATCCATGGGATTTTCCAGGCAAGAGTACTGGAGTGGGTTGCCATTTCCTTCTCCAGGGAATCTTCCCGACCCAGAAATCAAACCTGGGTCTCCCGCATTGTAGGCAGACACTTTACAGTCTGAGCCTCCCATTTACTATAGCGTCAAAAAGGATAAAATATTTAGGAATAAACTCAACCAGGGAGATTGAAAACTATAAAACATTGCAGAAATTCAGAGAAAATAGAAATAAACAGACATCCTATAATTATGGACTAGAAAACTTAACATTGTTAAAATGTCCATACTACCAAAGTGATCTACAGATTCATTGTTGCTCCTATCAAATCCCATTGGCATGTTTTACAGAAATTAAAAAAAAAAATCCTAAAATTTCTATGGAATCTCAAGGGACTCTGAGTAACCAAAGCAATTTTAATGAGAACAGAGTTTGAGCTCTTCCATTCCCTAATTTCAAAACATGCTAGAAAGCAGTAGTAATTAAGATGGTATCAGATCAGATCAGATCAGTCGCTCAGTCATGTCCAACTCTTTGCGACCCCATGAATCACAGCACGCCAGGCCTCCCTGTCCATCACCAACTCTCGGAGTTCATTCAGACTCAACGTCCATCGAGTCAGTGATGCCATCCAGCCATCTCATCCTCTGTCGTCCCCTTCTCCTCCTGCCCCCAATCCCTCCCAGCATCAGAGTCTTTTCCAATGAGTCAATTCTTCGCATGAGGTGGCCAAAGTACTGGAGTTTCAGCTTTAGCATCATTCCTTCCAATGAAATCCCATATAAGGTGGTATAGTATTGACATAATGATATTAATAGATAATATAGACCAGTGGCCCAAAAACAAATTCTTACAGTATATATGATCACATGCCTAGGAATGCCAATGCTGCATAATAGGAAAAAGTCTCTAAACAAATGGCATTGGGGAAAACTGGATATTCACATGCAAAATAATGAAGTTGGACCCTCAAAATTAATTCACAATGGATTTAAGATCTAAACTATAATACCTTTCATTGTTAAGAAACATGGGGGAAAAGCTTCAGTTGAATTTGTCAATTACCTCTTGGATATGACACTAAAATCACAAGTGACAAAAGCAAGAACAGACCAACGGGACTGCACCAAACGTAAAAACTTCTGCTTGTCAAAGGAAACCATGAACAGAGTGAAAAGACAGCTTAAGGAATGGGAGAAAATAATTGAGAATTTTATACCTGAGAAGGGGTCAATATCCAGAATATATAAGGAACTTCTGCACCCCAACAGCAAAAAAAGAAAAAGCCTGATTAAAAATAAGCAAAGGACTTGAATAGACCTTTCTCCAAAGAAGATACATTGATGGCCAACACCACACGGAAAGATGTTCAACACTGCTAATCACCAAGGAAATGCATATCAAAGGCACAGATGAGATAATCACTTCATGCCCATCAGGATTGCTCCAATCAAAAACAGAACAAGTGTCAGTAAGGGTGCCACAGATACTGGAACCCTTGTGCACTCTTGATGGGAATATAAAATGCTGTAGCCATTATGGAAACCAATATGGAGGTACCTCAAAAAGTTAAAATGAATATGTGATCCATCAATTCATATATCTAAAAGAATTCAAAGTAAGATCTCGAAGAAATAATTTGCATAACCACATTCATCACAGTGTTATTCACAATAGCCAAGAGGTGGAGGCAACCCAGATGTCCATCAAGAGGTGAACAAATAAAATATGATATATTATGTATGCAACATGAAAAAAAGGAAATCCTGTCATACGCTACAAGGTAGATACACCTAGGTAACATTACAATAAGCAAAATAAACTAGTCACAAAAGCATAAATACCATATGATTCCATGAAGTATCTAAAGTAGTCAAAATCATGGAAACAGAAAATAGACAGTTACTATGGGCTGGGGGGAGGGTTTCAGTGGTGCTAGATGAAAAAGTTCCAGAGATGTGTCGTACAGTAGTGTGAACATAGTATTATTGAATTGTACACTTTAAGGTGGTTAAGGTGGCAGATTTAATTAATGGTAAATTTTTTTGTACAATGAAAGTTAGTGGCTGGAGGGACCTGGGATGGATTCTTAAGTTAATCAGATGTTATAATAGACTAAGGTGTAAAGGAATGTGGTATTTTTTTAACATTTAGAAAAATGGTTCACAGTCCAGGTTAGTGAAGGGCGAGAAGACAGTTTTTTAAGTTGTATACCTATCATACCCTCTTGCTTCCAAACACCTATTTATCCACCCTCCCCTTTGACATGATTTCTTGCCACCCTGTTCCATTATAAAATACCAGTTTAGAGAATATGAGAAATTTAGGAATGTGCATAAGCTTCATTTTCCATTTAAATCACTGGAAAGGGTCTTGTTTTTTTGCATTCTCATTTTAAAAGTGTTTACAGTTGTGCTAATATATATGATGTTTATATTGTTTAACACTTAGATGAAGCATTTTTTTGTATAAATAAGCACTACAACATAAATCTTGATGTTCTTATTTATAGAACTAGTTTTGAATTTCATAGTTCAGGTGATCTTTATATTAGTACAAAATGCTAATCATGTTTTGCTCCTTGTACCTCTTAATTTAATGGGCCAACTTTAAGTTTTTCTTTCCATATCCCCTTTTTTAGTTTCAGCAACTATAGCAGTTCATTTTAAATTGACTTATGCTTTCAAAATTCAGACTGTAGGGAAAACAACTCTCTGTATATAATCCATAATTATAATACTTTTATGGATTTCTATTTGACCTAAGAAATAATACCTTTACAATTATTCTGGAACAGTAATGCTTATATTTTAGGTTTTTTACTCTAAAAAGTAACACTTTTTAATGACAACTCATCTATATATCAAATTTATAGAATAATAAAAGATTTGTTCCCTTTGAAATATGTAAATATGATGTCTGACTGTGCATTTGAATTGCCCAGTTGTGATATACACAGCTCAAAATAAATGAGTTTCTGTTTGTGTGCTGTTTAGCTAAAGGCAATGAAAATAATTAAAAATGATTTTTGTTCTTTGGGAATTTTTTAGTTTTGATTTATTAAAAATAGAACTGGAAGAATATTTGTGAACCTGCTTTGTGAGGTACTCCCTAGACCTGTAAACTCAAATGCAAATCTCTTGGAATTGATAGAAGAAAAGGAAAAAGAAACTCTTTGAAGATTTATTCATGAAATACTTATGATAATGATAATGATGAAAAAGTTGTAAAAGTCCCAATTTCACACTGTTCTTTTCTTTTTACAAGGGAAAAGTACATATATTGTTGATGTTTTTTAGAGTCCTTTTGGTATAAGCTGGTTTGAACTTACATCTAAGTAGGGTATTTTCTTTTTCTCTTGAAGTATGCTCAATTACTATTATGTTATAATAAGATTAGTGGCTTTAGAAAACTTATTTGGGAGTTGTTTTCAAAGTGTTTATTTGCAAATGATGCAAATGTCCATCCCATCCCATATAGGGAAAAGGGGTTTGTAATTACAAGATGAAGATGTTTAAAGCTCAGCTTCTTCTCTGAAGTTAGAGAATTAAGTGTCCACTCTAAGATAAGTATTTAGAATTTAGTGATTGTTTTTAAAAGTCAGGAATATGAGGGTTATCACGTAACAATTACTCTGTAATTCTTTGAAACGAGACATTTGTGTAACAGCTAATAAATTGCATTTCAAAATGAACTTCTTTCTTGTACCTGTTTATACATGTCCTTCCTGCGCCATTCATGTAGCAGTGTTCCTTAAAAATTCTGTAGGTAAACTTGTCAGTGTGGCTGATCATAAGGGCTTGAGAGTTGCTCTCCCAATGAAAAGATGAACTGACAGCTGGGAATTTAGGGCTAAAGGTATGTGAGATGATGGTCTTTAGAGAATAATTGCTTTTCAGAGTATAAGTTCTACAGCCTTTGCTTGGATTCTGAAACAGTCTTTGTATCTTATCTTCTTATCCACTGTCTTTGTAAACTGTCAGAAGTAGCCTACTAGTTATGCAATTACCTGAACCATGTCTGTGATTACTGTATTCATCTAGAATCTCTCTGCTTAGTTTAAAGGCAGTGGTAAATATACCTACTCAGTAGGAACTTGCACTTCCCAGATAAGTTAAGGCCTGAACTTTAGACATAAAAATTTAATTTAGCACCACCAACTAGATGGTTTTGGGAAAATGTTTCTAGACTAATGTGGTATGTCTTGGCTAATGGTAAATAGGTGGTTTTTTTGTTATGAGAGCTCGTTCTGTTTATGTGTATGCCTTTTCATCAGGTACTTAGGTAAATCAAATCATAAAAATTAAAGAGAAGTGTAGAAGGGAAGTAGTGGAATAGTTCAATACTGTGTGAGCATAGAAGAGAAGACTGACTAGGCTGAGGTTTGAGTGGGTCTCCTACTAGCTCATAAAGTGATTTGAAGTAAATATGTTTCTGTACTTTAATAATGGGGGCATATATTGAGTACTTACTATGTGTTAGACCCTGTGCAATGAATATAATTTAGACCCCCCAGTCTTATGGTATAGATGCTACTTTTATTCCCATTTTAGAAAACTAAGGCTCAGAGAGACTAAATAACATCCAAAATTCACACTGTAAGTGAATGGTGCCTCCTAGAAACTGTCCAGCATGCACAGCTGAAGCCTGATCAGTACACAGGACCATCTTCCTGCTGTATATGTAGCAGGTGCATTTCCTAGTGCTGAAGATAAGGAGATGAGCCAGATGTGTTTCTTGGAGGAGGAGAAACACATAAATAAACAGCGTGATCATATGCAGGGTGGAGTTGGGAGCACAGAGGAGGAAGCTGTCAGTTTTCTCTGTATCCTTCCTGTTCATACTTCTGATACTATACACTGGCATTTCTCCTTTCTCAAGATGATGGCACATTCTGGGTCCTTGTTTATTCTTCATCACTACATCCTGTTGAAGTAAGGGGGAAGCCATGTTCTATCAGAGATAGAAAGAGAGGCCCGGCAAGGTTAAGTGCCTTTCCTAGAGGCACAGTAAGTCACTGGTGCCAGAACAATAATTCAGGACCCCAAATGACAGTTTCCTTGGTAGACTAGGAAATTGCACATTTCCCTGAAATTCAAAGCCAAGAATCTTTTTTTTTTTTTCTTATTTAACTTTTATACTTTTCAAACCTTTATATTTTTCAAGCTCACAAATATGTGTGAAAATCTTTTCCTAATATTTAGGGGGAAAAAATATGGTTATTGAAAGTAGGTGACTTCTATACTATATGGGCACTATGACCTCTGGGGACCCTGCAGTGGTTATCTGGCTGAACTGTATGAAGTGTCCTCCATGCAAGGAGGTGGTGATATGGTAGCTCCCTGGGCAGGTCTTGGGACAGCTTTTCTGCTTTGGGCCAAAGCTAGCAGTTCAGACCAAATGAAGCAGATCTCATTGTTCATAGTACAGACTCGACCTGTGTCAGCAGAAGCACTGTTTGCAGGGCAAGAAGAGCAAGTCTCATAACGTGCCAGAGATGCTAGAGGTCCAGAGGTGTTTGCTGAATTGCCTGTGATGGTACCCAGTGAGGGAAGAGAGTGCAAACAACTGGCTTTGCTCAGAGCTGCCATTAGGCAATTATGCCAAACGTGGGAGTGTTTATTGTTTTGACCTGTAAATTACTCTCATTCAGAGATCAGGTTGATTATATCTTGAGCATTTAGTAAGGCATTCATTTTTCCTTTCCCAGTACCTAGTAAAGTGGTTCTTTTTTGGATTCGGGACTACCCTAACAATTTGGTGAAAGCACTCTTTGGAAAAATGCACACATTTATAAGATTTTGTGTGTAATTTCAAGGGATTCATGGTCTTTCTCCCTAAAAGTGGATCTGTAAGCTGTGAATTGAGGGTTATAAGCTGTGAATTGAGGGTAAATAACCTCTGCTGTAGATTTTCCATAGTCTCTGTATTTTAATATCCAAAGAAATAATAGTAATTTTTAACCTGTAGATGTTTTACAGGAAGTGTGTTGAAAGTAGACACAATATGCTTTAAATCAGAATACATGCACATTGTGTTTGTTTCAGGAAAAACTTTTAACAACGGTTGTCTAATACTTAACTTTTGTCTCCCTCTTTTAAAGCTTGGTAAAATGCGGCTGACAATTCCATGTCGGGCCCTCACATGTTCTCATCTGCAGTGTTTTGATGCAACTCTTTATATTCAGATGAATGAGAAAAAACCAACTTGGGTTTGTCCTGTCTGTGATAAGAAGGCCCCATATGAACACCTTATTATTGATGGGTATGTCAATTTAAAGTTTTTCCTTGTACTTTATAGTAACCATCTATTAGTTTTGTTACCCATCAGGTTTGGGATTAAAATTCTATAGATAGTGGTTTCTGAGTTATATATTTTTAGAATATTCATGACTGTAGAAATCTATATTTTTTCTAAGTAATTAATATTGTGAACATTTTCCCTTTTTAACTATGTCTTCTTGTTTTGAAGATACATGCCTCACTGTCAGTGCCTCCTGACATTACCATTTTAAAGGACCAGTGGTTCTGAGCAGGGTGTAGCTTACACCTTTTCCTAACGTGACTCCATCTGTCCCTAGACATGTAGACCTTTCTAGAGGAAGAATGAAAGAATTGCGAAACTCTGTTTACCTAAGCTGACCAAAAGTCGGGCTGTTTTTGGAGATTTTCTGGTGCTTCATTCACTATATGGGCCTACTCCCTGCTGTGTGGGCTCCTAAAAATGACCAACACACTGACTAGCAGCTCTCTTTGTTTCTGTTTCCCCTAAAACACTTGGCTTTGTCTTTCTTCTCCATCTATAGCATCACAACAGTTACTTTTTTTTCCCTGACATTCCAGTGTTTTATCTGTCCTTCCACACATCTTCAAATATCTTTTTAAATTTTCTCCTGTTCTCTAGCCTCCTTTTTTTTTTCCTTTTTCCCTCTGAGCAAAAATAAATTGTGAAAAGAAAAAAATATATTCTTGATATTTCCTGTGCTCTCTAGCAAAATGCTTAATGTATCTTATCTATAGTATTTGAGGAAACAAAGGAGCCAGAAGGTATAACATAAGGAATGGAATACATTTAGCAATACAGGTGTAACCCAGAGCTTGAAAGGTGCCAGACCAATCATATGGGGGAAAGTAAATGTGTAACTTAAATGTTGTATGTTTAATTTTTCAGAGATGTCAGTGATCACTAATAAATTGAATAATATTTTACCAACTCTGTATATTACATAACTTTAGATGCCCCCATCAATTGGGATTTTTCTTTCTTATTATAATATCCACACATACATACATACTCCTAAAGAAAAATTGGAAAACGCAGGAAAATAAAAAGATGTATTCTGATTTTTATTTTCCCATAATTGTGATTATACAGTATCAGTATTTTTTATCCTTTGGTTTTGTTTAACATTATAACCTAAGAATTTGATCATTCGTGTTACACATTTTGGCAAATCTCATTTTTTAGTATCTGCATGGTATTTATCAAGGAGTTCTATCTTTCAGTACATATCTTACATGTATTTCTACAGTTATCGAATAAGATGTGCTTACTGTAGGCAGTTTGGATTATGTTGAAACGTTTAAAGAAAAAGAATAAATATCTTCCATGTTACCTCTCAGAGATAACCACTATTTATATACCACTCACACACAGAATTTTGTTTTTGAAATACAGAGTTTTCTTTCTTTGTCCTCTTCCCACTTACTATGAACATTCACCACCCCCCCTCATGTTATGTTTTTTTAAATCTCTGGAAACCTCATTTTTCAGTTATGTAATATTTTCTTGCATAAACCTACCATAATATAAGTAACTATTTTCCTATTTAACCCTAGATTTTAAGAACAAATAATACCTTGTACTTTCTCATTTATACTTGTACAAAAAATAGGTCTGAATGTTTTTTGAACAGTAATTCTAATAGGTCTTAATTTAGAATGTGATATTCAAAGGACAAATTGTTTTTTATAGCTTGTTTATGGAAATCCTAAAGTACTGTACAGATTGTGATGAAATACAGTTTAAGGAGGACGGCTCTTGGGCACCTATGAGATCAAAAAAGGAAGTACAGGAAGTTTCTGCCTCTTACAATGGAGTTGATGGTGAGTGTTAGTTTTCCAAAGGGATGGTGCACTCTCCTTGCTCTTTTAAAGCCTGGTTTTCAATATTAAAACTCAACTTTTTTTAAGAATATTCATAATTTATGGATAACACAATAACTCTTATTAAATTATTGATTAAATGTTCAGAAGTAGTGAAGCTCTTTTTAAATTCACCTTTTGCAAGTTTTTAAATTTTTGTGTATGAGGTTTCAGAGTAACATAATTTAATAAGCTTTTTTTTTGTGAAGTCATGCTTTTGAAATGGTATCCTTTTAAATTTTTAACAGACTTGATATAGGTTAGTGAATGTTCTTTTTTCATTTGCATTTTTTCTCTAGCTTTTAGTATGTTTTTGCTGTAAGGAAGCTAAAGTATTACCATAACATTTCTCAGTGTATCAGGTAATGTACAGGGAAATGTGTAACGTGTGAATTTGCTCTCAGACTGTTTTTATTGTGAGGCGGACGTAACATTTTGATTCTCTAACTCAGAATTATTAAAAAAAAAAATCCTTGACAATCTATACTAGTAGTCTTGAGCTTAGAGGAGTAGAGCCACGATTGCGCTTTTCTTCTTAGGCCCCAGCAGTATAACTATAACTGAAAAAGTCTAAACTGTAACTGACAGACTAATCCATAGGCTGAGGGAAAAAGAGATATCACAGGACTTTTTTTGCCTTGTGTTTTGATTATTCCCTCCTAGGATGCTTAAGCTCCACATTAGAGCACCAAGTGGCTTCTCATCACCAGTCTTCAAATAAAAGTAAGAAAGTAGAGGTGATTGATCTAACCATAGACAGTTCATCAGATGAAGAAGAAGAAGAGCCATCTGCCAAGAGAACCTGTCCTTCCCTGTCTCCCACATCGCCACTAAATAATAAAGGGTAAGTGCCGAGATCTTTTTTTTTTTTTTAAAGTCATTGTGAAAGTTAATTTTGAAAATAGGATTAAAAGATCTGCCAAATAAAATGGTTATGCACCATTGTAAAACAGTACAGAGAATGAGTTGGATTGTTCTCAGTGTATTTCTTCAGTTCACTTCAGTTGCTCAGTTTTGTCCGATTCTTTGCGACCCCATGAATCGCAGCACACCAGGCCTCCCTGTCCATCACCAACTCCCGGAGTCCACCCAAACCCATGTCCATTGAGCCAGTGATGCCATCCAACCATCTCATCCTGTGTCGTCCCCTTCTCCTGCCCTCAATCTTTCCCAGCATCAGGGTCTTTTCCAGTGAGTCAGCTCTTCGCATCAGGTGGCCAAAGTATTGGAGTTTCAGCCTCAACATCAGTCCTACCAATGAAGACCCAGGACTGATCTCCTTTAGGATGGACTGGTTGGATCTGCTGACAGTCCAGGGGACTCTCAAGTTCTCCAACACCACAGTTCAAAAGCATCAATTCTTCGGCGCTCAGCTTTCTCCACAGTCCAACTCTTACATTCATACGTGACCACTGGAAAAACCATAGCATTGACTAGACAAACTTTTGTTGACAAAGTAATGTCTCTGTTTTTTAATATGCTGTCTAGGTTGATCATAACTTTCCTTCCAAGGAGAAAGCGTCTTTTAATTTCATGGCTGCAATCACCACCTGCAGTAATTTTGGATCCCAGAAAAATAAAGTCAGCCACTGTTTCCACTGTTTTCCCATCTATTTGCCAAGAAGTGATGGGATCGGATGCCATGATCTTAGTTTTCTGAATGTTGAGCTTTAAGCCAACTTCTTCACTCTCCTCTTTCACTTTGATCATGAGGCTCTTTAGTTCTTCTTCACTTTCTGCCATAAGGGTGGTGTCATCTGCATATCTGAGGCTATTGATATTTCTCCCTGCAATCTTGATTCCAGCTTGTGCTACCTGCAGTCCAGCATTTCTCTGCATAGAAGTTAAATAAGGAGGGTGACAATATACAGCCTTGACATACTCCTTTTCCTATTTGGAACCAGTCTGTTGTTCCATGTCCAGTTCTAACTGTTGCTTCCTGACCTGCATACAGATTTCTCAAGAGGCAGGTCAGGTGGTCTGGTATTCCCATCTCTTTCAGAATTTTCCACAGTTTATTGTGCTCCACACAAAGGCTTTGGCATAGTCAAGAAAGCTGAAATAGATGTTTTTCTGGAACTCTCTTGCTTTTCTTAAGGGGCTGGAATAATGCATTAAAGGGGTCACTTGGGTAATGATATTCATCATACCAAAAGATGGTTCTAATACAGTGTTTCTCAAACTTGAGTATGCATCAGAATCACCTGAAGGGC
Organism: Bos grunniens; assembly: GCF_055505025.1. Classification (NCBI taxonomy): domain Eukaryota; kingdom Metazoa; phylum Chordata; class Mammalia; order Artiodactyla; family Bovidae; genus Bos; species Bos grunniens. The sequence continues at coordinate 87,226,882 of NC_141174.1, read as the reverse complement.
TTATTAAAACACATTGTTCTCCTGTCCCCCCATGTCTGATTCAGGAATAGGAACAGAAAGTGTTTGGGATTGAGCTTGGGTCTCCTGCATTGCAGGCAGATTTTTTTTTACCGTCTGAGCCTTAATGAGTTCTCAGTTGATCCTAATGCTGGTCATAGGATTTTAAATATTTACTCAAACTAAAAAGTGTATGCTGTGAAATTAACCCTAAGCAGAAAGCAGAGAAGTGAAAGTGAAGTCGCTCAGTCATGTCCGACTCTTTGCGACCCCAGAGAAGTATCAGGTAAATGCTTTAAACCTGCCTCAGAATGTGCAAGACTGGCAACAAAAGTTGTCCAAGACTTACGCTGCAGTACACAGAGCTTTCTGTTTTGCAGGCTCATTTCCCATACTTCCATTAGTCTCACGTCAATAATAATGTACCTTGGTTATGCCTCAGTTCACTTCATGAAACGTTACTATCTGCGTTATGTAAAACACCCTGTGCTAAACGTAAGTGGTAATACAGTGAATTGGTACAGGCCCAACCTTAAAGAGTTTAACATTTTGAAGAGGATGGTAAAATAAGTAGTGGACTGTGTAGCCATACTCTTAAAAGACTGTTAGTCTCTTGAGACACTTCGGAGATTCTCAGCAAAGGGCGTCTTGTGTTGCTGAGGCACAGTTGTAGCACACAAGAGGTAAATCTAGAATAGATGTGACCCCTTTTAGGTATATATCAGGAGAGTTATGTGGCCTGATGTAATTGAATAGGAGCTATTTAGAAAATATTCCAACAAACTAGTGCCTGAAGGAAGAATTTAAGTGAGAGGAGGAAAGTCTGCAGAAAGCATTGATACAGATTTCAAGGTTTAAGAAGGAAAGTTAACACCAGACCAAGAACAGGTACTTTGATGCTTGCAGTCAGATTATTTTCAGGCTTGATACTGTTTGATGAAATAAAAAGATCTTCTATTTGAGTATATTTGTAGTTACATGAAAGTTGAAGTTTCAACATTAAAAGAGTACAATTGTGATAAATGTAGCTCCTCTCTTGTTAGAGGACTTTGGCTATTTCAGGAATCTTTATAATACAACCAAACATGTTACACAGATTGATGTTTCTCTAGAGTAGTTTATCTCATCATACAGATGGGAATAAAGATATTAAAAGCAGTATCATTATTTTAAATGAAATGGGTATTTAAACACTAATTCGACTTTATATTCTACTTTATAAACATTCACCTCTGCTGCAGCCTACCTTGACAGCTGTTATCCAACAAGCCTGACCTTGTTATTACACTAGCTTCTTTTTAAAATCTGGAGGCGTTGTGGGGAGTCAGATTACCAAAAGCAGCATAGTTAGAACAAATACCTGTTGAATTTTGATTCTAAGATTTTATTTTAGATTTTATATTTAATATATATACTTATGGGGCTTCCCTGGTGGCTAAGATGCCTACAATGCAGGAGACCAGGGTTCAATCCCTTGGTCGGGAAGATCCCCTGGAGAAGGGAATGGCAGCCTACTCCAGGAGTCTTGCCTGGAGAATTCCATGGACAGAGGAGCCTGGTGGGCTAATTTATACGTAAATACATATTTTTAAATGGTGTGACTATACTATATTTAACATGTGCTTAGTTGCTCAGTTATATCCGACTCTTTGTGACTGCATGGACTGTGGCCCTCCAGTATGACCAAAAACACATTATTATTTTATTACTTTAAATGCCATTATAGCACTATTAAAATTTATTTCATAAATCTGGATGTATAAATATTTCGTGGATTAAGTACATCATTTTTTATATATATAAGTTCTACTCTTTAGGATATTGATAGTAGTCATATATATGTAAACATTTTTCCTTAAAGGAAATATTTTGAGTGTTTAGAAATCTAATATTTCTTCTTAGAACTTTTGCTGTGCTGTTTCTCCAAAAATAGCTTGTTTATTATGTCTGGGAAATTACATTAGATGCATTAACTACTTCTTGAGCTTCCCAGTGACTAATTGAACCCAGATAGAGTATTTGCAAATGCCAAACCTTTCTCTATTTTCAGATTTAAAAACAAGCAACCTGAAAACTTATGATTTTTTTTTAGAAGGATAACACCATATTCAATACCAGTGACCATTTTTCAGCAATGACTAGCCTATAAATAGAAACCTAAACCCAACATATTGGATTTGTTATTGTGCAGTGTGAAGGTGGAAATCATTTTAGAATATTATCACAAAATTGGAAGATAAAGAGCCAGCCAGGAAATAGAAAGACACAAACATTAGTAAATGTAAAATATTTTGCTGTCTTCAGCCACTGAGTGTTTAGTATTCCTCCAGAAATTTCCTTTGCTCTTTGGTATACCAAGATGTTTTTCAAAGACTAGCGTTTCAACTGCTTTTGTCTCTCTTGTAATCCTTTATAATCCCTTGAGTATTGTCAGAGGAAATAGCTAATGGAAAATGGTACTTTCTGTAGATGTAAGAAGTTTAATTAAGTTTCCATTAGACAAAACAATGTTATGAGGTGGATGAGAGTATATTTTATACTTCATATCCCATTCATAAAGACAAGGTAGCGCATCACAACTAGAGCACTGTTTCTGGAGACCCAGCCTTGCTTGGCACCTTTAGAGGTATTCTCTACCACTGAAATTGCATCTCCATACCCCCAGCACTTTACATGAACTTTTCAATGCAAAAGACAGCCTCTGTCTGTCTCTCTGTTTTCTGTAACATATCTGTTGGCCTCTTATATGCTTGGGATAGCAGTATGGCCCTTATGATTTCACACAGGACTATGAGAATCCTTTTTCTTTTCAAAATCATTTTAATTCTGCCTTTTCTTTTTCCTTTATTACTTCCTCCTTTTTGCTTTTCATTAATTTTTGGTAAAGAAAAAAAGTATTTAACTACTTAGCTACTTAAACATGTCCCTCTATTCTCCCAGAATCCCTCTCTTTGTTCTTTTTTCTTTTTCCGTTTATACTGTCCTCCCTTTAAATACGCTCCATCACCTGTTCATTTTGGAGGATCTCTACTCCTTGTCTTGCAGCCTTCGTTCATTCAGCAGACCTTTTATGCAAACAGCGTTCCTCGTGACTGTGCTGGGCATTAGGTATTCCAAGATAAACAGTACCTAGTTTTTATTCTCATAAATCTTACAAGTCTGAGGGCCAGCTGTTAACTCTTCACTGCTCAGATTGCTTCTTCATTCCCCTAGTCTTGTTAGATGTGTTTTCTTTGCAAGGATTTACCTATTCTTTTTACTTGCCAACACCTTAGTTTAAAGGTTTTAGTTTTAAACCTTAGTTTAGTTTTAAAGTTTAGTTTTAAAACTAAAAAGGTTTAGTTTTAAACCTTAGTTTAAAGGTTTTAGAATTTTGTCTGCTGTACTTTTCACTTACATTTCATTGAAGTGGCTCAACTATGCCTTTGGCCTGCATTCTAAAAGTGTAGATGATGTTCCAAAGACAGCATGTGATTTATGAATGTTGGATACCATTGCATCCATTTCTTTTTCTTATAGCCTCGGAAAGCTGCTAATAAGTATACAAATTATTTCCTAATAATCATGGTAATCTAAATTATATATTGCTTTGCTTTTGTTTTTATTTTCAGCACAAAAACTGGGACTCATTGTGAGATTCTGCCCTTTTATTAAACTTAAGTTCAACTGACTCATGAAAATTTTGCAAACCGTTTTTTCTTCTAGCATACTGAGTCTTCCACATCAAGCATCTCCAGTGTCCCGTACCCCAAGCCTCCCTGCTGTAGACACAAGCTATATTAACACATCCCTCATCCAAGACTACAGACATCCTTTCCACATGACACCCATGCCTTATGACTTACAAGGTGAGTTACCCATTCTTCTGTGTTGTCATATAGCATTATAAATGCCTTTGATCTATATAGTCTTCTTCTGGGCAAGTTTAAGAAAGATTGAAAGATCAGGGATAGAGGAGGTTGGAATCTAGGAAGGTGGAGGAATATATACTCCGGTCATAAATAAATACAGGCTCCGTTTCCTGGTAGTGCCTTCATCAGTAGCCAGTGTTTCACTACCAGTGGTAAAAATAAAGGAATGATCTTTAGGTTTTTGTACTTCAGAGTAGTCTACAAGTGGCTTTTGAATGATTTCCAGTATGTTGCTTATGTTGCTTTGAATTTTTATATTTATGAAAATTATTTTTTGCTGCCTGAATCTGGTTATAATGCAGCATACATTGTGGGTAGCTATGTTGTATTATCTTTTAGACAATGCAGAATTGAAACATTGGAAAGTTTTAATTTTTGTTCTGGTGAACCCGGTGTCTTCTTTTAAAGTAATTTGAAATGTCATTATAATCATTTCTACAGTGTATTTTGAGTTCATAATAGTCATTTATATTATCAAAAAGAATTATTGTTGTCATGTATCTTTATAATTTAATAATCTGTATATTAGCCATATAATCTAAGAACATTTTTTAAATTACAGAAAGCCATATTTTCTCATTGTAGAAAATATAATACAAAAGCACAAAGTAGAAGTTTCTGTCCATCCCTTCTGTACAGTAAAATTCAGGGTCACTGGCAAGGATTTTTGGGAGCTAAGATAGTTGAGTGAATTCTTAGTGAATGTTGTAAAAACCCTGTTTCAGCTCTGTCCAATAGAACTTTCTGCAACTAGGGAGATGTAATCTGGCCAGTACAGTAGCTACTAAGCTACAAGTGGTTACTGAGCATTTAAATGTGGCTAGTGTGAGTAAAGAACTGAGTTTTTTATTTTCTTTCATCTTAGTAAATTTAAATAGCCACACTAGGTGGTTAGTAGCTACTTTGTTAGTCAGTGTAACCCTGTTTCTCACTGCCCGTTGCCAAACTCACTGTCAAGAACCGAAGTTCTATACATTTTCAGATCCTTAAGGTGTAATCTGTTCTACTGTAGATAGTGGTAGTGGTGGTGGTTTAGTCACTGAGTCGGGTCCAACTCTTGGAACCCATGGACTATAGCCTGCCAAGCTCCTCTGTCCATGGGAGTTTCCAGGCAAGAATAATGGAGTGGGATACCTGCCATACTTTGGAGGTATCCCCAAAGTGTTTGTGTTGTCATATTTTTATCTGCATCTGTGTGTTGTACTGTTCTTCAAGTTTAGATATCATCATGAGGGATTTTATTCATGTTGGTTTACTTCCTCTTCATCACATTACACACTGGGCAGTGTGGACAAGAATGTGAATTGGAAGGGGCCAGCTTACAGTGCCTGCCCTGCAGTCAGGGATGAGAGCTGGTCCTCCACGCCAGCAGAGACACTCCCTCGGATCTCTTCCCCTCTCGTGTCACTCTAGTCTCTGAGTTAGAATCCAGTACAGACAGTGGGAAGTGAAGGAATTTGAGGAAGAAAATCTGTCTTACAACTTGCTTAACATCTTTTAACTTCAAACTTTCTCATCCGCAAAATGAAACCAAATATAATTGCATACCTCATGAGGTGCTTGTGTGGAGTAGGTTAGATTGAAAAGTAACTTCATGGGAGTCAGTGAGAGCGTTTGGTGAAAAGTGCTGAGTCAGTTTAAGGGGTTGGTGTTTGGATTTGAATGGGGCAGCAGTGGCCCAAGTCCTATAGATGGCGTCACCAGGAGTGCACACCATTGCTGAAACTTGGACTCCAGGCTTTGTAATCTAGAGATGGGAGGCATCTAAAATATTCAGCTCAACTCTTCATGTTTAAATAAAATGCTAAATGAATTTAGAATTAGCTTTTAAGATATTGTCTTTATTTTTGTAGTGTTGGGGCATTTGGGAGGCTCTTTTTTTTCCCCCCCCCAACTAAAATAATTTTTTCTTCTGCAGGATTAGATTTCTTTCCTTTCTTATCAGGAGACAATCAGGTATGTTATATGAAAAAAATATTGTTCTTTTAATTCTACATTAAAATACTTAAAAGTATAATATGTAGCCAAGAGAAAGAATATAAATTCCCTTAGAAAATTCAGAGTTGTTATACTCGTTATTCTTAAGGTTTTAAAATTTTAAATAAACGTCCCTTTGTTTCAACTGTGCCTGAATATATTAAGTAGAGTGTCTGGTTCCCAGTACTGTTTTATAAAGAAACAGGGCAGTGGGTCATATTGACTGACAAATTTCTTGGCCAGATACCTCCAGAAGGGGAAGTAGCCTGTCCTCTTTCCTGCATATGCCTCTTCAGGAATAGCATTATGAGAATTGCTTGCAGTACAGATTAAAACAAAAAACAATATTTTGATCCCTGTCCCCAGTTTCAGATACAAAAATGTCTCAGTGATGTGCTAATAAAAATTAAAATAAAAAAGGTCAATGATGTGATCATTACATAACACAATTTGATTTTGCAAAATGTTTTACTGAATATTTCAGAAACACCAGGTACTTAGAATATGTTAAATTTAGGACTTTGTTCTGCTGAGAGAAGAGAGTGTATTAATTTATGACTATAATTAACTTTATTTTCTTTTTTTTCTCCTCCTCAGCACTATAACACCTCCCTCCTTGCTGCAGCAGCAGCAGCAGTTTCAGATGATCAAGACCTCTTACACTCGTCTCGGTTTTTTCCATATACCTCCTCACAGATGTTTCTCGATCAGTTAAGTGCAGGAGGCAGTACTTCTCTGCCAGCCACCAATGGAAGCAGTAGTGGCAGTAACAGCAGCCTTGTATCCTCCAACAGCCTAAGGGAGAGCCATGGCCACAGCGTCGCGAACAGGAGCAGCTCGGACACGGCAGCCATCTTTGGCATCATCCCAGACATTATTTCACTGGACTGATCCCCATGCCCCTGCTGCTCCCATCCCCACCCCAGATTAAAGGGACTTGGCAGAAAGAAGAGAACTTTGTGCTATGTTTTACCTTATTCTGTTTAGAAAAGTACACAAGCGTGTTTTTTTCCTTTTTTTAGGGAAAAAATTAAAAGAAATGTACAGAGAACAAAACTATATTTTCAGTTTTACTTTTGTATATAAATCTAAGACTGCCTGTCTGAAAAAAAACCCTTGTAAAAAAACAAAAAAAAAAAAAGAAAAGAAAGAAAAAGAAAAAAAAAGTACCCACAAACCACCTTCGGTTCATTTTTTCTGGATTCTGAAGATTTTTTTTTCATCGTTTGTCCTATGGTTTTGGTTTTATTTTACTTCAATGGCATTATTTTATTTGCAATAACAGAAAAGGAACTGCATGTATGAAGTTTTAAATTGTGGGCTTTTCTTTGTTGTGGGGAGGGGGCCGGGGGGATAGTTTTAATTTCCACTTTCTAAAAATGACAGACTTGGGTTCTCTGTGTGTGCATACTTTATTCAGCCTTAGGTTATAAGTCTCATCTGTCGCTCTGCATTCCCTGTGTATTTTCAGGACATAGCTTGTAGGCGTGTGTGTTCAGTGTGTGTGTCTGTGTGTATTTTTCTGTCATTGCTGTTCCTTCTCCCGAGTTTGCATTCAGTTGATAAACCAGTTGCCTGCTTCTTTCAAAGCGCTTTGAAGGTCTTGAATTCACATATGAGCATCTTTATCAACTGTCCCAATTGCATGTTCTCCATCACATATTCTCTCTTAATTGCTAGATGCCCCCTGAGAATATGTTTCAGAGATTGGAGTAAAGCTGTCTGGGTAAGGAGTAGGCTTAGTCTAGTTCTTTATTCTAAATTTGGATTGCCAGTATTATGTATTTAAACCAAGTCTGTGAACACCTGCTATTTTGGCCACAGGGTAACAAATTTTCCTGTAAGATCGTCATACCAAAGTAGGAAGTAAAAATAGCATAGAAAGCCCTGTTGGGTGTCATGTGCAGCTGACAGAGGTAAGGCTACATCACCTCAAAAAAGAAAGACAGACAGTCAATTATCCTTAAAAGTAAATTCTCTTCAGAAAATAGAGTGCACCATACATGTCCGTCTGTAGAAATCTATCATCTGATAAATAATTGAAATTCAAAATGGGCTTAATCCTTATTCATTTTCATTCTCTGGTTCTGACTGTACTTATTTTTAGCCTAGTAATCTTGTTTATTTTTTTTTTCACTTTTTAAATACAAGCATGACATAGGAAAGTCAGATTTTTTTAAGAATTCATGGATCAGTCTGATCTATCCTTACTAATAATGGAACATGTAAATATATTGAAAACTGTTTTTCAGGAAATGAGTGAGGGTTGGAGGGAAGGAAAAAGTGATTCTACTTGTGTTCCAAAATCCTCGTCAGAGAAGGTATTAATGTTCTTCAGGTAATATCTGAAGGTGTCGAAAATATTTTTTATCTGATTGAAAGGTTTAGCAGATTTAACAGAAAAGCTAAAGAAGGGGCATAATGATTACCAGTTTTCCAAACTGGATTTTTATATCACAACTGTTAATATTCTCAGAGTTGTTCTCAGAGTTGATCAAGGACCACCTTTGTGTATAAAATTGTCATATTTTAAACCTTGCAGTGGTAACAAATTGACCTACTTTAATCCAGTTAGAATTCAAGATGGCTATGTCTTCAATTGTATGATAAAATTAATGGCTCACATGACTGTGTGGCATCTAAAAATACCTGTTTTTACAGCATCTCTCTGCCACCAAATTGTTGACTTGAATTTTGAAAAACAAGTTGGTATTGATATGTATATGTGTGTGTGTATATATGTATTTATAGACAAGTGTGTGTGAGTAACAAGTGAGTTATATAGTCTTCCCTACGCATGTGTATTCCACACATACATGGCTGAGTTATAGTCACTAAACAACTTGCAATAAAAAAAAAATTCATTGTCAGTTAAAACAGGAAATAGTTAAGTTTTTTAATGAATCTGGTGTTATGGTGAGTAAACACTTTAGAACTCTCATTGCCATGTTAACTTAGGCTAATATCTAATAGTATTATAATTTGTGTCTAATTCAGATTGGGATAGAAATTACTTCAATTGTAGGGAGTTGCTTCTTATTTCACATTGTAATAGGAAATGTTTCTATTAAGTCAGCTTCCTGAGATAAAATGACGAGTTTTGTTTTTTTTCTTTTTTGTCGTTGTTAGTGGTCTCAGCATTCTGATCAATAACTTTGTGTATGATGCTGAATTACGAACTCTTTGAATGATCCAGTTGAAAACCCGTCCCTCTACTTTCTTCAGCCCAGTTTTGGAGAGAGTCATTTTCCCTCAGTGTCTTGCGTTATACCAATCTAAGGGAAGAACAGGTAACAGGGAGAAATAAATGTCTGTCTAGTAGCTTTGGTCATGTCTCCACAGGAGCAACTAACCGTTCAGTTGTCTTTTTATTTTAGTTCATTCCACTCTAAGCAGCTTGTTCCCTTCAGTTATTAACTTTCTCAAATGTTGCAGTAGTAGTACCTATTACTCTGTTGGTCTCATGGCCGATGTTAATCAATCAGACTTTTATGATCCATAGTAATTATTAGTGGAGTAATGCACTGCATCTTTATCTTCTAAGTTTTTCTTTTTTAAAGCACAGTTGTTTCTTTTTTCCCTAGCCAACTATCATTACCCCCCCACCCGACCCCCTACCCCGGCACAGTGCTAACACTGACATGCTGTCTGTGGACAAATGACGATTCTCAGAATCTTTAGTCGAGTTACCACCATCCCCCTTGCCTTGGTCACTCATAATAGGTGTGCATATGTTTGTGTTTCTGTACAGAACTGTGGGTGTGTGTGTATACGCACACACACCTTTAGTATAATAGCTGTTTGACTAGCAGGGTTGAAGTGGCTTTTAATTACTTTGTGGGCATTATTAAACACGTTTTTAAAACTATCTGGACCTTAACCATGCCACGCTTGGTTGACTAATTTATTTTGAGCATTAAAATTTTTCTACTCCTGTTAATTTAGACATTATCACAATTCTCTATTACTGACTTAGAAAAGATATACTTAAGCTTCTGAGAAATGTGATTTCTTGGCAGATATTTCTTTGAGTCAAATGTCTGAGGCTGAATGGAAATATATCCCAATTTTAAATTACTAATTGTAGAAAGAACATTGTTTTTAAACAATTTTAAACACATAAAACACTTCAAGATCTTTAGGACTTTAAAGCACATTTGAAATTATTTTAGTAAAATTTTAGTAAGAATTTTGTTTTTTCAATACATGTTGGATTCTGTTTTTTTTTAATTAAAAGAAAACACAAAGCTTAGATTTCAGAAAGAGGGAGGGAGACTAGCTGGTGGTTCCAGAGTGTGCTGCTGTTAACTGTTTAATTAACAAAGGGGAAAAATGTATATAAACAGATATAAAAGTTACCATAAATTCCATGAACTTAAATCTGTGATTCATTGCCTTAAAACTTTCTCTCTTAGAATTTCCATACCGCATGCCAAACCAGTAAAATGGCTTTTAAAAATGTATAGTAGACCAATGTCAGTTTGTATAAAAGTACCAAGTGAAAATATTTATTACATGCATTGGAAAAAAAAAATTGTTTACCTATTGAATGTTACCTGTTTATGTAGAGCTCTTTAGATGTAATAAAAGAAAAACCTTCAGTTAATTTGTCTTCTGTAAAGTACGCTGCTGGGTATACGAGGGGACAGCCCCTAGGAGAAAAAGTGACGATGCTTTGTGCTTCCAGGGCCCCTTTGAAGCAGAGACTTCAAAGCATGACAAGTAGTTCATTCTCTTGCAGCATGCTTTGAGGTAAGTCATGAATATACAGCTGTCATTCCCCTTTCTTACTGAAATACGGCTAGCTTTGTAATGAACCACAGCATAGTTTTCAGTCTGTTTAATTAATTTGCAGTTTGACTGTTAAGAGCACTGTGACCTTTTTTGCAAACCATACTAGGCACTAGGTAAACCAGTTTCAGGAATGAGCATGAAACCCAGGCATGGGATCCTTGTCAGAGCCTTATCTGGGGTATATTTTTAAATTAGAACACATCCCAGGATCTTGGAATCCTACCCACTGAACACCCTTAAAACACAGAGTCAGGGGACATGAGCCCCAGGTTCTAATGGCCAGTACACACCACTTAGGTGTCTCTGGCAAGTTATACTTCAGATGCCTGTTAGACAAATGAGATTCATAAAACTTGCCTGGAAGCCATATGAGTACCACCCAGTAGCGTATAAAGGCCAAGCTTTGAGGGACTGGACCCTCATTTACTATTATAGCCCAGAACTTCCTTTTCCTGTTCATCTAAATCCCAGGTATCTACTGTCTAATCCTTGGTATTCCAGGTTGGCTATGGAGGACTGATTTCCTCATGTCCATGAGGGGTTAACAGTTGATGTGGAGCTTGACCCTTGAGCCTTGCCTGAAAGTGAAATATAGCAGTGCTCCGTGGTGTGCCAGCATCTAACCAGCCTCAGATGAATTTACCATGAAGGTAATGAAGTTTAAGCACAAGAGCCCCTCACTTGCTCTGGCCTCTTCCAGGGTCCTGGGAGCAGCCCTTAATAATTCTGTACTTCTCTTGTAGTATTCTGGAAGGCTGCCGAATCGTATAACCCTCAGATCTCACAAAGCCTGGATCTGCCCTTGTACTGTATGAGCCTAAGATCCCCAGCTAGACAATCACAAGTTCACCTACTTGGTGTTTAAGGTGGGTGGGGGGCACATAACTGCCTGCCCCCCATAACCCTTCTCTCCAGCGCCTAGGAATTCCTGATCACTTAATGGGCAGTTACACTGTTGGGGAAGCAAAAGTGACTCTCCTTTCTCAGGACCTCCGTTTGGTCTGAAGCCTCGCATCCTTACTCAGACAGTCACACTGACTGTGACTGCTTTGTCCCCTGAAGTTTCCCTTGTGCCTCGCCCTCAAACTTGTGTCCTGTGTAAACCTCCCCAAAGACACACCTCCCTCTTAATTTGGTTTTCTTTTGCTTTAGCCACTAAGGCACCATTAGAAAAAGCCACAGTCCAGAGAGCCCAATTTTGATACATATAAGGATGAAAATCTCTGTACTTTGAGTTCTGCCTGGCTCCCCCCTCAACATGCTGATGTGTGACTCCAGCCCTTTTTAGGGCTATGCTGACTCATAACTAACTTAAAAAGCCACTTGTGCTAGAAAAGCTCCCGGCAGGACCAGGACCCGTGGAACAGTTGTGCAGGGCTCGTGCTGTGTCACGGCTGTGGTCTGTTCCCTCCCCTTACTACTTGCCACCAGTCCTGAGGAAACAGCTTGAAGCCATCATCAGTTTGACCCACTTAAGCAAACCCATCCTAGTCCCATGAACCCCTCTGATAATGGAACAGGGAAGGACTCAGAATCCTGACAGAAGCATCATAATGAGTCTTCTCAAGCTCTGCAAGGCTGCAGTCAGTGCAGCTCGTCACGCCGGTTTCCTTTGGGGTGTAGTCAGATCCTCCTTCCCAACGTTTAGCTGATGCTGCCTCGTTCTAACCTGCTGTATACTCTGCTTATGAATGAATATCCAGGACTACATTAGTATGCACTGGGGATGAGAACTTATACATGACCCCATGGTGCTGCAAGAAATGTTGCCATAGTTTGAGCTCTCTGCTTGTTGCTGTTTCCTAGCTAGCTTTATCTTGGAAATGTGGAAAATGTTCCAGCACCCAGATACAGAATATCAGTCTTCCTGTAAATTGCCCCTTTTAGGAGAAGCACAGTCATGGCAACCCAGGATTACCTGGTGTCCTATAGTTGGCAAAAGCAAAGCCCATTCTCAGCAGGCTCTGTGAGGTAAGAAGCAAGAATCCACTTTAGTGAGGATCCTAAGGCTTTGAGGGGTGAAATGATTTGCCCAAAATCACCTCGCTGGGAAATAGCAGTATCAGGACTAGACTCCTGGCCCGTCTCTAAACCACAGGCTGTAAAGGGCTAGACTAATGGTAGTTGTTAAAACAGTAAAAATTTTATTAAAGACATGCTAATACCGTAGCCGGAATCATTTTGTTTCCTTGTTGTCCTCTTGCTGGAGTTAGGTTTGTCATCTTGCTGTGTTTGCCATCTCCCGCAAGTGAAAGGAACATTTTTCTTTTCAAAAACCCATCAGTCTGAGTGTTCAGGCCCAGGGGTGGCTCTCTTGCCTTCTCGTTCAGTAGTCCCGCACAGGAATGGTGAGCTTCTGGATGAACTCGTCATACTTCACTTTGCCATTCGGTTCAATACCTGCTTCCCTGAAGAGATCCTCCACTGCAATAAATCACAGTAGTTTTTCAGTTTGGCTTCAGTGTCATATGATAAGGCGCCCAGTTGGGGGTTGAGCCTCCCCAGAGGTCTTCCCTGAACCTCCAGCTGACTGCTTCCGTAGGTGAGGAAGTAACCCAGTGAACAGAAAAGGACAACCCACTCCCTCCCCCTGGGAGACCATGGAGTCAGTTCTGAATTCATCAGGCTTTCTGCAGGGGCCGGGACAGGGGGTGTACTGGTAAGGATTCAGTCAATGGAACCACCTTGTACCTTTTTTTTCCTTCAGAAAATATCTGGCTCCTGTGCCATTACTTCCAGAAAGCGTTGGCATGGATTTTACCTTCTACCACCCACCCTCTGAGACACCCTCCATAACAGACACCCCTGCAGCTCCATCCTGGGCCCCCTAGGCCAGTCTATGGCCTGCCTTCCAAAATGACATCCCCCCACCCCAAGAGGGGGCTTGGTGACAAATGGTATCTGCCATATCACCTCTTTCTGAAAGTGTTTTGGAGGTGGGATAGTACAAGAGAAAATAAATTCAACTGTGTCTAAGCTCAAAGCCTACAAAAACTGCCATTGTTCTCTAATGGTGCTCAGAAAAAGAAAGAAACATCCATTTACTGGTTCTGGATTCCTGGGATAAAATACAAGCTTGTCCCAGGAGTTGACAAGAAGAGCCAGTTCAGTTGACACTTTTCAATAGTGGCTCCTCAGGGCCCTCCTCATTCTCTTACAAAACTCTCTCACTGCTCTGTGTCAACTTTGCCAGCTGCAGGCAGCCCCCACATGACTCTGGACAGTGAAAAAGTATCCTGCGACTTCCTGCTTAAGCATCCTCCTCAAAATTGTAATTTCTATACGCTGTGTTTGAGCTGATAATACTTCTGAGTACTTTTAGAACATTGAGACTGTAATTTATCTTATTTCATGGAGAAGCTTCTACCCATCAACCACTTGGTTAAAACTGTCCCAATGGACAAGTCCAGTATCAGTCTGCAGCCTCCAGCTGTCCAGAAGAGGGGCAGCTGGAATCTGATGGTGCCTTCTGGTTAGAATAGCACTTCCCTGAAAACCCACAGAGAACCAGTTCGCAAAGGAGGCCGCCCTCACAGCCGTCCCAGCTGCTCCAAGGATGCTTCTGCAGTAAACCAACTTTTCTTTCTGTCACTGAAGGTAAAGGAGTCTTCCTCCCAGTATCGCCTTTCCTGTCACCCACAGCCAGAGGAAAAGGACATCAGTCTCTGGCAGACACTGCCAGTTTCTTTGAAATGTTTCTTTACTGGTTAAACAAATGAGAGAGATGTTTAGGTTTGGGGACCATGGTATTGTTTTAGATCATTAACCACAAAAATGAAGGCCCCTGCTGGCCTCTCTGCTAACACTCCACCTGATCCGTAAAAGGCTGAGTAGTGTCCTCGGAGCCCAGGAGGGGAGCGTAGCCTGTGATTCCCTGTTCACGTTAAAACAACCACGGTGAAAGATGGGACCGTGATAGCTGCCAGCCTGGAGGAGCGGGGGAAGCTCCATCTGCCTTCTCTAGTGCTATTTTTACTTCCTTTGCACTGTGCCTTTGTGACTGCAGATAAAATCTTAGCAGACTGCTTTATAGAAGGTTAGCTCTTGCAGGGTCCTAAGGGATTGCCTATCGTAACCTCATTTCCCAACAAGGAAACTGAGGAGGGTGAGAGAGGTTAAGAACTCACCTGAGTTCCCCCAGAACAAGGGGAGCCAGGATTCAAGTCTGTTGTAATTTCACCAAAGGCTAAAGGCCCGTCGTTACCGGGGCCTTTTTCCTTCACCCACTGTGTCCTCCGGCCCCAGTCACAGGTGAGCCCGGCGGCCTACCTAGAAATTGCAGCTTCTGGGGTTGGGGGCTGTGGACTCTGGTGGCAACCTGGCGTGGCTGCTGTGGCTGGACCCAGGGCCTGTCAGGCCGGCTGGGAGGACATCTGCAAAGGGCTCAGCATTGGGGTCACCCTCACCATGAACATCAGCCTTTCCCAGAAGGCCCAAGGCCCTCATCTGGCTCTGAGGCAGGAAGACAGGGAAGGTAGACAGGACATTGCTTCTGGAAGAGCTCAGAGCTGGCTGACTCATGAGAAAAGGGAGCAAAGTAACATCTCAATTTAGAAACTTGGCAGCAGCAGCAACTTCAGAAGACAGCTGTGGTCAGAGGAAAGAGCCTGAGCAAGGTCGGGGGGTGGGGGTCCCAGTGTCTGCTAGCCCTGTGTCTAGCTCCTAGCTCTGCTCGTCACAGGCCACGCACTGCACCTGTTTCTTTAATTGGTATGGGGGGATACTAGTGAGCCTAGAGGTGTCATAGTCACTCAGTGAAGGCCCACAGTGAAAGTCAGGTAACAGTAATGCCCAAGTAGATCCTAACTGGGTCTCCCTCCTGTCCCTTCACCCTGGCTAACTTCTGCCACTCAGTTCTCTAGTCTTCCAGGTTCCAGTCCAGAGTTCACCAAGCTCAGCATCTAGTCCCAACGTCCCAGTGCCATCCAACGCGATGCCTACGTAACCCAGGTGGCATGATTTGGACTTTGGTGTCCCCCCAACTCTTAGTCGCCTCCCACTGTTGGGAAGTAGGGACCCAGGCCACTACCTTCTTTGTGGGTGAGCTTCTCCCCCAGTTGCATGAGTTTTGAGCGCAGTTCAGACGCCATGATGTAGCCTTTCTTCTCCTTGTCCGCCATCAACATGGCCAAAAGAATTTCCTTCTTTGGGTCCTCTTGTTTTATTTGCATATGCATGATGGTCAGGAAAGTAGAGAAATCCAGCTCTCCATTTCTGTCTAGGAAACCCCCAAACAGCAAAGTGAGCAAGGAGGAAAAGGCTTCTCTTGGGATGTCAGCTGGCCTCCTGCCCAAGCCTTCAAGGCCAGCTCAAGAGCCACCCAATTCAGGAAGCACAGTGGTGGTGGCTGTGTTCACGGGGAAGAGGCTGCAGCCTGTCTTGCTGAGTTCCCACCATGGATATGCCTCATTTAATCTTCCCAACAACGCTCAGTGCCTGGATATCTCATTTTGCCCACTAAAGAGACAGAACCTCAGAGCACAGTCAACTCGGAGCAGTGACAAGACCAGAATGAAGCACCGCTTCCTCTACCCCTTCTGGATGCTTCTCTCCTGCTCTGAACTGGAGGAAGTGCACCAACATGTCTATCCATGTCTGTCCTCCCCCTTTGACAGTCACTGCAACACATCTACAAAGACGGATGATGGGGCTTAAGCCTTGCTCACTTGCCCTTCCCTTCACTGCAGCCTCCACCCCAACCCACACCCCTCCTCCAGGCATGCCTAGGGCCCTCAGCCCAGGCTGGGCTCCAACAACAGGAAATCAGAAGCGCCCCTGCCCACGGCTTCCTGTCTGAAGGAGACAGAAACCAAAGGAAACCAGCACACTTTGAAGACGGAAGCAGGGGTTCTCGGTGGCGGAGCCCCCTGTCACCAGGCTTGGGGCCTTCAGAGGCCACCCCCAGCCAGGCCTCAGGACAAGCTCCCAGTGCCGCTGCAGTCGCCCTTTGATGGGGCCTCGGGATAACCCCAGCAGAGGGTGGGAACCCGACTGAGAGATGGGGAAATGGAGGTCCAGTTGTGCTGTTGATCAAGTGTTCCTTGCAGGCCATCCCTTCCTCTTTCCTTCCTGAGTGTCCAGCTACCGATGCAAACAGCCATCCTGGCATGTGACATTCCTCCATCTTTTTTCTTAAAAAAAGTTGCCACCACCAACAAAAAGCAACTTGTTTTTGGTTGTAAAAGTAGTATATGTTTCCTTCATCAAAAACAGAGGAAGCAAGAGGAATGAAAAATCACCCATAATCACATCAGCAGAGAATAACTTGGTAACATTTTGGGTGGGTTTTCCTCTACGTTTTCTTCCCATTTTGAACAATTTTAGGGAGATCAGTCTTAGAAATGAGAATCTGGTTCCAATCTGGTTCCACCATTGGCTTAAGGACTCAGAAGTTCCCAGCTGGGCTCTGAATCTTGATCTGTAAAACTTGGATTAGGATAGTGCCTCCTTCATGGTGTTGCTGAGCTAAGCACACGACACATCTAAGTCAAGGGACACGTCCATCGAAACAACCTTGGGGTCATCTGGACTGCAGATTTGCACCAACTGCGGTGAAATGTCTGGATCCCCTGGTCCTCTGGGATGGGGCGTCACCCATTGCTACGAGCACACCTGGCCAGGTGCCTCCACACCCAGCCGGAGAGCTCTGGCTGACACGGACCTCTCAAACCTCTGAGCTGGTCACACCCAGCCGGCCTGCCTGCTGAGTCCCTGGGACAACAGCTATAGGGCTCAGGGCCCACCCACTCACCCAGACTCCTCCTCCGGTGGCAGCCGGCCTAGCTGGGCACACTCACCTATCCTGTGAGTCTGTAGGTGCCGCTGAGCCTCCCCAGGCGTTGGGCTGGCCCCCAGGCACCGCATCACCGTCAGAAGGTCCGTGGCTTTAATCTTCCCCCGCTGCTGCTTGTCGTACAGGGAGAAGCATTCTTTGTACTCTGCCACAGCCCAGAAGGGAGAATCAGGGTCACTCTTTCACCCTCCCCCGACTTTGCAGTCCTCTCCCCCGTTTTTCTGCCCCTCCCCTTCCTTTTGCCTACTTCCCACTCCTCCTGCCCTCCTAGAGTGGTGAGACCCAGCAAAAAAAAAAAAAAAAAAACAATCCAGGGCTGTCAAGGTAAACTGAGTTTCAGATAAACCTCAGTCCATGAGGTTGCAGAGTCGGACAGGACTTAACAACAACATGCTTACAAAGGTATTTGTTGTTTATCTGAAATGTACGTTTAACTGCATTTCATCTGTCAACCCCATCCCCTTTCCCGCCTGCTTCTGCCTCCTCCCTCCCTCCCTCCCTCCCTCCCTGCTCCTGTCCTTAACTGACTAAAACCACAGTGGTAAGAACCTGCCTGCCAGTGCAGCAGACAGGAGACGTGCATTCGATCCCTGGGTCGGGAGGATCCCCTGGAGAAGGGCATGGCCACCCACTCCAGTATCCTTGCTGGAGAGTCCCATGGACAGAGGAGCCTGGTGGGCCACAGTCCATGGGGTGGCAGAGTTGGATGTGACTGAGGCAGCTTAGCACACACAGGAAAACTTGCTCTCTCTCTCTCTGCAGGGCCAGCCCAGAGAGACCAGGAGCCCAGGGCAGGGCACCAGATTCCCAGGGGATCTCAGCAAATGCCAACTTAGGTGGGAAACAGGATAATAATGCCTTGGGGCTTGCTGGAAGACCAGAAACCCCCTCTGGGAAGGCCTGGCAGAGAGGCCATCATACATGGTGACAGATATCACAACTGGGAGCTTCTGAGTCCGCTGCTGCAGCCGCTGGTCTCCGGGCTGCTGAACTCTCAAGCCATACTCTCACACAGGCCTGGGCCCCACTCAAGACTTCAACAGGCGCTGCCCGGACGTCCTCCCAGCTCTGCGGAGATCATCCTTACTGCTCTCCTCGAACCCTCTCTCCCCTCTGGAGGTGAAGTGGCCTACAGATCCACAGCTCCCCAGCCCAGTGGAACCAGCCCCCACCAGCATCTCCCCTGACCCCCCAGCCCTGGAGGCACAGAGAGGCCAGCCAGGAGCTTGGGAAGATAAGGGGTCCTCACAGAGGCCCTGACCACAGGGTGGGGGTGGAACTGGCCAAAACGCCCCTCATGCAGCCCCCGGGACCTATGGGGTAGAGCTCTAGCTTGAGCCCACTGGGAGCATGCGGGGCCCCACACTGTTCCCTAGCACCCTGCTTTCTCCCACTTCCCACGGCCAGCTGGTTCCTCAGAGGCCTGGACCAGCAGCTTCTGAGCAGATAACAAAAGCAGCCCCCACTATTAGCGCTTTCCCCCAGGCCCTCGTGCCATCCTCACTGTGGCCCTGTCGGGAGGGACCCCAGTTGTTCCCATGGTGCAGACAGAGCGAGGAAGGCTGGAGCAGCCAGGGGCTCCCGGCAGCGGGGGCAGTGGGCAGCCTGCCCTGCCCAGGAGGCCACCCTGGAGCGCCACTTCCAAGCAGAAGCCACCAGAGGGCGGGAGAGGTGGCCGAAGGCCGCCCAGGCCAAGGGCCCCTTCGCGCTGCCGCATTCGGGCCACTCCCAGCAGCCTAGGATTTCAGGGGCGTTGCTAATCAAAGGCAGGCCAGGCGGTGGGGTTTAGAGACAATTATCTGCTTTTATGCCTGTGGAGAGGTTGAAGGGAACCTCCCGCCCTTTCAGAACTTTCCAGAGCCTGGGCTTTGGAGGGGCAGACCACCAATAGGACCTGGTGGCAGGAACCAGAGTGGCCCAGGGAAGCAGGGCTTCACTGGTTCCTGTGAAACCTGATTCCTCTGAGGGCTCAGTGCCAGTGGGAACAGGGACAGAGGGCTGCCCTGCATGCAGGGCTTGAACTCAGCCCCCGCCGTCCCGCTCCAGGGGACCTGTCTTGGCCACCCAAGCTTACCTTCTATCTGAGTTTGCCTCTGCCCAAGGGGTGGGCCCACTACCCTCCTGAGACCCCATCCTGACAGTTGACTACCTTCCAACAGTAGCCGGGTGAGGACACCACACTCTTGGGACCGGGAATGGACCAGACTCCACAGGGGGCAAACTGCCTCCCCCATACTCTGCTCTTGGGGGCCCGTGGCCCCTGGTATCAGCAGGGCTAGAGTCAACTGGGGGCCCATCTCCTCCCCAGTTACCTAAAATGTGTCTGTCTTCCTGCTTTAAAGATCTGGGGGGTCCTCTGGACTTGGAGGCCAGCCCTGAAACAGCCGGGCTCTTCTCTTTCTACTCCTGCCCCGCCTCCATGACCTCTACACCTCCTTGCTCTCCCTGCCAGGCCCTCCTCCTGACAGACCCGCCTGCCATCCAACATCATATTTACTTCACTCCTTTCCTTTGTTGTCCCCACCTCCCCCCAAAGGTGAACCCTGTGAGCACAAGGACTTGGGGCTCCAATGTGCACTGCTGTGTTTTTAATCCCTAGAATGGGGCTGGCACAAAAAAAGGACTCATAATTGTTGAATGAAAGAACAAATTGGGTTAAACAAACTGGATTAAAATCCCCTTTAAGTTTTCCCTTTGAAAATGCAAACGCCCCAAGGCAAGAAAGAATCCTCCCCAGACCCATGATAACACCAG
The DNA here is from genome assembly GCF_055505025.1 of Bos grunniens. NCBI lineage: Eukaryota > Metazoa > Chordata > Mammalia > Artiodactyla > Bovidae > Bos > Bos grunniens. The sequence continues at coordinate 87,206,656 of NC_141174.1, read as the reverse complement.
CTGTGCTGGGAATGGAACCGACTCTGATGACATCTGTACATGGTATAGACTTAAGGATGTATAGCATCCAACTTACAAGTAATAAAAATACTTCGATTATAAATCCCATCTAGCCAATTGATTATCACAAGTGAGTTTCTGCCAGCTCTTGTATCCATTGCCAACCTGCAGTTTTGATTTAATCATAAGTGAGGTAAGCTGCAGGCCAATGAAGGCAACTATTTTCCCAATGACTACACTGTCATTACATCTGATGAGTGATCTACTATTAAACTATTCCTCACCTTTGTGCAAATTACATCCATTAAACTGAAGTCTTTCAAATCTTCAGCACTACTAATTGCAACAGAGCTATCTTTTAAAAACTTTTGTATAGACAAAGGGACTGGGACATTCTTCCATCTTCCTTTATTTAATAATGGTTCACAAAGTTCCTAAAAGTGTACCACATAGCTCATGCTAGCAAGAGCAAGCTGGCCCTGGCTTGCATCTGGGTGACATCCAGGCTCAGAGCCAGGTGTGTGACTGCCATCTGCTCTCTCTCTTGCTCACAGCAGCCTGATGAGGCAGTGTCGTCATTCCCACTTCACAGATGAGACCACTGAGGCTCAGAGGTGACTAGAGCCCAGGTCCACTCCCTCCAAGGCCCCTGGTCTTCCCATTCAATCAGTCCTTCTTTCCTGAACATTTGTGGTCCCTTTCTTTGTGTCAGACTTTAGGATACAAAGGGAAACTTACCTTCTTCCTTTCTAGGAGATTCAGAGGCCCCAGAGGAAGGGTCAGTAAGCCCCAGCACCAGGCTTGGTGGGGGGACGCTGACAGCTGGATTCCAGCCCCGAGACTCATCGAGTCTTGTCTTAGGACTGGGTAGGAGAGGCCCCTACCCTGGGCCTTGGGTTTTAAGAGTCCCTGCTCTGGCCCTCCTTGAGGGGTAAGAATATCAAGGGGCCTACGGGGAGGTGCCTGCAACCCACCTACCCTCTCTCCCTTATAGACACTGCTGGTACCTGGGAACTCTGCACGTCCTGCCCAGGTAACCAACCCTCAGTTCATCTCCCTGCTTGAGCTCAGCTGAGCCTCCCCAACCGGGTCTGGCCTCTGGCTTCTGTGTAACCCAACTCCATCGGCTTGGCCTCATGCAAACAGAACCAGGCACTGTGGGAAACGGAAGCTGCCTGGGGCAGCAGGTGGGGGGATTCAGGGAATAAAGTGCTCCAGATGCTAACGCTAGGCTTGCGGTCAGGGCAGAGGGACCTCTGAGGCCACCCCCACTGGCCTTCACCCTTTACAGTTGGGGAGACTGAGGCCCGCAGCCTAAACAAAGCACCCTTTCCAAGAGCACAGCCCTGGGCCCCGCTCTCTCTCAGCCAGTTACAAAGCCCCCTTTTCAGCTGGGGCCCTCGGCCACAACCAGCTGGTGTCTCTCCGACCAGCCCCTCTCCCCCTCTGCCCCCAACTATCAAGTTCTGGAGGAGAACCGAAGTGCTCCCTCTCCTGTCAGGCCCTCTAGCAAATCACACTGACCAGTGTACTATGGACAGTTCTTACCTCCAAGCATTATCCCCCGCCCCTCCACCAGGCCTTTCCTGGTAGCAGTCGGCCCCCGGCTCGTGGGTGGGCCCAGCTCTCCCACCAACAAAACATGACCAGAACAAATTGCCTAATGAGACCCATATTTTGCTGTGAGTTGCTAATGAAAGAACAAACCAAACCTACCATTAATTTGGTCCTGGGAAAGAAACTTGGCCTGCAGCAGAGAGAGGAGAACAGTCAGGAAGGGACTCCATGAAAGCCCCCTGCCTCCCCAGCCCAGGGCAGCCTGGCCAGGCCACACAGATCCTCACTCACCATCGCGGGGCCTCCAGCTGCCACCCGTGGGCTCGCTGCTCCCAGGACTGCCTTCCTGTTCCCCTTCTTCCCGGCTTCAAGTCGAAAGTCCGCCCGGCGGGGTGGAGGCCCCGGTAATAAATCCACGGCTGCCATGGAGACCAGGCCCGCCGCCAGGGGTCAGATTCCAGCTTCCTGTGCTCTGTGGTTGCCTGGCTGTGGGGTGGTGGCAGGCTGGGTTTTGAGAGGTGGGAGCTGCCCGAGGGCTTCCCCGGCACTCAGTCCTGCACCAGGAAGCTGACGTTCTGTAGCCAGAGGACAAAGGCCGCTGTTCCTTCCTGGGAGCCCTCTGTGGACACTAGGAAGGGGTCACCCAGAGAGGGAATCACTGGGTCCCCCCAGGCCTGCCTTCAGGGGTATTTCTCTCTGAGGATTGCAGTAGGGGCTAAATAGAGTTTCCTCCTAGGTGTCGGGCACTTTGCACACCCCCTTTAGGCACATCACACACCACCTCATTAGTTCAGTTCAGTTGCTCAGTCGTGTCCGACTCTTTGCGACCCCATGAATCACAGCACGCCAGCCTCCCTGTCCATCACCAACTCCCAGAGTTCACCCAAACCCATGTCCATTGAGTCAGTGATGCCATCCAACCATCTCATCCTCTGTCATCCCCTTCTCCTCTTGCCCTCAATCTTTCCCAGCATCAGGGTCTTTTCAAATGAGTCAGCTCTTCGCATCAGGTGGCCAAAATATTGGAGCTTCAGCTTCAACATCAATCCTTCCAATGAACACCCAGGACTGATCTCCTTTAGGATGGACTGCTTGGATCTCCTTTCAGTCCAAGGGACTCTCAAGAGTCTTCTCCAACACAGTTCAAAAGCATCAATTCTTTGTTCTTTATAGTCCAACTCTCACATCCATACATGACTACTGGAAAAACCATAGCCTTAACTAGACGGACCTTTGTTGACAAAGTAATGTTTTTTAATATGGGAAGGAAACCCCCACGTGACACCACAGCCCAGTGACAGCCACCTCCTCCACCAGAGCCCTGGATGCCACACACAGGAGAGAAAGGCCCCTCTGAGGAAGACTTTGGTGCCCATTCCTCAGCTCTGTGCCTCAGCATCCTGGCCTTATGTTGAGAGTCAATGGCCAGATGGTCTGTTTTCAGCATGAGTTAGTTCCCTCCCGTCCTTCTGGGGGTGTGGTAGGTGCCTGTGCTGGGGTCTCTGGCCCCACCACAGGCAACTCAGGGGACTCGGAGGGAGACCTCTTAAGTGACTTTCCTGGTCAGGAAGGCTCCCCGTTTTCTTCCTTCCCCTCCACTCCCCACTGCAGTTCCCACCCCTTCCAGCAGAAGCTGACTTTCCCCGTTTCTCAGTGGTTTGTCCACAGCCCACCCCTGCCCCCACCCACTGAGGAAGTGAACGGGGATGGAGCTGCAGCACTGGGCACAGCTGGGTTCTCCCCCTCCTTCTCCCAGATCCCTGTTGTATCCCGTGTCCACGGCTGGTGGCTGCCCTGCCTATGGGGCTCCGACTCCAGGGCCCACCCAGTCTGTCAGGACCGGCAGGTACGGCCACACAGGTTGTGCACTGTACCAGGGCTCCTGGTCTGGGGGCCTGGAAAGGGCTGCATGTGTGTAGAGGGACCATTGGTAATTTGCAGAAGTTACATGGATTGGGGGGGGCAGGGGGGGGGCTTTCTTTGTCCCCTGACCATTTCCTTGAGAAAGGTTCTCTTTTCCTCGACTTCACACCCATTTCTAGACCCAGAAAGTTTTAGCTGGAGGTTTCTGACTCCTCCCAGTTGGGGCTGAGGAGAGGAAAGGCTGGTGGGAGCAGAAGAGGTGGGGAGCTTCTATGAGCCTTACAGTAAGAAGAGGAGAGGGGACGTCAGGTGGGGCCTTGGCAGGGCCTGAGGCACAGAGCTGACGCTTGAGGCGAAGCCTGAAGAGCCAGGCCTGGGCTCACTTGGAATCACCCTGTGTCTGGAAAGGGGATCCTGGGGGAAACGTGACCGTTGGGCTGTATGCCGAGGTCCTGCGAGCCTCGTAGTAGCCCAGCCTCAAGACCAAAGAGCCCAGAGACAGAGACAACAACTTATCAGATGGGGGAATCTTACATAGCTGAAGCCACATCCTGGAGCAACACCCCACTGTGGACGGCAGACGGCAGGCAGGACATGGCAGCACCGTCTGCTACTCTGGAGGAGGAGGCGGCTACCAGTTATAGAGAGCATTGACTTTAGATGGGCTCATCAGTTACCAGGGAAACCAGCTGGGGGCAGGGGCAGGCATGTGGACAGTCACAGATAAAGGCCTATGATTAACAGGATTGAACAGTCCTGTGTGTGAAGTAGGGACTGGTGGAGCAGGAGATGCACAGACAGCAAGTGAACAGCCATCTTGAGTGGCCTGGCCATACACCCACACATCTTGCATGACTCTTATAATCCTGGCCCTGCCCCTCTTCTGAGATATCCCTGGGGTCAGGTATGCAGAGGTGCATTGCAACCAGATACCACAAATATAACTACAGATTGTTGTTTTTGCTGTTTAGTCTCTAAGTTGTTTTCAATTCTTTTGCAACCCCATGATAACAGTAGCTAGAATACCAAGAATTCCCAGGTGGTGCAGTGGTAAAGAATCAGCCTGCCAACACAGAAGACACAAGAGACACCGGTTCGATCCCTGGGTCAGGAAGATCCCCTGGAGTAGAAGTGGCTACCCACTCCAGTATTCTTGCCTGGGAAATCCCGTGGACAGAGGAGCCTGGCAGGCCACAGTCCAGGGGGTCGCAGAGTCGGACACGACTGAGTGCACACACAATCAAGAGTAAGACACAAAGAATGCTAACGATAGTCATTCCCCAAGAGGTGGGCCAACTTTGGATGAAGTTTTCATGGAAGTCCAGAGGGAGACCCTGCAGTCAGACTTGCCGATGGTGACGCCAGGACTTCCCCGGTGGCTCAATGGTGGGAAGTCCACCAGCCAATGCAGGGGACACGAGTTTGGTCCCTGGTCTAAGAAGAGCCCACATGTCTTGGAGCAACTAAGCCCTGCACCATAACTACCGAAGCCTGCACATTCCAGAGCCTGAGAGTCACAACTAACTAGCCCCTGTGCTGCAACTGCTGCAGCCCGTGCGCCTAGAGCCTGAGCTCCACAAAAGAAGCCACTGCAGTGGGAAGCCTGTGCTCTGCAGCTAGAGTCGCCCCCACTCTCCACAACTAGAGAAAACCCACGCCAACAACGAAGACAGCGCAGCCTTAAACAAGTAAATAAAATGGTGAGGCCACCACTGTCACCTGGTCCCCAGATTCCCTCTGCTCAGGCTGGGGAAGAAATGTAAGATGCTTACCAGGCACAGTACAGAGGAGACCACGGCCACGAAGCAACGCACAAGCAGCGACAGCATTCCACGCTCATGCCACCCCAGCCTGCGGTCGGCGTCCCAGCCTGCAGTCCCCACAGCTGGCGCCGAAACCTGGAGCGGGGGTTCCAACAGACCCTAGGGGTCAATTAGAATGGTGACTTCCTCCAGTGGAGGCCTGGATTAGTGACCTCAGTAGTGGTCTCAGGTGGGGCTGAGTGGAGGACAGGTGAAGTCTGTAAGACCCTTTCTAATCCTATTCCCCACGAAGCGGCAAACCCACACCACCAGAAACTTACCTGCCAGTCCCAGGCCATGGTATACTGTGTTCCCCTGGGAGTAGATCCTGTGGTCAGGACAAAAGCAGTTGGACTTGGATGGTGCTGACTAGTTGCTTTGGGGTCACCATGGCGTAGTCTCTGGGTCGACTGATCCTGGCACGTTCAGTTATAATGTAGAAGGCTCAAGTTAGCCTCCTAGTTCACATGTCAGAGAGTGGATTTCCTGTCTCACTTGCTGGCTAAGTATCTATCCTTCCGCTTAGCCTGGCAGCAGGGGAGGAGGGTTGTAGGGCAGGTGGAAATGCCAGTGTCTCTGTCATCTTTTATAGGCCAGCTCCTGATTCTCATGGCCCATAAACTGGTTTCCTTGGTCGCTATTGCAGCCCTTTCCCCATAGGGGGCGTGCGGCCACCAGCACGCCCTCTTGTGGTTTCTACCAGATTTATCCAGATGCTGTGGGATACAGGCCAGTCACTGCTGTCCACCAGCGTGATCACCCCAGACCCACCTATCAGTGTGCCCAGCCTCTCAAGGCCAAGCCTCTCCTGTATTTCTTGGGAAACATTTTCAGGAAACTTCCCCAAGAGATCTCAGTCAAGAGGGATATGAATCTCCAAGGCTCCAATAATTTGATGTGATATCTTTTCCATTCTAAATATTCTTTCATATCCAATTTTATTCACTTTTTAAAAAAGTTTTCTTATCAAGCACACTCAAAACTGTGTAAGCCTCAGACCCCACAATCAGATGTGGGCCCACTGAGGTGATATCCATTAAGTCCTTGTATGGAGAATGGCCTGGGACAGGCTTTGGAGGAAACACAGAATCAATGTAGGGAAGAATTGAGGTGACTGGGGAGGTGGGGGCCCTTGTGCTTTGAGAGGCCAAGGCTGGAGCTGGCTTACTAAATTAAGATTGTGTAGAGTGTGACCTGCTGAGTGATGGGGGGCAGACACAAGCCACCCACACGGGGGTGGCTGGCAGCACCCTCAGCATCCAGCTCCCACTCTGGGGAAGTGAAACCCATGGGGTCCTTTTGATTGAGGGCAGTTGGGCTTCCCTGCCAATGCCTGCCAATGCAGGAGATGCAAGAGATGCGGGTTCAATCCCTGGGTAAGGAAGATCACCTGGAGGGTCCCTTGGAGAAGGAAATGGCTACCCACTCTAGTATTCTTGCCCGGAAAATCCCAGGGACAGAAGAGCCTGACAGGCTACAGTCCATGGGCCCGCAGAGTAGGACACGACTTAGCAACTAAACAAGTTTCAATACATCCCCACCAAGAATGTGAAATCACAAAATTCATTATTTCAGATCCCGGAAGCCAGGGGGCCCAACGAGCCAGAAGGGCCATCCTCATCCCAGGTCCTGAGCAGGAGCTATTGAGCAGGACAGCAGGCATCTGTTACTCCCAAGGCGGTGGGGGCAGATGTCACTAACTTCTCATGGGTGTAAAAGGTGGCTGGGAAAAGCAAAGCAGGAACTTGCGGCAGGTATCCTAAACTCCAGTCTTCACGTCTACCCTCTGGGTGTGAGGAGGGTTACCACACTGTAAAATGCCTCAGCAGCAACTCTGAAGAACAAAGCTGCTTTCCTTAAAAGCTGTTTTTCTCATCACAATACAGCCTACGATTGTGCGTCTCCTGTCCAGTCCAGATGTCTTGTGGGTTCTAGGAACGGGAGACCATAAAGCCTCTGGTGTCTGGGTGGTGAGGCAGAGACCCTCAAAGATCAAGGGCTGAGGCCTCCAGGGGTCATGTGACTTGCCCAAGGCTAAGTGCCAGCCCCCCACAAACCTGCCCCCCACCTCCCCCCAAAGGACACCCTCTCTGCTTCAGTTTCTAGAAGGCGCTAGCAACACAGCTTGGGGGCTCCATCTGCAGACACCCTCTGCTGGCCCCAACCCGGCGACCCCCAGCCTCCTCCAAAGAGAGCTGGGACCTAGAGGAAGCCCTTCTTGCTGGTGACCCCCAAACTCAGGATCCGGAGTGGCACAGACAGCCAGGGGGCAATGGCAGCACCTGCTTTCAGCCAGACAGGGCCGAGGAGGCCCTTGGGGTCAGCCCAGGGCTCCTGCCAGGCCCCAGACCGGCCACTCCCTTCCCTGCTCCAAGGACCCTCCTCCTCCTGCCTCCTAAATTCACACCCCAAGGAAGCAGCAGCAGCCAGTGGGGCTTGGCTCCACACTGCCTTTATTCACACTGCTCACCCCCGATGCTGCCAGCAGACAGGGACTCACTGGGGCTGGGGGGACCCCTACATGAGAGGAGGATTTGAGGCAGAGTCCCTGAGAGCACAGGAGAGGAGGGGAGGGCAGAGAAGGCGAGGCAGGCCCCCCTGAGCCCCTCGCACGAGTGCAGGCCAGCAATGCTGGGAAGCGAGGCTGCATGCCTGGCCCCGGTGCTGGGGTGGGGGGCATCTTGCCAGAATAAGGGCCCCTTTCCTGGGAGCAGGGCCACTCGTGGCAGGCGTGGATTCAGGCTGAGACACACTGACAGCCCCACGATGTCTGCCTCTAGTGAGTGCAAGTACCTGAGAACTATGCTTTCAGCGGCTGCTCGGAAACCTTGGTCAGGTGAACGAAGTGGGTGCCACGATCCCGAAGGCGGGACAGAGACCGAGTTCCCGGGAGAGAAGGTGGCTGGGAAGGACCACTGCCAGACCCTAAGATCAGGCCGGCAGTTGGGGGAGGGCCGGCTCTGGCTCCCACCCCAGCAGCCTGCAGTGGGGTGAGGATCTGGGGTGCAAGTACCCCTCCCAGGGTTGAAGAAGGCAGGGACAAGGAGGAACCATTCACCCCTCCCAAGTCTGCCCGAGAGGAGATGGCAACCAGCCCTCAGCCAACTTGGGACCCGTCAGCCCGTCTGCTGCAAATGCGGCCCAGGGAAGGGGGTGCACGGCAAATGAGCACACACAAGTTCACGGAACCCCTGCGACCTGGCCTCAGGGTCAGGTGGTCTGAGGAGTGAGCCAGGTGGTAGGTGACAGGCTAAGCTCCCTCCTGACCTCTGCCCCACCCAGGCCTCTCCCCTACGACTACCAGGAGACACCCAGGAGGAAGAGACAGCCCTGAGCAGTGAGTGAGAAGGCCCGACTCCAGCGTGCATGGGAGGCCGGGCCCAGCTCCTGGTCCGGACACACTGCCTCAGACTATATCCCATCATGAAAAAGAGCTAAACTGAATGGAAACTTAACCAAAACAATTCAGTCTCACAGTGATGCTCTCCGGGCGTGCGCACGTGCGCACACACACACACACACACACACACACACACACACCCCTATCCACAGGCACCAGGCATACTCTCACCCACGCTCTTAGCTGTGGGCTACACACATGTGGGTGCACACACACACACTCCGCACACTCAGACACCTTCGGCCGTCCATCCCCAGTGGGTGCACACACGCACACGCTCCACACACTCACCTTCGGCCGTCCATCCCCAGTGGGTGCACACACGCACACGCTCCGCACACTCAGACACCTTCGGCCGTCCATCTCCAGTGGGTGCACGCACATGCACACGCTCTGCACACTCACCTTCGGCCGTCCATCTCCTGTGGGTGCACACACGCACACACTCCCAACACTCACTCTCAACCATCCATCTCCCACCCACAGAGCACCAGGGGCCTGTGCCCAAGACTCAGTGTTGGCTGCTGACGTGGAGGGTGTAGAAGGCCCAGGGCTCGGGGACATAGATGACGCCCGGGTACTTCTTCCTGAGGACGGGGTCATTCCACAGCCAGGCGACCCAGAGCGCCACGAGCAGGAGGGTGAGGGCGAAGGAGTAGAAGAGGAAGAGGCCGTTGCTGTCGAGGAAGAGGCGCTTCCGCTTCTGGTGCAGGACGAGGGCCAGCATGGCAAAGGAGGTGAAGATGAAGAGGATGAAGATCTGGCCCTCGGTGACCAGGTACCTGAGGAGGCAGGCAGGCAGTGAGGGGTTGGGGGCGCCACGACAGCCCCTCCTGCCCAGCGTGCCCTCTACCCAAGCACCAGGCTGCCCTCCCAGCCGGTCAGAACAGCGTGTCGAGTGAGGGGCTCCACTGTGAGCCACGGCCAGTACACAGCATTCAGATTTGGCTTCTAGAATTACTATTTTTCAAAAGGTCGAGTTTGTTGCCAATATTTAAATAACAGATTACCTGCCCACGTGGAGTTCTGATTTCCCTGCTAACTTTAGGTTTGTATTCCCACATGACTATAACTGACGAGGAGAAAGCAGCTGCTCAGAGACAGCATGGTCCCGCAGCTTGCCACAGCCCCCACCACTCCCTACTGCCTCACTTGATGCCCACTTGATGAATTTCTATCACCAGCTTAGTTCCTAAAGGCATCTGAGTTTGCGGACGCAGTTTCAGTTTATGGGGTTGTCATGACTGTCTCCTTGAAGGCTGGGACACAGTCTCATTCCCCAGCGTTCCCTCCAGCTCTCATGGCAGTACCTAGCACATGGCCAGGAAGGCAGTAACGCTTGCTGGAGGGCTTCTCAGAGGTTATCTCATCCACTCCCCTGCCTCTGTGCTGACCCATCCCACTCAAGCAACTGCATAGCTCTGCAACTGAGTGGCTGGGTCACCTTGGGGAATTTACATGACATCTTGGAGCCTTTTTCTTACTCATAAAGGGGGCATAAATGGCCCTAGCTCTCGAGGTTACTGATGAGAACTGTGTACTTAGAAAGGCACATTGTTCAATGAATGGCCCCCTGTAGCTGTCACTGAACTGACACACCATGGGTAAGAACGGGCCGAGCTTCTCACTTCTCACCCTTTTCCCTCCAGCTGTGGTCATCACCCATTCCTTCTAATCCTGTCCTGGGTGGGCATATGGTTTCACCCTCATGGACCCCCACTGCTCGCCAGGGGCAGCCCCTGGAGGTGGGGGAGGCTTCCCCCCAGAGAAGGGCTAGGACACCCACCCTTTCTCAGATACCCACAATCCCCGGGGAGCCTGTCTCCAGAGCAGAAGTGATAGAGGAGAGGGAAGAGCCTGGCTGAGGCCTGGTCCTCTGGAATGGGAAGAGGAAACCAGGTGGGAAGCCCTGAGGCCATGGAATTCCCCTGTAAGTATCCTTGTCATCTCCATGATGCTTCTCTCTGGGTTCTCACCATGTCCCAAAAGGGAGACAGCCTGGTATCATCCTCATTTCACAGAGGGGGAAATTCAGCCCCCCCGCCCCTCCCACCCTACCAGGCTCTACAGGCTTCTGCTCTACAGCCCTCCCCAGGGCTTCCCCGATGGCTCAGCAGGTAAAGAATCCGCCTGCAACGCAGAAGACACAGGAGATGCTGGTTCGATCCCTGGGTTGGGAAAATCCCCTGGAGAAGGAAATGGCAACCCACCCCAGTATTCCTGCCTGGGAGAATCCTATGGAAAGAGGAGCCTGGTGGGCTGCAGTCCATGGCTCACAAAGAGTTGGAACGACTGAGCGACTAAGCACACACAGAAATTATGCCTCGACATGGATTCTACAGGCCCTGAGGTTACACTCTGAGTGTAGAGAAGCCATGCTCAGGCCCGCCTTAAAGGCACTGTCCCAGTCCTCACTGAAGAGGAGGGAGCAGGGACCCCAACAGGGAGCCTCACAGGGCTCACACAGCAGCTCTGTGGTCGGAAGCACATTTTCACTGACTGGATCACTAAGGGGCCCCCTCCCTGCCACCCCAGGTCTGCCGTCCACTCACCAGTAGTACAGGCCACTGGGCACCACCAGGAGCAGGGCTGCCCCTGGCATTGAGCTCTCAGCTTTGGTGGGAGTAAAGCAGCCGCTGAAGTACATGAAGAGGATGAGGAAGAAGGGGATGTACCTGCAACAGGGAAGCCGGTGCTCAGCTGCTCGGCCGCCCGGCCCGCCCGCCCCACCATCCTAGGACTGGCTGCCTGCGCCACCTGTGCGGTCTCACCTGTTTGGGTGAGGGCACTCCCAGCCTCTCCTGGGCAGGGGGTCTAGGAAGGAAGATGAGGCCTGCTCCCTGAGCACATGCAGATCCGAGCCATGGGCGGGGGTGGGGGCGGCCTCCTCCCACACTGTCCCAGCCACCTCACTCACTCCCCATGTGTGCGCATGTCTCTCTCACTCTCTCTGCCCCACGCACTCACCCCAAGACCAGCAGCCCCCAGCCCCTCACTGCCCTGGGAAAGGGTACACCTAGCAGGGTTGAGGACGGAGAGGCCCGAGGTCCCAGTCTGGGGGAAAAAAAGGGGTGGGAGGTGGAACAGTACCTGCTGGGGGCCTTCCAGGAGCTCTGTGAAGCTCCTTCACTCACACTCAGCCCCCAGCCTCACCCCCTTCCACGCACAGCTCACCCAAGTACCACCCTCTCTCCTCTCCACACACACACGCTGCTCCCCACACGCCTGTGCCAGCTCGCACAACACCCCCTTTCTGTTCCCACCCCCTCATCTACTTCCCCACCTTCCCCTCACGCGGCCCCCACACCCTCGGAGTCCTGCTCTTTCATTTCTCCAGGCCCCTGTTCATCTTTCCTCCTCCCTTCCCCAGCCTTCCATGGTAAGGGTCTCCTGGCACAGGCCAGGGAGAACTGGCAAGAGGCCTGTCTGTGCAAGGACACCCTGACTTTCTAGACCCCAAAAGAGAACCCGGAAATACAATGTAGGGCCCGTGTGACACGAGTGGGGCCACCCACGTCCAGGGTTGGCTCTGGCACTAGCTGTCAGCCCATGGGCAAAGCCCCTCCCACCGGCCCCAGCTCATCCTGGGATAAAGTGGGGTCTGGAACAGACGACTGCCCCAGCTCGGGCCGCACCTCCTGTGGCTGAGCCCACACTTGAGGTTTCCTCCACTGTGGGGTGAAGGGGTGGGAGGAAGGAGCTCCCAGGGGAGTTCCGAGGAGGAGGCGGCACTAAGAGCACCCCTACTCCCACCTCGCCCCCAGCCTGGTTCAGCCGGTCCTCCTCGGCTCCCTCCCTGCCTCTGGGTCCCCATCCTCATCCCCAGGGTGGGGGGAGTTGTTTACCAGCGCTGCAGCCTCGGCCCAGGGAGGACAGGCGCTCGCTGCCCTCTAGTGGCCGCCACGGACACTGCAGGCCGGTGGGCAAGGAAGGCGGCGAGGCGGGAGCCACAGCGCCCCCTGCTGGGGAAGAGCACCCCATTCCAGCGGCTGGGCTGGACACGTCGAGACCCCGGGGCCCCTTGTTCAGCGTCACCATGGCCAGGGCCCCATCACTCACCACATGGAGTGGCCCAGGTACTCATCGTAGTAGTAGAGCAGCTCAAAGGAGTCGATCTGGGGGGCAGCAGAGGCCAGGCGTGGGGCAGAGAGGGTGGGGCTTCAGGAAGGGTGTCGGGCCCACGCAGCCCCCAGGCTACCCTCCCCGACTGCCCATGCCTCCCTCAACTGCCCCCAGTCCCTCCCTATGGGGAGGAGGGGATCTGGGTGGGGGCATCCTAGCTTGGGTTGGGGGGTGGGTAGGGAGGCGACCTGCTTTATCTGGGGCACCTGTGACAGGTCGGCAATGTCTTTGGCCTCTAGGACAGACCGTACAGTGGCGGTGGGGGCTCACCAGCGTCTCTGGTTTGAGATTCTTGATGATGGGGTTCTCACGGACCGACAGATGGTTCTGGTAGCCACTGAAGATCAGGCGGTGGTTCACTGAGTCACCCACCAGGTGGATGCTGGCCCCCATGATGAAGGTGATGATGCTAACGTAGATCAGGGAGCGTGGCAAGGTGCGGGGGCACCGCTCGATGAGCTGAGGTCAGAGGGAGGCCCCACAGCATGACCCCGACGCCATCACCACAGGAGACACCCTCTGCTTGCCCCCCTCACACCCAGAGTGGGATGGATGCCACCAGCCAGAAAGCCCCTCTCACACTGGGTTCCCTTTAGGGGAGTCAGTCCAGCCTCCATCATCTCACATGATCCCTGTGAACCCAGTAGGTGCTGAGGAAGAGCATCCCCTTCGGCCCAAGAGGAAACACACTCCCCGGGGCCAGCTCATTGCCCAAGGTCAAACACACCCATATACAGTGCTGGAGATGACAGCCAGGCCTTCCACAGAGGCAAGCCAGGCCCTGACCTCCCACCACCCCTAGTTCTGCTTCCGGGTGACTGGGCTGGACTGTTGAGGCTGGGCTGCTCCCATTTCTGAGCAACTGAGCCACGCAAACAAACATGTGTGGCAGGTGTTTCTGAAACTAAGTTATTTAATTAAAGACCCCTTCAAATTCAGAGATTACACCTTCCCCACTTTGAAAGAAAGAAAACGAAGTCACTCAGCCGTGTCTGACTCTTTACAACCCCATGGACTGTAGCCTACCAGGCTCTTCCATCCATGGGATTTTCCAAGCAAGAATACTGGAGTGGGTTGCCATTTCCTTCTCCAGGAGATCTTCCCAACCCAGGGATTAAACCCAGGTCTCCCGCATTGTAGGCAGACACTTTACCGTCTGAGCCACCAGGGAAGTTCGGAAATGTCTCTCTAAAAACAAAAGGACGGGGATAGGAAATGGCAGTAGTTTTAAGAGACTTTACTTGGCAAAATGCAAAGCCAGCAGAGCAGACAGCTCTCTAGGAGACATCTCTGTGTTCCCAGTGGTGTCTCAAAGTCAGGGCTCTCGGTCCGGAGGAGAGAGTTCACCCTCCATTGCTGCCCTTCCTGCCTCCAGCCCCCACCTGCCTGCCCAACTGGTCCCTGACCTCTCCCTGAGCAACCCAGCCACTCCTTCCACCTCAGCCTCCCCAAACATGGCTCCTCAAGCCCAGCCTTGTCTTCAGATACTCCCGCCTGAAGGTCTCTCCCAGTTCACCCCCAGGCACACCAGGTGGAGGCCCAAATCACACGCCCCTCCCTGGGGAAGCCTGCTCCGTCCCTCCCAGGCAGAGGCAGCCCTGCCTCCCCTGGGGCCCTCTGTCATAGCCTTCGGCCCCGGAGTCAGGCAGGGGACAGCCTGATTCAGGCCACTCCCAGGGCTGGGCGGCAGGGCAGAGAAAGGAACAAGGGCAGGGAGGGAGAGGAGGGAGCCTGGGATAGTACCTGGAGCAGGAGGAAGGGCGTGATGATGTTGTAGGCCATGTGGAAGTAGTCCCCCACGCTGGGCTTGTTGAGCGGAAACCACTCGAGAGGGAACACCAGCTGGGGAGCAAGTGGAGAATGCAGTTTACAAGGCCTGACCCACACGGCCTCAGAACTGCCTCTGCACACGCTGCGCTCTGTCTGTGATCTCCTGGAGTCCTCCTGGCAGCACTGGGGTGAAGGTGTTTCCAGACAAACTGAGTCCCAGAGAAGGTAGACGTGTCTCCAGTCACAAAGCAGGTGCGAACCCAGAGTCTGATCCTGTGTCACTCTCCTGTGGATACCAAATAAAGGTCCCGGGTACCCACCAGCCTGGGAGTTAGAAGATCCTTTGGGACTCAAGCATGCCAAAAACTTTCTGCGTAACCCCAGGGCAAGTTCTTCCCTTCTTCCTGCCTCAGTCTCTCCATCTGTAACACGAAATGTGGCCCAGATGGTCTACGTGGACCCTAGTGATCTGGCTCATTAGAATGATGACAAGAAATCCTGACCACCCACCCAGGTGTGAAAAACACTCTGTCCACTGAGCAGATGGACCACTTCCAAATCAGGTCGGAACTATACCTTCTGAAACAAAGGAGAAAATAAGTGAGTTCTAAAAGCAGCTTCAGTTCTTCCTTTCCTACCTTCTCTGAGACAGGCCAGGGCCATTCCTCTGTCTGGAATTCCCTTGTTCTTCCTACTGGTCTACCCCAGTGAGTCCCAGCCTTGTCAGGGTTAGTGTGACAACACCTATACAAGATCACAACGCTTCCAATCCCTGCCCTGCCAAACTGTACTTCTAGAATCTACTGATGGAGAACACCTGTAACGGTCATAAATTTCAATCAAAAATTGAAATGCTTATCTCTTTTAATTAAAAAATGTTGTGCTGGATAAAACCAACCTGCAGAAATAAATCTCCCAGGAGACAGGAATCTCAATCTCTTTCTTGCTGTGTGGGCATCTCTATAGCTTTATCTACAGCAAGATATACAGCTGGCTGAAACACTCGGTGATAGCAAAGAATCAGAAATAGGCCAACTATTCAACCAAACATCTGTATCACAGAAGGTTAAGCAACCACAAACAGAAATGACACCTCATATGTGCTGACATGGAGAGACATCCATAAAACAGTCTAAAGTAAAACAAGCAAATTGCAGACTAAGGTATAAAGTAAAATCTCATTTTGGTTAAAGGGGAAAAAAAAAAGATGCACACATGTGTTGCATGAGCAGAGAAAGGAGTAAAAGGCTCTGCCCCAAACAGTCAGAAGTGGGACCGCAAAGGGAGAGTCTCATACTTCTTTGTATTACTGGGTATGAACTCACTTGTTATATAACCATGACATACTACTTTTATAACTTGTAAAAGGTTTTATTTTGTAGTTACTAAAAATTTGAGACTATCATGTATACATCTGCAAAGCTCATGTATACACTGGACCTTTTCAGATGTATGCTCCTACTGAGCCCACTTAGGGTTACAGTAGCCACAGCGACTCTGAGCAGGATGGCGGGAGGTGATTTGCCCCACCGGGGAGCCCTATTAGGCCAGATGAGGCTGAGTCCTAGTGAGTGAGGAGAGCCACGAGCCACCCTGGCCTCATCTCCCCTCTCCCTGGAACACCAGTTTGATGGGCAGCCCCTTTGTCCCCTGGAAAGTGGAACCTTCGTGCTGCAAGGGGGCTCAGGTCACCTGGTCCAACCAGTCTTCTTACAGATGAGAGAACCAAAGCCCAACGACACTGACTTGCCCCAAATCACCTACAACCCTGACTGGGAGCCCTGACTCCTGGGTCAGTCCCTTTTCTTTCACCTACATTTAAAAAACATGTAAACCTTACCAAAAGCCTGCAGAAAGGAGACTCAACATCCACCATACCTCCTCCCTGAAACCACTGCCAGAAGCTTTCCTTCATCCCCTTGAAGTCTTGGATCCCATGTATATAAGATCATTAGGGCCGTTACTGACTGGCAGGCAGTTCATATGCATGCCACCCAGGCATCTGTTTTCTCCTTAAACATTCCAGGATGCTCTATAGTACCCACGATTCCTGTTCACTGCCCAGGCAGCTCAAGTCATATATGACATGCACAGTCAGCCCATACTCTTCACCTCCAGAGAACACAATTCTATCCCAAGGCCGTGGGGAAGGCTGGTGGGATCCTTTCCCATACTCCACTGTCTGAATTGGTGCTTTGGTTAAACCTGAATGTGAGATATTGGGGCAAGTGGTGGGGGGCACAGTATGACTGTTCAGATCCCCTACTCCCTGGCAGCGGGCACACTGGTTACAGCCATAGAACTAAGGGACCGCATTCTCACGGTGTACCAGTCGGGGCAAGGACTTGTCTGAGGTCACTCTGATCATTCAGATCACACTGTCTCCACACTGCCGGTCGGGGGTTCCATCCACAGCTTCACGCTCACCATGGCTATGGGGCGGCCAAAGTCCAGAACCCAGTTCTGCAGCGTGAAGTAGAACCAGAGGTCAAGGTGGAAGGGGGCCGTGCCAGCAGCCTCGTCAGCCTTGACGGAGCTGTGCCTGGGAAAGAAGTAAACGAAAGCAGTCAGCCCTTCTCTACTCCATGGGAAGACTCCCCACCAGGACAAGCCACAGGAATTTGTGGGTAGGAGGAAACACACATGATTAAGTTCTAGGAAAAGGTTTTGCTCGAAGTTCTGGGGCCTGGGGGAAGGGATCCAGAGATGGACTCCGTCTGCCCTGACAGTTGCTTCTCTAGGATTCAAGAAGGAAAATACTCAACAGATACAATCACGTTGGGCTCTCTCACCTATAGACTGACGGGGAGATCGGATGGGGCAGAGGTTGCAAATGTGGCTGAAAGGCATGAAACATGGTGATGGATGATGATGGCTCGTACTCTTGCCTGGAAAATCCCATGGACGGAGGAGCCTGGTAGGCTGCAGTCCATGGGGTCACTAAGAGTCGGACACAACTGAGCGACTTCCCTTTCACTTTTCACTTTCATGCACTGGAGGAGGAAATGGCAACCCACTCCAGTGTTCTTGCCTGGAGAATCCCAGGGACAGCGAGGCCTGGTGGGCTGCCATCTATGGGGTCGCACAGGGTCAGACACAACTGAAATGACTTAGCAGCAGGCTTTACTGAACACTTTCTACATTCCAGGCACTCCTCCGGCTGTTTACATGTACCATCTCATTTAACTCTCTTAATGCTCACAGAAACCCTCTGAGGTTACACTATTAACCTCATTTTACAAGTGGAAAAACTGAGCCCAAGACGTTAAGTGCTGTTGTGCTGTGCTTAGTCACTCAGTTGTGTCTGACTCTGTGTGACCCCATGGACTGTAGCCCGTCAGGCTGCTCTGTCCGTGGGGATTCTCCAGGCAAGAATACGGGAGTGGGCTGCCTCAAATGATTACATTTCAGAGCTTCTGTTGTTAACCTCTAGTCTTAGAGTCACAGGTCTCCCTGGTGGCTCGGTGGTAAAGAATCTGCCTGCCAATACAGGAGACGAGATGTGACTTTGATCCCTTGGGGAGGAAGATCCCCTGCAGAAGGACATGGCAACCCACTCCAGTGTTCTTGCCTGGGAAATCCCACAGAGGAGACTGGTAGACCACAGGCCATGGGGTGATAAAAGAGTTGCCACTTAGTGACTAAACATTGTATTCACAGTGATTTGTTCACAGGATGGGCGTGTGACCTGAGATGGACCAATAGGAGCCCCTTAGTGAGATGTGATCTACAGCTGGTAGACTGAGATGAACAGGGGGCCTCCCTTTCCCTTGGTTTCTGAACCACGAGGAAGTAGGAATGGGGCTGCTGGTGTCCTTCCTGTCACCAATGCACAGTAAAACCTAAGGAGGAACCCAGCAGGAATAAGGAGGAAGCCAGCAGGAATAAGGTGATGTGGGGGACGTGGCAAGAAGCAGAGCACCATCTTTGGATGCCCATCCCTTCTGCAAAGCAGTCAGCCACCTGCTCTTCACAGGTGAGCTGAAGTTCAAGGGCAGGAAACATGCCACCTTCTCCAAGAAGGCCTCCCTGATGAAGCTTTCCCCAAAACCCACTACAGAGAGTACTTCACCTCTAACGCCCACCCAGGCCATGACATCACAGAGATGAGTTTTGCTCTTACTGAGACCCTCAAGAAGAAGGGTGATTTTAAGATTCCTGCAACTCACCAATCTCCCCATCAGAGTACAAATCCTCTTTACAGATCCCTGCCACTACTCGCATACCTCCACTGACAAGCAGTCCCCTCCTCCTAAGATGACTCAGGTGTGAGTTATATTGCCTCGTTAGTGCCCAGACCAGAAGCTGTGTGACAAGTGCCTGTATTCTCCAGAGTTTTCAGCTCAGTACCTGATTTATGCTCAGTGACTACTGGCTGATATAAAACAATCCCAGTTACCAGTCAATTATAGAACTACCAAGGGCTTCCGAGGTAGCACTAGTGGTAAAGGAACCCCTGCAAATGCAGGACACTCAGGAGACCTGGTTCAATCCCTGGGTCAGGAAGATCCCCTGGAGAAGGAAATGGCAGCCCACTCCAGTATTCTGGAGAATCCCATGGACAGAAGAGCCTGGTGGACTATACAGTCCATGAGGTTGCAGAGAGTCAGACACGACTGAAGTGACTTAGCAGGCACCTGCCCGTCCATTTCAGAGGCTAATCAAACATTAGCTTAGAGGCGCCATGAAGGTTTCCCTCTGTCAGCTCTGCCATTGCTTCGGTAATTTTCAGGGATCCTTTTCAGCCAATTCCAAGAATGGTCCGCACTGGGTTGCTAGAGCAACTCAGAGCCAGGAAGGCAAGCTGTTGGGGATCTCATTATCCTCTGGTGGCAGAATGGATGGGTGGAGTGGGTTTTCCAGGTCAGCCAAGTCTTCCTGTCCACCCCCTCTGCTCAGTGCCCACTTACTGTGTGCCATGCCAGGAGTGTCCCCAGCACCATCTCACCGAAGCCCCACAGCAATACCAGGAGACTGTTACCCTCCCATTTTACAAACGAGGAAACTGAGGCTTAACCAAGGTTTGGTTCAGTTCAGTTCAGTCGCTCAGTCGTGTCCGATACCTGCCCTAATAAGAAGCTGCATCAACTATTCTTTCTGTCAGACTATTTCCCATTCCCCTCTCCTTCTGGTGAAAGATGATGTTCCCTGAGACAGAGGGAAGGCCAAAAACCCAGGTCAGCCCAGTGGGACTTTTCTAACTACAGTTGAAAACAGAACTCTCCTTTCTGTGCTGTGGTGCTAAAGATGAGAGCCCGAGGGCCCGGGGCTGCCTGTGGCCAAGGTACCAGCCTCAAGGGACAGTCAGATAAGAATGAAGCAGCCCTGCAGAGAAGAGCAGGAGAAAAGAGGAGAAAAAGGCCCGAGAAGGTTCACATTCCCAGTTCCGGGCATCCCCAAGGCAACAGTTTAGCCACAAGAGCCAAGACATTCGCTTTTGCTAAGGGTGTTGCAGTTCACATTGGCTTTCTGTCACTCCGCAACCCAGGAGTCCTGACGTGCACAGAATTCAAACCAGGGTCTATATGGATTTGAGACCTGTGCTCTAAGTTGCTTGCTATTCTGCTGCTGATTACTATCAGCTATAGAATATATCAGGAGATCAAGATACAGAAGGACCGGTGTGGCCTGGAGCAGCATGCAAAGCCTGCAGGAAGGAATGGAGCCTGGAAACATGGATGGGTGGATTCCTGTTGGCAGAAAAGCAGAAAGAGCACAGCATCAGAGGCCTGGAGGTGGGAGTGAGACAGGCGCTGCAGGGAGCTGCGATGCCTGGCTTTCCAGTGGAAGGAAGAGAAGGAGGGGCTGCTGGGCCTTCAGACCGGGCAGAAACTGAGACGACTAACCGTGAGGACAGTCTGGATGAGTACGAAATGAGCGACTGGTACAGAAGTCCCACTATGCCCTTCCCCATCATGACCATCAAGGCAAGGCCTCGAAAAGCAGGCAGGGACAACCTCCAGGCCTGAAGAGCTTAGAAGAGGAAGAAGGAAATAGTCTTCACTGTTGGGACTTCCCTGGTGGTCCAGTGGCTAAGCCTCTGCGCTCCCAATGCCAGGGGCCCAGGTTCGATCCCTGGTCAGAGAACGAGATCCCACATGCCACAACTAAAGAGCCCACAGGCCATGATGAAGATCAGTGTGCCTCAATGAAGACCTGGTGCAGCCAAATAAATAAAGAGATAAACATTAAAAAAAAGGTCCTCAGTGTCTGTTCTGGAAACCTTCAGAGCAGGATGTTCGGTAGAGAAAATAAAAGGTGTTTTGCAAGCCTGGGAAGCACTTAGTGTGAGTCTCTGGAAGCTGTGGATACCAAGCACGTACTCAGGACTCAATGACTCTTTCCTCCATCACCTCAGGAGGCACCTCAGTCAACAGGGATCCCTGCCAGGAGTCCAGCCTGGCTGAGCAGAAAGAAAAAGGGCAGGTGCAAGGCTCACACCCAACTTGGGAATCAAGACTGGTGAGCACCTGTTTTCTTCTGCTGGGACTCTGAGCACAGGAGGCAGATCACGGAGAGGGAAGGTATCCTCTCCCCCAGCCCTGTCCTGGGGATGAGCATCCTCATGCTAACCCAAGTACCTGACTCCTCAGACACGGAGCCCCCAGACTGCCAGCTCTAGGCCCCAGTCATCAGAAACTCCTGCTGAGAATGACGGAAGCACGGGGGCAGGTAACCCAAGACACGGAGGGCCTTTTCTCTCCTCCACAGCTTTACAAGCCTACCATCTGGGAAAACGGATACCACGACAGTTGGAAAGCACATACCATACAGCGCATAACATACAAATGAAATATTCAAAGCAGTCACTAGTATCTGCAGGACCGCCTGGCAGAAAAGGAAGGTGTCCCAGCTACCATGGAGTCAAGCAGGGACCTATGAATGGGGACTATAGAGGGACGGATTTGGGTTCTATATGCACAATGGTGAAATACCTGACATGGTGAGAATTTTAAACAAAAAATGAGAAAACAAAAGCAAAAAAAAAAAAAAAGAGGCAAAAAGGAAAGGCAATTTGAAACTCCAGGAAAAACAAAAGCAGTATAAGAAAGCAAATGTAACTTTTAAACTTACTGGACTCTGTAGGGAACAATATTTACATGGCTTAACAAATAAAAACATTGTATACTGATTTTCAATGTTTAGAATCAATTCACAAACAAAACATGGAAGGAAATTATGCTTAAAAAACAGCAGGTAAATTCTATCAACCTTGACAACTTGGAAGTAAAACTATAGACGACAGGAGCTAGGGAAAGAGTAAAGAAAGCTAAAAGGGCTAAAGCAGGAGGGCAGGAGACTAACAGCATCCTTTCAAGGAGGAATCAAGAGATACTGCCCTTATTTTAAATTAACTATGCTTCAATGAATAAATAAACTTTATTTAAAAAGATACTGCTTTAAAGTTGACCAAAACAGAAATAATGGTATTACATATTTCCTAAGGCTACAGAGGTAACAAAGAGCAAAACTAAAAATGGTCATAAAAAGAACTATCTTGTGAAGATGGAAGAGGTATGAGTAAACCAAATCATAACAGGATAATTAGTAGGTCAACATTAGCTTCAGAGGCTAAAAATTGATAAACCAAGAAATAGCAGTTGAGCGTAGCTTTCGTATGTGGACTCTGGAGCCTGCCTGGGTTCATATCCCAGCTCTATCACTAACCAAATCATGAGCAAGTTACCTCCTGGGCCTCAGTGTTCTCATCTGTAAAATGGGGGATAATAGTATATCCTACTTCAAGAGTTGTGGTTGGGAAAAAAAAAAGTTGTCGAATTAAATTATGCAAAAACCTTTTTCAATGCAAAAACTTAAGAGTAGGGCCTAGTCCACAGAAAGTGGTATGTATGTAGTATTTGTTACTATTATTTAGAAATATGAATTTAATTCTGATAGAAACAGCTAAAAGAAGCTAAGATGGTTGTCTCTGGTACTAGGGAGAGGTGGAAAAAGAACCACTGCTTTTTACTCTAAGCCTGTCTGTGCAATTTTATTTAATCATGGGCACGTACTACTTTGCTTATAATACAAGAAATTGTTACCAGAGCACATGAAAACTGGAATAGGGAGTGAGCACTTTGTCACTAGAGGTGTGTAAGCAAAGCACGGATGGAGCAGAGGAAATCCAAGCATCCTAGGAGTTGGACAGGGTGATTCTGCCTACTGTTGTGCAGCAATGAGACTGAGAACAGGGGGGCAATAAGGGGGGAGGTGGGCAGAGACAGCCTGGAAGAGAGCCAGCCCCGTATGCAATCCCCAGGAGCATCCTGGTTGGTGGGGAGCCCATGCAGGAGTAGAGAGGGACATCACCCCTGAGCTGCCAGTGGAGCAATAAGAACAGAAACCAGAAGCCCTAGGTTTAAGCCCTGGTTCTTGCCAGCAAATGACGTAACCTCTCTAGGTCTCGGTTTCCACATAACAAAATATGAAAAGCCTGACGGAGACACTGCATGTGGAAACGCTGCGCAAGTAAAGTGTCGACCATATCCGATGTTAACAGACGGTTCTAACTGGACTGCCACAGTTCAAGGCGAAGACTCCCAGCTTGTAGGGGATCCAGAACACAGATGTGCTTCAGCAGCAGGAGGAAGAGCTACTCCCAGCCGAGTCTCAGATTTCCACCCTTATCCCAAGTCATACCACAAACTTCCTAATACTGACTCCGAGCACACTCGTGCTCGAAAGTCTTCCATGGCTCCCCTGTGCCCTACAGAACAAAAGCTGCACCCTTAACCTGCCATTTAGGACAGGAACCAGCGTCAGTGAGACACGTAGGACTCAACACTTAAGGAGGCACAGGTGGGCCATAGAGGATTTTTGAGCACTAGTGTCCCAAGAGTGAGCTTCTCCTTGAATTTGGCACCCTATGCTCTCACTCTGGTCCCAGTTCTGCTGCCATTAAAGGCCCTTTACAGTCTATATTCCTCTTGCCACTGTACACACAGCAAGTGCCAGCACAACTGCACTGCTTGCCTTTCCCAAGCGTTCCCGGAGCTGAAATAGCCATCATTCCCCTGTCACCTACTGCGTACTTTGACATGCAGCTTAAGCGCCACTTCCTCCAGGAAGCCCTCCAAGTCGATCTCTCAACTCCAGGCGTCTGTTCCTCCTAGGTCCTACTGGACTGTGTGGCCCTCCGGGCTTCACTTTACCCACCCCTCGCACAGCGCTGGGGCACACCAGAGATGCTTAATGAATGCCTGCTCTATGCAATAAATGTCTGTGGCCTGTAAAACGGGATGAACATAGTGAAGTGGAAGATTAAAAGGTGGCTTCTGTACCTTTTCCTCCGCCCCAAGCGCCTGGCCTCAACTATCAATACATAAACCAGTAACTTCCCCTTGCTGGGAGAAGGGAACAGCAACCGTGTCGGTAAAGCCCTTCCTCGTTCTTTCTCTGGAGGGGAGTTTCCACACTTCGCTCTCTCTTCCATTAGCATTCCCAACATCCTGGGTTCCTCGGAGCAAGGAGTGAGCCTCCCGTTAACACCAGAATCCAAATTCTAGTCCTGGTTAGAAGGACTCCGAGAACTTGGGTTGGTGCCCGGGACTTGCAGGCGCTTTGGGGGCCCTAGTGTGTAGCAGCGTCCTCTGGGCTCGCCGCCACCGCCCCCATTCCGAGTTTCTTGGATCCCAGATGAGCCATCGTCCCGGAGCCAGCCGGGCCATGGGGGCCGCTGATCGCCGTGGCTGAGACTCCCTGGGTCCCGGGGCTCCCCTAGGAAGCCGCGGAGGCGTGGCTAGGCGAGTGGGCGAGGGAACAGCTGCAGGCGTAGCGCGGGGAAGACCCACTCGGGGTCCGCGGCCCGGACTCCCCGCCCGCCCGATCACGTGGCGGGGCCGCGGTTCCGCTCCGCCCGCTGGCGCGCGCCCACCTGGCCTGCAGGAAGGAGGCGCCCGGCTGCGCGCCGGGGCCGCCCGCCGCTCCCGGGTGCCGCCTCCGTGCCGCCGCCTCCATGGCTAACCTTCCGGCCAGGCCCTTCGCCCCGCTGCCGGTAACTGCAAACAGGTTCCGCTGGCCGAAGGCTGCGAAAGCGAACATCCAGCGCGCGGGCGGGCTGGGGCGTGCAAGAGGGAGAGCGCCGGCCCCGAGGGTGGAGCCGGCGGGGGCCGGGACCAGGAGACGCGCCGAGGAGCGAGGGAGGCGGGGCGAGCTCCGGGCGGGGAAGGAGGGGCCCACGGCCGGGGCCCGGCGGGGAGTAGGGGCGGAGGGAGGGGCGCACGGCGCGGGGCCTACTCGGGCAGGGATCTGCTGGGATCCCGAGTGTGGCCGGGGGCAGGAATCTGCCTAGGCTACCCGAAACCTGTATGTTAGTCAAGGGTGGGCTAGGGACGTGGGGAAAGGCCAGTTCGACCTAAATACTCCCTTGGGAAGGAGTCGAGACTGGATTTCCCTTGTCCTTGCGGACCTGAAGGCTTTGGGGGAGGGGCTCATGTCCCTTCCGGCTATGCTAGCCACCTTCCTCTGATGGAAGCTGCTGCTGCTGCTAAGTCGCTTCAGTCGTGTCCGACTCTGTGCGACCCCATAGACGGCAGCCCACCAGGCTCCCCCGTCCCTGGGATTCTCCAGGCAAGAACACTGGAGTAGCTAGCACTCCTTAAAATGTTAGCTCTGTGGCCTTTGACGCTGGGAATTAAAAATCAGTGGGATAAGGGTAGGACGCATGAAAGAGCGAATTCTTTTCAAGTTGGGGTGGATGCAGATTCCCAATCTGGCTTTGTCACTCTCTTGGACTCTGTGGCTTCATAAAAGTTACTTCCCTTCTCTTCCATTCAAACATGTACTAACTCCTGAGCAGTTCCTCATCTTCAAGACTGGATGACCAATACCGCAGGAAGGCTTAAGAGGGGATGAAAGGGAGCAGGACTCTTATGGTCCTTCCCCGCCCCCCACACATCTTCTGCCTGCCTTTGACCTGTGGAAAACTGTAGTCTAAAATTAATCACAGAAGTGAGAAATGCTGCAACAAAGGAAAACAGTCAAAAGAGACCAGATAATGTACTCATTAAGCATACTCATCAAGGACCTTTCATTTCTTCTACAGGGCTATAGATAATATTTGGAGCCATAGTCTGTGAGCTGTCTTATAGATACTAAAACACCAGGTAGAGAAGTTAACTACATGATGACCAGACTGAACCCAGGACATGAGCTCCCACAATTCCGAGAATTGACCACAAAGAAATGGTAACAAATGGACCCTGGAACTGAAGATTAATTGTACCTAAAACAATCAAGATGACACTGGTCAGACCACTGATGACCAATTTGAAGATGACTGTCATAGATGACTGCTGTTTCTGCATGTAGGCCCCTGCTCCTCAGTCAGTCAGTTCAGTCACTCAGTCATGTACGACTCTTTGTGACCCCATGAACTGCAGCAGGCCAGGCTTCCCTGTCCATCACCAACTCCTGGAGCTCGCTCAAACTCATGTCCGTCTCATCCTCTGTCGTCCCCTTCTCCTACCTTCGGTCTTTCCCAGCATCAGGGTCTTTTTCAATGAGTCAGTTCTTTGCATCAGGTGGCTAAAGTAATGGAGCTTCAGCTTCAGCATCAGTCCTTCCAATGAATATTCAGCACTGATCTCCTTTTAGAATGGACTGGTTGGATCTCCTTGCAGTCCAAGGGACTCTCAAGAGTCTTCTCCAACACCACAGTTCAAAAGCATCAATTCTTCAGTGCTTAGCTTTCATTATGATCCAACTCTCACATCCATACATGACCACTGGAAAAGTCATAACTTTGACTAGATGGACCTTTGTCGGCAAAAGTGTAGGGTCCCTCCTCACTCTGTCTATAAAAGCTCTCACCTCCTGCTTATGGTGGGGGCTGGGGGGAGTCGGCCTTTGGATGAATGTCCTTTCCCCTCCCCGCCCCAGTTGCCGGCATCTGAAATAAAGAAACTTTCCTTTTCACCAACCTGGCCTGTTTATTGGCTTCTGACTGGTGAGAAGCCAGACCCCAGACACATACCTTTCAGTAATAGGGGGACTGGTAAGTGGGGGGGTGGAGGTGGGGAAGATACTGAATACTGTGAGGTTGGAGACTTGGAGGGGGTGGTGTCAGACAAGGCTTCTGGAGGACAGCTTAGGGAACTGAACTCCATTTGCTGAGGTGGAGCACAGCCAATTTACTGAGGACTTGTGGTTGCTGAAAAAAAGCACAACCTAAAAGTTGAGAATTATGTTTTATTTGGGACATTCCTGAGAGCTGTAGACCAGTACACAACCTCTCAGATAGCTCTGAGGCATTGTTTCAAAGAGATAAGGGTGAAGCCAGGATGTTCTGTTCAGTTGGTAAGTCGTGTCCAACTCTTTGCAACCCCATGGACTGCAGCAATCCATAAGTTTGCTCAAATTCATGTCCAGTGAGTTGGTAATGCTATCTAGCCATCTTATCCTCTGCTGCCCCCTTCTCCTTTTGCCTTCAATCATTCCCAGCATCAGGGTCTTTTCCAATGAGTCAGCTCTTCAGGTGGCCAAAGTATTGGAGCTTCAGCTTCAGCACCAGTCCTTACAATAAATATTTAGGGTTGATTTCCTTTAGGACTGACTGGTTTGGTCTTCTTGCTGTCCAAGGGAGTCTCAACAGTCTTCTGTAGCATCACAATTCAAAAGCATCAATTTTTCAGCGCTCAGCCTTCTTTAGGGTCCAGCTGATCTTGGCGAGACAGCAGTGAGTGTGGTGTGAAGTGAGATCTTAATTCCCCGCCCAGGAATTGAACATGAATGGCCTGGATGAGAACCAGGAATCCTAGCCACCAGACCAGCAAGGGCTAGAGCCTAGAAGCTACTTTTCCCTGGATCTTTGCCCCCAGTGAAAAAATGCATTTATCACAGAGGCAAGAACTGTAAATGCAGATACAAAGTTTATTATTAGAGATATAGCATAACAGCAAGTGGGAGAGCACACAGAGAAATGGTTTGTTTAGTTTGAAGACAGGCAGAGACGCACACCCAGAGAGAAAGGCTGTGGGTGTCCTCCCTAGTGAGGAGGAATGCAGTAAAGAGGTTATATAGCTCAGTTCTGGGTCTTTGTTTCCATTCAGGCCAATTATGTGGTTTCTTTTTCCTCACCTGACCTACTTGGGACCCTCCCCTGGGCGCACAGGCACCCCTCAGCCAAGATGGATCTTGAAGTGATGGCTTCTGAGAGGAGCAAGACTCATTATGGCCTGGTGTCATCCTCTGCCTTTTGGCCCACAAAGAACCTTTCTGCACATCTGTAGTGTCTCCCTTGTCCCAAAAGAGGGGGCAGGGAGATCCCTTAATCCTTTACTGAAACAGGGTTTTTTGCTCCTCTTTGTCCTTGCCATGACTATTACCTTCAGGTGCTTACAAGAGAGAAACACTGGCTTATTTACCCTGTTTATGCTGTTACCTGCGTTTCAGAGGGCAATCAGAAGTCTGATTGAAAATGTCTTAACTGGAGCCCACCCATCTCTAGTCTCAGAAAATGCTAACAGTTCTAAGTACCCAGCCTGAAGCCTACTTCTTGGTGCCCCATGAAATGCAAACAGGAGGCCAGCTGTAAATATCTAACCTGAAGCCTATCTATCGCCTACATCACAACTCTCACATCCATACATGACTTCTAGAAAAACCATAGTTTTGACTATACAGAGTTTTGTCAGCCAAGTTATGTCTCTGCTTTTTAGAATGCTGTCTAGATTTGTCATAGCTTTTCCCAAGGGGCAAGCATCACTGCTGCAGTGATTTGGGAGCCCAAGAAAATAAAATCTGCCACGGTTTCCATTCTTTCCCCATCTGTTTGTCATGAAATGATGGGACCAGATGCCATGATCTTAGTTTTCTAAATGTTGAGTTTTAAAGCCAGCTTTTTCACTCTCCTCTTTCACCCTCATCAAGAGGCTCTTTAGTTTCTCTTCACTTTCTGCCATTAGGAGCCAGGATACATAGGAGTTTTTGCTGCAAAAAAAAATGTAGTCAAACATCAGAAGATAACTGCTAGTCACAAAAAACAAATATCTCAAGTTAATGATTTTAGTGTGTGGGAAGAGGCAAGAGTCTGGGCTCACTGACCTTTGATATGCATCTTAATTATCTAGGGCCAGTATCTTGTTTCTCTCCATCCTGAATGCCCCTCAGGGTGCACATGGAGGGCAGCTGCAGTGGCTGATGGCTTGATGGTGGGCAAGAATTTTTTTTGTTGTTCACTTGGTGAAGGAAAATACAGCAGGTTCTAAGCAGGTTCTAAGTTTATTGCAGTTTATTGCAGGTTCTAAGCAAGGGAGTGGGAGACAAGCCTCAGATCTTCTTCACCTTAGTCTCTGAGTTAGGGTTTTTAAAGAGGAAGAATGAAGAGGCTGGGATTAATCATTGTCTTGCGACATTCGTTAATTGTTGTTTCAGGAGCCAAAGTATCTCCGATTATGATTCTTCAACCAGATGGTCCCATAGTTGGTGGGGGGGGGGGGGTGGGGGGACGTCTGTTAGTTCAACTTGCCCTGGAGAAACAACATGAGTTTGTATGTTAATGATGATATCTCTAATAGCAACTTTAGTACATTAACAATGTTATCAACAGCAATTTCAATCATCTGACTTTGGCTTACTAGTGTTCAGTTAGCACAGGACAGAGATCAGAGATGATGAGAAATGGAATTAATTTTGGACAGAGATATTAATCACGAACTCGGTTTAGAGGGACCTGGTTTCAGGTGGACATCCTAGTTGTGACTTGGAACTTCTGAACGAACAATGAAGTCCGAGCAGAAGTCTACCAAACACATAAGGGAAGCGTGTTCCAGGCAGAGGGAAGAGCCCACCAGGAGGCCTGGCATTCAGAGAGACCCTAATGTTTGGACTAACAGAAAGTAGTTTAGTGAAAACAGCAGAAGGCAGGGAGGAAGAGCAAGAGGAGCTGACCTGGGAAAGGCAACAGAATTAAGGAGAGCCTTTATCCTGGGAACAAGGGGCAGCAGTTCAAAGCTATGAGGCAGGGGAGCACCATCATATTTGTGTTTTAGACCTCCCAGCATGCAGGGCAGATGGATGCAGGGAGGCAGGACTAGAGACCAGGAGGCGGAGCATGTGGGGCACAGTTGTTCTAGTGAGGATCCTGGACTGGTTACATAGTGGAAGGAGAAAATTGATAATGTCAAGAATTGTGTGGGAGGGAACTTCCCTGCTTGTCCAGCAGCTAAGACTCTGTGCCCTCAATGCAGGGGGCTGGGGTTCAAGCCCTGGTCAGGGAACTAGATCCCCATGCTGCAACTCAAGACCCAGCATGCTACAGTGAAGACTGAAGATCCTGCAACTAATACCGGGTGCAGACACACACACAGAGTTGTGTGGGAGGGACCACGGCTGTGACCTGGATGTCAGGGCTGAGGGGAGAAGAGCTCAGGCAGTGGCCAGGTTCTGCAGCGGGGTGGATGGTGGAGGTGCCCCTTGGGAAGGGGGTTAGAGCAGGTTTAGGCTAAATGAGAATTGATCCTTGGACACGTTAAACTTGAGGTGGGTTAGGAAGGCTGATGGACCCATGGATCTGAAACTTAGGTCAGACCTGGGAGCTGGGCAGACAGACTTGTGAGTCACAGGAATACAGATGACAGAGCCTTAGAGGCTGCTTGGGGAGACAGTTTCCCTGTGAGAAAAGAGAGCAGAGGGCAAAGCCTGAGAAGAGACAAGGGCCTACTGTACAGCACAGGGAACATATTAACCATAGTAGAAAATAGAAAAGAATACAGAATATAAAAGAATAACCATCTTGTAATAAATCATAATGGAAAAGAATACGAAAAAGAATATATGTATATGTATACACACGCACACACATGAGAAATTCCCAGTGGCTTAGCAATAAAGAGTCCACCTGCAATGCATGAGGCACAAGAGACACGGGTTCAATCCCTGGGTCGGGAAGATCCCCTGGAAAAGGAGATAGCAACCCACTCCAGTATTCTTGCCTGGAAAATTCCATGGACAAAGGAGCCTGGCAGGCCTACAGTTTAACATGGTGGCAAAGAGGTGGACACGACTGAACACGCTTGCAGATACACACACACACACACACACACACACACACACATATACGTAACTGAATCACTTTGCTGTACATCAGAAACTAACACAACATTGTATATCATTATATACTTCAATTAAAAAAAAAGTCGGAGAATAATTTACAAGGCAGACTGCCTGGATTTCAATCCTGGTATCGTCGCTAACTAGCTATGACCCTTGGGTACACTGCTCAACTTCTCTCAGTCTCAGTTTGCTCATCTGTAACGAGCCTGTTGCATCCACGGCATGGATGATTCAATGAAATAATGCACATGAAGCCTTGACATAGAGCCTGGCACTGGTGGGTCTGTTATGTACAACAGTCTGTCTTTGGACCTGAGGTGTGCCTCCATGATGGATCTTCTTCTGTCCTATTTTCTTTTCTGTCTCTTCTCTTGAGAGACTTTTGTTGGGTTTATTCCTTATCCTTTTGATCAGAGCCCAAATATCCCATCTTGGCAATGGCTGGCACGTGCATCTGGGCCACTTCCCATCAACTTCAACTCCATCCTGGGCTCCAGCAGCCCGTAGGCCACACCCCAACACCCACCCCAGCCTCACTAAAGGGCACACTTGCTTTATAGCTCCCTTTCTCTCATTTCCTCCTCACCATGTCATCAACAAGCAGAGGATGTCCTTGCTTTGCACCAGGGAAAGCCAGTATAGCTGAGGTCAGCCAAGAACAACACTCAGACTGGATCCCAGATTTAATTTTGAGTTTGATCTTCCATCTACAGATTGTTCTATGCCTACACGAGAGAAGAAGGATTGAGGCTTCCCACTCTGACCCCAATCTTATTCTCTGCTGCCTTTGTGAGCCTGCTGGGCTCCGAAGGAAGGGACATACAGTGCCCTGTGATGTAATTATCATTTAATAATACCCAGAGGTGGGCGGCCAGTCATCAGAGGATGAGGTTGTGCAGTGGGGGCCTCTCTGGATCACTTAATCCTCCAATCCCTTAAATACCAACAAATCTGCCTCCTGGCTGGGGCCGACAGCTGCCCCTAAGTGGAGGGGAGTCCAAGCTGGCAGAGAGGCCAGGACTTTCTGAATGAACATAATGAACACTCCCTAGTCTGGTGGGATTATCAGCCCCCTCCCCCTTTCCTGTCCCATCAGGACTCTTTGAAAACACCATCTGCGTTAGCTCTCAAATTGCATGGAAACTAGGGGAGCAGGGCTGGGGCGGGGGATAGAGCAAATATGGCTCCAGTTCTTGGGCACTGAGGGGCACACATTTCCAAGGATCTTGCTTGCAACTCTCTGGAGCTATGGTTCCTGCCCACCGAGGGGCAAATGGTCTCAGCTGCAATTTCAGTGAACAGCATTAAGGAATTTTGCAGCTGGGGAGGTCCTTTGGAATGGTCCTGTGGTTTCAACTTTTATTTTAGCAGATGTTTTCACTCTTTTCCAACAAGAGCTGTATGAGCTCCTTCTAATTTTTATTTATTTTTATCTTGGGGCTGTGCTGTGCAGCATATGGGATCTCAGTTCCCCCAACCAGTGATAGGACCTGTGCCCCCTGCCCTGAGAGCACAAAGTCTTAATCACCAGTCCACTAGGGAAGTCCCATGAGCTCCTTGTTAATGCCTCACCTAAGACCCTCTCAGCCACACCTGTCTTCCCGGTCTTGCCATTTGTTTCACTCTAGCACAAGCCAATGGCAACCCCCACCGCACCCCCAAACTTCTGGCCTCAGGGTACAGGAGTGTCAGACACTCCATGGGGTGAACCTTTGCCCAGTAAGGGGCAGGGTTGGCTGGTGAATTTCTTTCTCTTCCTCTTTCTGAGTGGACTATCCTAAGCCTCACACAGTTTCTTTGAAGAAGGTCCCACAAGATTGAGCATCAGGGGAGATGTGTGGGGGCCAGCCAAGCCCTTCGCCCTCTCCCACGTCTCTTTCTCACCCGGCTTTTCCCTCAGGTCTGCTTCTTTGGCATCGCATTCCCCCATAAAGTGTTGGCACATACACTTCTGCCTCAAGATCTGCTTGTTTGGAAACCGGAGATAAGATAACACTTGAGAAGGATGTTCAGTGTATAAAACAGAAGGGAGGCCACTCTCAGTGAAGAGAAACAGGGCCCCAGGTGTCATCTGTTTTTTTTCCCCCTGCCAGCTCCAAGGCAATGATCGAGGCTCCCTCACAAGGCTCCCCAAAGCCTTTGATCTCATTCATTTCTGCCATCCTGCTACTGAGGACACGAAGCCTGAAGTTGCACAGAGAGTTAGAAGCAAAGACGGGACTAGACTCTAGGCTTCTCACTCCAAATCTAGTGAAACGGATCCTCATCTTTCTATCAAGATTACATAAGGACTTCTGAAAATATTTCTTTTCCCAAAACATCTTCCTACACTACTCTGCCTCCCCCGAAGGCTTCCCCCACTCGGTTTTATTGAGAAATAACTGACATACATCACTGTGCACGTTCAGGCACACAGCATGATGGCTTGATTTAAGCATATTATGAAATGATTACAACAGGTTCAGCTAATATTCATCATCTCTCAGGAAGGCTTTGAAGTCCCCTGTTAGACTGTAGCCACCATCTGGGAGGCACAAGACATGGAGTTCCAAACTCAGAAGCTGGAACACAGGAGGGCAGACAGAGAGGAAATGGGGCAGGGAAGGCGCAGTGATGCTGGGGGAAAGGCAGTCGGGAAAGGCCTGATGCAGGGACATCTGCTGTGGGAAACAGGGGTTACGGCACAAGGACAGACCCCTGGGGAACAGGGACCTCAGGAGATGGAGACTGGCTTTCTCTACCAGCTGGTGTCACCTGTTGGACACACTCCCCCAGGCAGAAGTCATCCTCAAGGAAGCTTGAAGGGTGACCACACTGGGGGAAGAGACAGAAGGAGGTTGTTACCTCCAATTATTTTCATTAAAAATTTTTTAATATAATTGCTTTATAATTTTGTGTTAGTTTCTGCTGTACAGTGAAGTGAATCAGCTATATGTACATATATACCCCTCGCCTCTTTGACCTCTCTCCCATCCCCTCTTCGGACCACTCTAGATCATCACAAGTCACTGAGCTGGGCTTCCTGTGCTTTATAGCAGATTCCCATGAGTTACCTATTTTACACGTGGGAATGTATATATGTCCATCCTAATCTCCCACTTCGTCCCACTCTCTCCTTCCCTCACTGTGTCCACATGTCCTCCCTACGTCTGCATCTCTATCCCTGCAAATAGTTTCACCTGTACCATTTTTCTAGATTCCACATATATGTGTTAATAATACAATATCTGTTTTTCTCTTTCTGACTGACTTCACTCTGTATGACTAACTCTATGGGCTTCCCAGGCGGTTCGGTGGTAAAGAATCCGCAGGTTCAATTCCTGGGTTGGGAAGATCCCCTGGGGTGGAAATGGCTACCCATTCCAGTATTTTTGCCTGGAGAATCCCACTGACTGAAGAGCTGGGTGGGCTACAGTCCATGGGGACGAGACTGCGCGCATGTGACAGATGCTAGGGCCATCTCATAAGATTCGTGTGGCTGTGACCGCTAGAAACACCTGGGGCCAGGTCAAAGGCGAAAAGCGATTCTATATTATAGGGGCATGGGCATCTTAAGGAATCTAGGTACCAGGGTGCATCTGGGCCTTGGGGAACAGACGAGACCAGGACCTGGACTCAGAGAATCCCGGAAGCCACCTCCCTCCAACTCTGCTTCTGTTCCATCCCTTTCTCTCTCTCTGAAACTGGCTCTCCCTGTGTCCTAGGGAGCATCAGCATCAAATGGCCTCAGCCAGCAACTTCCAAGTTCACCTCGCTTCCATCCAGGAGGCAAGCAGAGTCAGCCTGGACTCTTCTGGGCCCAATGCTGAGCTCTTGTGCAGGTTCTGGTTGGACCAGCTTGAGGCAGGTGCCTCCCCTGGGCCATCAGTGAGGGCAGATGCTCTAGAATCACAGCTGCTCCCTCTCTGGCCAGGCAGGCCAGGGAAGAAGCGGGTGGTTCATTACCTTGGGTTTCAACAAAAGCCCTAAAATAAGAGAGTCTGTGCTCCTCCACGCCTTAATGAAAGGGAGCGTTCTTCTCTACATTTGTTGTAAACTCAAACCTTGTCTGGAAGTCTGCCTCCCCGTTGGAGCCCAGAGCTGAATTATTCTCAGCCTCCCCACTGCCGCACACCCCCTGACCCCGCATCTGCCACTGAAAGCTGGGCGAAGTTCAGAGTGGGTACCCCCACTGAGAGGGTACCAGGGCCTGCCACTGTCCACATCCTGGCTCTTATGTGAACATTAGTAAAGTTTACTTAAGTTTCATCTTAGACTTATTTTATAAAACAGGTCAGTGGGCTCAAAGGTCTTCCTTCAAAAGAATTTCTAAGGACATGCTCCTGAGCCTATGGTGGAAAAGGCTGACGTGAGCTTCTAAAACCAGAATTCATGTGGTGCTTCCTGCTTTGGGAGTCCATGGGTTCAATGCCAGAAAGGAACTCAGGTCCTTTCTTTCACTCTTATCAACTGCTGACAGCATCTATTGTACAACTGGTATGGGCTAGGCCCTGGTGCCTCCCTTCTACCATCACCAACCCTGACAAGCAGTGATTGTCTTTATGTCACCACAGTTTTGTATTTTCTTAAATTTCATACAGATGGAACCAACTAGCTTTTTCTATCCGGATTTTTCCACTTAGTATGATGCTTTTGAGATTCAGTATTTTGGTACATTTCAAGAGTTCAGTTCTTTTTATTACAAAGTAGAATGCTATTGTCTGGATGTACCATGGTTTGTTAATCCATTTGAGGGGCATTTGAGTTGTTTCCACTTTGGGGCTACTGTGATAAAGCTGCTAAGAACATTCACATACAAGTCTTTGTGTGGACCGATATCTTATTTCTCTTAGGTAAACACCTAGGAATGGGATTGCTGGCTCCAATGGTAATTGTACCTTTAGCTTTATAAGAAACAGCAGAGTCTTCCCTGGCAGTCCAGCATTGGCTTAGCCTTCCAGTGCAGGGGGTGTGGGTTCCATCCCTGGTCAGGGAGCTAGGATCCCACATGCCTCGCAGCTAGGAAACCGAGACATAAAACAGAAGCAATACTGTAGCAAATTCAGTAAAGACTTTGAAAATATTCCACGTTAAAAACAAAAATCTTAAAAAGAAAAACTGCAAACTGGAAACAGAAATACCATTTCAAATGATCTTTAATCTTAAAAAACTTCAGATGCTTAGCTTAGCATGTATGCATCCTCAGTCGCTAAGTCATGTTCTACTCTTTTTGAATCCATGGACTGTAACCCTGCAGGCTCTGTCCATGGAATTCTCCAGGCAAGAATACTAGAAAGGATTGCCATTTGCTACTCCAGGGGATCTTCCCGACCCAGAGATCAAACCCATGTCTCTTGTGCCCCCACACTGACAGGCAGATTCTTCACCACTACGCCACCTGGCCACCTGGGAAACCCACTGTGCCTAGCAGTAGGACTCAAAAAAGACTACCTTCTGGACAACAGCAGAGGCAACCATGACAGTATCATCCTGATGACAAATCAAGTTGTACGTTTCGCTCCCGTGGCCTGGAGTTTGCTCACCCCTGCGATGTGAGAGCGAAGTTCTAAACTGGGCCATTCACCCCCAGCCTATGTCTCATCTTCCCCTGCCTTTCCATCATCTTCCTGTGCGGGGCTCTGGCCTGAGTGCCACATGCTGAGGTAGGTACAGGCCGCCTATACATAATGTATATATTGTCTGGGAATTAAGTTTCCACCCAAAGCAAAAAGCCCTAGCTGCCTGACTTTAAATTAACTATTCATTAGTTTAGCTACAGTATCCTCCATCAAACAATGGGCAAGTCATAAGGCTGAATAGACCCAGCAGACAAAGCGGGATCCCTTTTCCTAGCTGGATGTCTAACCAGAGCCAATTCTCAGTTACCCAATCAGTCAATAAGCATTTGCTGAACTGTATCGGAATAGTGCACATGGAACCGATATTTCTCGCAACCTTACAGTTCTTGCCCACCCACTCTGGGTACTGCCATTACTTTTTGACAGATGATCCAACAGAAACTTGAAGATGTGATGCGAGGTTACCCAGCAGAAGCCAGGATGAATTCCAGGTCTTCCTGCTTTGCCATCCCTTCCCTGGGTAACCCGTAAGGTAGTTGGGTTTGGGGTCGGGGTAGGGAGACGAGGCTAAAATGCACGAAACAAGACAATCCAATTTTTTCCCCAGGGCATTCCTAAAAAAAATTGACCACTGCATAAAAGTATCTTTTCCCCATAAAACGTAGTTTGAGTTGGGATTTGTTCCTGATTAAGGCTCTGACATAAATTAAATGATGAAAATGTAAAATGAAAATAAGTAAGGTTATTACAAACAAATCTTTATAATAACTTGTTAGTAAAACCCTGTTCAGTCCTTATGAAACAGGCACAGAGCCATTGTAGACCTTAATTACACAAGGAGCCCTCTTCCACTGCAAATTTTCTTGTGTAACAAGAAAAACTTTATGTCTTTAATATGATTTAAAACTAATATGCTAGAAATGGTGAGCAGTGAACATATAGTTAGAAATGCTTTTATTAATGTTTAGAACAGCACTGGGAGAAAAATGCCAACTGCTTTGCTCTCTTTATAAGAGCTGGACTAACATTTTGTATGGATCTTATTTCTCTTTTGTCAAGTTCTTACTCTCCATGGACAGGGTCCACAGATGGGCATCAGGGGACTTTGCACCACCTGAAATTTATGCAACATGTTTTGAGGATACATATACATTGCAGAGCCTCTAGCTTTCATCAGATCCTCACAAGCCTCTGTGATAGAGCCACAAATTTGAATCACTTATTTCTTAGTGTTTTTTCTATTCTAAGCAGTGGCATTAAAATTATTCCACTGACTTTAGGACCTTGCTGAGTTGGAATCATTCTTTTAAAAAGCAGCCTGGGAACTTCCCTGGTGGTTCAGTGGTTAAGAAACCACTTTCCAATACAGGGGATGTGGGTTCGACCCCTGGGTCGGGAAGATCCTCTGGAGAAGGGCATGGCAACCCACTCCTGTATTCTTGCCAGGAAAATCCCATGAACAGAGGAGCTTGGCAGGCTACAGTCCGTGGGGTTGCAAAGAATCGAACATGACCGAAATGACTTAACACCCACATGCCACAAGTAGAGAGCCCACGTGCCACAATGAAAGATCCTGCTTGCTGCAACAAAAACCTGAGGCAGTCAAATAAATAAATATTTAAAAATAAAAAGTAGCCTGGATCCTCTTGGTGGTGTGATGGGCTTGATTCCTAGAAGGGCGCCCTCCCTATAAAACAACTGGATCGTGGGGAAAAAAATTTTTTTAATGCATTGCTGGGTATGCAGATAGTGAAGGAAATCATCGTTTCCTCACCACTAAAATTAAACAAACAAAAATCATGGACCTGAGACTGGAGGAAGGAGCACTGATTAGAAAGCAAAGATTGGGCAGCCCTAAGGGCAAATGCCCATTTTAGCTGCTTCTGGGAAGCTTGCCCTTGGGCCAGTGGCAACATAAGGGATCTGCCTCAGGATTCCACCTTAGCTCAGTTTAAGGGATCGTCTTTTGTTACTGCCTCCACCTCTATGGATTTCCCGGGTGGCTCAGACACCCGGTAAATCGTCTGCCTACAATGCGGGAGACCCGCGTTCGATCCCTGGGTCGGGAAGATCCTCTGGCGAAGGAAATGGCAACCCACTTCAGTACGCTTGCCTGGAAAATCCCATGGACGGAGGAGCGTGGTAGGCCCATGGGGTCGAAAGGAGTCGGACACGACTGAGCGACTTCACTTCCACTTTCCACCTCGGAGATTTCCTCTGCCTCACTGAGGAGAAGCGGAAACTACATTTCCCAGAACCCTCTGCTTCCCAGAATCCTCTGCCCTGTAGGGATCCAATAGAGGCTGCGCGGAAGAGGCCGTTGGTAGAGATTCCGAAGTCATGTGCGAGGGAGAGGGCACAGTTCTCCAAGGGATTTGCAGACTCGTAAGCGGACAAGAGTTCATGGTAGCTTCAGGATGTGCTTCTTGAGGCTCACCTGCAACATGCTGCAGCCTGAGGGGGTGGGGGTGGGGGTGGGGGTCGCTTCCCAGAGGCTCTTGAGATTAGGGTGGTTCTTTCCCAGAGGTTCTTGAGATTAGAGTGGCCTTCAGGCAAGCCACAGTCGTGGGTGCTACAGACTGAAGTTGCAGTTGAAGGTTCCCTTACCTTTGCTTCCCCAAGGCTTCCAAGGGTTATATAAACCTCTGATTTCCAAGGCTTCCAAGGCTTATATAAACCTCTGATTTCCTGTATCCAAAACTGAGATGCTTGGCATGCCAACTATCACTTTATTCTCTCTTGTTCCAAATTCACTTTTCAATACCTGTTCTGTGATCATGGACGAGCCTGATGTTAAGGTTTTCAGTAGATGGCACTGGAAAGACACTGGAGGAGGAAAAGGTTCCCCTGCTGGTACTGGTGCTGTACGTTGGAGGGTAGTATGGATGGGAGCGATTCGGGTGGTGCGCTGCCCACACACACACCCAGAACACACAGTCTCTCAGTGACCTCCCAGCTCCTGCTTGGTCTGGTGATCACCTCCCACTGCGCTCAGACAGTGGATTGCAGGCCTCCCTCCTACAGTGGAGCTAAATTCCCTCTGCACACCTGCATGCCTGACCACCTGCGCCCTGGGCACTGCTCACCTGTGCTTCACTGGGTTGCTTCTTGGCTTTCCAGACATTGAGGACAGGCTCTGGCCCAGGCTACCTTTCAGACTTCTCTGCCATACAGTGGTCTGCAACCACATCTTCTCCAGTGCGGTCTGAACCCCAGCTTTGGGAAGGTAGCTCCCCTTCATAGTTTGTCCTTCCTTAGGTACTTTCTCTCAGCACTATATTCCTTTTTTTTTTTTTTAAATAATGGTCCTATTTTATTTTGCTTATATATTTTTAATATTTTATATATTTATTTGGCTGTGCCAGGTCTTAGTTATGGCATGCAGGATATTTTATTTTCGTTAATGGCATGTGGGATTGTTGCAGCAAAAAGGAAAACAGAGGAATGAGTTTTTCTCTTTCCCTTTCCTGAGAGCAAAGAAGATAAAGAGAACAGCGAGCAGGCCTGAACATTCCCAGTTTTTTTTTTCACTTAACTGCTCCTAACTCTGAATGTCTGTAACTAAGTTTGCTTTTCTGCCCTCTAACTCTGCAGGAGCTACAATTCACATTTTTTCCTCTGTTGCTGTTCAGTCGCTCAGTCATGTCTGACTTTGAGACCCCATGGATTGCAGCACGTCAGGCTTCTCTGTCCTTCACCATCTCCTGGAGTTTGTTCAAACTCATGTCCATTGAGTGAGTGATGCCATCCAACCATCTCGTCCTCTGTCGTCCTCTTTTCCTCCTGCCTTCAATCTTTCCCAGCATCAGGGTCTTTTCAAATGAGTCAGTTCTTCACATCAGATAGTCAGAATATTGGAGCTTCAGCTTTAGCATCAGTCCTTCCAATCAAGATTCAGGGTTGATTTCCTTTAGGATTGACTGGTTTGATATCTCAAGAGTCTTCTCCAACACTACAGTTTGAAAGCATCAGTTCTTTGACACTCAGACTTCTTTACAGTCCAACTCTCACATCCATACATGACTACTGGAAAAACCATAGCGTTGACTATATGGACCTTTGTCAGAAAAGCAATGTCTCTGCTTTTTAATATAGTGTCTGTGTTTGTCATAGCTTTTCTTCCAACAAGTAAGCATCTTTTAATTTCACGACTGCAGTCACCGTCGACAGTGGTTTTAGAGCCCAAGAAAATAAAATCTGTCACTGTTTTCCCATCTATCTGCCACGAAGTGATGGAACCAGATACCATGATCTTAGTTTTTTGAATGTTGAGTTTTAACAAGCTTTTTCACTCTCACATTCATCAAGAGGCTCTTTAGTTCCTCTTTGCTTTCTGCCATAAGGGTGGTACCATCTGCATATCTGAGGTTGCTGATATTTTTCCCAGCAATCTTGGTTCCAGCTTGTGCTTTATCCAGCCCAACAGTTTGCATGATGTACTCTTCACATAAGTTAAATAAGCAGGGTGACAATACAGCCTTGACATACTCCTTTTCCAATTTTGAACCAGTCTGTTGTTCCATGGTCGATTCTAACCATTGCTTCTTGACCTGCACACAGGTTTCTCAGGAGGCAGGTAAGGTGTTCTGGTATTCCCAACTCTTTAAGAATTTTTCCTTTGACTCTATGCTAAATACATTCCCTATCTGGTATTTACCCTTACAACACCCTTCCCCTTGTAGTTACACATCAGAAAGAAGGCCACAGAGACACGGAACTGCCAGACTCAATTACTGTGTTACTGACACCAGCCTGTGACTGTCTTTGAAATAATGCAAGAGGAAGAAATCAAGAGGCTATCATCTTTGTTCCTTGTCACTGATTCCTGACAGCCAGCCCTTGCCTTATGTAAGCCCCTAGACTCCTCATGGAGGGGTCAGTTCTTGAGGCCTGAGCCTACGCTGTTCCCCTCTCCACCCGCTGAGGACTAAAGCCACCTTTCTATTTCCTCCAAACTCTCCGTATTTTTTTGTTCAACTTTGGTGGCCAGAAAAGGCCAAGATTTTGGCCAGCAACAGGATCTTTAGTTGTGACATGCCAACTCTTAGTTGCGGTTTATGGGATTTAGTTCCCTGACCAGGGATGGAACCTGGGCTCTGTGCATTGGGAGTGCGGAGTCCTAGCCACTAGACCACCAGGGGAGTCTCTGCATTATAGTTATTTTTATATCTTATAGTTACTCTTTTATCTTAGCTTAGTAATTCTTGATATTAAACATACTCTGTTTAAATCACTGTGTGGTTTCCATTTTCTGATTGGACAAAGGTGGATACACTTGGAATTCATAGAGTATTTGGCTTCTGTTTTCCCAAGAAGAGCCTGACT
Source organism: Bos grunniens (assembly GCF_055505025.1). NCBI lineage: Eukaryota > Metazoa > Chordata > Mammalia > Artiodactyla > Bovidae > Bos > Bos grunniens. The sequence continues at coordinate 87,165,203 of NC_141174.1, read as the reverse complement.
AATAGAGGCTAACCATAGCCCTGGGTCTGTAGGCATCTTGGCACTGAGCAGAAGCAAATGCATTCTTCTCTGGGGTTTACTTTCCTGCTTAGGTCCTTAAGACTCATCTGTTCATGTAACAGATTTGTTGAGCACCTGTTATGTATCAGTCATTGTTCCAGATGATGGGGCTATACTAGTGAACAGAAGAAAAACCCTACTTTATATTTTCACAGAAATATATCATCAAATATAGAAGGAAATATGCTACCATGAATAGAAGACAAAATAGAACACATTTATCAATAGATCTCTGGTTTTTAGATATTGCAATTTTCAGACAGAAGATATAAATAACTAGAAGGGAAATGTTTAAAGAAATAAAAGATGGGGACTTCCTTGGTGGTCCGGTGGTTAAGAATCCACCTGCCAATGTAGGGGACATGGGTTTGATCCCTGGTTCAGGAAGATTCCACATGCTGCAGGGCAACCGAGCCCACGTACCACCAACTGCTGAAGCCTGTGAGCTCTAGAGCCCGTGCTCCACAACAGTGAGAAGCTGGCGCACCTCAGGTGAGAGCAGCCCCTGCTCACCGCGACGAGAGAGAGCCCACGTGAGCAGCAAAGACCCAGCACAGCCAAAAATAGACAACCCATTGCTTTCCTCATGGGAAAACCTTCTGGCACTTCTCACACTGTTAAATAGAGCTGCTACATAACTTAGATATACAGGTATATAACCAAGAGAAAAGAAAATATATATTCACACAAAAACAGGTACATAAATGTTCATGGCAGCATCATTCATAATACTCCCAAAGTAGTAACAATCCAAATGTCCATCAACTGGTAAATGAATAAACACAATATGGTAGACCCATATAATGGAATATCATTCAGCCACAAGAAAGAACAAAGTAATGATATTTGCTAAAATATGGATGAAAATTTGAAACATTTTGCTAGATGAAAAAAACAGTTATAGAAGGTTTTTTATATATATGTATATATATATATATATATATATAGTATGATTCCATTCATATGAATTGTCTCCAATAGGCAAATCCAAAGAGAAAGAAAATAGATTAGTGATTTTTGGGAGACGAGGGTAGAAGGAAACTGGCAGTTACTGCTAATGAGTATAGAGTTTCTTTTCAGGGTGATAGAATTTTTCAAGAATTCATGGTAATTATTTCACAACTTCTGTGAATGTGAATTGTACACTTTCAAAGGGTGAATCTTACTATTTGCAAATTATATCTCAGTAGAGCTGTTATTTTTTTAAATGAGCAAGGCAAAGAGACTATTGAAAATGACGAGACGCATCTGAAAAGAGAGCAAATAGAACTTAACAAATTAGTTGTTGAGATTAAAAACCAATAGACAGACTAAATAACAGATTATACATAGCTGGACAATGAATTAATGAACTGGAAGATAGATCTGAGAAAATTACCAGAATGCAGTGCAGTGTTCTTGCCTAGAGAATCCCAGGGACGGGGAAGCCTGGTGGGCTGCCGTCAATGGGGTCGCACAGAGTCGGACACGACTGAAGCGACTTAGCAGCAGCAGCAGCAGTGCAGAGAGTCAAGGAGATGAGAAATATCAGTGAGAGGTTAAGGGAAGAACAGATGGAATGAGAAGGTCTAAAATATATCCAACCAGAATCCCAGAAGGAGAGAATAGAGAGAATAAAGAAGCAATGTTTGAAAAGCTAATGGCTAAGAATTTCCAGATCTGATAAAAGACACCAACACATGGACAGGAGAAAAAGAACATGCATCCAGCAGGTTAAAAAAAGACACACACATGGACACATTGTAGAGAAACCACAGAGCATTAGAGGCAACAATGTTAAAAGCAGCTAGAGGGAAAAGAAAAACTGCCTACAAAGAAACAACAAATCAGACAGTAACAGTAACAGCGAATCTAAAAGGCAGAAAGATAACTTCTAAGTACACAGAGAAAATAACTGCTAACCCAGAAAACAGTAAAATAAACTATTTATTTAAATAAACAGTGAAATAGCAGTTAAAATAACTGCAAAACACTGCTAATGAAAGATGGTGATGACACGTAATGTGTGGGGTTGAAAAGGACAGGCACAGATACTGGCCAATAATAATTTATAGGTGGGGAAGGAGAGGAAGGCTGGTAAGAGGAGGAAGAGTGCTGGGAGTTCTTCTTGGAAAGGTTCAGGTATTGATCACTTTAGGCTTTGTTAAACGTACCTGGTAAAATTTCAAGAGTAATTACTAAAAACAGAGATAGTATAACCGCCACACCAGTAGAGGAGAAAACAGTAAGAAAACAAAGTCAGTTTAGGGAGGGAAAAATGGAGAAATTTAGAAAAGGAGAACAAATGAAAAATAAATGTTAAGATGGTAGAAATATTTTCTGTAATGACAAAGTATGGCCCTCCCCTGGTGGTCCAGCGGTTGGGAACCTGCCTGCTAACGCAGGGGACACAGTGTTCCATCCCCGCTCAGAGAAGATTCCACATGCCCCCAGAGCAACTAAGCCTGCGCACCACAACTACTGCCCCCCCCCACCCCGCCCCTGCTCTGGAGCCCTTAAGCCAAAACTACTGAAGCCCACGTGCTCTAGAGCCTGCCTGTGCTCTGCAACAAAAGAAGCCACAGAGGAGCCCACCCACTGCAACTAGAGAATAGCCCCTGCTCTCCACAACTAGAGAAAGCCCTCGCACAGCAACGAAGAGCCAGCGCAGCCAATTAAAAAGAAAAAAAAAAAAAAAAAGAGTAACCACAAGTATAAAAGGGACAAACAATTAAAAGAGCTCAGATCTAGATTTTTTAAAAATCTAGACACACCTAAAATTAAAAGACAGAGAAAGGATGAACGGAAAATGATGAACAAAAGCAAAAGCTAATTAAAAGAAAGCTGGTGTGGTTATATTGATATTAGATAAAATAGACTATAAAGCAAAAATGTATTTATCAGTTTAATGACAAAAGGTTTAATCCATCAGGAAAATATAATGGTTCTAAAGTTGTGGGTGCCTACTAAAATGTACAGAACTATGGATAGAAATTGACTAATCCACTAACATAGTGGGAGATTTCAATACAGAGCTCTCAATTATTAATGGGTCAAAAAAGATTGGAATAACACATTCAACCAGCTTGATTTAGTGGATATTTATAAATCACTCTACATCCAACAATCAACGAATAGACATTCTTTTCCAGTGCACATGGAACATTTCCAAAAATTGACTATATAGGCCATAAAGCCAGTCTCAACAAATTTCAAAGAATTTGATTCACATCAATCACATTTTATGACCTATGATCATGGATAGAGCTTATGCAATTAAATTAAAAGTCTTTAACAGAAAGATAAATGACAGCGTCCTCTAAGTTTTAAAAATTAGAAAGTACATTTCTATATAATTTATGAGTCAAGTAAGATACAATAGAAATTAAAAGTTGTATAGAAATAACTATATGATACATGATGAAAATTGTAAATATCAAAACTGGTGGGTGTAGCAAAAATGGTAATTACAGGGAAATTTATTGCTTTAGATATTTACTTTAAAAAAGGCTGAAAATTAATGAGCTAGCTTTCACTCTAAGAGAAAAAAAAAAAACCCAATAGAATAAACACAAAGAAAGTTTAAGAGTAGATATAAAGATAAGAGCAAAAATTTATGAAATGAAACAAATAGACAATAGAGATGATCAACAAGCCATGGCCAGATAAAATAGGCAAACTTCTGGTAAGATTCATTTCAAAAGAGGGTTGTAAGTAGCATGCATAAACAAGTAGTAATAGGAACAGAGAACTGAAGAAAGCTGCAAATACAGAAGAGATTAAACAGATAAGTGAGCATACTATAAAGCACATTACATCAGTGAATTAAAAAACTTATTAAAAAGGGAAACATTTCTAGAAAAATACAACTTATCAAAGCTGTTACCAGAAAGCTCGAGTTTCCAACAGTATTAAGGAAATTAAATCAGTTTCAATGTCTTAAAAAAAATAATAAACAAACAAAAAAAACAAGCCTTGCCATTTTTCGGGCAATTCCTAGCAGATTTTCACAGAACAAATGATTCTAATTTCACACAAAGAATATCAAATAAAAGCACTCATATGCTTTTATTAACCTCATATGAGGTTAATAGTTGAGTTAACCTCAACTCATATGAGGTTAATATAACCCTGAGATAAAATCAATCAAGAACTGTATGAAAAAGAAAATTCAGACCAGAATCCCTCACGAACATAGATGGAAATATTATAAACAAACTACTAGCAAATCAAGTCCAACAGCTTATGTTAAGGGCAATTCATCATAACTAAGCTGGATTTATCCCAAGAATATTTGGATCATTTAACATTAAAGCCTATAACTTTAATTCATCACATTAATTGGTTAAAGGAGAAGTTGTATGATTATCTAAATAGATGTAGTAAAGGCAGTCAGTAAAAGTTAACGTCCATTCTTGTTAAAAAAAAAAAAAAACTCTTAGAAAAGCAGAAATAAAACAAAATTTCCTAACATTAAAATGTAATCTTTTAAAAAAAAGCCTACAGGAGGGACTTCCCTGACAGTCCAGTGGTTAGGACTCTGAGCTACCACTGCAGGGGACACAGGTTTGATTGCTGGTCAGGGAACTAAGATCCCACATACCACATAGTATGGCCAAAAAGCAAAAAAAAAAAAAAAGAAGACAATAGTCATCATTTATAATGGTGAATCATTGAAAGCATCATTCCTTTAAGAGGAGAATGAAACAGAAGTGTCTGCTATCGCCTCTTCTGATCCACAAGGCAAGGGCAAGACAGACAGGAGAAAGAAGGAAACAACACTGTCATTATTTGCAGCTAACATAATTGTATATGTAGAAAACCCTCAAAGAATCTGTGGATAAATTACTACAACTGATCAGAGAGTTTACCAAACCAAACTTGTTAAATACAATTCACCAAAGTTGCTAAATATAGAAACTGATACACACACACACACACATTTTTCCAGATTAAGATCTTAAGCTTAAAATAAGAAAAAGACAAACCAGTTAAAAATGGGCAAGATGTGAATACGCACTTTATGAAAAAGGAAACATAAGTCTCCCACTTAAATTAAAATATGCTTGACCTCACTGACAGCCATGAAAATACAAGTCAACGCCATGATAAGAACTGATTTTCCAGGCTTCCCTGATGGCTCAGGGGTGAAGAGTCCGCCTGCCAATGCAGAAGACGTGTGTTTGATCCCTGATCTGGGACGATCCCACAGGCCACACAGCAGCTAAGCCTGTGGGCCACACGACTGAGCCTGTTCTCTAGAACCCGGGAACTACAACTACCGAAGCCATGCGTCCTAGATCCTGTGCCCTACAACAAGAGAAGCCCAACCGTGACTAGAGAGTAGCCCTCACTCGTTGCAACTAAAGGAAAGCCTGCACAGCAACAAAGATCCAGCACAGCTGATAACTCCATTGGCAATAATTAAGAAATTAGTAACACCAAGTACTGGTGAAGATGAAAATCAGTGGAACCTTTTATATACAACAAATGGAGTGTAAATTGGTACAACTCTGAAAGACACTTTGGTTATATGTATTTTGTAAAATTGAACTAGACATATTACAAAGAAATTCTTAAATATGCATAAAAATATTCACTGCTGTATTGTCAAGATGGCAAAACATTGGAGGCTATGAAATGTCCATTGACAGGAGAATGGGTAAATGGATAAATAAATAGCTGTCTCTTCCCACAGCGAATCAACTCCAGCTATACACATAATATGGTCAAGTAAATGTATGGAAAAGGCAAGTTGCAGAAAACTACATAAAATCATGATGCCACTTTTATAAAGCTCAAATGAGCAAATTAGACAATATTCCATTTAGGGATGCATACAGAAATGATAAAACCTTTTTAAGAAACCAAGAAAATGGTCAACATAAAATTCAAGCCAGTATTATCTCTGGTGAGGCAGGATAAGATAGGAAAAAGGCATACAGATGGATGGATGCGTGATAGGTAATGTTCTAGTTCTTAAGTTGGATGGTGCGTTTCCACGTGTTTATTTTCTGTTGCACTTATTATTTCCATATATCATTATAGCAAATCAGATCAGATCAGATCAGTCGCTCAGTCGTGTCCGACTCTTTGCGACCCCATGAATCGCAGCACGCCAGGCCTCCCTGTCCATCACCAACTCCCGGAGTTCACTCAGACTCACGTCCATCGAGTCAGTGATGCCATCCAGCCATCTCATCCTCTGTCGTCCCCTTCTCCTCCTGCCCCCAATCCCTCCCAGCATCAGAATCTTTTCTAATGAGTCAACTCTTTGCATGAGGTGGCCCAATACTTTGTATTAAATATTTGTAACATGGCCTGTAGTTTCCTATTCTTACCACTATGTGGCAGGCTAGTCTGCCAGTAAACTTTTGTAACTTCTGAATGGGAAAGTGAAAGTGTTTGTCAGTGGTGTCCTGACTCTTTGCAACCCCATGGACTGTAGCCCACCAGGTTCCTCTTGTCTGGGGAATTCTCCAGGCAAGAATACTGGAGTGGTTAGCCATTCCCTTCTCCAGGGGGTCTTCCCGACCCAGAGATCAAACCTGGGTCTCCTGCATTGCAGGGAAATTCTTTACCTGAATGCAAAAGGTTAGTGAAAATAAAACCCTACTTAATGACACAGTTTTCGCAGCATGCAATTTCCTCTATAGAAACACATGCAAAATGTCAAACAAGGTTTTTTGTTCTGAGTGTTCACATGCACAACCAGAGCAGCTCAGGTGCACATTACTTTGACCTGGAGCTTGCTTGCACCTATGTGGCCAGGTTTTGTTTTTCCTTCCTTTTTGCCTGTGTAGCCATTTTTGCAAACTTAAAAGTGTACCTTCTTAAATGTTAATTTTTATTTCTCAGAACTTTCCAATATTTCTCAAGGTGTTCATTTCTGAATTAACAAATAGAGCGTAAGGTTGGTTATTTGGCTTCCCTCTTGGCAATGGGGCTTCCCTGGTGGCTGAGTGGTAAGGAATCTGCTTGCTAATATAGGAGATGCAATTCAATCCCTGGGTTAGGAAGAATCTGGAGAAGAAAATGGCAACACTCCACTATTCTTGCCTGGGCAATCCCATGGACAGAGGAGCCTGGTGGGCTACAGTCCATGGGGTCGCAAAAGAAAAACGACAAGCTGGTAATTGACACATCTAACTTCCCCTTCTAATATTTATTGAATAGGAGTTGTTTTGTAGCAGCATTAGAACCACTGTTTTAATGAACGTCTGGGTGACACTGTTATATACAGGAATATTTTAAAATCAGTAACAGTGTTAAAATAGAGACTCAATATTCATGACACTCATCAAAATCACTCACAGGAATTCTGCTGTCAAATTCCACCAGTCACAGGAAGTGATTGACAAAAGTTGGTAGGTATTTGTTTTAGCAGCCAGTGTTATGCCACCCAGAGGCAACTACACAAAGTCTTCAGCCACCCACTTCCTTTTTCATGCTCTAGACCTGCCCCTTGCACTCTATCAGCCACCAGCCACATGTGGCAATTGAGGTCTTTTAAAAAGATGTGCCCTAAGTATAAAATATATACTGAATTTTGAGGACTTAATATGAAAAAAAAACTCAGTAATTTTAATAATGATTACTTGTTGAGATGATAAAACTTTTTGATGCCAAAAGCTCAGCTTCTCTGTACCCTGTGCCAAATCAAATCTTGCAGACAGTTTCGGGTGAAGCAGAAAAGGAGAACTCTATTGCTTTGCCAGGCAAAGAGGGACACAGTGGGCTAAAGCCCTCAAACCATGTGTCCTCACTTGGGGAAGACAGTGAGAAGTTTTATATCAATTGTTTGTATGTATTCCTTGATGGGATACATTGTATCCCTTGTCCAAAGGGTGCTCTTGACTGTTTCTCCTCGTCTTGCATCCCTTCTCTTCCCTAAATAACAGCTGCTTGAATCTGACTGGAACTCAGGGGAGGTCATGGAGGCTGAATGAAGGCTATTTCCTAAAATCAAAGAAATGGGGGACACAAAGTGCTGTGCCCAGGAGACACACAGAGCCCTGCTCAGTATTATTTTGGATATGTTAGGGAAAATAAAATATATTATTAAAATTACTCTCATCTGTTTCTTTTTACCTTTTTTATTGGACACTAGAACATTTAAAATTACATAATGCGGCTCGCATGTGCGGCTCACGTTTTATTTCTATTGGACAGCACTGCTCCAAATGTTACAATACTTGTGCTCCCTACGTACCAGGGCCGGCTTCATGGGTGTGTGGCCAGTGCACTCGAATAGGGGCGTCCCATGTTGGGAAGTGCCTTGCATTTCACTTAATGCTCTGCTGTCACTGCCTTGATAACCTTAATTGTACCTTACTGCTGTCACTTCAGTCGTTTCTGACCCTTTGTGACCCTGTAGCCTGCCAGCTCTCGGTCTTTGGGATCCTCTAGACAAGAACACTGGACTGGGTTGCCATGCCCTCCTCTGACTGTATCTTAGAATTTTACATTTCAGAAGGAAGTCTCCTAGAACAATGGAGCATGCGCCAGGGGCTAGAAGCCCTGGTTCCTGCGCCATCCTGCCTTCCGCGGCCTCCTTGTCTGTGGCCCTGCTGCCCCCTTCCGACCCCGGCTGGGTTCTGGGCGCGCAGTGAGAAGGGGCAGGGCTCTAACTGTGGCCATCCCTTCCCCTGCCTGGCTGCTCAGGGTCACCCACTCACCCGGGTCCAGGGGCGAGAGCTGGACCGATGCGAAGGTCTCCATACCGTTGGGAGTCGCTTTTCTGCCCCGGTGTGGGCGGCGGGCCCTGGGGAAGGAGAGACACCTGACCTGAAATCGCTAGGCTTCGCCCGGCGAGGGCGCGGCGTCGCGGTCAGCAGCTGGCAGGAGCCGGACCCAGCAGCCCGGCGCCGGCCTTCTTCGCTGCCTGCCTGCGGGAGGGATGCGCCCTGCGGGGCCGTCCTGGAGAGAGTGTCCGCTGGCCCCTGGAGCGCCGCGTACTCCGGCTCTGAGCTTGGGGGTGGATTGGGAGGGCTCCTTTCCTCTTTATAATCTTTCTCTGTCTCTCTAGCTTTTGCCTCTTCTGGACAGTTCAAGACACCCCCGGAGCAAATCATAACTCACAAATTGTGTGATTTCTGTATTGTGTAATTCCGTGTGTGAATACTATGATATTTGTATTTAAAACTGGCATTTTAAATATAGAATGGCATTTACATCTACTTTTAAACTGGCATTTAAAAGTAGAAAGGTGAAAGGTAAAACCCATGTTTATAATTTTAAATTTTAATTTACTTTATATTTTTAAATTAAAAACTTCAATTGTGGCAAAATACTCAACACAGAATTTACCATCTTAATCATTTTAATCAGCTCAGTAGCTTCAAGAATGTACATTGCCGTGCAACCAACACATCCATATTGCAGTGTGTGTCAGAAATTTGCTTCCTTGTTAAGACTAAATAATATTCCACTGTATGTGTATACCAAATTTTATTTATCCACTCATCCAGCAATAGCATTTGGGTTGCTTCCACTTTTCGCTGTTGTAAATAATGTTGCTATTAATTTTTCTGCATAAGTATCGCTTTACCTTTGTTTTTGCTAAAATAAACAAAACTGCTTTTGTTTATTTAGACTCGGTACATACATCACTTTGCATACTTGTGAGTGCATTTGTAGGATAAATTCCTGAAAGTAAAATCATTGTGTCAAAGGAAATATGCCTTTTATGATTTGTTAAATATTGTCAAATTGCTGTCCACAGATGTTGAACCATTTTTCACAGCCTCACCAACTCTGTATGTTTTCAGAATTTTTGATCTTTCACAATGTGATAGATTGAAAATATTTCCATTAATAAGAATGAACAGAAACATGTGAAATATGTTTAAACCCATGAGTTTGTAGTAATACAATAAACTTCCCCTGAAACCCAAAATGTTTACTTTTGGAGGATGCTAGGGAAACAATTCATTATTTTGAAACCAACAAACAAAAACAAAAAGAAAGAATGAAGAATGGCCTGCCTTGTCTATGTAAACTGTATGCCAGGATAGCTAACTAGTTAACAAGAGGAAGTGTCTTTTTATAAAAAATATTCTCATGCAAGCACTAAGGAAATGATAAAAGTAGGCAACAATCATCAATTGTTGGCAGAGATGGAGATAAATGAGAAAGAGATGATTAGACATCCATCTATGCTTTATAACAGGAGACCACCATGCTGCCTCTCAACTGTTCTTGCCTAAACATTCAAAGCTGAATCTGATCAAGTCATCATATCTAACTGCCAACAAGTTACAGAAAATACAGGGATAGGAAGACTGTGTTAACATATCAAGGAGATGCAACCGGCAAAATTCAGACTGTAGGAAACTCTACAGAAACAGTGATAATTTCTTCAATGAATAAATTAAACAAAGAAAAAGGAAAAAAGGAGGGGAGGGATAGGAAATCTCTAAATTAAATTTAAGGTAGATAGCAACAAAATGCAACATATGGGTCCTATTCAGATACTGTTTCAAACGAAAAAAAGTGCTATCATTTACGAGGCAGTTGGGAATGTGAACCCTGATTGGATATTTAATGATGTTAAGGAAATAATTGTTGATTTTAAGATATTATGCTATAATGTTATTTTAGAATATGGTATTTTAGATATTTTAGATATTAGATAATATGGGACAATTTTTTAAGATTTATGGTATTATGGTTAGGTAAAAGAAGTCTTATATTTTAAAGCCATATACTAAAATAATTGTTGATGAAATTATAACAATGTCTGAGATTTGGTTCAAGATAATACAATGGGAATGTGTGTGGGATGGGGTATGGATGAACCATGATTGATTATGAGCTTATGATCGCTGAATGATTCATACTCTACAATTCTCTCTTTTATGTTTGAAATTTTCCAAATAAAAAAGTTCATTAAAAAAAAAGTCAATGGGGTTGCAAAGTGTCGGACACAACTGATCGACTGAACTGAACTGAATCAGAAACAATGAGTACATATAGCTCTTTTTTTGAATTTTGATGTAAAAAGTCAACAGCTATAAGGGTCAACAGAAGGGTATTACAAAAAAAAAAACCTTCTTAATTATTCAATTCTTACATATATGGAAAAGTGTACAGCACAAGGACTCCTCACTAAGTAAATCCCCCCATGTATTAAAAAAGGTATTTGAGTGGGTTTTCTTTTTTTTTGGTAAACATATAGAAAACAAATGAATCCTACATCTAGGAGTTTAAACCTTAGCCCCTATCCACAGTGAACTCACAGTATGGAAAGGACAGACAGCAAAAACAGGCAAAAATAGGCCTCTACTTCCATGAGAAAGGGGATTTCAGTTAAGAAGCTGGTCTTATCAAGTAGGGCTTCCCTTGTGGCTCAGCTAATAAAGAATCCCCCTGCAATGCGGGAGACCTGGGTTCCATCCCTGGGTTGGGAAGATCCCCTGGAGAAGGGAAAGGCTACCCACTCCAGTATTCTGGCCTGGAGAATTCCATGGACTGTATGATCCATGGGGTCGCAAAGAGTTGGACACGATTTATCAAGAACTGAGACTACCCATGTCAACATGGCTCAACTGCTCTAGGAAATTCTTTTTTATTTTTATTTTTTTACTTTAATCTTTATTTTACTGATGAGGAAACTGAGGTTCCAAGAACTTAGATAATTTATCAGAACCCATCATAGGAGGTTAATACATATTTCTTTAATGAAGGAAATGATGGAAAGAATGCCAATGCCGGGAGTGATTGATCGATCAGGGATTAAAAGCCAAGCTTTTCTGATTCCAAAGCCCAGGATTTCTCCATTAGATGATCTTCTTCCAATTCTAATTCCAACTGGAATATTTCTTCCAGTTCTAAGATAGCATGAAGGATTTACAAAATCACTGAATTCAAAAATCAGGAAATTCTTGTGGGTTTTTTTTTTGTTTTTTTTTTTTTTTGCTGTGCTGCACTGCATGCAGAATCTTAGTTTACCTGACCAGGGATTGATCCTGTGCCTCCTGCTGTGGAAGGACTGAGGCTTAACCACTGGAAGTGAAGTGAAGTCGCTCAGTTGTGTCCGACTCTTTTCGATCCCATAGACTGTAGCCTACCAGGCTCCTCCATCCATGGGATTTTCCAGGCAAGAGTACTGGAGTGTGTTGCCATTTCCTTCTCCAGACGATCTTCCCCACCCAGGGACTGAACCCGGGTCTCCCGCATTGTAGGCAGACGCTTCACCATCTGAGCCACCAGGGAAGTCCACTGGACCACCAGGGAAATCCCAGGGAAATTCTTATCTAGGAGGATAAGTAGATTAATTGTTTGCTTCAAGAAATAAATTATCTGGGCAAATGGTTTCCTCATCTCGGACAGGACAGATGACTGTCAGGACCACAGACTGCTCACACAGGCCAAGAGCTCACATATATGGCCAAGTTTATTTAAGGAGACTTGCTTCAAGACCTCTGCTTCTCTATGTCTACGAATCCCAAGCTATCTTAAATGTCATAAACTGTGCCCAATCCCCATCAGTTTATTGCTTTGAAAAACCACCTTAAACCACTCGAGCCCAGGCCTCCAAATCCTGTAAACACCCTTTCTTGAAATCCTTTTAGTAACTACACCAAGTCTCTTTCAAGGTGTTATTCTCCCTTATTGCAGTAAATATCAAATTAACTTAGACTTGCTTTGCTTGATCAACAGGATTTTCTGGTCTTCTTTTGAGGTGTTGGCAGCAGCCAAGAGTTCTCCTAAAAAATCTATGAACTTGAATGAGGAAGAGAAAAAACCTGACATTTTCAGAAACATTTAGCTGAATGTATACAGTAAACTACAGTGACTTTTGTACCAGTAAAAACTACATGTATTCTTGGTCTGCATTATAGCTGTTGCATACATCTCAAAATATCATTTACACTCAACTCTGCTTTGAAATGAATGGTAGGGTCAGAATTGTGAAGGCATTCAGACTTTACCTTCCCTGCAAGCTAAGTCAGCTTGCTACAGTTTCCTGGATAAGGACCAAAGACATAAAACTTCTAGATCCCAGATGTAAGACTTCATTATTCATATTTAAAGCGGTAGGGAGGGTGTCAGCATGTCTGTGCAGTTTCCCTCAGCTCTAATTCCCATGAGGCAAAGCAGAGGGCCAGATGACTGGAGCACATGTAGTAGATTATGTTACATAAGAAGAATTTAGAACCAAGGCCCAGCAGTTCTTGAGAAAGCCGCAAATAAGCTACTCTGTTCCTTAAGTGTCTGGCTACTGAAACTGCTGACATCACAAGAGCAAACTCAGCTAGAATGTACAGGAACCCTCAGGACCCCTGATGACTAGCTCTCCTTCCATGTAGTTCTAGATCCTGTCATTAATGCTCTTTGTCATAAAGGAGCATTACTCCATCATCATTTTACTTTTATATTTAATATAATTGGGTTGTGGGTGTGTGTGTGTGTGTATGTGTGTGTGTGAAGTCGCTCAGTCATGTCCAACTCTTTGCAACCCCATGGACTTTAGCGCACCAGGTTCCTCTATCTGGGGAATTCTCCAGTCAAGAATACTGGAGTGGGTTGCCCTTTCCTTCTCCAGAGGATCTTCCCAACCCAGGGATCGAACCTGGGTCTCCTGCATTGCAGGTCTCCTGCATTATCCTCTGAGCCACCAGGGAATCCCTATAATTGGGTTAAATGCATATAAATACATTACTCTGAGAAGGGGCTGGTAGGCTTTTTCCTTTGTTTCTCTTTGGCCGTGCCCTGCGGCATGTGAAATCTTGGTTCCTTGACCAGGGATCAAACCCATGCCCCCTGCATTAGAAGTGCAGAGTCCTAAGCACTGAATGGCCAGGGAAGTCCCAGGGGTTGGCAGGCTTAACTAGGCTGCCAAAGGGGCCCATGGTAAAAATAAGGTCAAGAAACTGAAGATTTAAAAAAATATTTTTACCAATAAGTGAGGATATAAAAATAAATTTTTCTACAACTCCATTACTCAGGAAAATCTTTTTGGAGCTCATCTTGTCTAGAAGGCAGAGTGGGAGGATCCCTGGCACCAAATCCAGGGCACTAGAGTTTGACTTTCAGTTGTATGAATCCCAGTCTTCCACATTTGTAACATGAGATGCTTGTTCCCTAACTCACTGGCTCACTCAGAGAGTGAGAGGTAATTGTCACATGGTGCTGGTCAGAGGGTAAACTGAATACATTTTTCTCGAGAGTAATTTGGCTATATGTACTCAAAAATATTAAAATCCTTGGAGTTAGTAATTTCATTACTAGAAATTTACTATTAGGACATAATCAGATATATAGACAAAAATGTAAGTAAAAAGATGTTCACAGCAGTGTTATTTAAAGAGTTTGTAAATATCTGGAATGTCCAACAATTAGGGTGTGGCTATAGCAAATGTGGCACATCTATACTGATAAATGCAGTCATTATGAATTGTTACAGCTAAACGTTTGGCACCATTAGAAAATCCCCGTGATTTTATGTTACATGAAAAAGAAAAGATCTAAAACTTTCTGGGGATTTCCCTGACAGTCCAGGGGTTAAGACTCTGTTTCCAGTGCAAGGGGCATGGGTTTGATCTCTGGTCTGTGGGGTCTGGTAAGATCCCACATGCCACATGGCATGATTGAATAAATAAAAAAAAACAATAACTCTGTAGTACTTCTCAATTTTGTTTAAATGACCTCTGTCTGTACACAGGCTCGGAAAAAAATAGTTAGAAATTTACTGAAAATGTTACTAGTGGTGTAATATATACATACTTGACATTTTAAGATTTACATTTAAAAACATTTCCTAGTATTCCTCAATAAGCACTGGATGCTTTGTAATAAGAGACGCAAATTATTTTAAAAAGCAGCGAAAATTGAGCTTACTTATGTGGAATGCTTTGGCAATCATATTGTGCTTCACAGTTGTGAAATGTTACTAGTGTTTTTCTGGGGCTTTAGAAGCATGGGCTGGATTCCTATTTAAATCAATACATTTGACTTCAGGGAAGATAAATTGGTCAGTGGGCGCCCCGTTCTGTGCAGGCAGGCTCCCTCTGTTCGCGTCTTCTCCCTCCCCCTGCAGCCCAGCAGCTGTGAGACTTGCTGAGCTCTAAGCCCTGTTTGTTTTTCTTCTCCCTCTCCATCCGCCACCCAGGCCTCCTTCCTCTGGAACAAGTCTGTCTGGTCTTGTCTCCTAGGCTGAATCATGCCTCAGAAATGGAAAATGCCTCAAGGCCAGGGCCTCTTTATGTTAAAAATCAGGGGCCCATCTTTGAGTGTGACATCAATGTGCAATAAGGAGAGTTTCGCTGCAGATTCCAGGTTAGAGGTCTGCATGGGTGGTGCCATTTTTAGGCCTTCTGATTCTGAGACTTGATAGAATGCTAAAATCATATGGCCAGACACACATGAGGAAAAAGCCGCCTCTATGGCTTGACTTGAGGGCATCCTGTGGTCTCCCTTACCCCAGAGATCTCTGGTGCCAGCTTATTCTCCTCCACTCTTGACATCTCCACCACAGGAGAAGGCTCCTGGTAAAATATACATGGATCATCTGGGGCAGCAACATATCCTGATAGTAAGAGTGAGGCAGCCTCAGTTAGATTTGGATCCCAGCTCCATTACTGCTTGATGTCTCTGAGCCTGGGTCTCCCCATCTATAAGTGGTGACAAAAAGCTCTTACATATACCAACATGTGACAGGCACACATCTAAGTGTGTTTATTGTATTAACTCATTTGATCTATGGAACAACCTCATTTAGGTACATGCTGTTATCATGTCCATCTTACAGATGAGGAAACTGAGGCCAGGTGGTTAATTAACTTCGAGGCTAATAGAATTAGCACTAAGTTGAACCCAGACAGTATGGTTGCAGAGTCTATGTTTTTAAGGAACATATTTGGGAGCCTCACTGTAAGATGGAACAATAATGACTCTGGTTTATTAGGAGCTTACTTAGGGCCAGGCACTGTACTAAAGAGTATATTACAGAAATTTCTCATTAGTTCCTCCCACAGCCTGGATGAGGTAGGGACTATTGTTACATGCTAACCCCCAACCTGGCAGGACAGCCTACTATATACAAGGCCCTCTGATAAGGGCTTGGCCTTCGGGGTAGCTACGTCATAGAACTAAGTTGTGTCCATAAATAACCGTAGAATCAGAGCTTGACAGAGCTAGCAGAGAGCTTAGAGAGCTGAGTTAAACTGGTGACAAGAACTGATTTGCTTTGATTTTTTTTCCCATAGGGTTTGGGGATGCAACGAGATAGTGATAACAATAGCCGACACTTAATGAGTTACTTGCTGTGTGTGTGTGTGTGTCGGTGTGTGTGTTTTTCTACGTGTCTCTGTGTGTTTATTTCATTCAACCCTCACAACAACGAGAAACAAGCACTATTATTCTCCCATTTCACAATAAGAAAATGGAGTGAAGAAGTCAATAAGTAACTTGTCTAGCAAGCGGTGGACCTTGGATGTTAAACTGCATGCTCTCTTGTCACCTGGGTTATAGAAAATGGTTAAGAAACCTAGGAAGTGGGGGCTGGGTTAGGCAAATTGGAACGTGTTGTAGACCATTAAGTGCTAGACAGACATGAGTTATCATTAGAAAGAGATAAGGGTCCCAGGAAAGGTATAAAGTGGTACAAAGCTCAGGGCAAACAAAGATGATCTCTAGGATGAGACAGCACTTGCTTTGGAAATGGACCTGTGTTCTTGGCAGGAGTGAGGAATGTCCAAGGTGTGTGGGGGGTGGCCAGGTGGGGAAGAGTTTCTGCTAGCATTCCCCCATTAGCAACGAATGGATGATCAGATTAACTCATTGGCATCTAGGCTCAGGCAAAGTGATCAGGACCATAGAAAGCCTTGGGGACCTCTAGCTGAGATCCTAGTTGCAGAGAACAGGCTGGATGAGAGCCACTCAGAGTGGGGATAAAGAGGGAACAGAAGGCTGGTAGCAGGGTCAGGGGGTGGGGATCAAACAGCTGACATCCAAATCCTGACATTCTGCCACACTCTAGTTATGAGGCCGTGAGCAAGTTACGCAATACCGCGATCTTAGTTTCTTCACCTGAAGAATGAGGATGGTAACAGTGGCCTGGCCCTCAGAGGCTTGCACAACTTTAACATGCTAATCTGCTCACGGCATTTATTCTGATACCTAGCACACAGTAAACACGCAGCATGAGCTCACCATTGTTATTTCTGTTATTATACTCCCAGGGTACCTGACTGGGAGGTACCACTATTCAGGGAGGAATGAGGTTAGAAGAAAGACTTGTGTCTATTTCAGTCTGCAGTGTAGTGTAAAGTCTCTTAGTCCTGTCTTACTCTTTGCGACCCCACGGACTATAGCCTGCCAAGCTCACTCTGCCAGTGGAATTTTCTAGGCAGAATACTAGAGTGGGTTGCCATTGCCTTTTCCAGGGAATCTTCCTTACCCGGGGGTTGAACCTGGGTCTCTCACATTGCAGGCAGATTCTTTATCGTCTGAGCCACCAGGGAAGCCCCTATTTCAGTCTACTCTCCTGGTAAACTTACACCAGCAGGGGTGAACTGGGTTGGGAAATGACACAGATCAGCTGCCCTCTCTCCTCCACATTAGGTCTTTGACAATTTTTGTATCTGCTTTTCGGGGAAGGCTGGGAGAGAGAGGACGAGGAGACAAAGGCCAGTGGGTCAACATTTTCCTCTGAAAATGGGCTAATAGAGACTGGTCATCAGTGGTTTCTTGCTTGTCATTGATTTCTGACATCTTTCTTTGGTGGTTCTGTTGGACTTTCCAACCTCTTGTCAATTACTCTTCCTAGTCCCTTGCATATGGGCTCTCCATGTGTCCAGACACAGACACATGCCTGTAGGAAAAATGCAGATGGGCTGGAAATTCCTTTCTTTTTCTTTTTTTTGGCCGTGCCACACAGCATGCAGGATCTTAGCTCCCTGCCCAGGAATGGAACCTGTGCCCCCTGCTGTCATGGGAGTGCAGAGTCTAAACCACTAGACTTCCAGGGAAGTCCCAGAAGTCCTTTCTTGAACAAGTTAATGGCACAATAGAAGTATGACCAGGGTGGGAGCTAGGGAGAAGAGAAACATGTGTACTGACGGGCGCTACTTCACAGGATGAGGATGGGTGAAGGAGCTTGCTTATCAGCATCACACTAGCCCTACAAAGAAAGTATTACCTCCATTGTACAGTGAATAAACTTGCCCAAGGCCATGGCCTATGTACAGAGAAGGGAGTCCAACCCAGATCCATTCAATACCCAAAGTCACCCTCTTCCATTAGAGCATGTGGGAGACTTACAGGACTAAAACAAGTATCTTTACTGGTGCTTGAAAAATGACATTTTGAATGTGCTTTAAACAAAATCTGAGAAACACCACTGACTTGGAGCTGTAGGCTGGGCCAACCTGGCTTGGAAAAATGAATGTTCCTATGGAAAGTACAGCTAATTCTGCTCATAGGTCACCTCCAATCCCCAGAAAGCAAAGCGCTGGAGGTTGGTCCTGTCTTTTGTCCAGGTAGAAGGCTGCAATTTGCTGTCATCAGCAAATCAATCTCCATCTGGATACAACTATTTTCAGTTATATTTTATTACTGATCATTTGCTCAGTGGTTTTCTGTCAAAGTGGAAGGGAATAGGTCAGAAAAACAAGGAGCTATTTCTGGGCACTGGCCTTTGGAAAAGCAGCCTTGTTGTGTTTATACATCTTCTCTCCAATTTGCACAGCCTGACCACAGAAACATCATCCTCCAAGCCCAGGTAAATATAGGCAACCAAATAGTCTCCAGTCAGTTAATGGCTATTGGGCAACCCAGGGAGCCCAGAACTTGATACTAGGCAATGGTGATAAACAAAGAAGGCTCCTGACCTTGGGCTGCTGGAGCAGAAGAATATTCCCATCTGGGGGTGGAGGCCCCGAAGTGCAAGTTCTGAGCCCTTCTCATGACTCTTGGTTTAGTCGCCCCTCCTAACACTCATCCAGTGATACCACCGAAGTGAGGTGTTAGCACCAGGAAGAACCCTACTTCATCTCAAAAAGGCAAGAGGAGGAAGAAGGTTTCTGATTCAGCAATGAATAAACAGTTGGATGAATCATGTCTCTTTCAGAAAATGAAACCAAAGGGAAGAAGGGCCTTGCCTCTAAATCACCTTCAAAAAGTTGAGTTTAAAAAGAATGATGCAGGGAAAAGGGCTACACAGAGAGGGAAGAAGAGAGGGAAACACAGAGAGAGGGCGTGAATAGGAGGAGCCTGGTATTTCTGTACAGAGCCTGGGAATGAAATCAGTTGGAAGGGAGCCCCCAGGTCCCACACCCCACATTTGGCCCAGAGGCCAAAAAGCCTGGGTCAGCCTGGCAAGAACTGGAATTTTTTTCCAATCTTGAAGCCCTGGAATGAGAACAACCAGCTTCCTCTTCTTTTCCACCAGCTACTTCAGAGACTTTACTAGTAGAACCCTATCTTCAGCTCTGATTTCCAATGTTGTTTTTGTCTAATATGGGGAAAAAAAGTATAGAGATCTGAAAATAGGTAAAGCTGTGCTGTAGAGTGGAAGAGAAAATTTGAGCAGTGGCCCAAATCCCCAAAGATGAGGCCTTCAAACCAGGATTGGAATAGTGGGGTTCACATGCAATAATTTACGTGAACTGAGCCCAGCCTGGTCCCTTGGGATGAAATAAATGTATTTTCTCTTCCTCTATGTTAGATATTGTCCTTTGTGTTTTAGGGTTGGTGGTGTAGATACGATCCTTTGTGTGTGCATGGAGGGAGTGACCTCCATATTGAACTTGGACTTTTTGTGACTGCCCCACCAGCTTCATCACCTCCACTCCTACCATCCTAGTCCCAAACCTTTCCTCTTAAGTGGCCTTCCTGCCTTGCCTCTTGCCTACTAGAAACTGATCTTTTAAAGAATATAAACCATATCTTGTTACATTTGTTTAAAACTAATCAAATGCCCCCATCAGATTTGAGAAGAATTTAAACTTACCATGGGTAATTGGGCTAGATCTGTACCCAGCTTTCATCTCCTATCGCTCTCTTATGGCCTACTCTGCTGAAGCCACTCTTACCTTTGCTTCTGAACTCCCCAAGACTGCTCCCTCTCCTGGCTTTTGTACTAGCTTTCCCTCTGCCTAAAATACCCCCTGTTCTCCTTACCTGTCATGGAGGTCTTATCTGACGACACACACTAAATTAGCACCACCCCACCATCACTCTATTTCACTTGCTTCACAGCAAAATCATAGTGATATAAACTCAACCAGTCTTGTCTATTACTTGTTTACTTTGTTGTCTGTTTTCTCCACAACAACACAGTCCCTGAAGAGCACTGTGTTCATCTGGTCTATCACTGAATCCCTAGAGCCAAGCAGAGCCTGGCACACAGCAGACCTCTAAAATTCGTTGGATGAATGATCTTTTCAAATCCTAACAATCTTGTGAGATATGGGAGAAAACTGAAGGCTTCATCAGGCTCAGGATTAGAGTCCTGGTCTGTGCGAACACAGGCCTTGCCCTCCGTCCTAGGGTGAGCCCTTTTTTTGTTCCCTTCTCACACACTTCATCCTCCTCTCCAGGGAGGACAGGCCGGACTTCCAGTCCCTTCTCAAAGCCTCGTGCCCACGCCCAAAGTCCTCCCTTATTTCTAGGGCTCAGAGACACCGCCCTGGTCTCAAAGTGGACCCTGCCAGGTCCGCGTACCCGCCTCCCCGGGCCCCAATCGAGTGAAGGGTCCCAAAAGGTCTATGGCCAAAAGGGAAGGGCCCCCGAGTCGCACCCCCTCACCCCCCAGTAGTAACGGTTCAGTGGTCTCACTCTGTACCACTCCCTGGCTAGGGACCCGTAGGGCCTAATGGGGACGAGTTGGAAGCTCCGAGCAGCAAGGGCAATGAGGACTTTAGGGCCGAACTGGGTACGGGCCGCCTTCGCGTAGCAGAACCTTTCTTCACTGGGCCTTGTTTGCCAGCCGGTAGGCTTTGGAAGAGACACCCGACTTAACCGTCCCCTGGTCGCACCCTCCCCCTCTCGGCCCAGTCTGCAGAGGCCCGCCTTCCTCCCTGTCCCGAGCCCAGGGGCTGCTGGCGCCGCAGCGTTCCCTCTCGCTCCGATGGCCTTCGCAGGCGTGGACCTCTGAAACCTTCGACTGCATCTGGCGTTTCTGAGCTCCAGTGGGCTAGGGCCTGCGGGTTTCCTGGGGAGGGCGGAGAGCGGAGGCGGAGGACTAGGCAGTTTCAGGCCTTAGGCCTGACGGGCCGGGTCGGGTGAAACGCGGCGGTCCTTCGCGATCCGGGGCGCGCGCGGCTCTCTTGGGATTTCACCGGCGACCCGTAGCTCGGGCACGCGCCTGTCGCAGCCCGCAGGAAGGAGGGGTCCGGCCTGAGGCCCGGGGCAGCGGCCGCCATGGAGATCCCCTCGGCCCAGGGCCGGCGCCTGGGGCCTTGGGGGCGGCCCTGACCGCCCTCCTCCCTGCCCGGGCTGGATCGCAGACCTGCCCCGTGCGGCATTCGGCCACCTCTGCGTCTCAGCCCTCCCCGGGCCGCGCTGCTGCCTGGGCGCGGCGGCGGCGGCGGCGGCGCCCTGTTGAATGGGCTGTGAGGGCCCAGTTTTCAAGCGCTGGCGAGCGCGGCCTCCGGGGGCGCAAGGCAGCAGCAGCAGTGGCGACCAAACGGGTGTTGGAGTTGGCGGCGGCCATGGAGGGCCTGGCTGGCTATGTTTACAAGGCGGCCAGCGAGGGCAAGGTTCTGACTCTGGCCGCCTTGCTTCTCAACCGGTCTGAAAGCGACATCCGCTATTTGCTTGGCTATGTCAGCCAGCAGGGAGGGCAGCGGTCCACGCCCCTCATCATCGCAGCTCGCAATGGGCACGCTAAGGTGGTGCGCTTGCTGTTAGAACATTACCGGGTGCAGACTCAGCAAACTGGCACCGTCCGCTTCGACGGGTAGGTACACCCCAGCTCCTGCCTCCTCTCTAACGCGTGCGAACCTACCACCTCATGGATCTTCCCGTCCCACTCTTTAACTTCATGGAGGTATCACTTCTCCCATTTTTGCATCTCCTGCCCTGCCGCATTAATAACCACTTCATCTTCTAGGGCGGATACTCCATTCCATGTTTTGCTGCCCATCCTTATCGCCGCTACCCCTTATTCCCTCTATAGGTAAATAGCCACACCCTCTGTCTTAATATCTAATAGGTATTCTCCAGTATTCTTGCTTGGGAAATCCCATGGACAGAGGAGCCTGGCGGGCTCCAGTGAATGGGGTCGCAAATAGTTGGACACGACTGAGCACGCAGGCAAAAACCAGTGCTCTGCTAGATGGTGTATGAACAAGCAGTATGGAGGACCTAGCGGCGTTTCAGGTTTTCCCTCTGTCAGGCCTGGGGTTGTAACCGAGATCAGAAATTAACAAGGTCAGCAACTGACATTGGAAACCTCTGATTGATGAATTATTTGACCGTCCAATTTTTAGCTCTTCGAGTGTCTGATAAAGCCCTTAGTTGGTTATGGGACCTTAATGTCAAAATAAGCCCCTAGAACCAGCAGCAGCTTCAGCCTCTTGGGGGATTGTCACGCAGCCAGACATCCCCAGCCATGATTCTGACTTACACATTGCTGGGAAGAGAGATGTTGGCTGCGAAAATAGCATAGGACCTGGTGTAGAACATGATGCCATTTTAAAATTACTGTTATCCCATCATCTTCTGGGGAAGCTTGATAATTTACTGTTATTCCACGTGGGGAGTGCAAAAATGCATATTGTCATAGTTAAAATTTGCCATTTAGGTTGAATTGTACATATTTTGAGGTGTCATATTGTTGAATGCAGAATTGTCAGGTTTGACATCTTTTCTGTGTGGATGGTTATAACCTGTTTCACAGATTACAATTTCATGGAGATTTTACTTCATTGATTGCATTTGTTTTTGTTGACTTGTGTCAGTAGGTAAGCTCTTCTAGCGTTTTCTTCTTTTGAGGTAGATGTGATCCAAGCGTAAAGATACGTATCTTTAGTTTTGATAATTGAATACGGCTTGGATAAAACCTGATTGAAAAAAACAATTCTTCTTTGAGTTGACTAGGGCATTGTTGAATTTTGATTGATTTTTTTTTTAAGTTGAAATAAGAAGAGCTTTTTCTTCTGTTTCAGATGAGAGGAAAATATTCCAGAGTATTACATTTTACTGAAATGATATCCTGTGAGTGGTGGTTAATCTCTAGTACCACCTCTCTGGACGTTGGCAACCTGATTCTTGTTTGTTTTTCTTTACTGGCTTCTGTGTCCTTTTTGTAACTCTCTGCATTCCCACAGCCTTTCTTATACACAGAGGAGGAGCAAAGTAGAATGACCTCTGAACTTCGAGCACCATTCCAGTTGTATAAGCACAAGCATCCACTGAGCTATGAATCTCTGCAGTAAACAGCTGCTGGATCCACTGCTGCTAAGGAGATTGCTGAGGCCTATTTTGATGAGGAGAGAATAGTGGCAAGAAAAAATAGTTTTTTTCTAAAGCATTTGAAAAAGCTTTGCTTATCTTTCTTAAGTCACAGAGGTATTTTGAGGTGGCAATTAACAGAACCTGAAATGATAAGGAATGTAGCATTGAGCCTTCATAGTGGCTTATCTTGCCCCGTATTTTGCACTGACCAGTGAAATTAAGTTTAGTAAGCAAGCATATTTTGAACACCTACTGTGTACCAGGCTCTATATAGTAGGGATTGGGTATGCAGAGATGAGTAACATACGATTCCCAGGAAAACAGTGAGGTGGCTCTGGGTGGGAGGGATTAAGATGCAGTGGGGAGGGGAAAGATTGGTGAAAATGAGTAATAGATGCCATGCCATTTAGGGTTACAGGAATCTTTTGGACTACTGAGGGAATGCAGGAAGAGGAAGTGCTCAGCTTTGCCTGGGAGAAGCAGGGAAGTTTTCACAGCTGAGGTGATGTTTGAGCTCAGTCTTAAAGGATAGAAAGTAGAAGGTGAAGAAGAGGAGCAGCAACATGGTGTGCTTGCAGTCACACGTGTTTCAGTGCTGCTGCAGGGAGCGGTTCAGGCCTGGGAAATTAAGAAAGATTGTGGGAGACTGGAGTGAGGTGGAGGCCAGGTTTTGGTGATTGTCATGTAAAATATCAAGAGACTGGTGAGACTGGAATTGCAAACATTCCTATCATTGGACATTTTGTCTGAGCCTTCTTCAGTCTGTCTTTTTTTGTTTATGTGTTATTACAATTATGGATTCATTAGCTGCTCTGTCAAAGTAGTTTAGTTTTTTTAAAACTTGCCAAATGACTGTGATGGGCCTGGCACTGTGCCCCACACATACTGTGGAAGATACAGAAAAAAATACAAAGTTTCTGCTTTTGAGGAGCTTACAAATTAATTAACAAAAGAGAAGAACTGAAATTAGTGGCCACCTTTCTGCCCACTCACACCATTCTGGGATTATTTTGCAGTTTGTTCTAGTCATTTAGGCATTTCAGAAGTAGAGGAAGAAAGTGTTATTTGCAAATGTCATGATTTCACTTTACGCTCATTCCAGACATTGTGAAAATGTTAGTCTGAATGAGGTGTTAATATGAAGCTCACTCACCCCTCAGGGACTGGTTTTTAAGAGGTACTTAGCCAACCCTTCAATTGAGACCCATGGCCAGATAGGGACAGACAGGTTCTCTGTGGGCTGAAATAGCTTCAGTTCAGTTCAGTTCAATCGCTCAGTTGTGTCTGACTTTTTGTGACCCCATGAATCGCAGCACGCCAGGCCTCCCTGTCCATCACCAACTCCCAGAGTTCACTCAGACTCACGTCCATCGAGTCAGTGATGCCATCCAGCCATCTCATCCTCTGTTGTCCCCTTCTCCTCCTGCCCCCAATCCCTCCCAGCATCAGAGTCTTTTCCAGTGAGTCAACTCTTCGCATGAGGAGTTAGCATCATTCCTTCCAAAGAAATCCCAGGGCTGATCTTCAGAATGGACTGGTTGGATCTCCTTGCAGTCCAAGGGACTCTCAAGAGTCTTCTCCAACACCACAGTTCAAAAGCATCAATTCTTCTGCGCTCAGCCTTCTTCACAGTCCAACTCTCACATCCATACATGACCACAGGAAAAACCATAGCCTTGACCAGATGGACCTTTGTTGGCAAAGTAATGTTTCTGGTTTTGAATATGCTGTCTAGGTTGGTCATAACTTTTCTTCCAAGGAGTAAGTGTCTTTTAATTTCATGGCTGCAGTCACTATCTGCAGTGATTTTGGAGCCCCCCAAAATAAAGTCTGACTCTGTTTCCACTGTTTCCCCATCTATTTCCCATGAAGTGATGGGACCAGATGCCATGATCTTCATTTTCTGAAAGTTGAGCTTTAAGCCAACTTTTTCACTCTCCTCTTTCACTTTCATCAAGAGGCTTTTTAGTTCCTCTTCACTTTCTGCCATAAGAATGGTGTCATCTGCATATCTGAGGTTATTGACATTTCTCCCGGCAATCTTGATTCCAGCTTGTTAGTGTTTCCTAATTTTTAGTAATTTATGTATCATCTTCACAATTTTTTGCCAGACTGTTCATCACCTATCCCATTGTTTGCCTAATATTAAAAAAAAAACTCACTTCTTAGCTTCATCTTAAGCAACAGCATCTGTGATAATGGGTTTGATACAATATTTATCTGATAATTGATAATTATCAGATAAATTATCAGATAATTATCAACAGATAATTGATAATAATTATCTGTGATAATGGGTTTGATACAATCCTTTGTGTGTGTGTGAGAGAGACATACACAGATATTACAATAACTTCTTTTAAAAAGTCTATATTCTGTCCAAAAACATCTATAAAACCTTGGAAGACTAAAGTGAATTCATAATAGAGCCTCAAGTGGGAAGGAGCCACCCACCTAGGTAACATTTGAGATTATTTTACTTATGGCTTACTCTGTTAAGATTAAAGTTGACATAGATGAGGGGGTAAGAAGAAAAGTTACATGAATAGGAATGAAAAGAAGAACTTTTAGTTGTAGAATGGGAAGCTGTTAAGAGTGTTACAGAAATGGACCAGAACAAAGGAGAGGCGTCACGTGATCTTGGAATATTGTGCTGGTTTGCGTTCTGAGGGCCTGACTGCGCAGTGCCAGAGTTTATGGGAAACTCTTGTCCTAGAAGAAGTCTGCTGACATGGATAGGAAGGAGAACAGGACCTCTGGGAATTTTGTTGAGTGCTCTTTTAAAGTCAGTGCTAGTACAAATCCTTAAAATGTTCAGGTAGAGGAAAGGCCTGTAGGGGCACAGTGTCACTTAACTTCATTTAGAAAGTCATTTCCAGTGTATATTTCAAGGAAGTACATATTATCTAATAAATGATTTTAGGACTTTGGTTAAAATAAAGTGTTGATCATTTACACTGAATGAATTTTTATTTTCATTTCAAATGCTTGAACCAGACAATAGATGAGTTTAGGTTTGTGATCAGAAATGTTATTTTTATACATTTTATTTTAAAAGGTGAATGCCAGATTAAAGTTTCTTGATTTTTCAGATGAAATACATGTGTGTGTGTGTGCTTAGTCACTCAGTCGTGTCTGACTATTGTGACCCCATAGACCATAGCCTGCCAGGCTCCTCTGTCCATGGGATTCTCCAGACAAGAATACTGGAGTGGGTTGGCATTTCCTTCTCCAGGGGATCATCTCCACCCAGGAATTGAACCTGGGCCTCCTGCGTTGCAGGCAGATTCTTTACCGACTGAGCTATGAGGGACCCCCTAAAATTTGCAATTTTAGACCAGAAAGATCAGTGTTTTATAGTGCTTCTCCCATACTCATTAAGTAAATATTGCATTTATTTGATTATATTTTTTTTTACTTTCTAGAAATATTTATAGAAAGTAAATATTTTTGGTATTTTGTTTTGAGGCAGTATGCAGCTATAACTTTAGCTGTATTTTATGGACAAAAAGTGTCATATAAGTGTTAGGATTATTAGTCCTTTTAATCTGTTTAATGCTGATTAAGATGTAGAAATTTAAAAATTACTAAGGGTAATGTTCCTGAAGGACATTCTGCAGTGAATATTTTTGTCATTAAGTATTTCAAAAATTTTATTGCCTCAATAAAAATAGATAATTGAAACTTTTTCTAGGCTTCTGTCATATTACCATAGGGAAAATGGAAATTATTAGATTACATTGGAAAAAGTATTAAATGATTATAAAAACCAAGTGACGTTGTTGTTTAGTTGCTAAGTCATGTCCAACTCTTTTGCGACTCCATGGGCTGTAGCCCACCAGGCTCCTCTGTTCATGGGATTTCCCAAGCAAGAATACCGGAGTGGGTTGCCATTTCCTTCTCCAGGGGATCTTCCTGACCCAAGGATGGAAACTGCGTATCCTGCATTGCAGGCAGATTCTTTACCACTGAACCACCTGGGAAGCCCAAGTGAAGTATATTCTTGTAATCTAACTTTTAATCTTATGTCATTGTGTGTGTGTGTGTGTGTTAGTTGCTTAGTCGTTTCCGACGCTTCGCAATCCTATAGACTGTAGCCCACCAGGCCCCTCCATTCATGGGATTCTCCAGGCAAGAACACTGGAGTGGGTTGGCATTTCCTTCTCCTAAAGGAACTATAGAAAGAGAGTGGAGTCGCTCAGTTGTGTCCAACTGTTTGCGACCTCATGGATGGTAGCCTACCAGGTTCCTCCATCCATGGAATTTTCCAGGCAAGAGTACTGGAGTGGTTTGCCATTTCCTTCTCCCTTATGTCATTAGTAGTGGGGAATTTGAGGCCAGAAAAAAAATTTTAATCACTTTTTGTCTTTTTTTTTTTTTTCATTTTAAAATGGAGGTCCTATTTATCTTATATGGTTATTGCAAAAGTTAAAGATAATATATGTGAAGGCTTATTTTAGTACAACAGTTCTTGAGTTTTATTTAGTTTAGGTTCATATTCCTGGCATGTAACAATTTTTTATATTTAAGGAGTGCAAGGAAACTTTTGTAACTATGTAAATATAACTATTTTAACTATGTATCAATTTTTTGGGTAGATTACATTAATAAGGAGATTGGGGAAAAAAAGCCTTTTAAATGGAAACATGTTTGAACAATGTTGTGTACTATGTTTCCTTACATTTGATGCATTATATAGTTTCCAAAGATTTTTGTATTTTTAATCTCATATAAGCCTTTTAGTTATATGTCTTTAAAATGGGCTTAATAATGGTTATCTACCTTATAGGATTATTGGGAGAAGGTTATTATGAGAATTAAATGTGCTCTATTGCTTACTACAGTGCTTGACACATTGAAATTACTAACTCTCTGTGTTTAAATTTTTTCTTTAAATTGACTTGTGCCTCTTTTGTTTTTAAATTATATCTATTTTTAGTTAAGGTATAATATCAAGTAAGGTGCATAAATCTTAAGTGTATAAATGTTATAAAATTTTAATTTGCTTACATCCATGTAATCACTTTCTAGATCAAGAGGCAGAACATTGATGTCACTTTAAAAGTTTCCCTTGTGCCCTTTCTCAGTCACTTCCTCTCCCTTCCCCTCCCAGAAGCAATGATTATTCTGACTTCTGTCTCTGTAGATGAGTTCTGCCTATACTTGAACTTCCTATAAATGGAATCATACAGTGTACTCTGTTTTTTTTCTGTCTGGCTTCTTTTTGTTTAACACGGTATCTATGAGAGTCATCCACTGAGTTGCATGTATAAGTATTTTTAAAATGTCTTATAATGTTACATGATATGAATGTATGGCAGTTTATTTATCCTGTTGACAGATATTTGGTTGTTTTTAGTATTTGACTATTATAAATTACTTTAGTATGAACATGTTTGTATATGCCTTCTGGTGGAATTTGCGTTCATTTCTCTTAAGTATATACCAAGGGGTGGGACTGTTGGCTCGTAGGGTTGATGTATGTTTAATACTTTATCAAGCAGTCAACCACCAAAGTGGTTGAACCAGATTATATTCCCACTAAAGATTTCCATCAACAGGAGGGGTTTCAGTTACTTCACATCCTGGTCAATACTTAGTATTGTCATGTCAGTATTATTAATTTCATCAGTTCTGGTGAGTGTGTATTGGTAATTCCTGGTTTTAATTTGCATTTCCTTGCTGAGTAATTATCTTTTCATATGTTTATTGGTTGTTTGAATATATACTTTTGAAGTATACTTGTTCAGTCTTTTCACATTTTTTTAACAAATGGAGTTGTTTGCTTTTTTAGTGATTTGTCAGATAATCGATTGTAGGTATCTCCAGTGAGTGGATTGCTGGTCACTTTCTTGAAAAAATTTTTTTAATTTTTTGAAGTCTAATCAGTTTTTTTCTTTTATGGTTTTTTTTTTTTTTTTGCATTATGTTTAAGAAATCATCAACCCCAAGGTCATAAAGATAGTCTTTTTTTTTTTTAAGAAGCTTTTATTGTTTTGTTTTGCATATTATAGGTCTTTGCCACTTTGAAATTTTTGTGAGTAGGGTCAAGGTTAATTATTTTCCAAACAGATGTCTAGTGGCTGCTTCTTCACTATTTATTAAAAAGACCATACTTTGTACCTGAATTTCAGTGGACCTTTTGTCATTAATCTGTATTCCTGTATATGTGAATCTATTCCTAGGGTGGGGTTTTTGGTTGTTTTCTTTTGATTAGTATTTATCTATCCTTGTGCCAGTGACACACCATCTTACTGTATTTTGTCCTCCAACTTTATTTTTCTTTCAAGATTATCTTGGTTGTTCTGGGTCCTTCCTTTGTATTTCTCTATACATTTTAGAGTTGGCTTTCAGTTTCCACACACACGTGGATGCATGCACACACACGTGCCTACTGGGATTGTGATTTGGATTGCATTGAATCTGTAGATTATTTTGGTGGAGAACTGACATCTTAACATTCTTGAATCTCCAAAACAATAAACATGAACTATTTCTCCGTTTCTTTAGGTCTTTGATTTATCTCAGGAATGTTTTATAGTTTTCAGTATAGAGTAGAGGTCTTGTACATTTTTTATCAGATATACTATTAGACATTGGTATTTTCTGGGGCTTTTGTAAATTGTATTTTTTTTGACTGAAAGAAAACTTTTTAAAAAAAAAAACTTTTGAATTTTGTGATTATAATCATGACAGTAAAGATGTAATAAGTGAATTTTAATTAAACTAAATTGTCTGCAAAAGCTACAGTTGGCAACCACCGAAACATTTCAACTGATGTGTGTCTTATTTTCTTGATTCATTCTTTTTGTTTGTTTATTTTTATTCTTTAGCTCTGATGGGTCTTCGTGGCTGTACGTGGGCTTTCTCTAGTTGTGGTGGGCGGGCCTCTCATTGCGGTGGCTTCTCTTGTTGGGGATTGTGGGCTCTAGGTAGGCTTCCCGGGCTTTGGCCGCTGTGGTCCGGGGGCTCGGTAGTCGCGACTCTTGGGCTCTAGAGCATAGGCTCAGTAGTTGTGGTGCACGGGCTTTGTTGCTCTGCAGCTTGTGGAATCTTCCTGGGTCCCTTGTGGGATCTAACCAGTGTCCCCTGCATTACAAGGTGGGTTCTTGACCACTAGATGACCAGGGAACCCCCTCTTGATTCATTCTTTAGTTTACCAAATTAATTAACAATTAAATGACATTTAAAAAATGAAATTTTAAAAAGAAACTTCAGAAGTATTCAAATTTATTTTGAGGACTGTTTTCCATACAGTAAAATGTACAGATCTTTCTTATGCAATTTGATGAATTTTTTCCCCTAAATATCCACCCATGTAGCCACTACCCAGTTCAAAATACAGGACATTGCTAGTAGCTTTAAGCCCCTTCCGAATCAATCCTACACTCTTCCCCATAGATAACCGTATAGGTAGCTGTTACTGAGAATGCTTTTACTTATAGAAATTTTGCTTCATTATTTAAACTGAAGAAGTAATTGCTTGGATTATTGGATGCTTGGATGTTTAAAAGTGTGGCTTTTATTTTCAGCAGAAGTGATAGTATTGATTGTTAGTTGAACTATGATATTTTTTATACCAAGTGGATTGTACTTTTTTTACTTCATAGAATATATAATTTGACCTGTGTTGTATCATTCATGTTGTAATTAGCAGTAATTATTTCATTCTCATTGCTTTAGTAGAGTATGTACATAGTTACTAGTTTAGATAATCCTAGGTAAAATTATCTGCTCAAATACTTTTCTTCTTAACGCAGTGTCTAACAGCATTAACACACAGATTGTAGTGGCTTTCCTACTGAAGTACCAAGAGAAACTGTGGTACCTGAGGGTGCTGGGAGGGAGGAACGTTCTGTGCTTGTCTAAGAGCCAGGGAATCAGCTTGGTGGTAAAGAAATTACAAAACTCTGTACATTTTCCCTGTTTTCTGAAATTTATGTACTTCTGCTAGTAGAAAGTCGGTGACTCTTTTTATTTTTTCTTTAAGTCTTTATACTGTGGAAATACTAATAATCGCTCACATTTATTGAGCTCATACTAGATACAAGTACTATGCCGAGTGCTTTACTTAAATTACCTGATTTTATTTTCACCAAAACTAATGTTTACCTAATGCTCTGTAGACTGAGGTTTGGGGTCAGTGTAAATGATTACATCCTGTAAGTTTGTATTAGGGCAGGTGACCCCATTTTCTAACTGTTTGTCTTTTCATGAATAGGTATGTCATTGATGGTGCCACTGCTCTTTGGTGTGCAGCAGGAGCGGGACACTTTGAAGTTGTTAAGCTTCTAGTCAGTCATGGAGCCAACGTGAACCATACCACAGTAACTAACTCAACCCCGCTGCGGGCAGCATGCTTTGATGGCAGATTGGACATTGTGAAATACTTGGTCGAAAATAATGCCAACATCAGCATTGCCAACAAGTATGACAACACTTGCCTAATGATTGCGGCCTACAAGGGACACACCGACGTGGTC
Organism: Bos grunniens; assembly: GCF_055505025.1. Classification (NCBI taxonomy): domain Eukaryota; kingdom Metazoa; phylum Chordata; class Mammalia; order Artiodactyla; family Bovidae; genus Bos; species Bos grunniens. Next base: position 87,133,275 of record NC_141174.1, on the reverse strand, counting down.
AGGTATCTTTTAGAACAGCGTGCTGATCCGAATGCTAAAGCACATTGTGGAGCCACAGCATTGCATTTTGCAGCTGAAGCTGGACACATAGACATCGTGAAGGAGCTGATAAAATGGCGTGCTGCTATAGTAGTGAACGGCCACGGGATGACGCCATTAAAAGTGGCTGCTGAAAGCTGTAAAGCTGATGTTGTCGAACTGTTGCTCTCTCATGCTGATTGTGACCGGAGAAGTCGGATTGAAGCTTTGGAGCTCTTGGGTGCCTCCTTTGCAAATGATCGTGAGAACTACGACATCATGAAGACATATCACTATTTATATTTAGCTATGTTGGAGAGGTTTCAAGATGGTGATAACATTCTTGAGAAAGAGGTTCTCCCACCAATCCATGCTTATGGGAATAGAACTGAATGTAGAAATCCTCAGGAACTGGAATCCATTCGGCAAGACAGAGATGCTCTTCATATGGAAGGCCTCATTGTTCGGGAACGGATTTTAGGTGCCGACAACATTGATGTTTCCCATCCCATCATTTACAGGGGGGCTGTTTATGCAGATAACATGGAATTCGAACAGTGTATCAAGTTGTGGCTTCATGCCCTGCACCTCAGACAGAAAGGTAACAGAAATACCCATAAGGATCTTCTTCGATTTGCCCAAGTTTTTTCACAGATGATACATTTAAATGAAACTGTGAAGGCCCCAGACATAGAATGTGTTTTGAGATGCAGTGTTTTGGAAATAGAACAGAGTATGAACAGAGTAAAAAATATAGCAGATGCTGATGTCCACAGTGCTATGGACAATTATGAATGTAACCTCTATACCTTTCTGTATTTAGTGTGCATCTCCACCAAAACACAGTGCAGTGAAGAAGATCAGTGCAAAATTAACAAGCAGATCTACAACCTGATTCACCTGGATCCCAGAACTCGTGAAGGCTTCACCCTGCTGCATCTAGCCGTCAACTCGAATACCCCAGTTGATGATTTCCACACCAATGACGTGTGCAGCTTTCCGAACGCGCTTGTCACAAAGCTCCTGCTGGACTGTGGTGCTGAGGTGAATGCAGTGGACAATGAAGGGAACAGCGCCCTTCACATTATCGTTCAGTACAACAGGCCCATCAGTGACTTTTTGACCTTGCACTCTATCATCATTAGTCTAGTTGAAGCTGGCGCTCACACTGACATGACGAATAAACAGAATAAAACTCCGCTAGACAAAAGTACAACTGGGGTGTCAGAAATACTACTTAAAACTCAAATGAAGATGAGTCTCAAGTGCCTGGCTGCCCGGGCAGTTCGGGCTAATGACATTAACTACCAAGACCAGATCCCCAGAACTCTTGAAGAGTTTGTTGGATTTCATTAAGTGACTGGATATGTAAAATCGTTTAATGTGGTGCTAAAAAGTAAAGGACTTTAATCACAGCCAATAGAATTATGTGTTCATAAACTGTACTTTTCTTCCCACTACCCTCCCTCCCTACTTGTCCTCCCTTGGTTTTGTATTTGGTCTTCTTGCCTCATATGGTTATTGATTTCAAATACACTTTAAACAAAGCCACATCGTTTAGGTTTGACTATAATCTTAAGGTGTTTGGATATTGGTCACTTGGCTATTTTTTTTTTCTTTTTTTTAAGGAATATAAAATGTTTATGTAACAAGGGACATTTATGATTTAAAATTGATAAATGTTTTACCAAAATTGCCTAGAAAAGCATTTCTGTTAAGCCTGTGTCAGCGTGTTACCCTTTGCAGCGGTTTTGAGGATTTCATGAAGGCAAACAACTAAAAGAAGCATTAAAAGTAATGGAGTATCCACATGTTCTGCACATGCCAAACTGTGATAGGTGGTTTCCGCTCTTCCGTTGTTTATGTGAAATGATACAACATATTATGACATCGGGAGGATTTTTAAAAAGTATAGCTGCAGATTAATCTGAAAAATGTGCTAACTTAATAATAGTTAAAAATGCATAAAGTTAAATCCATTGAAATTGTTGAATTATGCTCGGTGATACATACAAAATAGTAATCTTAAGCAACTTTTCAGAGAATATTGATGGACTATTTGCCTTTGGGCTTGGCTTCTAAAATGCATAGACATTTTGATGTGGTTAATCTAAATTCCAGCAGTCAACATTTGACTCAGCTCACAGACATGTAAAAATTATTATGATTGCTGTGTTTTCTCCTATGAAGCAAGTTGTCACATTACAGTTATACATTCTGTTTTTGTCCCCTTCTTCCTCTCTTCTTGTGTGGTATCTTTTCAAATTGAAAACTACTTTTCCAGAGGGCATTATTTGTGCCTCCCTAAGGTTTTTATGACAGGTGAAAAGGAACTGGGATATTTTTTTCACTTTCTTCATTTAGTCTGTGATAAGAAGTAGAAAAATCACTAGAGTGGTATAGATTCAATGTTTTTGATGATGAAAATAATTCTCATTGCCATTTTGAAAGTTATTTCTGTCTGAGGGCAGCAAATTTTGGAGCCAGAAAATGTCACTTATTCCGACAGGCTGTACAGAGGTCTTTATGGTTTTGGTTTTGTTTTAATGGCAACATTTTGACTGTCAGACTAAAAGAATATTCTGTGATTATCTTTAAGCATCACAGAAATTCAAGGGTACATACCTATTTCTTTCAATGTTAAAAATGATAAGTAAAATTAGCTATATCTGTATTTTTTTCTCTAGTGCCAAATGAATGCCTTAGCTACTCATAGTGCATGGTACTGTAAGTGAAGACCTGCGGCTTTTTTTCTTTAATGAAAAGCATTATAATGGTGTAGCAACATCAGATATAAACGTAAAAAACAACAAGATTTCAGTTAACATTTTATGTATAGATATTGCTTTGTGAAGTCTAAGAAAAAGGTTGCAGCTGGATCAGTATAAAAGAGAGTGACCAAGCCAAAATCAGCACCTAGGGCCTTAAATAAAATAGAGATACCCCATGAAATGAGATACTCTGAAGGATGGGAGGGAATGGATGGGGGACTTTAAAAACCTATTCCCCCAAGAATGCAGGATCCTTTTACTGTTGCTGTAGTTATACTTTGCGTGTCTTCTTGCTTCAATTAGGAATGTTTTGATGGTGAATTCTGCCATAGTAATCTACTTCTGTTTTCCTAACCTGGGATTTTTACAAGAAAGGTTTTTAGGATGGTCTAAAGGGAGGTATTTGATCCCTAATTTGAAAATTACTGGCCTTGATCTTCCTGGTGTGAATCAAGGAACTAGTGTACCTTGCTCTTGGCAACTCTCGTGGCCTGAAAGAGAAAATGCTCATCCTCCAGGTGGGTGAATCACACCTTTTTCGCAGCTCCGATCAGACACTGTATTTTTCAGACTTCAAGGCCTGCTTATTTGACAGTCTGAGGAACAGCTGTGACACTTGGTATTTACTTGGTTCCGTTATTAATGCATATGATTTTTAAACATCAGAACTTAAAATATCAGATAATGTTGCATGTTTTATAAAACATTTCATCCCTTTGGCTACCCAGGATGAGAACTATTTTAGGTATTACGTACTTATTAAATGAGAATAATGATTATCTGTACATATTCAGGCAACGAAATTTAATGGTACTCAGTGTTTTTGAGAAGGGAGGACCAAATGCTGGAAAGAGTAAAACTGCTGATTGAAATGCTGACAAAGTTGAATTTGAAGACAGTGGGATAGATTATGAATTTTGCTAATGGTAACTGAGATTTTTTTTTTTAACTATACTATAGCAGTACATTGTTCACTATATTGCTAAGGATCTAATTCTGTCTTGTAAAACAAATCCAAATATGTATTGTGAAACACCTGTATAAAACCATTCTTGAAACAAGTGATCTACATGCCTGTTTTTTTTTTTTTTATTTGTTTTTGATAGAATTATTTTAAAATGTGTTTAGCGAAACCCTTCCCACACTTAAGTTTCTTTTTTTTTAAAGGGAAATAAATATGTAAGGTGATAGTTCTGTATCTCAGCTTCTCTGAGAACTCTGGGCTATTGCTTTTTTTTAGCCACTTTTGTCCTTTTGTGTTTATTATTGGTAGAATTGTGTTTTAGACTATAAATCTTCCTTGATAACATTACAAATTCAATCAAAACTTCTTGCTTAATAATTGTCGTATAAATTTGAATTAGAGACCCAGGTGGATGAATGCCTGGGCAAACCATGTGAAACCTGGGTGGGTTTTGCACTTAAGAGTTGGTAAAATTGATCTCTTGAGTTTAGGTAACGGTATAGTTCAAGGAATGGGCAAGAAATCCATCCTTAGACTGATAAAAGGGAAATTTTTGACCTAAGAACTCTGAAACAACATTGTTTTCAGTCTACCCTGGATTGCTTTCTCGTAGGCCACAGTCCAACTATCTTAAGGTTTTTTGCTGTGTAAACTTCAACCAGCCAACAGGCCAATGAAAAAGCAAGCTTTGGTCTTGTTTGTTTCTGGGAAGGGTTTTATTTCATTACTCTGATAGTTGATTAGTAACTTGGTAATTATGAGAAACTTAGGTCTGCTAGCACTGTTTGAAGTAAAATGTGATTTGGGGCCAGCAGCTGCAGAAGTATCAACTCTGCATCTGGCAAGTGTTTTTGAAAATTAGATCCCAAGGGAACAATACCCTGTCACTAGTCACCACCTCAGCTGAGGCAGCTACTTTAGGAATAAGGTTGCTTTGGATTATTCGAGCACAAACAGTTCTTTCTTGGGGCAAGGGGCAGGGTGAGGAGTGAGTTACTGCACCTTGGATTGCTTTGCTGGCTTTAGAAGCAGCCAGTGATTGAACTAGAGAGGAGATGGATAAAAGTATAAAGGACTTGCTTTTATGGTAGATTTTCTGTAAAAACCTTGAGTATTCCTTTCAGGCTAGCCAGATGTGTCAATGTACAGATGACTGTTCCGTTTTCCTCACTGACTATACTGTAACATTAAAATGGGTTAAAACAAAACTGCCTTTTGCTCTATGAAAAGTTATTAGTCCATAAGATTTTAAGCTGTGTGTTTACTCCTGCTCTGAAAATGCACAGCCCTGCTCTGGATACCCTCTCTGGAAGGTAGAGAGCTCCTAGTGTGTATGGCACATTGCCGGGCTTTCTCGTACATTCCTGGCAGATTTGCCCAAATCTTCAGATGGGCTGGGTAGTACAGTATCTTCTCCAAATGTGGGATCTGAAATAAATACTACATGGATAGTGGCGATAGATATATTAATTTTTAAAACTGTAAAGTAAATGTCTCTAGTCCTAGGTTTGTGGTGTGTTCATTTGTGTTACTGTGTAGGGAAGGAACACTGACTTAATGGTTATGGGGAGTGTATCTTGATGTGTGTGCAGGGGTGAGACTCGCTAAATTAACAGCTTTTCATTTAGGGGTAAGTCATGTGTTGAGTGGCCTAATCAAAAAAATGAAGGAGTGAAGATACAAGCTTTGCCAAGTGATGAAATGAACAAGGTTTTGTATCTGTTTTTTATCAGGTGTTGTAAAATTTGTGCATGGCCTTTTTTGTTGTTGCTTCGTTAATTGGTAGAGAAGAAAAGATGAGGGAGAAAATATTAGCTTTGCTAACCAGTCTTTTCAGACGTACATAGCTGAAGAGTAAAATCTGACTGGCTTAACATGGTGAAAGAGCCTATCTTTTATAACACTCACCTCATCCTGCAGTCCTCCACATAGAAGAATCCCATTGTTGTATTCTAGTAATTCACTGTGATTTATAACAAACCAGTGATGTCATCCTATTGTGCACTTTTGTCCAACCATTTACGTGACTTTAATAAACATAGTAAACTTGCTGACTGCACCAGAGGTCTGTTAGTGATTTATATATTGCATGACATTTTCTATTTGAGTTTGACATGTAGAATCATTTTTAATTTCGTAGTAATCGATAGTCCTAATAGCCCAGCTAATTTGAAACTAACAATATTGCTGTGTAAAAGGAAAAAATGGTGTTTGTGTTCAGTAAATGTTTGAAAAAAACTGCCTTGAAGTGTGTGTCTTTATTGTTCAGTGTTGAGATGATATTTTGTCAAATTCATTTTTTAAAAGTTGTGAAAGTTATACGTGTACGTGGGGGAAAGTTCAGATAAGAAAAATTCAAATAGTAAAAAAAAATTTCATCTCTCTCTGCCTCCCATTTGGACTCTACAGAGGATACTCATTACTTTTTTGAGTAGCTTCTCAGAATTCTTCTGTGTGTATATATGTATTTTTTCTCCTGCTTTTAAAAATGCAAATGGACTTTTAACTTTGCTACACTATTCTGCATCTTGTCATTTTCACTGAGTATATCTTAGACATGTTTTCATTTTAGTATGTATAGATTTTTTTTCTAAATAACAAATTTACAGCATTTAATTCTATGGATGAACTTAAACTTTATTTAACCAGGCCTTCCCGTTGGATTTTTAGGTTTTCAGCTCATCGATATTCTAAATACTATTTCAGTCAGGGAACATCCTTGTGTACTGTGTTTTTCATAGAACAAACTCATTTCTAGCCCTGGAACTTCTGGTTTAGTAACTGAGTGTTAAAAATCCTGACAGAGGCGAACCAGTTGCCTTCCATCTCCTGACATCCTTATTGACATCAGATGTTATCTCATCATTCAGCTTTTGCTAAGATGATGGGAAACATTATTTCATGGTTTTGATTTGAGTTCCTTTATGGTTTTGATTTGAGTTCCTTTATTATGACTGAGGTTGACATATATTTACTGACCTTTTAAATTTGTTTGCTTTTGGGCACTGTGGTCTTTTTCTTGCTATGTGTTAGAAATTCCTTGGTAATGTAAGGAAATTTTCTCTCATATGTCACAGTTTGTAGTTTAAGTACAGTAGTTTTTATATCTACTGAATTTTGTATCTTGCTTGTAAAGTTGTCTCCACTTCAAGTTCATGCACCTTTTTTTACCCGTGTTCTCTTCTAGTGCTTTTATGGCTTTTCCCTCCCACGTCTCTCTTCGGTCCTCTTTTTTTCCCCCTCTTCCTCTTCCTCCTCTCCTCTTGTTCTTCGGTTTAAATCTTTTTATCTACCTGGAATTTATTTTGATTAAGTATCCAGCTAGCCAAGAACTCTTTTATTTTCCACTGATTTGAATCATAAGTTCAAATCCCGTAAAGTAATTGGATCTGTTTCTGGCTTCTCTGTTCTACTCTGTTGACCTGGCAGTGTGGTGGGACCCTGAGGAGTATTGACTGGGCTCTGTGACCTCGGGCAAGTTGCCTTTCGATGTTGGCCTCAGCTTCTCTACATTGGGACAATAATATCTAAGTTGTAGTGAGCAAATGGGAGAATTAATATTCTTAACGTAGTGCCTAAAACCAAGGTGCCTGGTCAATGTTAAGGACTAACCTTCGTGAGGCTAATGTTTCTTCATTTGTCTTTTTTTTTCTCTAACCAGAAAAGATTGTTTAAATTAATTTGGCTGTGTCAGCTCTCAGTTGCACCATGAGCGATCTTTGTTGTGGCATGCGGGATTTTTCACTGTGGCACAAGGATTCTCTAGTTGTGTGTGTGCTCCAGAGCGTGTGGGCTTCAGAAGTCAGGGCACTCAAATGCTAGTTTTCACACACCAGCCTAGTTGCTCTGTGGCATATGGGATCCTAGATCACCCACCAGAGACTGAACCCATGTCCCTTGCACTGCAAGATGGGAAGTCCCCAAGCCAGAAATTTTTTTAGAAGTTTATTTTTAGAAGGTCTTGAAAATATATTATTATTAGTTTTTTTGTTTATAATGTAGATAGGAGCCTTTCTTCCATTTATAAACTTCCAAATGTTAATGTTTCGATATAGGCATTTTAATGGATTTTGCTTCATTTGGATGTCCTGGGTATACTAATCATAATTTACAAGTAATGATAATTTTGCCTTCTCATTTCCAGTATTCATACCTCATATTTCTTTGTTTTACCTAATACAGTCGTTGGGATTACCAGAAGAATATTAAAGGGTGACATGAGAGCACATTTTCTGCAACTGTTTGCTTTCACATTTTGATTTAGGGAGTCCCTTTATAGCGGTCTGAAAAATCATTTAGGGCAACTCTCTCACTTTACAGTTGAAGACAGGCTCACAAAGAAGTGAGTTGTTCATCCGAGGTCTCGCAAGGCCCAAGTGTCAGAGCCTGGGGCAGGCTTGGGGCTTCTTGACCCACTGACCGGTGCTCTTTCACTGCAAGACCGACACACCAGTGCCAGAGAAGCTCACCTTAGAATTTCTGCCGGATCTTTGCTGGGCAGCAGTATCGACTGGACTGCAGAAATCAGACAAATTCTAAAGCATCTCTCTTTTTTTTTTCCTCTGTGTTTCAAGTAATGTCTGCTGTATTAAAGTAACAGATGCCCGGATAAAAGAAAATGCTGGCAGGAATATATTTCGTCAGGTACTTGATCTATAAAACTTCAGTATGAGATAAAAACTTCAGGTGGCTCACAAAATCTTGGCTTTTTGGCAAGCTTAGACAAAATTATTTGTTCTAATTTGCCTGTGCTTGGTAAATCTGGTGTGCTCAGTTCATCCGGAGAGCAGGACTGGGGTTTGCTCTGGCCCTAACCAACGGAAAAAACTCAGGAATTGGGGCTTATCCAGCATCTACCGTGTGTCAGCACTGTGTTAGGGGTGTTATAGGCATAGGACATATAGGGATGTTCTATACCACGTACAAGGACTATGGTCCTTAAATGGGCCATGTGGACCTTATGGACAATAAGGACTATGGTCTCTGCCCATGATCATCTTTTTGTCCAGCTAGATGCCCCTATTTGAATCCGATTTTCTATTTTTCCTCAAATTTTAATTTATTTTTATCTGGCAACAAATTTTAATTTTAAAAGTTTACGATGTTACTTTGGCTTGGGCCACCTTCTGAAAATGTTTCAGAAAACTTTACCATCATCATTTTTAGTATAGTGCCGGGGAGATAGGGACGAAGAACATGCACAGCTGACGAGAAAGGATGAGTCCTTAAGCAATGGTGCCCCTGGCTTCTTTAAAAACATTTTTCTGCTCATACCCTGCTTTGAGCCTCGTGTGTTTGCTAGGTACATTTTAGCCTGTATCTTCTTGAACAGTTTCAGAGGCCAAGTGCCAGGCTTCTCACCCTCCCTACTCCGGCGAAGCTCCTCTGTTCCGGTTTCAGCTTCTGTGTGGAACATGCTGCCCTACTTTAGCGCGATGTCAAAGCTAGTGGAAGAGACAGTGACACAAAAGCACTCTGCAGATTTAATGTGGTCAATTGAGCTTGACTGTCCTTTGAGAGGGATCTAGTTAATAATAGTAATATAAGGATAACTTGGGTTTGTTTTTTTTTAATGGTAAGAAGTAGTGCAGAATAAAGGGCAATGTGACACTAGTTGAAGATGAAACAAAGGCCAGTGTGGTGAAGACAGGGCCACTCACTGCTAATGGCTGCAGTAAGTCAACCACCCAAGGCGCGTGTGGTGGAGAAACCGGCCACTTCATGTTTGGGGTGAGGCGTGGTTGCAGCGAGTCATTCTGCCAGAAAAGAAGCATGATTAAGCCAGCTGCGTCAATTACAGGCTGCCTGGCATCTTGGGGTTTAAAGCCAAAAGTCTAATGTCTTATTTTGGGAGAATACGGATGCTAAGAGCTCTTGAATGTTGGTGGAGAGAGCAGCTGGTGTTTTGAAGACCTGAAGACCTTAGGTCTCCTGGAAGTGCCCCCATATTTCCCAGAAAAGTTAATTCTCCCTGTCTTTTGTGTTTATGCTAGCACCTTGCCCCCTTCACCCTGATACCCATCTTGTTAAGAAATACCAACTTCCTTAACAAAAGGAAAATCCAGAAACTCCACTGGTTAACTGGAAGGATGCTCCTTGAGGGTTTTTACCAATGACTACTGCCACTTTGATAGGCTCAAGGGCAGGTAAAAAAGGCCCTGATGCCAGAAACTGACATTAAAGTCTGGAGAAGACCAGTATCTTATGGTTCTATAAGTTTAATGTGCTTAAAATGACCTTACAAGAATTGGATCTTGAGATCTGGGGTAGTTGGCTGTAGTTCTGATGTAGGTGGCTCTGGGACACCACTTGGAGAAGCTCAGCTCTGGATTGATACCTTTAAGAGGCATATCTTGCCCTCCGAGCTTGCATGCCCATACCATCTGATGCCAGAAAGAAGCCACATTCTTACCTGGATTTCTCCTCTCTTGGCTGGCCAAAACTGAGGGACAGCATACTTGAGGTCCACGTCCCCGCAGAACACCAGTCAAGGCATGAGGGCCTGAGGCCGCTCTCAGAGCTACCCAAGGGCTGCTCCTGAGTTCCTGGATTTTCTTGCCCTCCTGTATGGGGTCTGACCATGTCAGAACCAACAGGGAGGCCCCCCAGGACATCGTGCACATCTCAAGTTCATAACTTGGTTGGAGGTCCTTTCCTTCTACTAGAGGTGAGTCTAGAATTGAAGAAGCCCTGACAATGTGAAGAGCGAATTCTAAAACCACCTGCAGTTGGTAATTGGGTGTGCAGAGTCAGACCTCGCCCCAGGTGTGTTTTCCGCCTGCGCACTTGCGTGCTATAGAATGGCTTTAGTACCACGAAGCCAGATGGGCCGATAATGCTTTTAAAAGACTGAACCCTTTTAAAGCTGGTTATGCATCATGTTCACACTCTTGAGTTCAAGCCTTAGTTTCACCATAAATAATTACTCTCGACTACCAGATAGAGCATTGCTAATAACTCCCCAAATGAACCATAATATGAATTTTCATGTTGATTTGCAGTTGCATTTTGGACTGCTTGCCACCATGCCAAAAATGCTTCAGAGACTGCTATTCATCTCCCCACCCCCAGACATTGGCAAATGTGCCCCCAACTCCTCTAAGAGGCCCTTTGGGTCTCTGAGGACCCCTGGTGATCTCCTGTAGGAAATTACACTCTGGAGACTTGCTGGAATGAGAAAGTCTTTCAAACTGCAGGCTGGAGCCAAGTAAAGTTGAACAGCATTACCATGATGGCACAGTTCCCTGTATGCAGCATGGAAGGTCACGTGTGCCCGTTAACCCCTTATTTCATGTTTTCTAGCCTATATATTCACGGGCACATTGGAGTCGCTAGGGGAACTCAGACAAACGATGCCCTGGCCCCTCTCCCAGCTGACTAAATCTGACCCCCATGGGTGGGCCCTTTGCACAGGCAGCATGTAAAGCTCTCAGGTGATTCTACTGTGCAGTGGGGCTTGAGAAGCACTGCTCTAGCATGAGGCTTTGTCCCTGTTAAGTATATCTTCCCTGCTTGTCCCACCAGCACTCTTAAGGGCAGTCGTGCCTTAAGATACTTACACCCCACAGCAAATGATTTCAGAAAGAGAGAACTGCTAAGATAGAGAAGACGAGAGCAGCACAGTGTGAGGGCTGAAGGCCCTGAAGATTCAGACAAGCCTCCCACTTTTTCTACCTTTTGACCCTTTAGCTGTTCTTTGCCTCAGGTAGCGGGGGGCATGGAGGGACTGTGACATCCCAGAGATAAACATGGCCTCTGAGTCCAGGGGTTGCATTTCAGTGACTTCTGGGCTGCATCTGATCTATTGATAGATTGTGTGGCCTGTGGTGTGACAGCACAAGGCAGATTTTTAAAATGTGAATGCCAGTTTCCAAAAGGTTTCATATGAAAGCATTCTCAGTCGATGGTGTTCTACAGAAGACTTGCTACCAAACAATGCACTTTTGGGTGTGGGGTCATACTCCACTTATGAGGGTGATGACTCAAATGAAGTATGATTTTTAAATGCTACCTTCTGATTTTGGTTTCACCATTTGAGGAAAAAATATTCCCATGACAAATCAGAAGTGACTGCATATCAATTCCTTCTACCTCTTCAGATCAAACCCGTCTACGGCTGGGTGAGAGTGACAGTGTGGCCTGAGGGACACCAGTCCTGAAATTCGTCTGGAATTTGCTGTGGAACCAGGGGCTCGCTCTTAATTTCTCTGGTTCTGAGTGTCCTCCTCTATGGGGGAAAGGGACCAAATAATTTCTGAGGTTCTCCTGGTTTCTTGGGATTCCAGCGGCATGAGAATAGCAAGGTGAGGAAACTGGAAGTCAGGGTCTGAAAATCGGCCCTGAGATGTCAGCCTAGAGAAATCTGGGAGAAAAGAGAGGGAACGAAGGGGTAGAAGCTATAGGGATATGTGCTTTCAACCATCTACACTGGCTAAAGAAGGAACAGTGGGCGTGGGAGGGAGGGAGGACCCCATCACTGAGCTGCCCACCCCAGACAGGTGGCCCTGGCAGGGGATGCTGTAGGGAGCGAGGGGTGGACATGCCCCTTCCTGACAGGAGCCCCTCATCCGCCTCTCGTTGTCAGAGCGCAGCTCGCTAGGACATGTTCTGCCCACAAAAGGATGGCAGCCTCTTGGTTGTTTTTAAACACTGTATTTTTAAAATTTTCTTAAAAATATTTACGACAGTAAAGGTCGTACTGTGTGTCAGGGGACAGATGCCTTTGATGGATCCCCTTTCATTCCTACCTCAAAACCAGGTCAAGGCATAAATTATTCGGCTGGGCACCAGGCGTGCCTCTTGTCCTCGGGGCCCCATCACTGGTGGGTCCACTTGTCCCAGGGGCTGGCCGATCAGATATTTGCCACCAAGGTTGCACAGGCTCCAGAGGTCCCCGCACTGGCTTTATCCAGTACGTTACGTGGAGAACCCCTCAGCACTGGTCCAGCGCTTCTCCCGGGCATGGGTGATGGGTGAGCAGAAGGGAGGAATTGGAGGTGGGGTTGGTGGCAGGGTATGTGTGTGTGTGTGTGTAGGGACAGGGTGATGCCGGGAGGGTGTGTGTGTGTGTGTAGAGGAAGGGGGTGATGCAGGGAGGGTGTGTGTGTGTGTGTGTGTGTGTGTGTGTGTGTGTGTGTAGGTAGGGCATGATGCAGAGAGAGTGTGTGTGTGTGAGAGACAAGGAGGGGTGGGAGGCTGTGTATGTGTGTGTATGTGTATAGGGAGGGGGTGATGCAGGGAGGGCCCCCCACCCCTGCCCCCAGCCTGCAGCCATTGCATCAGGACAGGCTGTGGGGAAGGTGAAGTGAGAACGTGGAGCCCTGGGGACTGCATCATCCACAGGCTTCCGCCAAGCACCCAGGAACAACAAAAGCAGCGGGAGGGGCGGCAGTTGCAGGCCCGGGGCTGCTGCGAGCACCGTGGGGGGCGGGGTGTGGGTGTCAGTCAGGTGAACGCAGGTGGGGGCTGGGGAAGAGCCCACCCGCACCCTCCTCTTGGTTCTCCTAGGTCCCAGCTGCCTGTCCATCACAGTCTCTGCCTCCAGAGTCTGTCTTCATCCTGGCCAGCAGCTGTCACCACTGGGGCCCTCACTCAGGGGGCACTCCAGGGACCTATCTCCGGCTAGGAAGGGGTGAGGTGACTCGGGAGCTGTGGGCAGTGCAGGGATGGGGGGACAGCGCAGGATGCAGATCTGCTGTCCCACTGGGATCCCCTGCAACTACAGGTCCGGAGAAGGCAGAGTGCGTTGGCATTTGTAGTCTCCTCTCCGGGTTTCTTCTGAGGATGGGGTGATGATGACTTCCTAGCACCTTAGTGGTGGGGGTGGCAATGCCTCTGCACAGCCTGGGGGTGACTTTGGGGTGTACCTTGGGGGGGGGGTCCCTCTAAGTCCCTAGGGACCTGTGTTGGAGGTGCTGCGGCTCCCAGTAGGACAGTCCCTCTGAAAACTGACTCGAGTTCCTTTCAGAGGGAGCAGACTCAGTCTTTCAGGAGATGAGGTCAAGTGCAAAGTGAGCCGGTGTCCTCTCCGCCCCAGCTCGGTGGGCTCCGGGCCTGCACACTGCCTGGGCCCGCATGCTGGCCCCCATCCACTCACAGCCTCCTCAGGAGCCTCACTCCAGCACTTTGGGTGTGGGGTCCAGGCCAGGCTCCCTCCTGCGCTTGGCACTTTTAAAGAAGCCGAGCTGTGGGGAGACGAAGAAATGTCAGGGGTGGGCAGGTGGGCAAGGCCTGTCTCCCCTCCCTCCACTTACCCTCCTGAGGCTGCTTTCCTCAGAAGCGTTCCCTGAATGCCTCCGCTGCTCACACTGAGTACCCCCCACCAACTGCCAGGCTGGCCAAGGGGCCTCTTCATTGGTGACACGGAGGCTGGAACCAAGCGGATGGAGCCTATGTCCAGAGGCAAGCATTGCTGTTTGACGCTGCCCGAGTCACTACCGCTCTCTGGGCCCCCTCTCACCTTATCTCGAATAGGAGGAGGTTGAGACCGGGGCTTCTTAACTCGAGACTCCGGGACAAAGAAAGGCTTCTAAGGGATTTCTTAACAGCCTGACATTAAATTGGAGAAATTCTGTGGTTGTGTGTGCTTGCTTTTTTTCTGATCAGAGGAAGGCTAGCTTTCATCAGGGACCCAGAAGGGGACCCACAAAAGGGCTGGAGCCACAGGTTGAGTGCCCTCTGGTGGCCCATCTGCCTGCTGTGGTGAGGAGCCCGCAGAGTTCTGGGGAGGAGGCTGGGCGGGCCCCAGCTCCCATGTCGAGGAGCATGTGGGCACTGGCCACACAGCTCAGAGGCTGGGGCCCCAGGCCGGGACAGCCAGGGTGCTGCCCCACCCTTCCGCAGGGCTCTCACCTTCCAGAGCGCCAGGACCAGCAGGGCCAGCAGCAGGAGGCCCCCCAGGGTGCTGCCCACGATGATCCAGATGGGGACCTGCGAGTCTTCTTGCTTGGAGATCTCAAACGTGATCTGCAAGGGGAGGGGTGGGGCCGTGTCAACAGACTACTGTCCTGGGGCCCCAGGCGGGCGGCAGCCTGGGGCAGGGCAGGAGGGCAGGAGACATCTGGCAGCTGGTGGGAGAGCTGCGTCCCCTTCCCCAGGAAGACACTGCAGGGGTGGGCGGCACACAGCCTGCTGAGCGGCCTCAGAGCCCCCCGCCCCAGCACGGTGGACCCCTGACTTAAGTGACCAGGCGATCCCACCTTCTCTCCGAGACACATTCTGCTTTTGCTTTTGGGCCACTTCTCTCTGCCTGGATCCTCCTCCTTCTACATGGGCTACTGTTTCTTGCTTTGTTTGCTGCTGCTTCCTAAATGCTGGTGTGTCCCATGGCTCTGCCCTTGGACATCTTTTTAAAATTAATTTTTATTGGAGTGTAGTTGCTTTACAGTCTTGTGTTAGTTTCGGATCTACAGCAGAGTGAGTCAGCTCTAGGTGTACATATATCCCCTCTGTTTTGGATTTCCTTCAGCACAGAGCATTGAGTAGAACTTCTTGGGCTATACCACAGATTCTCGTCAGTTATCTATTTTATACATAGTATCAGCGTATATATATGTCAATTCCAATCTCCCGATTCATCCCATCTCCCTCTCCGTGGACCTCTTCTTTATCTCCAGTCACTCCGGGACCCTCCCTCAGAGCTGCCTTATGAAGTAGGTGCAGTGGGCACAGTGGTGAGGGCCCACAGTGCTTCTGAAGCCTCAGACAGTAAAGAATCTGCCTGCGGTGCAAGAGACCAAAGTTCAGTCCCTGGGTCAGGAAGATCCCCTGGAGAAGGGGATGGCAACCACTCCAGAATTCTTGCCTGGAGAATTCCATGGACCGAGGAGCCTGGCGAGCTACAGTCCATGGGGTCACAAAGAGTTGGACACGACTGAGTGACTAACTCACAGTGCTTTTAGGGGCCCACAAAAATGTTCTAATTTCCTTTAAAGTTAGAATCAAAAGATGATTATAATCTTGCCTGGATTTTATTTGTCTTTATACAGACCGAGTCATAAAATAATCATTTTTTTCCCCCTGTTTTTGGAGAAAAGCCCTGAAAGCAAAAGTGCCCAGGGCCATGAAAGCCCTAACACAGTTCTGGGGAAGGCCGTAACCATCTTCACGCCAGCTGATGCATTCATGTTTCTACCTTCTACCTGGACTCTCCACTGCACTCTTTTTTTTTTTAAACTATTTTTGTTTGTGTTTGTTTTTAGGCCATGCCACACAGGCTATAGTCCAGGGATTGCAAGAGTTGGACATGACTTAGTGACTAAACCATCACCACCACACAGCCTATGGGATCTTAGTTCCCTGATCAGGGATCAAACCTGGGTCCCCTGCATTAGGAGCTTGGGTTCTTAACTACTGGGCCAGCAGGGAAGACCTTCCACTGTGCTCCTGACTCATATCCGTCGGTCCACGTGGTCCTCACACAAACTCCTGATCTCATTCCTCAGCCTGTTTCTGGAAGCCAGAGGCAGGGGGTGTATTCTCTTTTCTGCTGGGTTCCCCAGGCTTCCCATCTCACTCAGAGAGAAAATTAGAATCCTCGTCCTGGCCTGCAAGGCCCTGCGCCCTCTGGCCCTTTGAATCTCTGCAGCCTCATCTCCTGCTCCGTCCCTTGCTCTCGACTCTGCCACCTGGCCGCCAGCACGCCAGGCACTGCGCCTGCTGCTGGGACTCTCACCTCCATTCCTTCTGCTGGCAGAGCTCCACCATGAGACACCATTGTGCTGCTCCCGGTCTCTGTCCCTTTATGCAGTGGCTCCCCCGGGCTTACTGTATAAAACAGCACCACCTCCTCTCCACCGTTACGCGTCTGCGTTTTTCTGGGCAGAGCTTATCACCACTGACATCGAACTTATGTTCACTGCCTCTTCCCCCACCCCAGTCCAGAGGGTCAGCTCCAGGGAGAGCAGGGGCTTGTCTGTTTTGCTTGCTGCTCTATCCTCAGTGTGTGGAACAGGGCCTGCCCAGAGCAGGAGCTCAGTTACCTCGCTGAAAGCCTGAATGAATGCACCCCTCGACAGCATGGCAGCAGAGCCCGGCTTGGCCCCTGACTCCCCTTCTGCCCTACCTTACACAGCCTCCATTTCCATATCTGGAAAGTGGCCATGAGGACGTCCCTCAGAGCCATGAGGGGTGATCAGGGAACATGGCATATGGTCAGGGCTCCACCCACAGCAGGTCCCATCTAGCTTTTTCCACTCTTGAAGGCTGGCACCTTGCTCAGAGCCAAGTCACCAGGGGCTTAAGTGGGGGGTGACTGGGTTTCTAAGAGAAGCGAGGCATCCAGAGTATAAGAGGGGTTTCGTAGGGTGAGGGGTGGGAGTGGAAGGAGAAGTCATAAACTAGTAAATGACAAATGAACTGGTGTGGAGAGTGAGGTCGTTACGTGTGTGGTGTCCGCACCACACTTCTCACTTGATTGCCTGGGAAATTCCCGCATGTCTCCTGAGATTCAGATCAAGTGGACTATCTCCAGAAAGCCCTCCTGGACATGCCCTGCTCTGACCTGGGCTCACCCTCAGACTGCACCCACACTTTGTTGGCCTCATTTATCTGTGGTGGAGGCTGAGAAACAGCAGGAAAACCCGACAAAACGCTGCAGAAGGAACAAGTAAAACTGCTCCCGGGGTGTTTGCCTGACTGCTGCTCCTGGGCTTCTGCCTGGGCTCCCTCTCGGCCTGGCACACCTCTACACTGTTTGGGATCGACGTTGGTGACTTGTTAAGGTCTGGCTTCCTGACCCAGCGTATTTTGCTCTCCAGCATCTCCTGGGATGGGACTGGGGATTCACTGGACACCTGGGATAGAAGGCTCACCCAGAGCCCAGACCACAGTTCAGGGACGTGGCCAGTGGAGGGCAGCAGAGTCCCATGCCTGAGATGCCCAGCTCCTAGAGCTGCTGCTGCTACTGCTAAGTCACTTCAGTTGTGTCCGACTCTGTGTGACCCCATAGACGGCAGCCCACCAGGCTCCCCCATCCCTGGGATTCTCCAGGCAAGAACACACCCACCTTCATTTCAAGACCCAATTTCTCATTTTCCCAGGAGCACCGCCTGGATCTTCGCTCCTTTCCTGGACCCTGATTCAAGCCAGTCTGATCTATAACAATCTGGCTTTTCTCAATTAAAAAAGAGTCCCAATACAGAGACTCTTCCCATTCCTTGGTCTTCACAATTTCAGTTTGCAACCGCCTTCATTAATTAGATCTGAGCTGAGGATGGATGAGGAGGGGAGGACTCGCTGGCCATTCTAGGCTGCCAGTTTGCCAAGACCCAGCCTTGCCGCCCTGAGGCAGGAGGCAGGCAGCCTGGACCGCGCTTGTGCTTCCTCCAGTGTAAAACACGCAGGTGTCCCTCCTTCCTCTGCCTCCGGGGAGCTGTGGAGGTATAGAGCTTGGTGCCCCCCACCCCCCAGGTACAGGGTGATGAATGCCTATTTCTGGTCCCCTCTTCCTACTTTTGTCCCAACGGCCTGTTTGTCTCTATTTCCCCTCTCCTCTGATGTTGCACCAACTGCGGCAGGCCTGTCCGTCTCTCTCCTGCAGGGGGAGTAGGGAAACTTTAAGCGAAGGGATGACCCTTCCCCAAGCTGGCCTGGCACGAGCCCAGGTCTGTAGGGTTCCAAGTGCTCACCTGGCGGCTGGGATCCTCCTCGCGGAAGATGAATGGGCTGTGGAACTGCCTCTGCAAGGCGGCGTGGACCGTGATTCTCATCAGCTTGTACTTGAGCTGTGTAATCAGAGGCCTTGTCAGGAGCTGGCCCCTCCCTTGGAGAGACTCCCTAGCACCCGTCTCCTCCAGCCTGGCCCTGGAGCTCTACTTACTGCTTTTAAGGACCTCAACCACAGGTTCCCCAGCAGATGGAAATTGATTTCCTGGTTGGGGGCCAGCCTCACGTTGCAGTTGATGGAGACTACATCAGAGTTGCTGTGATTCTGAAAGAGGAGGGTCTCTGGGTGAGCAGGGGCTTGGCCACCAGAGAGATGGCTCAGCTGCTCAGCTTGACCAAGTGGGGTTTTGCTCCTGGGGAAGGGTGACAGAGGACAGGGGACAAGGAAGGAGGTGAGGGGTGGAGGCCACAGGGGCTGGGGCTGCCGAGGCTGGCTGGAGGACAAGGTAAGGACAGTATTAATATATCGGATGCTCCATTTGAAGTTGTGCATTATTGGATGTATTCCAGGAACAGAACTTTAGGTCAGCATTAGAGAGCCTATAAATGTCATCCCCCTACAAACACATTAAAGGGAAAGTGATACATTACTTTAACAGATGCAGTAACTTTAAGCACTTACGCTTTAACTTTAAGCATTTTATGAAATCCAACTTCTGTTTGTGATAAAAAAAAAAAAAAAAAAAAACTACCAGGGAACTTCCTGAATCTGAATAAGGGTGCTTATTTAAAAAAAAAAAAAAAAACTACATCAAGTATTACATTTCACAATGAAAAACTAAAAATAATTCCTTTAAATGCAGAATTAAGACAAGATGGTCATCATTTCTGTTTAGCATTGCCCTGGAGCTCCTAGACAGAGGAATAAGAAAAACAATTTAAAAGGATTGAATGGTAAAACTAAAACTATTATTACTTGCAGATGACACTATCCTAATAGAAAACCCAAACAAATCATCAAATAATTAGGATTTATTAGGTTAAACTCATTTGTGTGGCTCTCTTGCAGCCACCTCACCCCACCCACGTCTGTCTTCAGTACCGTGCACTACACTCCAAAGACGCTTTGTTTGGGGAAATCAAATGAAAACAGAGAAGATTTTTATTTGGGTAAGGAGTCATGAAAGCATGCTCAGAAATTGGTGCGTGGGGCAGAGGTAGCCCCGGGAACAGAAACCTGGACCCTAGCAGGTGTCCTGGGAGGACCCTGGGCGTTGACATTGGCTTCCGTTTCAGGCTTCCCAGATGGCACTAAAGGTAAAGAACCTGCCTGCCAACGCACAAGGGTCAAGACTCGAGTGTTTGATCCCTGGGTCAGGAAGATCCCTTGCAGGAGGAAATGACAACCCCCTCTAGTATCCTTGTCAGGAAAATTCTGTGGACAGAGGAGCCTGGCAGGCTACAGTTCATGGGGTCACAAAGTCGGACACGACTGAGCTACTAAGCACAGCCTTCTATCTCTGGGGACAGGGAGGCCCCGGCTGATACGATCAGTGCTTCCAGTACAAGCCCCATGGGGTCTGGCCTCTGTTACGCTGTTCCGTCTCGGCTCCTTCCTCCTTCCTCTGTTTGTCCGTATCCTACTAACCCTTTTAGGCACAGGGCAAGTCCATGATCTCTGTTCACTTTTTTTTTTTTAATTTGGTTAAACTGAGCCTTAGTTACGGCACACGGAATGTTGCAGCATGGAGGAGCTTTTCAGCTGTGGCATGTGCGAACTAGTTCCCTGACCAGGGGTCGAATCTGGGCCCCCTGTATTCGGAATGCAGAGTCTTAGCCACTGCACCACCAGGGAAGGCCCCCTGCTCCTCTTATTCAAGGTTGTCTGCTTCTCTGCCCCTCACTCAACAGGTACTCCCAGCCTCCACCCCTGGCTTCTTTACACTCAACCCGGTGTCTCCCCTGAGATGTGAGCCCACTAAGGATACGAAGTATCTTTTCTGTTTCCTCTTGGTTTGAGGCTGGGACATAGAGAGGCTTCGATAAGCTCCTGTGGACAAACTACTGGTCGAGGAGCTCAGGCAGCCCCTCTCCTCGTCCCGGGGCTCCTGGCATGGGGACGCTCACCAGCTGTGGGGTGCGACTCAAGTCCTCCTCCGTCGGGGCACGCCGGTACTCGGTGCTGTTCCCCCAGATGTTACAGGACGTGTTCACCTGCACGAGGAAACAGGCAGCCAGCCTCACACCAGCCCTGGCAGACTCGGCAGCCTGAACAGTCCTCTCTCCCTTCTGCCCAGGGAAGGCCCAGCCGGCCCTGGGCCAGGGGAAGGAGCACACCTAGTGGTCTGCTTGTCCCCTACCCACACCGGCCCCCCGGGGTGTGGGTACCTGGTCAGTGAGGAAGTCCCTCAGCAGCAGTAGCCGGTTGCCGCCCCTGGTGGCGATGGGAATGGTGATCTTCATTGTCACCCCATGGATGGGAAACAAGCCCAAGTTTTGGATCTGTGGCCCGAGAAGGGGAGGTGTCAGTACATCCAGCAGTGGTTGGGTGGTGGGGGACAAGATCCACGGGGGTGAGCCCCCCAACCCCAGCCAGGCCTGAGAAACAAGTTCCTTCAAGCTCCCTGGCCCTTTCACTGTGGATGCTCTAAAGCTCTTCCAGACCTTGGCTGGGGGCTGCAGGAAGGAAACCGCATGGAAGCTGAAAGGGATGGGCTCCTGGAGGCTGAGGACCGCCACTGGGGGCCATGAGGCTGAGAGCAAGGGTTACTTCCCCTTTTCACCCTCGTTTGGGTGTCGCCCTGAACAGAGGTCTGGGTGGAGATGGTGACAGCAACTCCTTTACTATGAGAGAGAATCATTAACGGATGTAATGATTACATTCTGATGCAGGATGTAAATAGTGTGCATTGGTGCACATTCTAGCTGCGATGCATTCAGCGTCAGTTCAGTTCAGTTCAGTCACTTGTCGTGTCTGACTTTTTGCTACCCCATGGACTGTAGCACGCCAGGCCTCCCTGTCCATCACCAATTCCCGGAGTTTACTCAAACTCATGTCCGTTGACGGAGAAGGCAATGGCACCCCACTCCAGTGTTCTTGTCTGGAGAATCCCAGGGACGGCAGAACCTGGTGGGCTGCCATCTATGGGGTTGCACAGAGTCGGAGAGGACTGAAGCGACTTAAGCAGCAGCAGCAGCATGTCCATTGAGTCGGTGATACCATCCAACCATCTCATCATCTATTCAATGTCAGAGCCGCAGTGATTACAAACAGGGTTTTGGAATCAGAAAGGCTGAACACATAACCCATGGCTGCTGCCACAGTTGAGCTGTGTGGCCTTGGGCAGATTATTAAACCTCTCTTGGATGAGCCATCGAGGCATCTGTGTGTTTCTAGCTGTCTGCCTGCTCCCGACTCTTGCCCAACAATTCAGGGCTGGGGAGATTATGGGGCAGAGACTCTTAAATGCCTCCTAATTTTCCTTCTTCCTTCTTCCTTAGTGACAGAAACCAAGGCAAAAAGGCACATTTCCTAGCCTCCCGTATAGCTGAATCACACTGTTCTGGACAATGAGAGGTAATTGGACGTGTGAGGCAGTGCCAAAGAGGTTACTCAGGGAGGTGTCTTGCACACTCTTCTCCTTTTCCTTCTTCCTGGAATGAGGATGTGATGACTGGAGTTGCAGCCACCTTGGACTATGAGGTGAACTTGAGAGGTTGATAATCACATGTTGAGGATGGTGGAGCGGACACAAGGAGACCCAGTCCCAGGGGACTTTGTAAAGTTGTCAACTCTGGACTTCTTTTTTATGGGAGAGAATAAACCCCAGAGCATTATATATATCACTGTTTTTTCACATTTAAAAAGTCATAAGCAGATACACCTATTCTTCACTGACACACCCTCCTGGTCCAGCCTCATACTTTTCCAGATGAGGACTGAAAGGCTCAGAGAGGGGAGGGACTTGCCTAAAGTCACACAGTGAAGGGGTGGCAGGGTTGAGGCTGGAATCTGGGCACTGGCAACGCTTTCAGATTCCTTCCCTCCCAAATGGGGGTTCTCAGCTCCTGTCTTTCACTGTCTGCCTGGCTGCCCTCCAGCCTAACCTTGAAAATGCAGTGGAAGGGAGGCCCAATGCCATGGTATCTCTCCAGGGAGCTGTTGGACTTGACCTCGTAGTGGCTCAGGCTGCTGCTCCTACAGGGACAGAGGACAGGGACGCTGTGAGCTCAGTCGGCGTTGGCTGGATGGATAAACGAACGAAAGAAGGTGTGGGCATGTTCCCATCTCCCTGGATCACAGCAAACAGGTTTCCTCTTGTGTCCATTGGGAGGGCTGTGTTGGGAAGGCTTCTTCCCAGCAGGAATAAGCACTGAGATCAATTAGCAATGTCTGCTGGGGTGTGGGATGGGCATGAATCAGAGGCCAGTTCTCTACCATCCCAGTCCTTGCCTCCTGCCCAGGCGCATGGCCTCTTTCGATCACCAACTTGCCCACTGTGCACCTCTAGTGTTGGCTGAAGGAGGGCCAGAGCTTTCTGTTTGCTGTTACTTCCTGACTTCTCCACCTACCTGGGAGCTCTGGGAGGTAGAGGGGGCAGACTGGGGGCCAGGAGCAGACTGAGGGAGGGGGGTGGTGGGAGCAGTCTGCCCTGGGGGCAGGAGCATTTTCTCACTGATACTGTTTAGAATTGCCAGTGTGAGGTGGTAATGAAATGCAGATGGACTTTTTAGCAAGTTCTGATATTGTTTTGACTTCTCTGCAGAGCAGGGCCCTACTTGCAACCTCTCCTGGGGATACTGCCTGTGCCCCCAGCCTTTGGGGTGCCCCCTGCAGGGAGCTCCCTGGTGACCAGGTCTGTGCCTCCTCCTCCTCTAGTGGACACTGCCTCCCTTTCATGGACGGGGCACTGCACTCTTAGGGATACACTTGGCTGCATCTCCAAGTACCTCAGCACAGGGCCCCGGGGCCCCGGCCCACCTGGTGAAGAGGACGTCGGCCTCGTACTTGAGGTGGAAGCGCAGAAGGGCCGTGTTGTCTTCCTTGGTGCTCTCCTCCTCATCGCTGTCACTGCAAGGAGAGCCGGCCGCGCCTGCGGTCACGAAGGGGCAGCCCTCCCTCCACTCAGCCCCACACCCCGACTGGCTCAGGGCGGCTGGAGGGATCCAAGCCGGGCTGAGAAGGAGCCTCCCGGCTAGTCTAGGGCTGTGGCTCCAGAGAGGCCAGCTGGGGGTGCGGTGCCTGGCAGCCATTGGAGGTGTCTCCCAGGAGGGGAAAGGCCGGGGAGGTGGGGGACCTGGACCTCAGCTTTCCCTGCCCTCTCTCTGGGCACAGCACATCTGGGCTGGAGGCTGGGAGGACCGTGCCAGCTTGCTCACAGCAGCCTGTGCCCCCTCTCATCTGTTAGCCAGGCAAGTCCTGCTCTGGGGGCCCCGGGGGTGGGGATTATGCTTGTAGGGCAAGGCTCTGCCCAGGGGAGGAGAGGTGCATGAGGAATTGATTCAAGACTCTTGAGAGTCCCTTGGACTGCAAGGAGATCCAACCAGTCCATCCTAAAGGAGATCAGTCTTGGGTGTTCATTGGAAGGACTGATGCTGAAACTGAAACTGAAACTCCAATCCTTTGGCCACCTGATGCGAAGAGCTGACTCATTGGAAAAGACCCTGATGCTGGGAAATATTGAGGGCAGGAAGAGAAGGGGACGACAGAGGATGAGATGGTTGGATGGCATCACCGACTCAATGGACATGGGTTTGGGTGGACTCTGGGAGTTGGTGATGGACAGGGAGGCCTGGTGTGCTGTGGTTCATGGGGTTGCAAAGAGTTGGACACGACAGAGTAACTGAACTGAACTGAGAGCGTTTACTGACTCTTGAATTGACCTTTCTGAGGTACAGGTCGGGCAGCTCCCATGGGGTGGCTGAGGGGCTGTGTGCTGCCTTTAAAATACCAGGGAGGCATTAGAGTTTTGTCAAATACGCTTCCCTTTACTTCTGAGCACCACGAACCACACCACCAGGGCAGATCATTTTAGACATAAAGAGATACAATTTCTGCTCATTAGGTGCATGAAGCTGGATTTCCTTTGGAAGCGTTAACCCAGAGAGGTGCTTAGTTAGAAAAGGGAGTCTGACACACACACACGCCCAACTCACAAGCGCCCGCCAGCAGCCACGCTGCCAAGAACTCTGCAGGCAAGGGTGTTCATTACCTGTGAGAAGGGGCTCTTTTCTTAGAGGGAGGCCTCAAGATATCAACACATCTTCACCTCATGGCAGGTGAGCATTCCACCCAAGTGCACAGACTGGCTAACTGCACTGGTGTGTGGATCACCAGCACTTCGTGACTGCTGACTGGTGTGCGCGCTCAAAGGTTGGTGCTGCCAGATTTATTTCCAGTGTGGAGAAGTTCTCAGGAGGGTTTATAAAGCCTTATAAAGCTAGAATCCCTTCCTGCCTTTGTGTGTTTATTACTGACATGGGTGATTCATGGTGTCAACCTAAAGTGAACTGCCTCAGGGAAACCTGCGAGACAGACAGACAGATCCACAGAGAGTTAAGAGAAGGTCTTTAAAAACTGGAACTTTCCAAGGGGAGAGAAGGGGCCAGCGCAGAAAGAGCACTGGATAAGGAGGAGGAAATCTGTGCAGGGTAACCACACCACCCTGCATGCACCCCATCTCATCTAGCACTGGATAGGGAGGAAGAAATCTGTCTATGGCCATACCACCCTGCATGCATCCCATCTCGCCCCTTCTCAGAAGCTAAGCAGGGTTGAGCCTGGTTAGTGCTTGGATGGGAGGAGTGGGAAATCTAGTGTTTAGCTTCGAGTTGTGCTATTTACATGCTGTGTGTTGATGGGAAATTCACTCAACCTCTCTGAGCTTTTTCTTACCTGGGAGGTGGGATGGGAATAAGTCCTGCTTTGCTTGTCTTAAGAGGCTGCTGTAAAGACTGACTGAGATAATATGTGCCCAGTGCTTCACAACTGTAAGCTTTTAAGTAACTGCTATATAAAGGTAAGGGTATTATTATTTCTATCCAAGCTGAAGAACAGTGGCAGTGCAGCTCGCCAGCACCTGGGGACTAACCTGGGGCCCTCCCAGGCTGGGGCAGTGAGGGATGTAGGGAGGGCGGTTCCTAGTAGCAGAAGAGGGCCTGGGAGTTGCAAGTGGGGAGGGAAAAGGAGTGGGCCAGCCCTGACCTGCCCGCTGTGAGCTGGATCTCCAGGTGGTGCAGGAAGATGGATTTGCTGAACTCGAAATCCAGACGGAAAGCCACCTGCAAAGAAAGAGTTGCTGGAGCTGGGATGGCTGGCAACTGCTTGCCCGCAGCAGCCCTGGCCCCCCCTCCCAGCTCCTGCCCTCTCAGTGGACCCTGCTGGCAGGGAATGGACTGGGGGAGGGAGGACCAAGTGCTGGAGTAATGTGAGCTGCGCTTGGGGGCTGTGGAGGGGACGCAGCCAAGGTCAACAACTCCTGAGATGGGGCTTCTTGGCTGTGGAGCCAGCCCTTTACCACCTCCCTTTTTGTTTTTAACTACCGGCCACTGCTGCTGCTGCAGCACAGAAAAAGCTCTGTGCGACCCCATAAACGGCAGCCCACCAGGCTTCCCGTCCCTGGGATTCTCCAGGCAAGAACACTGGAGTGGGTTGTCATTTCCTTCCCCAATGCATGAAAGTGAAAACTGAAAGTGAAGTCGCTCGTCGTGTCCGACTCTAGCGATCCCATGGACTGCAGCCTACCAGGCTCCTCCATCCATGGGATTCTCTAGACAAAAGTACTGGAGTGGGGTGCCATTGGCCGCGAATCCAACTTCAGACTCTTCCTGCAGGAATTTCTGGGGGGGGTGAGTTGATGGCAGGAAGGGGAGCCGGCCTTCACCATGCACCATGGGAGGTGTGGCCAGAAGGGAGTGGTGAGACTGCCCACGTGCACTCCCTGTTCTTGCGTGTGAACAGGTGGGGAAGCGTGGAGGCTGTCCCAGGCTACTCAGCAGGCTAGTCGCACATCTGTCTCCTTGTTCAGAGGCCCTCCCGCCGCTCCGATGGCCCTGGTCCCCGTGCTGCCTTCGGCCTTCCCCCAGGAGTAGGGCCTGGGGCCCCTGATGGTGCCCTGTGACCCTCTCGTTACCTTCTGTCCTGCCTGGTGGTTATACTGGGGCTTTGCACAGAACGCTGGTGCTCTTCCTAGGTCTGACCCTCATTGGTTTTCTCAAGGAGACCTTGGTGGCGGGGATCTTTCTCCCCAAGTGGCCACGGGTGGGGTGGGGAAGCTTGGGCTGGGTGCTGCCCCTCCTGGGTCTTCACCCAAGAGCTCCTGAGTGTGTCAGTGTCTCACCTCAAACACTGCAATCTTGACAAGTTCTTTTATAAGGAGCCCTAATCCCCCGCCCCATCCCCCAGCTTTGCAGACTCTGCTGCTGGGAACACACTCGGCTCTCCAGCTAGCCTTGCCTCAGGCTCCCCTCTGTCTGATTCTCACTTTACAAGCAGCTTGGCCTCAGTTAGCTGTTCCCTTACTCTGGAACCCTCAGTGGCTGCCTGCTGCCCAGGGGATGGGAAAATGCTCCCACAATCTGAAGTCTACCTCCCTTTCCCAGGAAGTTGCTTCTCCCAACTCTACACTCTTTTCACATGTACTTTTAAGCACATGGTACCTGCTCAAAAAACATTCATTTTCCTCCCCATCTCTCCCCAGGCAGAGCTGGGGAGACAGAGGCTGGACATTTTAAAAACATGTTAGGGGGATGTCTCTGGTGGTTCAGCAGTTGAGGCTCCATGCTTCCAATGCAGGGGCCATGGGTTCAATCCCCGGTCAGGGAACTAAGATCCCACATGCCTCATGGTGAGGCCAAAAATTTTTTTTAAAAAGTAAAAACATGCTAGGGTACAGTACAGAGGGCTAACTGGCCAAGAGGAGGTGGGGGAGTGGGGGGCGGAAGTGGCAGGATTCCCTGAGGTGAGGGCCCACGCTCTCAGGGGGTGTGCTGTCAGCCCTGGGGGTAGCTGGCTGATTAGGTCATTCAAATGTTGGTTCTTGGGAGAATAAAACAACCTTAATTTAAAAGCCACCCTCAGGCCTCTCCGTCCCTCCCCAGTCTGCCCCTCTGTTCGCTTTTACTTCTCTTGCTCCCCCCCGTGCCTCCCTGATCGGTCCTGGGCACACCGCCCCAGCCTGACCCGCCCCAGGCCCCCCGCACACCACGCTCCAGCCGCCACCTTGGCCTTGGCCCGGAAGAAAGGATAGCTGACGTTGCAGACTTTCTTGTGGAGCCTCCTCTCCTCGTTCACACACTCGATGCTGCCATCTGAGTCATCCTGGGGGAAGGTGGGGGCGTCATGGGCAGTAGTTAGGTGGGGTCTCAGACCCAGGTCTGGGGGCCACCCCTGCCCCCAGCCCCCACCTGCCCAGGCTGAGGCTGCAGCACAGGCAGCAGAGGCTGCAGGCACAGAGCCCCTGGAGGCGCGGGCGTGGCATGGTTCTGGGTGCAGAGAGCATGGCAGGAGCCGGTGCAGGGCAGTAGGCCTGGCTCCAGCAGTGCCCGGTTGTGAAGAAAATGGGCAGGACTCATGGACGTGCTGTGTCACGCCCTTTGGATCAAGCCTGGAGGCAGGACTTATCATCCAGCTTACAGGTGGGGTCCGTGAGGCCCAGAGATGGGAGGTAACCAGCTCAGTCCACCAGAAAGTGGCTTCTTCCACTTGAGGTCTCCTTGTTGGGTGGTAGGGGTTGGGGAGAGGAAGGAGGGGCTGTTTCTGCTGTGAGCACCTCCTGGGCTGGGGATGGATGGTGGTGCTGGTGAAGGAGCGAGACTATAGGCCAGCCCTACTCACATACTATATGCCATGTGTATGTGTACACGTGTGTATGCGTGTATGTGTGCCTGTGGACATGGCCCTTGACAGGACACATTTCCAAAGTCCCTTTGTGTCGAAGAAACAAAGCACCATGATTCCTTCCCATGAGGGTTATGAACAGGCATGGGATTGGTCTTGGACAGTCTGGGCTATGGCAGCAGGAAAAGATGGATGCAGGTTTGGGGCTCTATTTCCCCTAAATAACCTAAGTCCAGATAGAGATAAACAATCTCTGGAAGAACAGGCCTAAAGACTATCAGGTGAGCCGGGTGCTTTTACTCTGGGCTTCGGGGCAGGACCTGGGCCTGGCAGAGGAAGTGATTTTGCATTAACAACTTCTCCTTGCATTCTATGCACTGACCTGGGGTCTATTTGAGGACACTGGGGACCCATCAAGGGCAGGAAGCCCCCCGCTTTTCTAGTGGGCCTCACTCCACTGGGCTTCTCTTCCTGCTCTATAGGAAGAGTGCGTGCTCGTGTGTGTGTGTGTGTGTGTGTGTGTGTGTGTGTGTGTATGGCTGGGGAGGGGTCGTCCTGTCTCTCTCCAGGCCAATGGAAGGGGTGGTCGAGGTGAGAACACAGGGCTGGCTGTTCTATTCTGCAACCCCCAGGCCCCATGTGGACACTGTGAGATCTGTGAGGACAGAGACTGTGTCTGATGGAGCCTGGGACCCCCGAGCACCCACACGTGACAATAATCTCCTAGGCTTGTTCAACAGACTTGTCTTGAGGGCCTTCTGCATGCCCAGCCCTGGGGACAGATGTGATTGAGAAAGGGCACTTGCCCTCTGGGAGTTCAGGGTTATAGCAGGGCAGCGCTCAGACACTGATGATGCCCATGGAGTATGCACAAGGCTGTGCCAGGGAGCTGTGCAGGCTGGGGGGCCCTGTGTGACCTTCTGGGGCTTCACGAAGCCACCCCAGGGAGTGTGGCACAGGGACCATGCTCTCTCGTGAATTGCGGGCAGGGGCCAGCTGCTGGGTGGGAATCCTGCTCCTCCACTTGCTGGCTGCCCAACCCTGTTCAG
This sequence comes from Bos grunniens, assembly GCF_055505025.1. NCBI lineage: Eukaryota > Metazoa > Chordata > Mammalia > Artiodactyla > Bovidae > Bos > Bos grunniens. The sequence continues at coordinate 87,104,031 of NC_141174.1, read as the reverse complement.
TCCACTTAAACCCTCTCTGAGCCTCCATCTCCTCCTGTGTACAGGGGGACACGACCACCACCATCACCTCCTGGGGTTGTTGAGAGGGTGAAATGTAAGCAGGCCTTGTAAGGGGTTACCAAGAGGGAGCAGGAGCTTGTTGGGAAAGGAGGGAGGGGGCCTTGGTGTGAAAGGGCAGGTGTACTGGGCAACAGTGGGGGCCAGTGGGGCCATAGGCGAGGGCGGAAGTGGCAGGGGTGGATGGGGAAGGAGGAAGGGGCTTGAATGCCGGAACAGGAGTTTGGGATTTGTTGTGAAAGCGGCTGGGAACCATGGGAAGCTTTAAAGTGGGGGAGAAGTCAGTTCTGATTCTTGTTAGAAGGACTTTTCTGAGAAAGTCTGGAGGGGGAACTGTAGGCAGAGGGTGTGTGCATGCTGTTGTGCACACATATGTGTGTGAATGTGTGTGTGTCCCTAACAAGGGCCAAGGGTGCAGGCTGAAGGAGATTCCTCTCCTTGGTTCTGAAAGGCTCAGACTGCCCTTCCCCGTGGGTCTCAGCCCTGGCTACACGCTGACATCACCCGGAAGCTTTAATAGCAGGCTGACCCAGGCCCCGCCCAGACCACATCAGTGAGAACGTCGGGCACAAGTCCGGACACAGGGATCTCTAAGCTGCCAGGTGATTCTGAAGGGCAGGTAGGCCCCTACTTGGAGCCCTCCTCTCCTGCCTGTGCGCTTCCCCTCAGGCAGGCCACCAAGATCTTACCTTCTGGATCAAGCTGGCAAACTGCAGGTTTGCGGACTGGGAGATGTTTAGGACGGTGCTGTAGGCGTTCTCACCCTTGTTCTCCAGCAGGGCCTCCACTGCCACCCGCCGCCGCATGCTCTCTATGACGAAGACCGCTGCGTCAAAGGACAGCGTGTAGGCAGAGCAGTCCTGCACAGGCTTCCTCAGCACCCGCTGGCAGTACTCCCTGAGGCAAAGGGACGGGCAGGGATCAGGCACATGGGATGGGGAAGGCACGGGTAGGCCTCACTGTGCATGCATCAACCCGCCGTCAGCACGCTTCCCTTTGGGCTTTGGCTGCCAGGCAGCTCAGAGCTCAATTCAGAGACAATCCTGATTATTAGCCCAGCTGGTTAGAATCTTTGCTTCTACTCCTTTTCACAAGGTTTGGTTGTACTTTTTCTATTATTTATTTGTTTATTATTTGTATTTTTAACTGAAGTATGGCTGATGTACAATGTTGTATTAGTTTTAGGTGTATGGTCAAATGATTCAGTTATATATATTAATATATCTATATATATTTATTCTCTTTCAGATTCTTTTCCTTTATAAGCTTTATACACACACACACACACACACACACACACACACACACACTTTTTTTTTGGCTGTGCCAAGCAGCATGTGGGATGTTAGTTCCCTGACCAGGGATCATACCGGTACCCCCTGCATTGGGAGCTCAGAGTCTTAACCACTGGACTGCCAGGCAAGTCCTTATTACAAGATACAGAATACAGTTTCCTGTGGTATACAGTAGATACTTATTGTTTATTTATTTATATATATACATATAAAATCATGTTATCAGAGAAGGCAATGGTAGCCCACTTCAGTACTCTTGCCTGGAAAATCCCATGGACGGAGGAGCCTGGTAGGCTGCAGTCCATGGGGTCGCTAAGAGTCGGACAGGACTGAGCAACTTCACTTTCACTTTTCACTTTCACGCATTGGAGAAGGAAATGGCAACCCACTCCAGTGTTCTTGCCTGGAGAATCCCAGGGACGGGGCAGCCAGTTGCGCTGCTGTCTATGAGGCTGCACAGAGTCGGACATGACTGAAGCGACTTAGCAGCAGCAGCAATCACGTTATACTATTTCCATTTACGGTATATGTTTATTATCTAATCATCTCTAGTTGAATAAAAGTTAAGCATAAATTTTTTGAAAACACATTACATAAATTTGAAATAGGATCATTATTTTTCCTTGTCTGCTAGTTTATTTCTTCCAGGGGATCGTGATCACCCTGCTCATCTCCCGCTAACTCCTTAGCATTGAGCCCAAGTGGTCAGTCCAAGGACCTCACAAGTCATCTAGTCTGGGAGTTGCACAATGAGTACTGAGAACGCTAGGTCCTCAGTCTCCACCTTTTCTTAGCTTTATAGTATAGAAAGGATTCTTTTTCTAAACAAAGCTTGAGAAGGTTGGATTAGACTAACTATCCATTTTAGAGAGGCAGTCACTTAGGCCCAGAGAGGGCTAGGCATTTCCCTGAGGTCACACAGGAGTTAGAGGCAGAGCCTAAGCTAGGCCCATGCTCCAAGTTCGGTGTTTGGTCCTTGCTGCCTAGGAGAAGGGCATGCAAGATTGTCATCCAGAGCCTTGGAAGCCCAGATCCACTGGCAGGGGAGCGAAAGGAGTCAGGGTGGAGAGGGGAGAAACCAACTCACATGGCTGTGGGCAGGTCACTGCGGGCATCTAGCAGGAGGTCAGGGACGCAGTGCTCATCCTCATTGCAGCCGTTCCAGAAGGGCACCTGGGCCAGGGAGAGGCAGGTATGGCGGCTGGAAAGGGCACCCACAGCCTCCAGTCCCGGTCTTCCCTGTGGCTCATCCCTTACCCTCACAGCACACCAGCTCCTCTCTCTGTGGCACTAGACATGGGCTTTGTTTTTTTTCTGCCCTTTTCACAGATACCATGCTGCTTTTGATCATGGCTTTGCATAGATAGTCCTTTCTTTAGAACATGGCTCAAAACTCAACTCATCCTGGGTCCCTTTCAATCCTCTAAGCAAGGTACCAGCACAGAACACCCACTTACCTGGCACCAGTCAACACTGATTGAGTGTTTACTGTGGGGAGGAAGCTCTCTGGTACTGGGGGTAAAGGATGAGGAATATACAGCCTCTGCTCTCAACTCATGGGGAAGATGGGTGTGTGAACAAATAATTACAGTGTGAAATACGCAAAATTTGTATGAGAAATAGAAGAGGCAGAGGGAGGAGAAGGTAATCTTGGCCCATGATGGTTGAGATGATTTCACAGAAGTGACAGTTGGTCAGAGTTCCAAAGGAGGACTGAGTTAACTGGGTGGATCAGGGAGAGGGTAGTCTGGGAAGAAGGACGAGTCTGTGCAAAGGGCCTGAGGCATGAGGCAGCATGGTAAGTTTGGGGAATAATGGTTATTTCGTGTTGCTGTAGTAAGGGGTGCAGGAGATGGAGAGATGGCTGGAGTCATGTTCTACAGCGTCATGGCGGTGGTATCTTGCAACTGATAGGAGTCACTGACCGCTTTAGGCTGGGACTGTCCTCCTAGACATGCATGTTGAAGACCCTACTGAGGAGGCTGCTGCAATGTTCACATAAGAGATGACGATGGTGTTGGTGTGGTTGTGGATGTGCAGAGTGGGAAACAGGTTAGGGACCTCAGAGGCAGAGCGGCAGGACCTGGAGTTCATCAGGACTAAGGGAGAAAAGGGTCCCGGATGTTGGCCAAGTTTCAAGTGTCTGAAAGGATGCCTACACCATTTATTTATAAATGGAGGGGTTATATGCAGGGGATCAGTTTGGGGCACACTGAGTTTAAAGTGCCTGTGACCCATCCGGGGAGAAGTGCTCAGTGGGTGGGTGGGTGTTCAAGTCTGGAGCTGAGTGGTGAAACAGGAGCACAGCCTAGATCAAGGGAGGGGAAGCTGGTATCAGAGGCCAGGTGTATCTTACGGTCACTGACTTCTCTGGAAGTGAGAAGAGGGGAGCTCCCTGAAAGTGTTAATCGCTCAGTCATGTCTGACTGTTTGTGATCCCATGGACTGTAGCCCACCAGGCTCCTCTGTCCATGGGATTCTCAAGGCAAGAATAACGGAGTGAGTTGCCATTCCCTTCTCTAGGGGATCTTCCCCATCCAGGATGGAACCCAGGTCTCCTGCATTGCAGGGAGACTCTTTACTGTCTGAGCCACCAGGGAAGCCCTTTCTCAGATCCAAGTTTTCTTGCTTTAGACACGTTTCTATTAAGTCTGCTCCTTAGCTTCCCCATCCATGGTGGATTTGTAGCTTGAAGCAGCTAGCAAGGAATACAAAGCAGAGCTATACAAAGGAGGGCAAAGCAAGGCTTTAAATGACAGGACATAACTCCAGACACTTTGGAAGCCCTTGGGAGCTTCACTGTATTCTAGCTTCCGAGTTCACCTTGGTGATTTCAAGTCTCCAATGAAATACGCCCCACCCCTGCCCAGCATATTGTTTAAGTGTGAAAACTATAGAATAACCCTCAGAAAAATTTCTATCCACTTGATTAAAAGGGATAATTTAACACGATAAGCATCTGTTATACTCAATTGTATGGAATGGCTCATTCTCCCCAGAGGCAAGATTTTATGGTACTAGAACAGTGCTGGGCGTTGAGGAGAAACTAAATAAGAACTTATAGCAGAGAGATGGGAAGAATGCTTCTAATTTGCTGGAGGCTAGAAATCTATATTGACAAGATTTTGAAACATCTAGCTGCTATCCAAAGCCCTTGGTAATATGCCCAGACTGACGGTTTCAGCTCTATTTCTCATCTTTTCTTTACACATCCCTTCATCCTGCTTGTTTCCACATCCACACCTTGGCTATGCTGTCAGCTTTCCTGGAATAAAAGCCTGTTGTCCCCATCTCATGTCTATTAAAGGACCATGGGAAGGCCACCTCCTCCAGGAATCCCTCCCCCCATCATCTCATTGCATGATGACACTACCTATGAGCTGATTCCTATTCTGACTTGGCCTATGACCTTGATCACCACCTTGCATCCGTATCATCATCAGAGAATACCTTTCCCATTCATCTGCCACGGGCTTCAGCAAGCTTATAGAATGAGTGACTCGTATCCACTCATGAGCTGTAGTGGCTTTGTAATGACTGTGATGGGGAAAATACTAAGATTCAGTGTATCCAGCTTTCCCCTGCTCACTAAGGAGGATTCCAGCCTTGCCAGGCCAGTATCACCCCCCTCTCCTGAACTGCATTTTCAGACACTCTCACTTACACATTTGTGACTCAGAATCAGGAGAAGAGGGAAGGTGTGAGGTGGGTGGTAGGTGGTGAGATGTGGCAGCTCTGGGAAGAGGAGGGAGCTGGGGGAGGCTGATGGGGGAGAATGAGAACAGAGATCTTCAGAAACCTTGCTGTTGACTACACAGTGCTTTTACGTCAGAGAAACACAAGCAAGCATGTGAGTAATTCTGAGACTGTTGTTTGCTGGCTGGGTTCTATATAATTCTCAGAGACAGTATAGAGGCTGGAACTCACGGGTCATGGTCTTAGACCACTGTGGAATATTTGACAGTTGTTTCCTAGATCCTCAGGGTTTATTTTGCCTGCTCTCCTAGAACAGATTAGATAGAACTGATAACTGTCTGACGTTTTCTTTGTGTGGGATTTATATGGAGTTGCAGACATAGGGAGCATCTGAATATTAGGTACCAGACAATTCCAATACTCCTAGAGCCAGGGATTGAGAAGTGTGGATTGAGGGGTGTGCAGAGCCATTGATGAGGCTAAAACAACTTATTTTTGGAATACTTGGAGCTGGGAGGACTGTCAATAAGTCGATCATTCAACCAGTGCAGACCAGGCTCTGTGGTTGAATCACTCTGTCTGGCCTCCAGTGTCCTTATCTGTAAATGAGGGAGGTGGTGATTAAGAACTAAAGTCCCTCTGATCCTGTGACTCTCAGGATCCATGCCAAGCTCACTCAGCTGGGGACACAGGAAACCTTGAAGGCTGGTCCTTACCCTTAAGAAACCGCTCAGCACAGGTCACGAGGAAGGAGGGAAGGACATGCTGGGGGTCTGTGGGGCAGGAGATGGGAAGGTGCAATAGGGGGAAGAACTCATTTGTGCCCTCACAAAGCCTGGGCTTCTGGGAGGAGGTGAGGGCTGGGGTGGGGTATGTGCCAGAGCTGCTTCCCCGGGTGCCAGGACATACCGAGACCCTGAGGGTCGTGGGCCAGCCGTCATCCAGCATGGGGCCGTAGTCGGGGTCCTCCAGGGAATACTCGATTGAGAAGGTCACTGGCTTCACGTAGTCAGCGGTGTCCTGTGTGGGAGGAGATGAGGATGGGGTGAAGGCAGAGGGAACATTCATGTCTGGGCCAGGGCCGCTGAGAGAGAACTGTCATCTCCCTAAGCTGGGAGGGCAGCAACTTGTCAGCTCTGAGCATGAGTCCGTGGAGCCTTAGCATCTGTGGGTGGACAGAGGTTCCCAGATGGGTCTGCAGCTGGCGTGTGTGCTCCTGGAAAGGGCCCTTGGGTCCGTGTATGCCAGCCCCACCTCCTGCACGTTCCACCAACTCCAGATCATCCTTCAAGCCTGGGAACCTGTATTTTCAACCCCCAGCCTCTAGGAAGCCAGCCAGCAACACGTGCCCACACTCTGTTCAGACTGTTACTGACACTCTTGCACTGCATCATAACTATGTGATTCTGTGTTAGTCCTAGCCCCTCAGAAGCCTTTTAGCACTGTCCTAGCACTGTGACAAGGCTTAATAAATGTGTCAAATCAACGAAAGAAGACACAGGAATAGGGGCATTCAGGGGATGCTTAGAGCTGAATGAAGAATCCCTGAATCTCTCTCATGGAATGCAAATCTTGACATGAGTGGCTTCCTTGTGTTAAGGCATATCTAATAAGTTCCCAGATGACGATGCTGCTGGTCTTGGGGCCCCCACTTTGAGAACACAGACACGTCATAGGGGCGACACATTAACATACACTAGGACTCCTTATTTTTCTGATCTTTGCCCGTTGGATACTGAGGCCAGGTGGGCTCTCAGTGTTTCCTGTCTGTGTCTCCAAGGCTGGAGCTGTGCCTGGGTGTCTGGAGTTTCTGGGTGGAGGAATTGGCCCCCAGTGGCTCCCCTCTCTGCCAGGCTGGCGTCTGTTCCTCCCCCCAGCCTCTTCATGCCACTGGTCCACCTTCCTTGGTCTTCCTTTTTAGCTGATGCTTTGCTTATCCCTTCCTTCTGAGCCATGGCCCCTGACCCCCATTCTGTCTGCAAGATATCACTGAGCCCACCTCCCTCCTTAGATTTCACCCCCTGCTTAAGCAATGGTGGGCATGTGGGAGATGGCAAAGGGGATATCAGAGGAGGGTCCAGTGAGGTGGAGAAGCAGTGCGACCCAGCAGCCTCTGCTCTGGGGTATGAGTGTGGGTGCCCAAGGTCCAGGACACTGCTCCCTGCTGGCCTCCTGAGGTCTGCTGGGGGCTCAGCACCAGCCTGGCAGCAGCTGAGCTCTCTGCCTCTCCATGGCAGCACCTCCTCCAGCTCTGTTCTCTTCCTGGAGGAGCCTGGGCTCTGCTTCTGGGGCTGCAGGGCATCCGGCTCACCAGCACGTGGAAGCTGATCCGCTCACAGTGCTCCTGGCCGGAGGAGAGCAGGGCGGCCCTGTTGGTGTACCGGTCGCCACCCTCGTCCAGGTGGGCCCGCGGTGTGTACCGCCTCTCATCCATGGTGGCATTATACCTGATGCCTGGAGGAAGGAGAGGGGAAGACCATGGAGGTGGAGCCACATCTCCACCAAAGACTGTTTACTTCCCTTTACAAATAGCCTTCGGAAAGTCAGCCTCCTCCAGGAAGCCCTCCAGGCTGGCCAAGGAAGAGCTACTCCTCTCCCCTCGTAAGGCTCAATGTAGGCAGGAAACTCCCACATGGAGAGCAAGCAGTACAGTGAGAAAAGCCAAAGGAAGGAACTAAAAAGAAGAGGGAGGCAGAAGAAGGAGAAAGGGAGATGGAATTGGCAGTGAAGGGATAAAGAAAGAGGAGGAGATGGAGGGGAGAGTGAACGCAGTGGAAGAGGCGAGGAGACAGTATGGGTGTCATGGTGATGCCCCCACTTGAGCCCCTTCTGGAGTCAACACAGCTCTGCCCTCTCCTGTCACCTTCCCAGGTCTCACCCTCTGCTCTGGGATCCTGTTGGGCCTGGATCTGAGTGTCTGCAGGTGGCAGTTCCCATCACACTAGGGAGGACTGGCCAGGCCCTGCCCACCAGCTTCTCAAACCTAAGACTGTTCTGAGGTTAAAGACTGCATTCCCCTCCCTTTCAACTGGGTTGATCTTTTGCTAAATGTAAGAAAAGCCCAGCCCCTTCTCTGGTACCACAGCAGCACTCTGGGTGTGCCAAGTCCTTGGTATTATTCTCCTTTCATAGAAGCTGAAAGAAGGACACCACCACCCAGGCTTGCCTTTGTTCTCATCTTCCTTCTGGAACACCCCTTTTTAAGTCATCTGATTGGTCCTGCTCCTTGGCTGAGCAGCTCTCTGTGGTCCCAGTTTCTTGCACTGGCCTAGTCTGGTCCTGGAACCTGCAGCTGCCACTTTCTGGGGATGACTGGGCCCAGGGCTGTCACAAGCCAGTGTCTGATCCCAGCCTTGGAAGAGAGTGAAGGACCCTCAGAAGGAAACTGTCCTGCTGTGGACTCAAGCTCACTTTGAGCAGAAACCACTGCTACTTGGGTCTTTATCCACCTGGTACCCTGTTTCAGATCCCTCATGGGTCTGACTCTTTCTCGGAATCTGACTTCACAGCTTCTACACCCTAAGCTATTAGACTGCTTCTCGTCCCCTGTTCTGATTCAAACCCTATCTCTGACTGTTTCCACCTTCCCCAGCCTCTCCCACATTGGTCACTGCTGCTCACTGCCATCGTCTCCCTGGCATGAGACCCCCTCTCTGCCCTTTGGAATGAGAGCACTGAATGGACATCTAGAAGTCATCAAACGTGGCTCTAGGTGTGACCCTGGCACTCAAAACCCATTTCAGCAAAAGCCCAGATTTAGAAACAGAGGAAACACAAAGTCCTCCGGGGAGAGACTAGAGCTGGGGGAGTGGGGAGGGGCCGGATTTACCGACTATTGCAGTTTGGTAATGGGGTGCCAGGAAGACGGGCGTGAAGCAGAGGAAGGCAGCCAGGCAGGTGGCATCTCTGCCGCTGCGTTTGCAATCCCTGTGAAAGATGTTGATCTTGGATGGCTCAAAGTGGAGGCTGGCATTGATCTGAACCACAGGGCGGGACCTGCAGGAGGAGGGAGAGAAGCAGGGGTGGGCAGGGTGCAAGGCTGCCCTGCTGGGACCTGGGGGAAGGTGGAGAGCCAGATGGAATGGGGTCTCTAAAACCACCACTGGAGGGTGAGGAGGTGGTGGGGCCTGCAGAGAGGGGCTCTGGTGTCACAGGATTGGGCAAAAATGTGCACAAGTAGTGAAGGGCAGGCTAAGTAATCTCATAGCCCCTCAAGGCAACCCTTTGTCATTTTCCTAGCGGTATGCTTGCTACAGACCATACTGACATCCTTTTGCCTCATCACATCAACCCTGCATGTCCACTACAGTAACCTGGAGAGCTTTAAAAACTCCTGATGTTTGAACTAGAAAAAAACATTTTAACATTTGTATGGAAATACAAAAGACTCCAAATAGCCAAAGCAATTCTGAGAAAGAAAAACAGCTGGAGGAATCAGGCTCCCTCACTTCAGACTACAATACAAAGCTACAGTAATCAAAACAGCATGGTACTAGCACAAAAACAGAAATATAGATCAATGGAACACGAAAAAAAAAGCCCAAAAATAAATCCACACACCTATGGTCAATTCTTTACCAGCTGAGCTACCACGGAATCCCTATGGTCAATTAATCTATTACAAAAGAGGCAAGAATATACAGTGGAGAAAAGACAGTCTCTTCAATAAATGGTGCCAGGAAAACTGGACAGCTACATGCAAACAAAATGAAACTAGAATATTCTCTAACACCATATAGAAAAATAAACTCAAAATGGATTAAAGACGCAAATTTAAGATTTGTGTTTTCCTGTGAAAACATTTCAAGATGTTTTCCTATGTTGGAGGACAACATAGCCAAGACACTCTTTGACATGAATTGCGGTAATATCTTTTTGGATACACTTCCTAGAGTAATGAAAATAAACACAAAAACAAACAAATGAGACTAATTAAACTTAAAAGCTTTTGCCTAGCAAAGGAAATCATAAACAACACAAAAAGACAACCCACAGAATGGGAGAAAATATTTGCAAATGAAGTGACTGACAAAGGATTAATCTCCAAAATATACAAATAGCTCATGCGGCTCAATATCAAAAAAGAAAACAACACAATCAAGAAATGAACAGAAGATCTAAATAGACATTTCTTCAAGGAAGACATACAGATGGCCAAAAAGCACAATAAGAGATGTCTAACATCCCTAATTACCAGAGAAATGCAAACCAAAACTACCAGGAGGGCTCACCTCACACTGGTCAGGATGGCATCATCAAAAAAATCTGCAGACAGTAAATGCCAGAGAGGGTGGGGAGAAAATGGAACCCTCCTTCACTGTTGGTGGTAATATAAATTGGTACACCAGTATGAAGGTTCCTTAAAAAACTAAAAATAGAACTACTACATGATCCAGCAGTCCCACTCCTGGGCATATATCCAAAGAAAACCATAATTCAAAAAGATACATGCACCCCAGTGTTCCCTGTAGCACTGTTTACAACAGCCAAGACAAGGAGACAATCTAAGTGTCCATCAGCAGAGGAACGGATAAGGAATATGTGGTGTACATACATACATATACATATGGAATATAAAATGGAATAGTACTCATCCATAAAAAATAATGAAATAATGATATTTACAGCAATATGGATGGACCTAGAAATTACCATATTAAGTGAAGTCAGAGAAAAACAAATATCATAAGATATCACTCATATGTGGAATCTAAAAAAAGATACAAATGAACATATTTACAGAACAGAAACAGAGTCACAGACTTTAAAAACAAACTTACAGTTACCAAACGTTAAAAATGGAGAGGAGAGATAAACTGGAAATATTTGGGATTAACATATATATAGTACTATATATATTGGAGAAGGCAATGGCAACCCACTCCAGTACTCTTGCTTGGAAAATCCCATACATGCAGGAGCCTGGTAGGCTGCAGTCCATGGGGTCGCTAAGAGTTGGGCATGACTGAGTAACTTCACTTTCACTTTTCACTTTCATGCATTGGAGAAGGAAATGGCAACCCACTCCAGTGTTCTTGCCTGGAGAATCCCAGGGACAGAGGAGCCTAGTGGGCTGCTGTCTGTGGGGTCGCACAGAGTCGGACATGACTGAAGCGACTTAGCAGCAGCAGCAGTACTATATATAAAATAATCAACAAGGCCCTACTGTATAGCACAGGAAACTCTACTCAATATTCTGTAATAACCTCTATGGGAAAAATCTCTGAAAAAAATGGACATATGTATAACTGAATCACTTTGCTGTACACCTGAAACACAACATTGTAAATCAACTATACTATAAAATAAAAATTAAAAAATCCTGATCCCCAAATTGCTCTCCTTGTCAAATCAAACCAGAATCAGCATCAACATGTTGTAAAGCAATGCTTCTCAGACTTCAGTATATTTGCACATTTCCTAGGGATCTTGTTAAAAAGCAGGCCTGGTATTCTAGCAAGCTCTCAGGTGATGTTAGTGCCTTTGGTACCTGGACCACACTTTGGAGAACGTGCGTGTTAAAGCACCCCGGGTGATTCCAGTGTGCAGCCAAAGGAGAAAATGACTCACAGTTCTAAGACTCCCCACTCATCCACCCATCCCAACACTGCCCCATCCAGGCAGTCAAGGAAATACGAATTTACTCTCGTATTGACTAAGTCAAATAGAGTTAGGGAAGGAAACTATTGCCTCTCCAAACCATGCATTTATATAAAAAGAAACAAGTGTAGTGAGTTTTACATGCTTCAGAGTTGTAGCATGATTATCTGTGCTAATACCCTGCTCTTCTTAGTGAAAGGGGGATGGCGCCGCCTCTGTGCTGTGGAGTGAGAAGGGTAAGTTTGAGTCTTGGCTCCTACTGGACAGACCACGTGATCTCTCTGACAGGGAATTGTGCGAATCAAAGTACGTAAGTGAGAATGCCCTTTGACATTGCAAAATGCTGTGTAAATATAATGGCTTTTATCAGTGGTTCTCAGACTTAGGTGCCTACTGGAAGCGAACACCTGGAGATTCTTTAAATGCCTGAGTTCTTGACCTAGAAATTTTACTTTAAGTGGTCAGGGTAAAGCCTGGGTAATGAGAGGTTTAAAAGCTCCCAGGTGATGCTAATGGCAGTCATGTTTGAGATCCAGGGAGTTTGACTCTAAATTTTCCCTAGAGGGCTTCAGCCCACAGTTTCAGCAGCACTCAGGTAGCACTCAGGTTTAGACATCACAAGCTAGGGCTTGACTGAATCCACTCTGTGGGACCGATTCTTCTGGTTGTATGTTTATCTTGTTTCCTGTAAAGAACGTAGTTTATGTATTGCCCCACAGACTTGGGAGACAACATCTACCCCCTAACCTGGGCCTTGTTCACCTGTCTTGCTTCCTGGCTAGAACCAAAGCAGTGAATACATTTAGCCCAAGCTGCTGTCTCTACCAAAGACCTAAGATCCCCACCTGATAGGCTGTGGTGCCAGTGCAACTTCCGGGCGGGACCTGCAGAGACCCCGCTTCCTCGGTGCTGCCCAGAGGTGTGGGGCAGCTGACACTTGGGCCCTGGCACTGGGGGGACACTAGGAACTCGCAGATACACTGCTCCCCGTTGCTCCCCTAAGGGGCTGTTGCAGAAAGCAGAGGCTGTATTCTTTCTGCCTCTCTGGAGATGCTGGAGCAGGGAGCTGCCCAGAGTGTGAGTCTGCAGCTCATTAGGTACTTTCCTCTCGAATCCCTCTCCTCCTCTCCTGCTTCAGTTCCCCTGGACCCTCACTTCTGCTTCTGAGACTGAAGTCCCTCCCACAGCAGCGCAGACGCACAAGCTTTTGCCTCAGGCTCTGTTTTCCAGGGAACCTGGACTAAGACATTTCCTGAGTGGAATGTAATATTCTTGAGGACCAAGAACCTAAAGATTCTCCCCGTGAAGTCATCAGTTATCTCTGTTTAACATCTTTCTTAAGTTGTATGAAAATGTGATTGCACTTGTATAAAATTATATGCAGATGGTAAAAGAATGGTAGGGAAATGCCAAAATATTAATAGTGGTAATGTTAAGGTGATGAAACTATGAGTGATTTATTTCACAAATTTTCTTTAAGTTATTGTATTTATAATAAAAGTATCAACATATATAAAATTAGCTCAAATTAAAGTTTCTTTTTGGCTAAAAAAGTAGCTGACACATCACTCAGTAGAATAGATGGACTTTTAGAAAACCTTTTTTTTTTAAAAGTTGCAGACCATTGCTTAACACAGACCCCAAGTACAAATGCATGGCAAATATCCATGGACTGGTACAGAAATGAGATCCTGAGAAAGGAAACCAGGAGTCAGAAGGGATTTGGAGGAAAGAAATCTTTCACACTAGGGGAGAAGGAAATCCTCCAAGCTGAGGAGAATATCCTCAGCCTGTCCCTTTAAGAGAAGCCAAGTGGGAGAAATGCCCCAGTAATCAGAACTTGTAGGAAAAAGTCTAAGGGGGTTTTTGGCCACTGCTGCTGCTGCTGCTAAGTCGCTTCAGTTGTGTCCGACTCTGTGCGACCCCATAGACGGCAGCCCACCAGGCTCCCCCGTCCCTGGGATTCTCCAGGCAAGAACACTGGAGTGGGTTGCCATTTCCTTCTCCAATGCATGAAAGTGAAAAGTGAAAGTGAAGTTGCTCGGTTGTGTCTGACTCTTAGCTACCCCATGGACTGCAGCCTACCAGGCTCCTCCATCCATGGGATTTTCCAGGCAAGAGTACTGGAGTGAGGTGCCATCGCCTTCTCCCTTTAGCCACTAAATAGCTCTAAAATCTCTGAACCCCACTGAGAAGAGGGATTTGGACTTCAAAATAACTTACAGTGAATCCATAAAAAGGAAATTCATAGTCACAACGGGATAAGAACAGGGTGAATTTGGCCGACAATGATTAAAAACAAGAGACAAAGAGTCTAAAGTGTGTCTTTTAAAGCCTGTATCCATCAGGACCCTCAAGAGAGCCCAAGAATTGTGAAAAATGGGGGAACCAACCACAAAATCACGGCATTGCCAAGCGCGCCCACTGCCAAGTCCACGAGCCCGTCTTCATCGAGGTCCAGCTGCCCGTGAATGCTGCAGCCAAAATACTGGAGGCCAGGAGCCAGCTCTGAGGCGGGGATTCTCTGCAGGAAGCAGAAGGAAAGAGCTGGGTGTGGGCACCCTAAGGAGAAAACACAACTGGGAGCCCTGGAGACAGTCTGTCTGAAATTATCAGGAAACTTCCTCAGCCCAAAGCTATCTCCTCTCCTGGTCTGTTTTGGAACCTGAAATTTCTACCATTAAGTCATTCTTTTGGATTAAATAACGTGTCATAAAAGGGTTCTCCACTGAAGAGGGAAAAGGAGGAAAGATGGGGTAGGAGATAAAAGATACAAACTATTATGTATAAAGTAAATAAGCTATGAAGATATATTATACAACACAGGGGATATAGCCAATATTTTATAATAACTATACATGGAATATAACCTTTAAAAATTGTGAACCACTCTGATGTACATCTGCAACATATAATATTGTACATCAATTATTTAAGAAAAGAATTCCCCACGGGATGTAAACACACATTACATGGCAGGTAACCCATCACTATCTCTAAGTGTGGTATATTAGGCTAGCTTACTAATAAAACAGGCAAAAGTGATGACCCTGAGGGGAAGGCGCTTGGGATGGCTCACTTTTGGGTATAGCACTGTTTCTATCCTGAGGCATTTCCAGAGAAGAGGAGCCCAAATAGGCCTTCTCCATTCATTTGTTCAGCTGTGTCCGACTGTTTGCAACCCCACGGACTTTAGCACTCCAGGCTCCTCTGTCCATGGGACTTCCCAGGCAAGAATACTGGAGTGGGTTGCCATTTCCTTCTCCAGGGGATCTTCCTGGACCAGGGAACGAACCAGCGTCTCCTGTGTTGGGAGGCAGATTCTCTACCACTGAGCCATTAGGGAAGCCCCAGGTCTTCTCCACATGTAGTCAGTTGCATGAAAGCATGTGAGGGCCAGCGGGATTCAGGTCCTTGGGGGGTTTTGTTATTGCTGTTGTTGGGAGATGAAGTTAAGCAGGGAGAGGGTATCCACAGGAGTGACGGGAAGGTCTTGAGACTAATTTCAACTTGAGGCAGGTAGAGCTAGGACAGATGGCAATCCTTTCCTGGGTGAGGACAGGGAATGAGATACTAGGACTCCAAGTTCTAGCTCCATTCATTCTGGGGGTTAGGGTGGGGGGCGGCACCTGCTTCGGCGTCTTCAGGATGCTGCCTTGGAAGCCGTGGTAGATGTAGAGAACGCCCCCGTGGTTGTCTTCCAGAGGGGCCCCCACCACCACATCGTTGTAGGAATCTTGATTGAGGTCCCTAACGGAGGCGATGGAGGAGCCGAATCGGGCGTTCTGGTAACCGTGGGAATCCTTCAACGTTCCATTGTAAACAAACCGGTCCTGCAAAATCAGGGGCAGGAAAAGGCTCAGGGGGCTTGGCAAGGGCTCTCAGGGTCATGACCCACTCTGGCCTGCACCATCCCCCTCTGTGTTTCTCTGTTTCTTTCCCGCTACATAAACCCAAGGGCAGAGGCGGTTCCTCTCCTCTCCAGTCTGCAGGCATGCGCTGGCCTCCGCTTCCCAGCTTCCCTCATGGACACCTGATCAAGGCATGCGTCAGGTGCCCCTGGAAAGCTGGCCAGCATCCGCGCTCCGTACCTGTCTCAGGTTATAGACGTACACCCTGCCCCGCTCTCCGCCCTCGCTGAAGTACATGGGCGCGCCCACCAGCAGGACATCAGTCACACCATCTTCGTCCACGTCCACCGAGGTGATCTCGCTCCCGTAGTAAGAGCCTATCTGCGGCACAGGGATGGGGGAGGGGCATGGGGCTGGGTTGCTGAGAGGCCTCCCCTTACCAGTGGGCAGCCTTTGACTCAGACTCTCTGCTGAAAGAATGAGGGCCCCCACCCCCGCCAACCCTTTGCTCCTTAACCATTCCACCACCACTTGACTTTCCATTATTTAACTTTTGTTGTTCAGTTTTTAAGTCCTGTCTGACTCTTTGTGACCCCCATGGACTGCAGCACACCAGGCTTCCCCATCCTTCACTGTCTCCTGGAGTTTGCTCAAACTCATGTCCACTGAGTCAGGGATGCCATCCAACCACCTCTTCCTCTGTCACACCTTTCTCCTCTTGCCCTCAATCTTTCCCAGCATCAGAATCTTTTTCAATGAGTCAGCTCTTTGCATCAGGTAGCCAAAGTATTGGAGCTTCAGCATCAGTCCTTCCAATGAATATTCAGGTTTGATCTCCTTGCCGTCCAAGGGACTCAAGAGTCTTCTCTGGCACCATAGTTCGAAAGCATCAATTCTTTGGCACTCAGTCTTCTTTATGCTCCAACTGTCACATCCATACATGACTACTGGAAAAGCCATAGGTTTGACTATATGGTATAACATTCCAAATTATGCATGTGCCAAACGTGTTTAATCAGTCCTCTGTTGGACATTTAACTCATTTTCAATATTTTATTTTCCAAATAACTGGGCTTAGCACCTTGGGTGGTGACTTGTGATTTCTTCTCAGTATTTGAGCACTTACTGTGTTCCTCTCTCGCCTTGGGTGCAATGCCTCCAACTCAGCTAGAAACCTAAGGGTCCTCCTGGCTCCACTCCCATCTCTCCCACCTGCAGTCTCCCCACAAGTCCACTTGGTGGATGCCAAACATGTCCCAAATCCATCTACTTCCCTCCTCTTCTGATGCTTCTTCCTCAGGAGAGGCACCTTCCAAAGGAAGGACCCCCTCCCCGCCCATCTCCAGACTGGCGCTCCAGCCCACCCCTGTGGGGAGCTCGAGTGGCTTCCAGAAGCTGACCATGCCCCTTCCTTGCTTTGGGAGGGAATGTCCAACCTGCAGTGTGACCCTCCTGGACTGGCCTCCCCGCCTCCCCAGCCTCTGGCTCCCACCCTCTGGCTCCCACATTCCCCCTGACAGTGATTTCTCTCACTGTCAGAAATTTTTTCTCTCACTGTCAGATTTTTTTCAGAAATCACTGAAGTGATTTCTCTTCTCCAAAAGCCCCCTGCTCTGGCAGGCTTCCCAGCTTCCCCTGCACATACTTCTCTTTAGCCTCTACCCTTTTCTCCTCCCCTCTCTCCAGGTCATGTCTATCATCCTACAGGTCACTTCCTGTTCAAAGACATCCCTGGCCTTCCCGACTCCATCCCCTGCCGTGGGGTCCCTTTCTTCATGCTCTCCCCCAGCCCCGTCCTCCTCCCCCCTAGCACTGGTTCCCTCCACAGACGCCCCCCAACACTGGGTGCTGCTCCTGTCTCATTCCGTCCAGGCCTGGGCACTGTGCCTGGCACACAGGAGGTACTCTATAAATGTTTATAGGAGCAAGGGGTTGGTCAGGAAAGAAAAGGAGCCCTTCCCAAGGACAGGCCCTGCGTGAGGCACTTTACAGCCTCACGCTGTCTTGGGAGAAATCATTGTCCTTACTTCACAGGGAAGGAACTGAAGCTCAGAGAATTTGAGTCACTAACCCAAGGTCAGAAGGCCGGTTACAGCCAAATTGGGTTGGAACTCTGATCCATCTGACACCCAAGCCCATGATTCTCCCTTCCCGGCTTGGGGTGTTTTCGGAAGAAATTTATCCTCAAGCATTAAAAACTTTTAACTGAGGAGAATGAAAAAAAAAATACAGAAAAGGGGAAAAAGGAAATTATAAACACGGTATGGGGAGGGGAGAGATGTGCCTACACAGAATGATTACGAGGCAGACAGAGAGCAAAGAGGGAGGCGGAGAGAGACTGTCTAAACATGTGGCCTCAGCTATATGGGTCACGGTGATTTGGAATCCACTTAACTTAGCTGCTTTCAGTGCTGCGGTTTCTTGTTTGGATGTTGGAGGCAGATCCAGGCAGTAAAAATGTCATATATTCTTCGGCGAATTCCCTCCGGCTCTCAAGGTCTAACCTTGGATTCCTGAGGGCCGGCCCTGGGTGGGGTATGGGCAGGCAGTGTGGAGGCTGGGACCAGAGCAGCGCCCGGGTCCCCGGTGCCCTTGGGATGGGAAGAGGGATGGTGAAAGGATGGCTCCCTGCAGCTAGAGGGACTGAGGTTAGACCTGGCCGAGAGCGTGTCCTCATGGCCAAGGGCAGTAGAAGAGGCAGGAAGCAGGGCTGTTCCCAGGCTCTGGAGCACCAGGGGCAAGCCAAGAATAACAGGAAGGAGCTGGACAGGGCTCAGCTCAGCGCAGGGTGCCATGGACACTGGATGCTGCCAGGCAGGAGGGGCGAAGGCCTTGTGTGGGGGTCGTTGGGGTCAGGAGGTAGCACAAAGTAGGCAGCCCCACCAAGAGTCCAGGATTCTGAGCTTTACCCAGTGCATCTCCCCAATAACCTTGGAAAAGCTGTGTTGCTTCTCAGGACCACAGTTTTCCTGGGCTATTGAAAACCTGTATCAGAACCCTGTTTCCTGATCTTTTCACTATCCCTGACTTTAATCATAGCTTTCCCCCGTGCATTCAGACCTTCTAACATGAGACTGCCCACCACGTCTTGGGGGGTGCTGTGATATTGGCAGTTGTACCGTTCTGCATCATGCCCGTTCCAGGGAAGGAAAGAAGTTGGCATCTTGGTGCACCCCTGGGGCCTTGTTGTGGGCAGAGGCATGACTCCTCCCACTTCTGGTAGCACCAAGGTGGCATGAGGAACATGAGTGCCCCTTCAGATGCCTAGGGGCCTTGTCAGCCCAAGCTGGGAAGTCATAGCCTGGAGGTTGCCTCTGCTAGAGCCCTGAACTCTAGACACGACCAGAGAGATGCTGGTGGTGGGGGGCAGAGGTCTGGCTAGTGCACCAGAGACAAGGGCTCCATGGGTTCTCCCAGGTTCTCGTTGCAGCAGCAGGGTCTGAGATCTGGCTGTCTGGGGAGGGAGCATCAGCTCTAAGGTGGGTATAAAGAAGGCATACCCCCCTAGCCAGGAAGGATGTTTCTGGATCTGGGGGCAGTCCTGTGAGGGACGAGCTGAGTTGCAGTCCCTCCCAGCCTCGCCACCCCTGCTGTCCCGCCTGTCGGCCCCACCCCCAGCCCCCTCTGCGTTACCTGCTCGCCCCGCAGGGCCTGGTGGATGGTGAGACTCCGGTTGCTGTGCATGGTGAACAGGATGACTTTGCCTGTGTGGTTGAACCGGGGGGCTCCGGCCACGTACACCCGCCCCTGCCTGGAGGACACGACCGATGTGACTGTGTACCCTGCCGTGGGAGGAAACAGGCTGGTCTCTGACCCCGCGGCCTGGCAGACCTCGCCAGGGCCTGGCAGCATGGGTGGGCTGCTGAAAGGAGAGTATTCAGAGCAGGCTGAGCAGATGGTAGTTCTAGACGGTGGTTCCCAGGCTCAGCTGAGGAGGAGGCCTGGAAGAGGCAGGGCTTGGAAGGGGCTGGTGGACGGTGCAGGGAACTCACTGCGCCCACCCTCTGCTGGAGGGCATCGAAAGAAGCCAGGTGGGGTCACTAAAAGGCATCGCTGACCTGGAACATGCACATCGCCTGCTTCACTCTCCCCACAGGTGAGCACGTGGGGGAGCAGGGAGGCGAGAGAACAAACCCTAGCCATGCTTCTTTTTATATTGGGCTGGCTTTGTTTCTGATCCCCACCAGTAGTCTCTCTGGGGACCAGGCAATGTCCTCTTCATTACCAGAATGCCCTGCTAAGTGGTCCACCAAAAACTGAAGGGTTGGCTGTGCAGAGGCAAGGAACTGCTCTGCTCAGGGCATGCAGGTAGGGGGTCTCAGAGATTCCTGCAGCCCCAAAGCGGGGAGTGCCCAGGCTTCTCTGCATCCACACACGTATGCCACTCAGAAGAGAACAAGACGGAAACCCAGGGGCTCTTTAGGAAAGGCCTCCAATCCATGTTCTCGGGATCAGTGCCCGGTCCCTGTGAATTTCCAGTCGAGCACCCAGCTCTGGGTGCAGCGTCCTCAGACAACCCTCCTGAAAGTGGGACCCTTGCAGGTGTGCAAAGCCGAGAGTCCTACTTCCTGCCAGTTGATTTGGAGGGTGGATCCCTGTTTTTAGATGGGTGCCAGGCCTTGCTGGCAATTCCTGGGTGCTTTCTGGGGAATGAGCGGCTCCTTCTGCTGTGTGTGCATGCCTGTGTGCACGCCTGTGTATATGTGGGTAACTGTGTCTCGGGTTCCACTAGTTGCTTTCAGAGTGGCTGCGGGATGCACAGAAGCCAACTCACAGTGGCCGGGAGTGTGGGTGCAGTAGGGTGGGAAACTGGTTCTAGATACAACATCTTTGACACTTGGAAAGGTGTTCTGGGATGTGGGATAGGTGAAAGCAGGATATCGCATGGAGGGTGGCTAATGGCTGTGAATTCAGAGCAATCACAAAAACACAAGGGTAGAGCAGGCTTAGCGTTGTGCGGTGGAGCAAGGGTTTCTTCTAAGCTGAGCCCTCAGCGGCATTACTGAGAGTATTCTCATTGACCCCAGGCGTTTGGGGTTCCCGGAAGGAGGGACAGTGGTAACGGGAGGGTCCTGGGGGCTGAGTGTCCTGGGGGCAGGCGAGGGCCGACTCTCAAAGCTCTAAGCAGTGCTGAGAGCTTCCTGCTTCCCTGCTGGCTGTGGTTGCAGTTCCCATGTGGCTCTGACCAGCAGGCAAGGCCACCCTGAAAGCTAGAGAGCCTCCCTGAAGGCCCGGGGCCGGAAGTCCATCAGCTTCCCCAGTGTGGAGGCGGAGAGCCTGGCCTCCCGGTCTCCTTCCCCAAACTCCCCATCTCCCTTGGGGCACAGAGGGAGGAATCTTCCAGAGATCCCCCACAGTGCCCTCGCTGGATGAACCCCCAGAGAGAGGAGGAGCAGAAAGGCGCTCCCTCCGGACTCCCACCCAAGGAGGGACCATGGTTGGGCCTCATGAAGGGTCTTCTGGGAGGAGGAACGACCTTCCCACCACAGAGAGGCCCACTGACAACTTAGTTCACGGAGAAGTGGGGTCTGAGGCTGCATTGGTGATAACGTCACAGCTGGTAGACTCAGTTCAGGAACTCAGGAAGACTTACAGACAACGTGAGCGCTTCTCCTTTCCTCTGGTTCAGCCCTTTCTGCATGAATGGCAGAGGCTCGCTACTACAAAACTGGAGGTGACTGGGTTATGGTTAAGGTCTCACAGCTGGGACCTGTCACCACCAGGTCAATGACTCACACTTTTCTTTTTACGACCACCTTAAGGTGCTTAAGGTGAGCTTCCCTTGTGGCTCAGCTGGTAACGAATCTGCCTGCAATGCAGGAGACCTGGGTTTGATCCCTGGGTTGGGAAGATCCCCTGGAGAAGGGAAAGGCTATCCACTCCAGTATTCTGGCCTCGCAAAGAGTTGGACATGACTGAGCCACTTTCACTCACACTAAGGTGCTTAATGGGAGATGACTCCTGCCTTGATCATAACACAAAGATTTGGACATGACTGAGTGACTGAACTGAACTGAACACATCCTCAGCTCTCATTTTTTCCTTGGGGAGGCAGACTTCCTGCACTCGATTCTTTTTTTTTTTTTTTTTCTGCACTCGATTCTGAAAGCATACCAACAGCTGCCGGAGACTCTAGAGGCATCAGTGGAAACAATTTCAGGTCAGACTACTTGTCATTTATTCTGGCAGTCTGCAATCTTTTTGGCACCAGGCACCAGTTTTGTGAAAGACAATTTTTCCACGGATGGGGGCGGTGGGGGAGACGGGGAATGGCAGATGAAGCTTCACTCGCTTTCTCACCTCCTGCTGCATGGCCTGGTCCACAGCCTGGCTTGGGGACCCTGATTTATTCTAGCTACTAATGGAGAGCCCGTGATGAGCCAGGCATGGTGCTGGGCATGCTGGATGCCAGCCTGGAGAGGCAATGACTCCTGACTGCTTGAATCAGCACAGACGATGCATGGACAAGCCCCTCGTCTTGTGTTTGAGCATGTTCTGGACCCCCAAGTCCTCTTTTGGCCCACCGCCCACTAGCCACCCCTCAGCCCTGCCTCTTACCCAGGTAGGCGCCGTGGTTCTTGAGCTCCTCAGGGAATTCCTTCAGGTAAGACTCACGGAGAGGAATGACCTTCCCGCTGCTGGTCTCCTTTAGCACAGCTCCATTCCAGTCATAAGCGCCCACAGCTCCCAGCAGAATCCCGTCCTGACATCGGGGAGGGGTGCACATCAGCTCATGTCCCCCGGGGTGCCCCTGGCCAGGAATCTGCCCTACATCCACACCATGAAGCATCCGCCTGCCCCCATCTGGCACCTCCTGCCCAGTTCGTTAATAGCCCAACTTCCAACCAGGATTCTTGACTTTAACAGGAGCTGAGGGCTTTCTTGCCCCACTCCATTCTTAGGATAAAGTGGGTCAAGCTGATCCCAAGGATGGGATCTTAGGAAACAAGGAATGTTCTAGAAACAGGCTCCAAATCCAGGACCAAAGTTGCATTCCATCCCTTCTTTCTGACACTCCTTTAAGTGATGAAAGTCGCTCAGTCGTGTCCAACTCTTTGCGACCCCGTGGACTATATAGTCCATGGAATTCTCCAGGCCAGAACACTGCAGTGGGTAGCCTTTCCCTTCTCCAGGGGATCATCCCAACCCAGGGATCGAACCTAGATCTCCCACACTGCAGGCAGATTCTTTACCAGCTGAGCCACCAGGGAAACCCCCTTCAAGTGCTGCACGTATACTTTTCTGGGGCTTCCCAGGTGGCACTGGTGGTAAAGGATACACCTGCCAATATTCCTGCCAATGCAGGAAATGGTAAGAGACGTGGGTTTGATCCCTGGGTTGAGAAGATCCACTGGAGGAAGAAATGGAAAGTCCACTCCAGTATTCTTGCCTGGAGAATCCCATGGCTAGAGGAGCCTGGCATGCTACAGTCCACGGCGGCGCACAGAGTCTGACACGACTGAAGTGACTTAGCATTCGCACAACCTGTGCTTTTCCCCCTTCCTTTGCAGCGTCTGAGTTGCTTTCCTGCGTGTAAACGCTACTTCTTCATTTCTTCAGTACAAATTCACTGTGTGTCTGTCTTATGTCAGACACTTGCTTAGCGCTGGGGATACTATCCCTGCCCCAACAGAGCTCACAGGCATTAAAATACATACACAGATAAACATAATACTTGCAAACCGTGATAACTGCCACACAATGAGGGATGTGATAAATCCTGGCCTGAGACTGAATTTAGATTGAGATGGGGCTCAGGAAAAGCGTTTTGAGCAAGTGATGCTTACTTACCCAGACACCTGGAGAGATGAAATAATTTGTGCAAAGGCCCTGAGGCTGGAGACAGTTCAGAGCCTTTGGCTTCAACGAACTGAAAGCTGTTCAATTGGGCTGGAGCCCCGAGTGAGAGGAGCAGGGTGGTTCAACATGAGGCTAGCCAGGTAAGCCAGGGCCACATTTGTGGCAGCCAGCACCTCAAGGACAGGAGGTTGTCTTTAATTACAGGGTAAGCAGATGCTCCGATGCCTGGGCAGGAAGATGGGGAGCTCTAGCTCCCTGAGGGGAAGCTTCCAGGGTCATTTGAGGGGGACTGGACTGGGTCTATCCACTCTCTGGGCTGCCCCTGAACTCTATCTCCACCCCCAAGCATCCACATAACTAGTGGACACAGGAAGATGAACACCAAGCACTCAGAAGAGGGAGAGCAGTGACTAGGGACAATGAGGGGCTGGGGCGGGGGTGGGTGGAAGCAGGAGGGGCCACCTTCCTGGGTCACCTTGGTGATCACGAGCAAAACCTAGTTTTGCCTCCCAGCTTTGGAATGTTAAAGCACAAGCTGGTGAAGTCATCTCTCTCCCACTAAGCCCTCCTTCAACCCAGCTGGTGGGTGGAATTTGAGGTTTCCCCACCATTGGTGCCCAGAGTACTGAATTTCTCCTTTCCTGGTGGCTCAGTTGGTAAAGAATCTGCCTGCAAGGCTGGAGACCCAGGTTCAGTCCCTCGGTGGGGAAGATCCCCTGGAGAAGGAAATGGCTACCAACTCCAGTATTCTTGCCTGGAAAATCCCATGGACAGAGGAGCCTGGTGGGCTATAGTCCATGGGGTTGCAAAGAGAAAGACATGACCAAATGACTAAACCACCACCACCAAAGACGGGGGATCAATAGAAAAATGTGACTCTGGCCTGGGGACAACAGAGCCATAACTAAACATACAGGCAGAGGCCTCAGCACTAATTTCATTACTGGTGGTGGAGGAGGCAAGATTGGGAACTGTAATAAGCTATGGGTCCTTTTCTCATTCCCAAGGTTCCACTTTCAAGAGTAAAGTTGATCATATATAAGGATTAAAGTCCTAATATTTTAAAGGTTGAACTGACTGTTCAGAGGATGTTTTTACGGCTATAAATTAGCCGCTCTTGGGTGAGTCTGATGTGCCTGGTTGTGTTTGATGTCCCATTTTCTCATCAGCTTTCTCTCTCCTACTCCGGGCACTTCAGCCTGGGAGAGAGTCTGACAATCTGTCGGGGCCAGGATCCAGGCCAGGGCCTCAGAGACTCCTGCCAACATTCCCCACTCTTGGGGTGTGCTCCATTCTTGGCAAGATCCTTTCTCATCCAGTCACCCATTTGTGGGAGGCCAGCAGGACAGTCATTATCTGCACTAGACTAATGAGCACCCAAGATTCAGAGAGGGAAAGGGGGTTGCCTGAGGTCACACAGCAAGTCAGTGGCAGGGCTGGGATGGAGCTGGTCAGAGGAAAAAAATGCTCATTGGCTTCCCCAGAAGCCCCTAGATTCTGCTTTCAATATGACAGCAGGCCAGTCTGCTTCCTGGGGAGGCCTTTGAAGATGACTGTTAGGCTTTGCAGATGATTGGAAACCTCTGATGTACTGAGAAGGCCTGGCTTCACTGGGTGCGGGGGATTCAGCTGGGGGAGACCTGATGCTGACTCACCACAGTGGGGCTTGGCAGTTCCATCGGAATTTCTGCATTTGGCAGCACTGGGGGGCTGAGGGCTTCTGGGCCCTCACCTTCTGCCAGTCCACCCCGGCAGTGGCTGCAGGCAGGCTTGCGCTCCCAGTGGGCGGCCCTTTCCCGAGCAGGGTCTCCTGGAGCCCTGCTGCGGACAGGGTGCCCTGTGGGCTGGCTGAGAGGGCAAGCCCAGGCCACCAAGGCAAACCTCAGGTGGTCACCATCTTTTCCCAGTTAGGAAAACCCAGACCTTTTGAGTTTGGAAAAAATCTGGAAGCATGGGGCTGAAGAAAGGGCCAACGATTTGATAGAAGAAGCCAGGCGTTCAAGCCCAGCTGGAAAACAGAAGGGCTGCGTCGGGAAGCTCCGTGTTCCCTGCTCCAGGCCTGGCACTGGCTCCCTCACTTATGGCCTCCTTCCCTGCGAGGTTTCCGGGGCTTCCACCAGGTATGACCAGGGTGGGCCTGGGTGGCAGCTGACCTTCCTGGCTCTCAGTGCAGAAATGAGGACATGGGCTTGGCCCCCAGAAGATCTAAGGCCAAGTGTGTGCCCTCCTTGAGGAGGACCTGTACCTGTACTTGCCTGAGCCCTCACCATCGGATCCCGCCAGCTCAGGTCTCAGCTGTCCTCTGACCGGTCCTGCAGCAGAATTACCTTTCCACCTCAGCTGAGTGCTCCCTGGTGTGTGACCAGATCTCCCCAAACTCTGTGTTCCTGCTCGTCCCTGTCCCCAGCCAGGGTCGGGCCACATGCCCAGCACGGGAAGCCGCATAGTCTTCCCGTGGGAATGGTGGTTCCCCACTTGGGGTGGCTTAGCCCCCAGGCAATGTTTAGTAATGCCTGAAGTCAGCTTTGGTAGTCACAGCCCGGGGTGGTGTTGGGGTTGCTATGATGAGTAGAGACCTGGGATGCTGCTGACTACCTACGATGCACAGGACAGCCTCGCAGCAAAGAAGTACCCAGCCCAGATGGTCAGTAGGCTGAGTAATCCCAGGCCTGGGATTAGACCGTGATCTCTGGTGTTAGACATTCGAGTTCCACTTCTATCTCCAAAGCCTCCAGCTGTGTGACCTTGGGAAAGTTCCTCTCTCTCACCAAGCCTAAGGGTCCTCAGTTGTAAATAGTTCTGAGACTATTCTGCAGTTCTGTAAATAGTTGTGAGAACTAGCATTTTGAATCCTTATCAGGGTGCTTGGCAGCCAATAAGGACTGCATACATATTAGTTCCTCTCATTCATTAATTCGTCCATAAAGTACTTCCAGGGAGGCAGGGGTCCTCAGATCTCACAGTCAAGTTGGACCTACAGATGAGTCTGTGAGGAGTGATCTGATAGAGGCCAGGACAGGAGGGCCCACAGGAGTGGGTGGCCTGCTGAGGGGGTGGGTGGATACATGGCAGAGTTAGGGAAGGATTTTAAGAAAACCTTCCTTGACTTCTTGGTTGGTTAGTCACTAAGTCGTGCCAGACTCTTGTGACCCAATAGACTATCGCCCACCAGGATCTTTTGTCCATAGAATTTCCCTCTGGAGTGGGTTGCCATTTCCTTCTCCAGGGGATCTTCCGGACCCAGGGATCGAACCTAAGTCTCCTGCTTTGGCAGGCGAATTCTTTAACACTGAGCCACCTGAGAAGCCCTCCTTAACTTATTAGGGAGTCTCAAAATGCACACTTCTAGTTCCAAGCCTCAAGATTCAATTCCACATATGTTTTTCAGACATCTGCTCAAAGGTTGAAGTTCAGAGAGGTAAAACGATTTATCTGAGGCTACACAGCCAGACAGAGCTCTCCTCTGGCCTGGTAGCAATGGAATGACACCAGATAATACCAGTTCTTGGTGTTGGAGAGGCAGGGCTGTGGGGGCGGATGGAGGTGACCCATGGTGGGTCTGTTCACAGGGAGACCACCTAGAGGGCACGAGTGCTGGTCTCCCCCTCAGGCTCCCCTGTGGCTTCCTCGCCCACATGTCCATTACCAGAGTGGCCACAGGGAGGTCAGGACTCTGTCCCCAAGAGCACCTTCTAAGGCAAATACACAGTTAAGAGGGTGGATGATGCTTTAACTAGTTGCTCAGATTGTCTTGGTAGAAGATGTTTTCAACAAACCTAGTGGAGCCTGAGGAAGGGATCAGTGCCTGGAGGTTGAGATGGAGTTGGGCAGGAAGGACCCAGAAATTGGCCTGCAGTCTTTCTGTGGAGAGGGGCCCTGCACCATTCGTGGGGCTGAAAGCCGTAGGCTGGGACAGTGAGGAGGGGCCGGGGGTCAAAGGGCATGCTCTTACTTGACTATTCATCCCAGATCAGAGAGCTGGGGCAGTGAGGAGGGGCCGGGGGTCAAAGGGCATGCTCTTACTTGACTATTCATCCCAGATCAGAGAGATGGTTATTTCTACTCAGAGGTCCTGGAACAATGGCCAGGAGTGGGGCGTCGGGCACCAGGGCATAGCCTTAGGACATGGGGCTGGGCTTCTGAGGACTGCAAAGAACCAGAAATATTTCCTGCCACCAGGGGTCAACTTGCAAAAAATCCAGAACAGCATGGCAGCAGGCCTTGGCCTCAGGGGGCAGCCCTGGCTGCCTGCCCCAGAGCTGGCGGGGGAAGAATCCACCATCTAGAGCTAAGGGGGCTCAAAAGGAGTTGACAGCCTTTAGCTGTCAACCCCTCATTTCATCATTATGGATGAGTTTCTTCTACTTTTGATTAAACAAGACATGCAAAATGAGTTCAAATGCAAAACCCTTAGGAAAGAAGACAACTTTAAGGCTTTAACAGCTGAGAACCTTACATAATCACCTCTAACCTTAGTTATCCTGTCCATGAGCCCAGGAGGGTGGTGAAATGGGCACAGGCTGAAGAGGCAGGAGGTGGCTGGGGCTATTGGTCTGGGGGGGTAACCCCCCACCCCACACCCCAATTGCACTGCCTCAGCCTGTTTGTAATGTAACTAAGGCTGGTCCTCCTAGACCATCATGTGTAATTTAAAAAAAAACACTCTGTTCTTATCTTGGGTGAGTGGCCAAGTCTTTCGTGTAGATAAGGTCCACCCTAATAAAACTGCTTCCTTCTGTAAACTTTTGGTGTTGGGGAGATTTACGGAGTGCAATGCAGGAGAGCCATCACCACGGGCATCAATTTATTTACGGTCCTCTTCCTTCTACCACGCCTTCCCCTTGTGGCCCATGGGGATTATAGGCTGAGAGCTGTGGATCTCTTCTGCAAGCTTTCTGGCAGATTCATGCAGCTTTTTCTTGGTTACCCGGCTTGACAGGGAGTTCATCACCTCAGCAAGCAGCCAGCACTAATAGAAGCCACTCCAGCTCTCAGCAACCTTCACGTTCATTTCCAAATGCTAATGGAACCATTGGCTTACAAATCCACTCTAAAATTTGGCCAGGCATCCATAGCTCATTTTGCTGATGGTAATTTCCAGAATATTCTTTCTCCTTTGGCTAATCAGGACTCGAGCTTCCTGGGGCTCTGGGTCCCTGGTTTTCCCAGCAGCTCTGACTTCTGGCCATCATGCCAGAATGTAATAATGACTGTGGCCTGGAGCTTCGGTTCATCCAGGGGCTTGGGGATATATGGGGGTCTCCTCTCCTAATCTGGACTCTGGTCCTTTCTATCTCTTGTTGCTTTTCCCTTCCTAACCTGAAGCCTGCTTTCCTTGCTAGGTAAGATGGCAGCAGACCAGGTGATCAGACCTGACCTTTCCTCTGCCCTTTGTGAACATTCTATGGGTCCTTCCCTTGGGACTAGGGAGTCTTCTGACAGAGCTCAACAGGCCCAGGGCAACTGAAGACTCAGCACATTTGCAGGAAGCAGCTGCCTGAGGCTGTCTAGGGGGCGTTTCCAGAGGAGATGGAGCCCCAAAGTTCACCCAAGAGATGTACTCACTTGGGCTCAGGACCTGTTCTGGGCAAAGTTGAGAGGCTGGACCTTCTTGTCCCCAATCTTCAGAGAGGTCTGACTGATCCTGAGAGCTGTGGGGTTGGACTCCCAAGGACAGGACGGCTGTGGCCAATTATCATGGCATGACCAGCCTAGCACTGGAAAGCCTCTGTACCCTAAAATAGCAACCTAATGGCCAGTCAAGTGCCAGACAGGCCACCATCACTCTCACCAATCCTTTGGATTTGGAAGGACTTTATTTATTTAAACAATTATTTAGAAAGTCTTAAAGAGTCTCAAGTTCAAATGTAATCATTGTCTCTTTCTAAGTCTCATCAGATGAAAGCTTCCAGATGTCTGTCATTTGAAAACAAGACACAGGTGACAGAAGAACTGGGGTTTCCACCTACAGAGTGGGGAGATGCCCCCTGGGTTTCTCCAGTTAGGGAACGAGAACAAGAGTTGAGCATGTGGAGGAAGCTACAGGAGGCAGCTGATGACCTTGACCTCAACAACAAATTGAGGTCCTGAGCTGCTGGTCTCCCCTTTGCAGCAGGGGAACTCTATTGATCCTGCAAGAACTCATTTTGTTTGACATACTCTGCTGCTTGGGCCATTGTCAAGGTTCAGCTAAACTTCCCCGAATCCCTGAAGCTTGTCTTAACTGTCCTTCTCTCTAGATTCCCTGATTCCTGGGCACACACAGATCACAGTATGAGAAGCAGGAGACTGCACTTATCATTTAGGAGTCTTTCTCCCCAACTAGACTGTGAATTGCTGTCAGTTGAAATGGTATCTTCATCTCTATATATCCCAGTGCCTCACAGCCAGGCCCAAGGGGAGATGCTCAAAAACTGACCTTGGAATGGAAGATGGAGACATGGGACATTCTCTCTCTCTTGCTGTCCACGCCATCAGGGCTGGGCCCCCGTGTGTGCTCAGCCTTTCTCCAGTCCTGTGGGTATAACTTCCTCTCTTTTCTTGCCTGCTGCCACCCATGGCTGCTGAAATCCTTGTCCTCAGGGGCCTGTCCAAGCCCCAGACTCCCCTGATCCTCCCCTGAATCTCCTTTCCCTTAGCCTGGGCCTTTCCTTCTGTAAAACCCTGATCACACACAGCCTTGGCAAGGACTGTTTTTGTTTTTGCTAAACCATGCAGATCTTAATTCCCTGATCAGGGATCAAACTTGTGCCCCCTGTAGAGGCAGTGTAGAGTCTTAGCCACTGGACCACCAGGGAAGTCCCTCATGCTGCCTTGATAAGTGTTAGATGGGTCCACGTGGTTCCCCACTGAGCAGGGAGTCTCTACAGGGGCTCCATGGATGGGCGGGCCTCCTGAAGTTATACACCTGTACTCAGAAGTCTCTAGTTTCTGTCATCTTATTCTCTAAGTTCAGGACTGCTGTTCTGCGTTGTTTTCAGGCTGACTCCTATTTGGCAAGAATAAATTCTGCTTCCTTTTGATATCTTGGGGCTTCCCTGGTGGCTCAGACAGTAAAGCGTCTGCCTGCAATCCGGGAGACCCGGGTTCGATCCCTGGGTTGGGAAGATCCCCTGGAGAAGGCAATGGCAATCCATTCTAGCACTCTTGCCTGGAAAATCCCATGGAAGGAGGAGCCTGATAGGCTACAAGGCTACATACAGTCCATGGGGTTGCAGAGAGTCGGACGTGACTGAGTGACTTCACTTTCACTTTCACTTTGATATCTTAGTTGCATTTGACAAATGCTTGTTGGATTTAATGAAATTGATTTTCTTTGTTGCATTTTCTAACTAGCCCTGACCCCAGAGTCAGGAGTCCAGGGCTAGTCCAGCTGGAACACAGAACTTGATGCCTGACCTGTGTGAATGAATGATGCCCTTGCCCCTCCTGATATGCAGCCCCTTACCCTCAGACTGGGAGCTTCCTGAGGTCAGGGCTCTTGCCTCTGTACCTCCTGGGATAGAGCACAGGGCCCAGCACAGAAAAGGCATTGAAAAGATTTGCTAATGTGACCACCTAAAATGGGACAACTATTACCATCTGCCGACTCTGCAGGGCTGTTTTTGAGCATGAATGAGGCACAGAAATTTTCTGAAAAAAAAATTAAAGTGCTTGGCACATATTTTGCATGACTACTGTCAATATAGAGCAGTAATATTTATATCTTGCTGTATTCAATGGGCACGAGATAGTCCAGATGCAGCTCAGGAAACGCTGAGCGTGAGCCGCATTTCCGTCCATCTGCCCGCTGTGTGCTGGGCATCCATCCCTCTCCCCTCCGACCTGGGATCTCTGACTCAGTGCCCCCTCAGATCCCACCCACTCTCATGGAACAGCTGCTCAGTGTGGGGGGAAAGCATGAGGCTAATGTTTCTCTCACTTGTGTCACTGCAGCAGGTCATTCGGCCTTCCCGGGACGTGGCTTCTGTACCTGGAAACTGGGAATAAGGAACCCTGGCACGTTCACCTCACAGAGGAGTGGGGAGAATTCATGGGGTCAGAGGAAGTGATGTGGAAGTGGGATGGGCGGATGGACCTTTTCTGGCAGATTGGGAGGTGTGGCCCCTTCCCATGGGCCCAGCTGGGCAGAGCACACGCACAAACCCAGGGCACCTGTCAGCCTGGAGTGTGCTCACAGGGGTGTGTGCTGATACCAGCCGCACAGGCTTTCCCCACAGGTACTCTCAGGCAGGGCTCTGCCTCCAAACAGCTTTAGAAGTAAAGCATGCTCACAGCTATGGACTCCTCTGCCCGGCTGGCAGGCTTCCCAGATGGCTGAGTGGCAAAGAATTCGCCTGCCAATGTGGGAGACTCAGGAGACGTGGGTTCAGTCCCTGGGCCGGGAAGATCCACTAGCATAGGAAATTGCAACCCACTCCAGTATCCTTGCCTGGAAAATTCCACGGACAGAGGAGCCTGGCAGGACACGACTGGGCGACTGAGCACGCATGCATATGTCCCTCTGGCAATCCTGTGAGGTTTCAGCCCCATCCTGAGAATCAGAACCAGGTGAAGCATGTGCCCCAGACCTAGCCCGACGCTGGTGACACCATGGGTCTGCTTGGGACCCCTGCAACATGACGCCGAGCCCGCATGTGGAGAGGCCCCTGTGGGCCACCTGCTGGAGCACATCTGGGACTTCTGCCCACATGGACACAGGGCTGGGCCCTCACACACAGGCCGCCTCAGGCATGCGGGGCACAGTTAGAGCCCAGGCAATGGGTTTTGCCACTCTGGCCTAGTTTTTGCACAAGGCTCTGTGGACTGAACTGGACCTTTGGTCCTGGGGGACATGTCCCCACCAGCACCCTGCACAGAGAGGCCTTGAGACAGCTAATTGTAAATTGATGGTCTTGATGTCCCTCTTCTAGCCACAGAGACGAGAAGCAGAGAGACCCCAAGAAAGAGAGCAAGGGGCATGAGAGACAGCCCAGGAATGGCAGGATAATGGCCTAGGGAGCTAAGAGGAGTAAGAGGGTGGGAGGGCAGCTCTAAACCCATCCTTACCTCCACCACGTGAGAGGAAAAGCCCGTCTGTGACATCTCCAGCCCAAAGGAGGTTTCGTTCTTGTTCGTGCCTAAAACAGAGGGACCGAAAGATGTCAGCTGCATGCATGACTTCTTAGCGCCAGACATGTCTGCAGCTCAGTCCCCAGCATCTGTGACCTGGAAGCACTTTCAGTGAGGTGAGACAGGGCCCCAGGTCTGAGTCCAGCTCATCCACCCCAACAGCAGGCCCCTTCCAGGTGGCCATGTGGGTTTATTATTAGCAACCCTGCTGAAAAGGGATTGGAACACCTTATATTACAGGGCACGCCCACTATGAGAGTGTCAACATAGGGGAAAGATCCAGAAAAAGTGCATGGAAAGAAATCATCTACATTGTTGGCAAGAACTGGAATTTCCCACTTTGTTCATTCTTACTATTCGCCAGGTTCGGTTCCAGATGCCTCTGGGTGGTTCCCAAATTGTAAATCGACCCTTAGGAGGAAGAGTTGTCACCACTGCGGATTTGCACAAGGAATCCCATGTGTGTCAAAAGCTCCTCCCTGCAGAGGGGCTCCGACGTGTCGGTGTAGACAATGTTCTCATCACACAAAGCAACCATTTTGAGAATAAATTCACTGATCTATGCTTAATTCTAGGGTAAGGGTCAAACTCAGGTCCCTACTTTCTGTTCCTTTATCATCATCTTTGAGGGTTAGTTTTTCTCTTTTCCCTTGTCTGTAGCTCATCATTTCCCATGCAGAGCAGGCTGCTCGGGCTCTGGGATGTTGTGCTGCCTTCTCTTTCTTTTGACGCTCCTCCCGTATGGTAGAAGAGAACCCAGTATGGCAAGGTCCCCCCTACAGCAATATATGGTGCAAAGGAACCCTGCACAAATCAAAACTGGAGTTTGAATCAAAAGGAGTGAGACAGTCTGAGGAAACCTTGCAAAATGGTGCGGCGGGAGGCGGCAGGACTTGGGGAGTAAGTGTTTCAGGCTGTGGAGTTGGGCTCAGCTGGGCTCAACTCGGGCTGCCAGATAAAATACGGGATGCTCAGTTAAGTTTGAATTTCAGACAAACAGTGAATGGTTTTTTAGTATGTCTGCCACAAATGTTGTATTTTATATTTGCTATATCTGGCAACCCTCATTCAAACCCCAATTCCTTCCCAAGTGGTGGGAGCTCTGGCAAGTCATTTAGTCCCTCCGAACTGCAGTTACCTCCATGGTAAGAGGAGGAGCTTATCAGCAAAACCAGACTTCAAGGCTGTTTGGAAAGTGCGGAGCCTCACATCCAGCATGGGAGCACTGGGGTTTATCAGGAAGGGAGGACTTCTAAACCCTCTCATCCTGTGGGGCTGGATTTTTTTTTTTTTAATGTGGACCATTTTAAAAAGTCTTTATTGAATTTGTTACTTCTGTTGTTTACATTCTGGTTTTTTGGCCAGGACTTAGCTCCCGGATCAGGGATGGAACCCTGCATTGGAAGGTGAAGTTTTAACCACTGGACCATCAGGGAAGTCCCTGTGGGGCTGGATTTTGCTCACGTGGGCTTTGCCTGCCAGGAGCCCAGGAACATGAGCGCCACTCAGGAAGCAGTGCTCACCTTCCAAGCTGAAGATCCTGTCCCCCAGGGCGTCAACAATGTCCTTCAGGGCTGCCTCATCTGTGACGTTGAAGAAGTGTTTGTCATCAGGGTCACTGGCGATGTATTTGATTTCGTTCAGAAAAGCTTCTGGGTTGATCCCCCTGCGGTTGTAGTAGCCCAGGACCTGCCAGGGAATGGGGGGCAGGGGCGACAGACAGGACATGGCACAGACTTCCCCCCAACACCCAGGGCAGGCTGGAGCAACTGCTCTAAGGTAGGGTGCTGGGGGTGGGAGGCTTGGAGGTGTTTTCCAGTTTCTGAGGTTTCAGAGCCTGCCTGGCAATGGAGGGAAGAAAAAACCCACAGCTGTTGTGAAGACGTAACAAGGACAGGCCCATTTGAGGGCCCGGATGTGTAGTTCACTCCCCCACCCAACAGAGTCCCCAGGGGGTTGATGGCAAAGCCTCTAGAAGGTAGGCAGGGGCGGGATGGGTGGGACAGGACTCACGGCCACGGCGTATCTGGTCACGTTGTCCCTCTCGCTTTGCTGGATCACCTTCTCTAGGTCTGGGCTGTCGTGGGACTCCCCATCTGTGATGACAATCATCACCTTCTTGGCCCCTTTCCTTCCGCCCTTCTGGAAAGCCTCTGAGCTGGAACCCGAGCACAGGGGAGGGTCACAGAGGGAAGTGGGGATGGGGCAACCCCCCAAACTCCTGCAGAGGCACGGCCACAGGAGCCAGGGCTAAGCTCCCTGGGCAACTCTACAGCTGTTGGAACCTCAAATCAAAGAAGAAGCTGGATTGAGACACCCAGACTACTTGTCCACTGGCTGCTCAGATGGGTCTTAAATCTGCTTGTCTTTATATTTATTAAAAATTTTTTTTAAATTTTATTGGAGTATAGTTTCTTTACAATGTTGTGTTGCTGCTATACAGCAAATTGAATCAGCTATATGAATACATTCTGTGGGCTTCCCTTGTGGCTCAGCTGGTAAAAAAAATTTGCCTGCAATGTGAGAGATCAGGGTTTGGTCCCTTGGTATACATATATATACACGTATACATGTATGTGTACATATACACACATGTATACATATATCCCCTCTCTTTTGGGTTTCCTTCCCGTTTAGGTCACCACAGAACATCCCTTGTGCCATACAGTAGGTTCTCATTAGTTACCTATTTTAGACATAGTATCAATAGTGTATATATATTAATCCTCATCTCCTAATCCATCCCGCCTCCTCTTCCCCCGTTATCCATACGTTTGTTCTCTACGTCTGTGTGTCTATTTCTGCTTTGCAAATAAGTTAATCTATACCATTTTTCCTAGATTCCACATACATATATGCATTAATATGTATTTGTTTTTCTCTTTCTGACTTACTTCACTCTGTATAACAGACTCTAGGTCCATCCATGTCTCTGCAAATAATGGCACGATTTCATTTCTTTCTATGAAATTGAGCAACATTCAAATCTGCTTGTCTTTAAAAAGTGACTTTAAAAAACCCCTCTCAAGTCCTGATCATGCTGCTTTGGGCAAGCAGAAGGGAGGGGGTGGTTCTGGGAGGGGAGTTCAGGGTCAGGTGGAGACCTTTAGAGGCCCTAATTTCATGGTTCAAAAACCCCAGCGCACATTAGAATCACCTGGGGAATTAAAATAAAAATGATGCCAGGCCCCACCTGGACTCATGGAATCAGAATCTCTGGAGTGTAGCCGGGGTACCGGAATTTTCCAAAAGTTCTAATGAACACGGGAGTTTGAGAACCACTTCCCTAAGATCTGAAAAGGTGGTGAGCCAGAGCAATTCAACACCCAAGCAAAAGTGTGTGATGAAGCGTGACAAAGATTTTCCCCAGGAGAACCACTTTGATTCTATTTTGGGGACTATTAAATATCAAATTCTATGACAAATATTCTTCTTTCTTGCTTTTAATTTTGTTTTCAGTGGCCGGAGCAGGTGCTTGGCCTGCCTACCGGGCAGTGCCGCCAGGGGCCTGGGGGCTGGCATGCTGTGGACCGACTCTCGAAGCTGGCGACCCATCTATGAAGCAGAAAAAATTGGCTCCTGAACCATCACTAGCTTTTGGTGCCTGTATGGCCAACTCTCCTTCAGACCGTGAGGTTCTGAATTTTCCAATAAGGAACTAAAAACAAATGTTATCCTTAGGCACTGCAGTAAATCCTCATGGCTCTGACCCATAGATTTAAGCACCATGATGCCAGGTTAAACTCCACCTCCAGGCTCCAAGGTGTTAGTTACCAGAGGTATCTTTTGCTACATGGCAAGCTGATGAGGTGACATGCATGATTTAGATGCTGAGAAATTCACAAAAGTTAGAATAAATTGGTTCAGAGCATTTTCAAGCTACCAGTTAAGAGAAATGGAGCATCTGCCACTCTCTGAGAAATGCTATGATATTCTGGATATGCTGGCTTAAAAAAAAAAAACCCTCTAATTTTAGTATGAGGCGTGGACTGAGGCACACTTGACAGGACAAAATATAGAGAATATTTTGGGCTTAAGCCCAACTCAGTGGAGGGAGTCTGCGAGCCCCTCAGAGCAGACTCAATATGCTCCCAGACCTTCTTGGAGGGCCAGGTCCAGGAACAACACTTCAGGAGAAAAAAATATGGCAGGGGAAAGAGGTTCTATTACATATAGAGCCAAGGACATTTCAGGATTATATTTCCATAGAGTGGAATGGTGTGAATATCTGTATGAATCTGTAATTGCGTAAATACTGGCATGAGTCATCGGATTTAAAATTGTGAGTTTGTGCTGTGTAAAAGACTTGGGTTCGTTGCTTTGTAAATTAGACTGTAACTTCCTGGACAGCAGTGAGAGCTTTATGCTCATGATAGGTTCCATGAACCTGGAAGCCAGGGTGACCGGGTGGAGAAAGCAGGTCGTAGCATGTCTCCTTTCTGCTCAAATCCTGTCCTGGCTCCCATTTCTCCCAGGTCCTGACAGTGGCTCGCCAGACCCTCAGTGACCCTTCTAACCCCTCCTCCTGCTGGAATCTTCCCTGATCCTGGGACCACCAGGCACATTCTTGTCTTACGGCCTTTATCGGAGCTTCTCCCTCTTGGAACTTCCTCCACTCGGCACCCCGGTGGCCAGCTTGCTCACCTCCTTCAAGTCTCCACTCAAATGTTAATTCTCAGTGAAGCCTTCCCTGACTTCCCCGTTAATGCTGATTGAATACCTGCCATCTCCAACTTGCTTGGCTGCCTTCACCAGGCTGTATTTCCCACCCCTCATCCCCACCCCAGGCTTGCCAGTGGCTCAGTGATAAGGAATTCACATGCCAATGCAGGAGACATAGGTTCAATCCCTGGGTTAGGAAGATACCCTGGAGAAGAAAATGGCAACCCACTCCAGTATTCTTGCTGGGATAATCCCATGGACAGAGGAGCCTGATGGTCTACAGTTGATAGGGTTGCAAAGGGTTGAACATAACTTAGCAACTACACAACAAGAACATTTGTCCACCATATCTTGTGTCTTCTAGCATACTATATTTTTTTTTTTGCTTATTGTCCGCCTCACCCTCAGCTTCATGAAGGCAGGACATTTATCTATTTTGTTCACTGATTCATCCTGAGTACCTAAAACTGCATGAGGCATATAGTAGATGCTCAATAAAAAGTGTTGCATGAATAAAGGTGGCATCACAGTGCTGTCCCGCCCCCTCCCCTAAAGCCACACGTGGCCAGAGTCACCTTCATGCGCACGCCTGATGGGGACATTCTTGTCCTTAAGAACCTTCACTGGCCACTCACACTTGCTTTGGCTACAACAGTACCACTCTCATAATCTAGTTCCAAACCTTCTTTGCAGCTTCAGGGCTTACTATCCCCCCAACACAAACTGCTCAGAGCAAAGCTCTGAACATAAATGTTCCTTGGCTTTCCCTCTCCTCTGTTCTTACTGGGGCAGAATGTCTTCTCTGCCTCTCCCTGCTGGCATCCTGGCATCTTCCTAGGATAGGTCAGATGTCCCCCAATCCTGGCAGTCCTCCCAAGACCCTCCCTTGGAGCCTTCCCTCTCTGACCCTCACTGAGTTAGGCTGACACTTGTCAGGGCTTCCCTATCAAGCCCGGGCCCACGAGTTACCATTTTTATAAGCCCTCAAGTCCATGGCCTGGGTCTCTTAGTTTAGTAGGTGCACAGAAAAAAATGCGCTATGAATAGCGGAGTGAGGAAGGAAAACCTTTGACTTTAAAAGGAGCCAGCTGTAATTGGGACCGCAGACTTGGCCAGGCAGAGCAGATTTGAAAGTTCACTTGAGGTGCAGGTTGCAGACCCCAGCGGTGCTTGTGAGACACGATGGTTCAAGTCACTAGGTGAGTCGCACACTTACACTTAACCTGGGGGAGATGGGCTGCACAAAGATGGAAACAGTGGGCTCCACCCCACTGGCAGTCAGTCTGCTTCTCACTGATAGCTCAGGGGGTGTGGGCTTCCTCAGTTCTCCACTGGCCACTTCACAAGGGCCTACTCGGGGGTCTCAGGGGCTCACCCCCATGAAGACAAAACAGCAACAAGGGCCCATTTCTCAGGAGGGTGAGTAAGAGCCATCTTTACAAACAGAGATGTTCATTTAGGGAAAAAGCGTGAGCAAGTTTTATCAGCAAACAGAAATACGCTGGTGGAGCATATAATCATAAAGAGTCGTGAGGTTGGAAAAAACTTACTCTTTGACCACATGAAATCATGTCACTACTAAATAGCTCCCACATTGTGGAATTCTGCTAAACACATTGACTAACCCTGCTTGAGGGGGGATTATAAGGTAATAGGACTGTGGTCTCAATGAACACAGCCGAGCTCATATCATAGGTGTAAAATTTATACATTTAAATCTCAATGCCTTGGACACAGTAATCTTGGGAGTTTAGGCTATAGCTGGAAAGATCTGGGGAAACTGACTTTAAAATCATTCACTGGTTCCAGTGCGGGTGAGTACAGTGTTCTGAGCAATGCCAGGGTCACTGGAATAAGCACGTAGCTCTCTGGATGGCTATAAACAACATTCATTATCACTGTGAGTTCTTGTGTCACGTTTAAAGAACCAGCCTCATGGCTCTGTAATCTCAGATGTTAGATTTGACTCTGTTACTCACATTCCACTGATGAAAAACACCCCACAAGAAGATTCTGTCCTCATGCGACCCACACACTTTTGATAGGGTCTCAGTGGTAGAAGATATTTCCTGAAGTTGGCTGCAAAAATATCCCCTGTCCCCCAAAGGCTCTTCTGTGACGGGATGTTACCTTGCCGTTCCTCCATCAAGGAGGGAAATTAAATTCTCTCCTCCTTGAACCTGAGCTGGCCTTAGGGACTTGCTCAGTTGTAGACTATGGCAGGGACTCTCCTGGTAGTCCAGTGGTTAGGACTCCATACTTCCACTGCAGGAGGCAGGGGTTCAATCCCCAGCCAAGGAACTAAGATCGCATATTCTGTGTGGTATAGCCATAAGAAAACTACGGCAGAAGTTATATTCTGGGGCTTCTGCAGCTAGGTCACAGGCAGTGTTGGAGTTCCTGCCTGGGTCCCTTGGAAAGCTTCCTCTCAAAGGCTGACTGCCATAAGGTGAGAGTGTCAAGCCACATGCCCACGCACAGGGGCTCAGATTGCCAGCCTCAGCTGAACTCCCAGCCCACGGCCAGCCTCCACTGCCAGCCTCGTGAGCGTGCCATTCTGGATGACCAGTCCAGTTGAACCTTCAGATGACAACAGCCCCAGCTAACACCAGACTTCAACCACTTGAGAGAACCCAAGGAGAACTGACAGCTGAGCCCAACCGATGCCCAGTACTTTGAGGGATTAATTATTGTCTCTTCAGACACTAAA
The DNA here is from genome assembly GCF_055505025.1 of Bos grunniens. Lineage (NCBI taxonomy): Eukaryota > Metazoa > Chordata > Mammalia > Artiodactyla > Bovidae > Bos > Bos grunniens. Next base: position 87,064,249 of record NC_141174.1, on the reverse strand, counting down.
TTTTGTGGGGCAGCAATAGATAACTAGAACAGTATCTAAGATCTAGAAAAATTAATTTTTTTTTTTTTTTTTTTTACCGAGCAAATTCAATTCCAAATGCTGTCCGGGTTTCCGTTCCTCCTCTCTGCTCAATGTGGCTGGCAGCTTCCACCACGTCCTTCACAGACCTGTAGTCATTGAGGTGAAATTCGTGTACCACATCTTCTCCGTACTGCACCACTCCAACCTGCGAGGAAAAGGAGGGGCAGCAGAATGTCTTGACCCTGAAGGCTGGCCCTTCGGTGATGAGGCCTCCTGGAGTCATCTCTCTGGGACTGTTCAGGAGTGAGGAGGCCTGGGGACCTTCCGAAGGGAGAGGGATTAAGCCAAAGGGAAGCAGGTTCTGCAAAGTCCTGGGAACGAATGGCTGGCTTGGTGAGACAAACGGGAGGTGCCTATCAAAAGAGGAAACTGATCTAAAAGATCCAGCAGATTAAGTTTCTTACTTAAAAAGACAAAAGTTGAGCATAGAATTGAAATCTAAAATCTTAGAAACAGTATGGGAGGATGGGCTATGGCATTGTTCACCAAAATCTGGAACTAACATTCTTTATATTTTGGAAGAGAAGTCTGAAATGTTAATTAGCCTCAAATATTAATACCCTTAAAAGAAACAAAATCTTAAAAGAATAAACAAAACCTACCTGTAGTAGGACTAGAATGAACAAATATTATCGTTGGATGGGCCCACAGAGTTTATTTGGTAAAGGTGCATTTCTGAATGCTGAATTTTCACCTGGCATACCCTACAAGATGATCTCCCGGGGTAGGGAACTCATCACTTCATGAGAAAGCCCACTCTCTTTTTAACAGCTTTGATTGTTACAAAACAATTTCTTAGGGCTTTCCTAATGGCTCAGTTGTAGAGAGTCTGCCTGTCAATGCAGAAGACATGGATTTGATCCCTGCTCTGGGAAGATCCACATGCCACGGAGCAACCATGACTACTGAGCCTGTGTACTGCTACTAGAGTAGCCCCCCACTTGCTGCAACTAGAGAGAAGCCTGCATGGCAATGAAGACCCAGCACAGCCAAAAACAAATAAATTAAATTACTAAATAAAAAATTTCTTAGATGACTTGAAATCTGCCACCTTGTCATTTCTAGTCACCGGTCCTCATTTGGCCTGCCAAAACAATACTGAGTAAACCTCCCCCCTCACTGGCTAGGCAGCATTTCAAATATGTGCTGGCAGCTTTGACTACTTCCCCAGTCTCTTCTCCAAGATCAAAGTGTCTAATTCTCCCCCTGCCTCACCCAGCAGGATTCTGCTGCCTTCTCACTCTCTGGCTGATCAAAGTTTTTGTTAATAGATGGTGTCCATCCCAGAGGACAGTGGTTGACCCACCCAATGATGTCCCAGACTGTCCCTTGATGTGCCCAGTGGAGATGGGTGTCTTGGGCTGCAGGGCCCTGTGGCTGGCCCTTTCGCCTACATCTTTCTAGTGCATGCAAAGACACTCCCCCACACCTCAGGGCAGCATTTACCATGGGTTTGGAGGGCCCTGTTTGGAGGAAGAAAGAGTCCCAGCCCTGCTCACCTGGATCTGCCCGGGGCCAATGTAAAACTTCTTTAGGATGTTGATGAGGAAGTGCTGAACCTCCACCCAGGGGTAGATACTGTTGGAGCCGTCCAGGACAATGACGATGTCCATGTAGGTCTGGCACCCTGGGAAGTGAGGACATGGTCATTATTACCCCAGGAGCCAGTGTCTGAAAATCTCGGGTTCCCTGAATGATTGTCCAAGGAAGCCTGGTCTGGGAGCCGTCTTCAGGCTGAACACTTATTTGGGCCACGTGAGAGAGGAGCCCAGGAATTCCTGATGCTGTTCCACGGCTCTGAGCTGGCTGTCTAAACACAGCATCAGTTAAGCCAGAATGCTTCTGCTCCTCATCAGGAACTGACCACCATTGGCTGGTCCTTGTTTGGGAGGCAGCTGACACTGCCCAAATCAGTAGTTCATTATTGTGTATTTTACAGTAATGGGCAGGCTGGTATTTATCACTTTCAGATTGAATGAATGGGCTTCACTTCTTAGGAGGGAGGCATGGTGTAATGGCTAGAAATGTGGAACCTGGCATCAGACTATTTGACCTCTGGCTTTGACCTTGGGCAAGGTACTTAACAACTTGGCATCGGTTTCGCTTCTGTAGAAGAGGCATAATGATAGCAGAGGATTGCTATGAGGAATTAACAAGGTGATGCTTCCCGGGCTGAACTCAAGAATCTTAGCTGATCCTCGTGTTATTTTTTTAACCAAACCAGTTTGTTAACGTAGTAATGACATCATCAGGTCAAGTTCTTGTGCCTTGATCTCTGCTTTGAGTCTGAAAGTTTCTCTATATTCTTGTAATATGAATACCAAATTAAAATGAATAATAGCAACAGAATGAATAATGAAACCTTGGTACCATAACAAATGGAAAAAGCGTCTTTTAACATCTAAGGAATTGATTTCTGTTTGTGAAACAGCTGGGGTTACCCTGAAATAAGATCATGAATCTGGTATGATATATACTAAACTATACCACATTGAAATACTGGGCACCTGCTTATTTTCACTGGAGGATTTTCACACTATTTTCAAATAAATCTACTTCATAGCAATACAGCGGGAGGGCTTTGTGAGTCAGCCACTCCAGTAACTCCTGCATCGTGGAGGTTCAGCATGTTGACAGCAGTGCTCCAGGAGGGCAAGGTGGTGGGTTTGAGCCCAAGAGCCTGTCTCAGGCTCTGTGACTGGGAGAGCACTTTAGAGGCTCTGGGTAGCTCGGATGCTCAGGGTTGCCTCTGCTTTAGGAGAAGCTGTGTGGATGGCTCTCGGCTCGTCTGCATGCTACATGTAGCATGTGATGGCCCTACGCCTCCAGGCTGATGGTGCCGATAACTTTGTCCTTCTCCAGTGCACCGCGGCCCCTGTGGATCCAGCATGTGCTGGGGTGCTGCGTGGTGCCGGCAGCCACAAGGATGCGAGACAGAAACGCCTTGATTGGGGGGGTTTCTAATCTACTGGTAGGGACCAGGTTTCTTTTAAAGCCAGTTTTATTATTAGAATGCATTTATTAGTAATGATTTTTTTTCTTAAGATTTCAAAATTTTTTTCAAGACACCTCGGGAAGAGCCTTGCTTTAGGTCTGTGGTTTTTAAACATGGCTGAACACGCTTCTGAACACAAGTGCACACACGTGTGTACACGTACCTGGGACCTCAACCTAGACCTGCTGAGTTAGATCCTCCGTGGTGTTGGCAGAGGTGGCGGGGGCAAGGGGTAATGTCCTGGGATCTGATCTGCTGGTCAGCGGGGTGAGGAGGAGGAGGTTCTGGGAGGCTGAACCCAGAGGGAAAAGTAGCTCCAGGCTGGGAGGCACACCTCACGTGATCTGCTGCAGCCCTCCTCCCAGCCCAGCCGCTGCCTCTGCTCTCCCGCTGATGTTGTGTGAGAACAGAATTGAAGCCACCTCATCACCCGCAAGAGGACCACTTCGCAGCCCCAGTGGGACTGACCCTTCCTCCCCCCTCCTCCACGTACCACCTTCTGTCTCTGACTGGGCGCTGTTGTTCGGAGGGAGGCTGCCTTTAGCCAGAGGAGCTGATCCCCTCACCCTCAATAAAGCAGGCCGCAGCTGTTGGGCAATGGTATTTAGCCCACAGGAAATAGTGAGGCTCGGAGCCAAGCCAGAGGCAAGGTCTGCACTTGACGTCCCAGATTTTCCTGGCAGGTGTGGAGAGAGTGGGAGGTTTGTGTTCCATGAGGCCCCGGGAAAGCTGGGCAGCACTTTCTCACGTCCAGGAACACGGATTAGATGGGACTATTACCAGGAACACTTCTGTTCTCCTTGGCCTTGCACCTACAGGGCAGCTGCACTGCGTAACATCAGAGGGCACCGTTCACACTGCAGTTAGTACACGTCCCCAGTAGTGAACCACGTCCCCAGATTGTGCTGTGCACAGCCTGCCTGCTGTACATGGCAACCGGGCCATCTCTTCCTCACTCGGGTTTTCAAAGAGCCTCTCTGGTTGTCAGGGTGGTCTTCATAACCTTAACCCCCCCACCATCACTCTGTAGGGGAGGCTGGGCCAGGATTGTGACCCCAGACGTTACCCAGAGAGCCGGAGCTGGGCGGGGCTAGAGCCCAAGTTCTGCTTTGTAGCCTCGGGATGGGGAGGTCAGAGCCCGGGGCCTCCCAGGGACTGCCGGTTGCTCAGCCC